>NW_027210605.1:0-1200000 GCF_029030835.1 Brachyistius frenatus | reverse complement strand
GATGGTTCATGATCAATCTTATGATAGAAAATTTATCTGAAACAAATTTGATTAAATTCTTTCAATGAAGTAGATCTTTAATTAATAACAAGTTCAGTTTCTCAACTGTGTAGATTTGTTGCTTTTTCTTGTGGACAGTGGACTACATTTATGGAGGTTTGAATTGTAGGTTGAATGATGCAGGCAATTTAAAAATATTAGGCTTTAACTGTGATGCACTTTTTACAAATTTTCTGACATTTTAGGGACCGAATAATTAAATGATTAATCAAAAAAGTGGTCTGCAGGTTCACCTGCAGGTGCTTTGCTGGTAATCATAAAACCAAGATTCCCATGGGTGCTTTTTGACAGCCAAAGTGTCTAATGTTTGGAGTTCTAAATAAGAGTGCCAGCTAAATACGTCTTCTCGGACTTCCCCCAAGTCACACCATCAATCAGCAGGAGACTGCATTTGATTAAAAAGTCATTACAAGAGACGGGATTAACCCAATCAGAAATCGGGGGAATCCCGTCATTATAATCTTGTTGCACAGTTAGTATTGAATGCCCTCCAATCAATCCAATCTCAGAGGACTGTCCTTCAAACAAGCAGGGCCCCTAGGTCAAAGACCTATTGACCCAAGGCCTTTAATCTCAGCTCCCCAATCGTGGGTTTAGGCTACTTCTAAGGGAGGGTAAATTGGGGACGCACGCGACCAAGCTTATAATCCCACAGTGAGCTGCCCCCCCAATTTATAATTCATTTTTAGCTTGCCATATGTTGCAGTTTTTACATTGGCATGTGAGCATGCATTATTAATCTCTTGTAAAGCTAATCAAAGGTCTTTAGTTATTAGCGCGCTGTATGGGTTGGATTTCCTCACAGATGACTATGGCTAACACTATAAAGCTACATAAGGAAAAGTCAATAATTCAAGAAATGTATCCTTCTACAGAACCCAATATCTGACTCCAGCTAAGTGCATGCATCATGGGCTGAGGTCAGACATCCTGCTGGGCGGGTCATTTTACCCTCGGTTGCCATTTCAAAATCGGAGTGCAAAACCACCTTGATCAAAGCTTCATGTGACTGTGGGGTGGATAAAAAAATATATCATTCACGTCTGATCTGAGTTTGAATTTTTTTTCAGCTGTCAGAATGATTCACGTACTTCCCCATCAAAGACAGAGGATCTAATTACCCAAGTCATATGTTGACTATATGTGGGTACATGGATGCAAACTAATTGAAGGAAAGAGCTGGCTGCTATGCTTGCATCTATGTCAAAACACTGGTTTCTCAGTTAATGAGATTTGTGTTACACTCCCGGTGTTGAACTTAATCATCTATCTGTATGTTTATCTGTCAGCAAAACAAATGTTGCTATGACAGCATGTTCTTTAAAAAGAAAGTCTTGGATCTTACAAAGATCGCTTGTGTGTTTGTGTTTCCACTGATTACAGGGTGGAACAAATCTGGACTCAAAGATCCATCGCACCTCTCCGCTTTGTGATCCCTGCTCAGGAATAGGGGGGAAATGCTAAACACTGGCTTCTGAAGACTGAAAACTCCCTGCTAATGTTCAACAGCTTACACGACATATAAGAAGTTAAAGTGGAGAGAATATAGGGCATAGAGTTCACTCTGGTTTTCTCAGCTCAGGATCCTCCTGCGCAAGCCTCTCTAATCCAGTGAGTCAAGAGCACAAGGGAGATGGGCTTTGGGTCTCTGACAGGTAACAAACAGATCAATACAGCTGGCCTCAGAGACCCCATGGAGCTGAAGTATACATCTAAAATTCTATTTTCAGTTCCTACTCTGCTTGCAGAGAATAGTGTTTCTGTGGAATGAAGGGAGAATAGCAGAGAATAAATCTTGGGGAGCCCATGATTTATAGGACCAAAACCCAATTAGAACACCCTGGATTTGATTCTGGCTTTTCTATCTCTGGTGCAGCACCAATCATCTCAATGTTAAAATTTCCATTTAGCCCCTTGTGGTATCTCAGGATGGCTTTAACAGGAAAGTAAAGCTTGCTGCACAAAGCCCGGGAGGAAAGGCAGACAGAGAGAGGAGTCAGACAGCTCCTTTGTTGCTGGAAGAGACTGAAAGAAGACAGAATAGAGAATAAATCTTCTTTATCCTTTGAATTTTCAGGAAACCAATAACCATAGTATTTCATATTGGTTGATTAACAAGCTGAACAAAATAAAGAAATCTAATAACAATCTCCTGATATGATGCCAAAGATGGCACAACAAGACATGCCTGCAGAGCAATACCAGACAACACACTCATGAGATTCAGAGCTGTGATATGAGATTGTATTTGGATCAGAGTGGGCTGATGCTGAACTGATATTTTCCATCTCTTCAGCAGCATTCTTGGGCCATGACAGTAGCTAAAGCTGAACAATATCACACTGTGTCATTTGTACGAGTTGCATTACTTATACAGAAGGCTGGTCAGTGTTAGGGGTTTCTCATTGCAGGCGAATGCAGAGGAGGAGAGGTGGAGCAGGAAAAGAGGGAAAAAAACCCACACTGAATGGATCCTCATGCCTCGTGAATCACAGCTCACGTGGAGTCACAGTTTGTGATGATAAACAGACATGCTCTCTTTTTCCCGTCTCCCCGCTCTTCTCTCCATCTCCATTCACAGGCCACTGAGCAGCCAGCAACTTCATAAAGACAAAATCGCTTGGAGGTGTGTGTTGAGTCTATATTTAGCTGTCTGATTATCAGCTGCTCATAATGCAGATCTGTCGGGGCATGAGGTTAAAACGCATCGGGCAGAACCAGTGGGTTCCTGTATGACCTACAATTGCAGGTTGACCCACCACTCTATGAACATCCTCACTGCACTTCATTTATTTGTCTGGGACCTCATAGCTCTCCATGCTATTTCTGTGTCAATGTGGTTCTTCTGTCAGGAATGCAAACCATGTGACGTGGGAGTGTTTTCTTTTAGTTCACACAATTTACTGAGAACACTGTTGCTGCTGCTGATAAGTTCACATTATAACCAACACAATGACACTTGCTTAAATGAGTAACAGAGTTGTTAATTATTTACTTCAGACTTTACTCTTCAGTGGGAGTGGGACGGAAAAGAGAAGAGATTCACTGTCATGCCCTGACAAATCCGTGAAGGTTATGATTAAGTCTCTGCTGCTTTCTTGCTTTACTGTCTTCACAAGCAAATTTGGAACATCAAACATTTTCTTCAGCCAAATATGCAAAATTACGTGAGTAATAGATAACATAATGTAGAGGACACTGTCATGTTTAACAGTTATATGTATGCAAAGTGTTATATGTGCTGAACAGAAGGAGAACGAAGGAGATGGAAAAAAAAAAAAAAAAAAAAAAAAGAAGGAGGGTGTGAGAAATATAAATGAGGGAGGCAGAGATTTTAGTTGTTACCTGGCACGGAGCCACATTGATTCACTGCATAGCAGAAAGCTGTTGGGCTATTATTCACACACAGGCCCGGGCAATTTCGCAGACTCGCACACACACATCCCGTTTCCAATTTTCCCAGTGTGCCCCGCAGTCAGCCATACTGGCACCTGGTACCCGAGCCATGCCGAGGCTTGTTCCCCCAGTCTGAGATAAAGGAGGAGGAGGCGAATGTTCAAATGTCTCACAGGGGTTCTACCAACACTGCAATGCCGATGGCAAGGAATACACCATGGAGAATATAAGACAGCAGAGGTCAGAGAACCATCTACCTGCATGTGAGTTTATGAAATGCACATTTTCCTGAAAAGAAATGATTTTGCCTCAAGTAGACTGGCTGAATTTTTCACTTCCATCACGAGGCACGAAGGGCGTGAACCTCCTAAAAAAAAAGCTGCGCCAGATTGTGGATCTATTGTGTTGCAGGGCAGGACAGAAAAAAAAAACCCGGAGCCATTGGGAGAAAGTCCACACATGCAATTAAAGCAGACACACATGAATGCGCGCACGCGCGCACGCACGCACGCACGCACGCACACACACACACACACACACACACACACACACACACACACACACACACACACACACACACACACACACACAGGCCTCTGTGAACAAGCAAGTACTAATCAGACTCATGAGGCCCTTTACACAGCTGACTGAAGAAGTCATCCTCAACCATAAAAAAATATCTCTATAGCATAATTGGCCTGCAGGAGCCCAGTGAAACAAAGTTACAACATAAATTCCCTCTCCTTACATCAGGCAGTAATGATCAAGCTCTAGTGAATGCTTTCATCTGATCTGGCTGGGGAAAACTACATGTCATATTTTATTCCGATTTCACATAGGCCACTAATGTGAAGTCAGTGTTAGATATTCTGTGTGAAGTCAGTCTTTGGTCAGATTAGACTCCATGTTCAAACATGTGCTAATCTAAATTCATTATACGTCTACAAAGACTGGATCTAGAAGAAAATTGATCTTCTTTACAAGGTGAAACACCTGAAAAAAGAAGGACTATGCCCACACTGCCATTACACTGTCTGTGTTAGCCTGCAGGCTCCTTACTGTGTTCACAGACTGGCTCCTGTGTTATTACAGGGAAAAACAATAATTATGCCCCAAGCAGTGAGCTGAAGATTCTGCAGCTGAGCACAGTTTACCTAGCATTCAGCCAATATAAGAAGATAAGGAGAAAATATACATACATGATACGGAATATGCAATAGAACGAGAAAAGAACATTTTCATGCCGGTAATGAGTGAAATAGAAGATGAAGTCTAAAAACAAACCATATTCCACTATCAACATTTAGAGAAAAAAACAGATGTTGGTAGATTTAAGTTTTTCCTGAAAAGCTTTGTCTTGACTTGGGTTACTGTTTTTGTTTCTGATTTCTATGCCTGTTTTGTCTTGTGGGACAGGGGAGGTATACCACAAGGTTTTAAACTCAGCTTTAGTATTTAATCTTAGAAGTCAATTAATCACAAGGAGGCGTCTGTTTATCCCTATCTGTTTGTGTCTCTATTGTTCAGCTTCTAAATCTGCGACAGGATGGAGGAAAAAGCCTCAGAGTGTCTCGGGGGTCTCTGGCTCCAGTACACCACATCAGCGTCTGAGCTGGGATCTGGGTTCTTTATCACCATTCATATCATCGCAATGTTCGATAGCAGCACCAGCTCTGGGCACTGGCAACCTCAAGCATTTGCAATGCAAAGAGAGCCTTATCAGCTGGCGCCTGCCTGTAGTCAGCCTGTCTGTCCCCCTTTCTGTCTGACAGAGATCTCCCAGACACACGTGCCCGCACCCCAGGGGAAGAGCCGTTGTTATGGTTACAATGCCAATTACAGTAACGCCGAGGCGGTCAGTAAAAGGCAAGGCACGGGGTGCCAATGACACAGATGGCTGTTTTAGAGCTCAGCCTAGCACAGCCTGTCCTCCCATGCCTCTCCAATTAGAGATTTGTTTGCACAAAAAAAAACATGCAGGTCTGCAGTTGCTTTGAAGTATTTTAGCTCTTTGCTATCTGACCAAGTCAAAGCCATTGTAAACAAGCAGTGACACAGATTGAATCGTTTGTCTTCAGTGTCTATTTCAGACTATTTCCCAAAAGACTTTGCTCCCTGTGGAGCCTTCGCATATGACTTCCACAGCTGAACAGCCTCCTGTGGTTACTGGCCTAAATGACAGATAAGGGGAGCAGCTGGGACTGCAGTTGGTGCCATGCGCACACATAAGCACATATATATGCATGCATCCGGGAACTCAGTAACACACCCAACACGTGATTATATTTTCTTCCAAAGTCCATGGTCAGGTTTCCTGAAGAGAGAGGAGGGCAAAGTATACATTGAATCTGTTTGTTTGTACATTTGCTCTCAGTCAGTGTAAATGGGGTTTACCTTACCAATAACCATTTATTAGATTTACGTTATATATCACACCTAATGCATTTCCCCTCATCATCCTATACTCACACATTAGTGCCGAGAATGTCTAATCAATCAAGGTGAAGCATTGACAGAATGGGGGAGGGACTGCAGAAACTCGATCTCTTTTTCCTGGAGTTTTCAATCTAAGATTCCTCAAAAATCGACTTGAATACAACTATTCATCATCCCTGATTGACTCTGTCCCCTACAGTCATGAATGAGGCTTATGTTATCTCACAGTCTATCCATGTGATGTCTCCCCTCTCCTATCTGTCCATTCACCATCACCACCCTTTGAAGGTAGTCTCCTGGGAGGGTTCAGCCCTTGCTCCTGGCCAGACAGAGACTGATGACCTCCCCTCCCCATTTGCAGTAATCAAATCCTTTTTGTGATTGTTTGTGCACACATTCCCTCTACCAGAGAGCGTAAATCACAGGTCAGGGTTGCAACTCTTTCATATGAGGCCAAGTCCATTTTTTAAGAATAAGGTGGGGGTTTGGTAGGCTCACTGTCACTGTGCACATTGATTGTATCTGTGTGTAAATAAAATACTGTAGATTACAATGCAGTATCTGTTTATAACAAACACTAATTGTCTTGGGTTTGAAAAACACAGTTATTTTATTCCATATTCAAACAACACTTGGTTCATTAACTAATACTTTCTCTGACAACACAAAAGAAAAGAAAAAGATCAAAACACAATGCCCTAAAGAGATTTGCTGAACAAATGCAGGGGAAAAAAACACCTGCAGTTCTTTAATCAAATACAAATTTATTAAGCAATGAGTCTATAAAAATAATGATAGCTGGTTAGTTGTAGCACTTTAAACTCATTAAGCCCGCTGATAAGGAACCTCTATTCCTCTCCAATCTAAAAGAGAGTGAGGTGGTTCCCACAGGAAACCCATGCACTGCCCAGTGTCCCTCCCACCAAACCTCCCTCCCTTTCTCTGCCTACAATCCCCATTTCTCAAGAACATCTGAGAGACTGGCACACATCCAATTACAACCTCTCCTCTCCAGGCCCAAACTCTAATGTTGTTATTGCTGTACAGCTGCCCAAAAATACAATTGTCTTCTTATCTACTCTCTACT
Source organism: Brachyistius frenatus (assembly GCF_029030835.1). NCBI lineage: Eukaryota > Metazoa > Chordata > Actinopteri > Embiotocidae > Brachyistius > Brachyistius frenatus. The sequence continues at coordinate 1,193,021 of NW_027210605.1, read as the reverse complement.
CCCAATTCCTCTCTCTCCCCTGATCAACCATGCCTGAGGGTATCAAAGTGTGGGCTCCATGAGACTTTGGTACAGCACACTGCGACAGGGGGGACCCAGACCCACTAGCCTATTTACAATAGGAGCCTGGGGAAGGGGGAGGAGAGTGGAAGGTGGCAGGCAATCAGTGTGGCGTGTGGGGAGAATGTAGACATACTGCTGTTCCCTCATTGCACTGTGATGTTGGAAGTTAAAAGGAGCCCCAGGGAGAAGGGACAGCCCTTTGAAATTGGGTTTGCTAATGTCTGAATAGATGGCCCATTAAAACGAGAAGGGAGATGCTTTTCAGAGTGTGCCCCCTGGTTTAATTAATTTAGTTGAGATAGGAAGCACTACTTTGCCAGACAGTGAATAATTGAGACGAGTGGACTGTGTTGAATTCTGAGGAACCAGAGAGAGGTGTGCCAAAAAGTAGTCATGTAATACAGAGACCACTATCTGATCCATGATCTCTTCCTCAGCTTCATCAGACAAGAAAAGGGCCTGGAGAAGAAACTGAAAAAAAAAAAAATAAAACCTGTTTAGAGGGAGGATATGGGTGGGGCAAGTCCCTTGGATATGTGTGCATGTGTGTATCTAGGGGTGGGGTTGGGGCACCCACCATCTGTCTACTGGCTACCCAAGGTTCAATCCCTCTCTTGTCAAACATGCTAATAAGCATGTAGTGCACCACCTCCTCCTATATTTTGTTCTTCTCTCCTAAACTGAGGTAGTTAAAAATACCCCTTATTGGGAAAATGTCCATCAAGCATCCGTCAACATCATATTTCAAGACATCTTTATGAGCACATCGACAACTGGAAGTCTCTGGTTGTTTCCTGTGTTCAAATAAATTAGTCTATAGATTGCTGGTGGAAACTTTCAAATCCACTTTTGTCAAGTTTAAATGTTAATGTTTTTAGTGGATCACTGATGTTTGTTAAGATTTGAATGAGTTCAGATCATGGGGAAAATAACTGAGGTACAGCATGAGAAGTACAAAAGTGACTGAAGCTTGGTGACTTGATTTGCTATTGAATCTTTGTTCCTCTTTCTGTTGCTGAAAGTAATAATATCCAGAACATTGTGAAAGGAAATGCTGCATAATAAAGGTGGACGTTAACACACCAGGACAGGCAAAGCATAATTCCTCTCTATAAAAAAAAGAACTCCTTGTTAAAAGGATGTGACCACATGTGGTCACGTCCTCTGATCCACTAAAAGGTATCCGCTCTGATACAGAACCAAATTTCATATGCTTCCTATCTGCTATAAAAAGACTACTCACAAATAAACAGGATGCAGCGCTGGGGGCCAGAGAGGCAAGCTGTGACTCATTTCAATAGGAGGAAGAAGAGAGATTTGATGGACCAGAGGTTTGCTTAGACTCAGCAAGAGTCTTTATGATTACGATAAACCAGTGGGCAAGATTTATCATCAAAACACAAAGCCATAAACGAACATTAGAGGTTGTTGACGTGTTTTATATGAGGGTGTCATTTTGTGTCGATCAAGTTGGATTCTGTAGCAGAGAAGATAAGGGAAGCCTGTGGGCAATCTAGTACAGACTTAAACTATGGGCTCTATTAAAGGAATGATGCAGGGAGAACTCGTAACAAAAACAATCTCAAAACGATGCCCTACCCACACACCAAGCTGATTCACCTGTTTATATAAGACACCACGGTCTCAAGGCAAATAAACATGACCCCACTGTGAACCAGCTATCTTAACTACAATGCAGTTCATAGGCCTCCAGCGGACGGGGCCAAGTGTTTGAACATGAAAATTGAGTAACTATGACAGACATTATGTAACTTGGCATCTTGTGTTACCAAAAGCTTTAACAGCCAGGTACTGTTATCGTTTACCAAACTTACGTAACATGATGGTTTGTGTTATTGTTGCAACATAAACTATAGTTTTAAAAAAGCTCACAAATGTTAATCAATTAAAAAAGCAAACATTGATGGTGATAAAAATAAACGGGTACTGGGTTCAATCAGCTGGGGAAAGTATAAAATATTATCCAAGACACACAAAGAAACAACACATTATAGACAACTGGACATGTAGGAGTGAAGGGATAAGTAACTTTTGTGTTTCTTTCACACTTCTAGCTCAGTCATGTGCATTTACAATGCCCTCTTTGTTGACCGTTTATATTCTGTGTGAAGACAAGAAGGAAAACCAGAGGCTCAGAGAACCATGTTGTTTTGTCAGAGGCATACAGTCATTACTATGACCTCATCCTCCGCTTTTAGCCTGGACTCATGCCAGAAGTGGCCCTAGTCTTCACTAATTGGATTACAGTAGCAGAATCATGACCCTGCTGGACAGCCGTAACGCTGCTACATGCACTTCTGACTTGTGTAAATGCTTAAAAGAAATCTTAAAAAATGGGGTATTTAATACATTTAGCTAAATCATAGCTGTAATTGTAGGCTTTACAATAAATGAGGAATAAGAATAATTAACAATAAAAATAGCTGGGTTTGGGTTTAATTTGATAGACTTACTTAATTTGGACTTCCGGATTTTCATCCATATTTACTGTAGCCAGAAGGCAGTATTTCAGAGTGTGATCTGATGATGCACACAGAATTAGATAATATTTCTAGAAATAGTCACAATGATAAAACTTCTGAGAGGCCTGGTGAGAAACTTTCAGAAGAAGGCAGGACTTTATAAATACATGATTCTTTTTATCTAAACATACTGTACAAACACTCCATTATTTAAACGGGAAGCCCAAAAACATTCCTGGAAGCCAAAACAATTCCTTCACTGAGGCCTTGAACACTCGACAGTCCTCCACTAAAGCTCCACAGTAAATGTGGCCTCTGTTTGAACTGTTGATTGGTGCTAATGGTATTTTGTTTATTAGAGTTAATGACAAAAGCTTTTAAAATCAGTCAGGATTAGCAGCAGGCTATTATACTGAAAACTAGGCAGAATGACTCATTTGTTACTCCGCAATACCGTACGGTCGTCCTGCTGTGTGTGTGGATCCTGTGGATGAACTGACCTGTCTGGAAACTTGAAAAGTTATTGTGAAGGTGGTCTTTACAATAACTTGCACATCTTTATTGAGACTGAGATTGATGGCACTCAGAGAACAGCCGCCGGAGTAGGCTAATGGACCAGACGAGAGTGAGCAGGGCAGTTTTCCAAGAACACCTGACAGCCTCTGTGTAGCATTACCCAAAAAAAAGCACCTACCTGTGTCCTTACTATGGAGGTTGCTAATGAGTGTGGCTAGGCCTGGCAGGCTCTCAGACTGCCGTAAGCCCTGTGGACAGCGGCTGGGATTCATCCTCTTAGGCCCAGAGGGTAGAGGATTTGGGACTTTATTTAGTGACATTTAAAAAAGATTACCCCTTAACTGCAGTCTGGCCATCCGGCAAAATAAATTATGGATAAAATGGCACGTTGGAAAACCCCAAACAATGCTGAAAAGCCCAATGAAAATCAGACAATGATTGAGTAACGTCTCGAGAGCTATTATGAAGGCTGGGAGTGTGATAGGAAACAAGAAATGGTCGAAGTAAGAGAGAAAGAAGGATAAATATTATTAAAGTGAGAGATGAGCAGCTGTTGATGAAACATGGCTTTGGTGTGTCCAAATGAAATCAGACTGGCTATATTTATGACTCTTCATATAAGAGACCAGATGGGTTTGTGTCCTCCTCGTATTTTTTTACTGACGCCCAATCAGCATCCAACCCATTTAACTCCACAGAAAGGGCTTAGAGTCACACCAGATAGCTTTGTTTAAGGACATTGGGATATATCCTATAGTGGTTTGCCATTTCAAAAGGGACAAAAGTGACCAATCCTTTCAAATGTACCCACAATGGAACGCCTCTCTCAATCTCTCCTTTGTCATGCGCTGTGTTCCACTGCCATTTAACCCTCTCTTCATCTGTGACACTCAAGACCAGTTAACCCCGGTGGGCTCTAACACACAAAGGGCCAGAGGGCCGGGCACAGAGAAATGAGGTTTGACTGAGCTTAACAATATTTAGCGTTCTGATTGTCTGGTTGAATTCCACACTGCAGTAACACAGCTGCTGCTATTCTGATAGACCCTGTTCCTCCCCTCACAGCTCTCCTGTGTGGGACTAAATGGCCCCGGTGTGGTCTCCGACACTTGCCGCAGTGCAACAAGGACCAAAGGAGCTTTTGTTAAAGTAGCATTGTCATAGAGTTTGTAGCCTGAAAAAGAAAGGACCAGTATCAGGAAACAAAAAGTGAAGACCATGGAACGCTCAATGGGTCTGTTGTCTTTGGATGACGTATTTGTGGTCTCTGTTAATCTCATTACATTAACACAGACCTAAATAAAACAGAAGGGCTAAACATCAAATCCAGCACAGATACCAATGCCTCTTTCCATACAGGCACAGACTGTTCATAGGAGCCCGAACTGCATTAATAGGTAGAGGTGAGGCACGTGATGTCAGCTGTGATTGGCTTACATTAAGTATATCAACAACAGCTGAGAGAACACCACCTTACGCTCCTGCTCTGCAGGTGTGTTGTGTAATGCCATTACCTTGTGACTGACACTGGACTCTGCAACTTAAATGATAATTGGGTAAAAGTCCACACAGCTCAGTTCTATCAGCAGCCAGGCATCCTGGTGGGGGAGGTGAAATGGCCCTAAAGTAATATCAACATTCCAGTAACTATTTGAAGACAAACTGTTACCTTTATCCTGACATTTAAAACTCTTACTCTTATTTTGTTAAAATTTTATGGAATTGAAATTACTAATAAAATATCTTTGCGTTCAGCCATGCATGTTGTTGCTGAGCGTAAATTACACACTTTACATAAGGCAGTACATGAAGTTGGAGTATGGCCATTATCAAAGGATGAATCTTTTTTATGTTAAAAATTATACTGATATTATCCTGAATGATACAGTATGGCACACCCCTTTTTTCAGGGGTGCCTTTATCAGAGATCTGTCTTAAGAGTGAACAGCTTATTATGAAGAAATCAGCAGTTGAATTTAGATATAATAGGCTATATATACATATATAAATAATCATTGAGGAAATGTTGGTTAATCATGAAGCAATGTAAGATCAGGAGAGTGGACATACGAAGTCTGAACAGTGTTACAGTCCAGGTCTCCAGGAAGTAGCACAGCGGCAGTGGGCCAAGTGACTCACATTCACCATGATGTACCAGCAGATGGATCGCTCGGTCAGAGTTGTGCAGTACTTCTGGCCTACAATGAAATGGTGACGTCTGTCACTACATGCAATCAGCTGTATCCTTTACCTCCTTTTAAAGACAGTAAAAGAGTTAAACAATGGGTTTGGGGGAAATTAACATATACATTGCAGTAGAGGCAGATGTCAGTATACAAGCAAATAATAATAATAATAATAATAATAATAATAATAATAATAATAATAATAATACTTGGACAATAATTTGTAGTTAGAGGGACATTCTATGAATACTAATTTACCACTGAATGGTTACTTCCAATTGGCATGTTGTATATGTACAATCGCAGCTAGCTCTACGCTTATCCCTCAGCAGTCACGCACAAACATAGTGAGAAAGCAGCACCTGCTGAGGAAGCAGCACGGCTGTTCAAATTAAGGCACAGAGCTGTGCTGTTACTAAGCAACCGCAGTGCACAGAATTCCTCCATCTTCCTGCCTCAAGAGTAACGTGTGTGGGGGTATGTGTAAGTGTGAATATTAGTGTGCCTGTGTGTGTGTGTGTGCGTGTGTGTGTGTGTGTGTGTGTGTGTGTGTGGGTGGGAAGGATGGGGGGTAAATGGCAGAGAGAAGTTTGCCCACTGTCATGATGATTTCTGATTGTGTGTTTCTGTCCAGGAGGAGACTCCAGAGTGGTATTTGGGCATTTAAATCCCTAACAATACTCATAAATCTAAACTATTTTCTTTTGTGTTGAGTTTGTGCATGCCAGCAAGGGAGAGGAAAGGTTTTGGGGTCACAGGAAAGAATCCTGTGTTAAGCAACTCTGCAAATCTCGCAGACAATCTATTCCACTCTAAGTCCTCAAAAAGAGAAGGGACATCCAAACACTGCAGCCACCAGTGTAAACAGTAGCTGTGTACCAAAGGGAATGTGACATTTGTACCTGACCAAAGATATAACTGTTTTATGTGCTTTTGTCACAGCTGCCAACAAAGCACACTGGTCAGTTTGACCCGAAATGTCCTACATATGTAAAAGTAACAAAAGAGGCTGTAAAGCTGATAGATAGATAGATAGATAGATAGATAGATAGATAGATAGATAGATAGATAGATAGATAGATAGATAGATAGATAGATAGATAGATAGATAGATAGATAAGACAGACAGACAGACAGACAGACAGACAGACAGACAGACAGACAGACAGATAGACAGATAGATAGATAGATAGATAGATAGATAGATAGATAGATAGATAGATAGATAGATAGATAGAGTTTATTGATCCCACAACATTTTTACACTACAGCAGCATGAGAAGATACAGGGTAAGCAATAAAAATCGAGGTAAAAATATAATTAAAAAAAAAAAGAACAGTATATACAAATAAAATACAATAAAATTAAATAACAACAGTGCAATGGTCAGTAGTTTGGTGCAAATGGCAGTGATATGGCATCTGTATTTCACAAATTACGCTGATATTGTGATTTCTAAATCTGGATTGTGCGTACAAACCGGCCACTAACATAAGTTTTAATTTTAGCCCATCTTGTGACAGCGGCTTATCTTTTGCTTGCTCCCCCCTATCTTGTGTTCTGCGGCACACAATAAAGAGGAAATGGAGAGGGATGTAAGAAGAATGTGTTTGTATTTTAGTTGTGATAGCATCACTTCTGCCCTTCATACAGAGTCTGGGTTGGGGGGTTGGGTAGTAGGAAAAAGGAACATAGCTTCTGTCTCTTAAAAGGTTAACATACGAGTGCTCTGCAACCAACACAGCTCAACCCTGTGGCACAAGAATTAACTTCTGCACAGATTTCAGCCAACAACTCAGTTTATTGCCCACACAGATGGATGTTTACTCTGTATTATGAGACAGAAAGAAGACCAGATGTAATCTAAGAGTCGGACCTGACTCAGAGTGAAAACTTTTTTTTTTTTTAACAAGATTTCAACTGGCATATTTTGAAAAACTAGGAAAATCTCCAAATATTTCCCAGGTTCTTTTTATTCACTTTTTGTTTGCTGCCCTGCTCTTTTTGCATCATCCAGTCTGTTTCTTCTATTCAGAGCATTTTGCTGTCCTTCCTCTGTGACAGAGCTCGACTGCCTTGCCAAAAAAAAAATGCTTGGGAAAATCGAGCAGCAGTTGCTGAGACAGCCCTAAGACCTCTTCCTCTCTATTTTAACAACCACTTGAGAGAGGGCCGCGGGATAGCAGACACAGAGAAGAGGGAGAAGCAGAGAGCTGGAAAACGTCTCCGCATGCGTTTCAAAACCCCAAAAGTGATGAGCAGATTTTTGGCAAGACAATAAGGGTTTAAGTCAGCTTTCTCAGCTATTGGTTGTTTTGCCTAGAGGGAGGACACAGGAAGAACCCATCTCTCAAAGGAGGATGTGAGGAACCATGAACAAGCATGTGTCAAAGCAGGAATCCTCTTTTTTTTTGGTCTCCATGACGACTTGTGGGCACAGAAAAAATTGTAGGAGAGCAGCAGTTGGTGAGACTTTCTGTCTAACGCCGCTCTATAGTTACACTTCTCTATCTACAGTATATCACAAGATGGTGACAATCTGCTGCTCTCGTGACGACATTGGCCACAGCGTGATATGACAGCCCGGCCACTGTTCAGAAAGACACACACATCCTTTATCTGACACTCTGGACCGGCTTCACTCTCGACATTCTTTCCATTCCCAAAAGGTCATAACTCGTTTGGTTTCCTCTGCAAGCTGTTCAACCCTCTCTCTCTCTCTAAGCGGGAAGGTTTAAAATTCAAACATAATCCCGCCTCTTCTAGCTGAACTAGAAATTCTTGTTGGCAAGGGCCTGCATGAGCTCAGAGAGCACTCAGAAAATCAACAGTGTGCAAATAAATGTCTCATCTTGCCTTTTGTACCTCATTCCATGCACATTAAAGAAGTGCAGATCACACTGGCTGTAATAATGATCATACAGCTGGTGTGATTAAAGAAGCGGACGTGGAAACACACTAGCTGTGAGCCAGACAAGAATGTGTTGAAGAAGGGGCCATAAGAGCTGCATAAATAAATAAAAGGTGGTAGTGCAATGGGGAACATCCTGAGTATGGTGGGGGTGGGGTGATCATCCCTTCCTCAGTTTGCAGTTTTGACCTTGTGGTGAGAGGCAGATGCTGGCCCAAAAGTCAATATATAGAATATGATGAGAGTATACAAATAACATTAAAATGACTAGATCAACTGAACTTCATTATCTGCTGTTACAGTACAGATGACGCCCCAATATTAACATAAGGCACATGGTTTTTTAGAGTTGATGCGTATAGGGCCTCTGAATCCTAGATGATATTGCATATTCTATGATTTATTTATGATATTGCATATTCTATGATTTATTTCATAAACAGCCTACCTCTTTCAGCTGGTCGAGTTCCTGTCGGACGGCTTCGTACTCGATCTCCAGGTCATCGTACTGCTGTTTGAGCTGCTGCTTCTCCTCCAGGACCACCAGCCCGTACTCCGCCGCCTGGATCTTCTCCTTCGTGGTCTCGCTCAGCTCCCGGGAGAGACGCTCGATCTCAGGACGCAGCCACTCCGGCCCGGCCTCCAGCAACAGCATAGCGTCGGAGTATCCCTGCTCGTCCACGGACATGATCAGAGCCGGTGAAGATCAACCAACGTACACAGAGGATGTTGGGGCGTCTTCAAGCGGTGTAACCTTGAAGAAGAAGCGGTTGCTCAAATTCGTCTGTATTTAAATTGCATGATTGTTACGTTTGCACTTCTCGTTGCCGGTCTTATTTCTTTGGTCATGTAGATGTTCAATTATATTCCGTCAGCGGAGTCCGCCGTTATCTCTTAAAAATGCTCCATCGTTGAGCTCCTGCGTTTCCTATCACTTCTCCGCCGGCTTGTCGGAGAGATAGAGCCGGAGCCGGAGTATCAATGGCCAAGACAGGAGAAAGGATATACAATTTCTGGTTCGTACTTTCAAAATAAAACTCTGGCTGATAAAAAAAGGAGGCTTCAAATCATTCGTGAAAACGGATTTATTTTGTCTTATTCACATACAAAAAAGAAATAGAAACTGAACGTTAACAAATTATATGTGGAGTGCATCAATGCACTGATATTTTCCCCAAATATAAGCACGTGTGTGCTTTATTTTGAAGACAATACCTCTCCTCTTCCGGTAGTTTAGCCGGATGGTTTGAAACAGCTGAACTGCCCGCTTGCTCAAATGAGGCGCACCGACGCAATCAGCTGGGAAAGCTCCTGCCTGCTGGCAGGGCTTCTCGGGAAATGTAGTGCGTGTAGTACTCGAAGCCAGTGAAAGAGGCCTTACAGACGCCACGAAGTGAACTCATTTCCCATAAGGCCTTTTAAATTTGCTTATGTGGAGCACGGAAATAGCTATCCAAACCGTTTGTTGTCATATAAATAGAGCGGGCAGACGGGCTGACGGCTGCTCCGCATGTTTCCACATGTATATCTGCTGCCATCTGTCGGAAAAGCTTATGAATGAATGTTTTCAGATAATTTACTGTATCCACACAGCCTATCTGTATTCAGGATTTTTTTTTTTTTTTTTGTCACTAGGACCACATATCAAAAGGTGTCATTAATACCAAACTTTAAAACTGACTTAGAAATGAGCTACTTCAATTCAATGAATGAATGAAAGAAATAATATTCAGAAATATTCATAGTAACGTATTTGTTCTTAGGGCCCTGGTTTTATGCGTGGTGGCTCTAAGGCAATGGATCCATTTAATATTATCAGTTGCACCTGTGCTAAAATGGCTATCGTCACTGAACAAAGTCCATTTACTCAAGTATTGTACTTAAACACAGGCATGCTTTACTTAGGTATTTCAAATATAGGCCGATGATACTTTATAGGCTGCATGTAAAGAATTAGCCTACATTAGCTCCACATTGAACAGCCGAATCATTTCAATGCTGCATGTTAATGCATTAATGGATGTTAACAATCCACTAAAATGTGTAAGGTAACACTCACATGGGCTGTTTTTCCCGTTCTTTTACATTTTGCGGATAATACGGTTCAACTTTTACAAGACATTTACTTGTAAAGAAGTCTTTTTTGTTGTTGTGGTATTTCAACTTTTACTTAAGCTGAGGACTTCTTCCATCCAAGTATTTCCTCCATCACTGCTTTATTGATGTATCCCAAACAAGTCTGAACTGAAACCTGTCTCCACACCTGTGACACAGGACTGGTTTCAACATAGATGTCTGGCTCAAGCATGCTCTGGTAACTGGGCTTTATGGCCGGACTGAAAGACAATCGGTATGTTTGTGGTTTACAGATACGGTCAGAGGGTACAGATAAAATCTAAAGCATGACATGCCTGTTTGAAGGGATCACAAGACATGTTTCATGCAAAGTACCTGATTTAACACTTTTTTTTGTTTTGTTTGGACAGTCTCATTCTCATATATTTTTTTTCCCCCCATATCACATTTTACACATGGAAGTGAAAGGTGCAATACAATCGCAGCATCTTATGACTGGCTCTTGTCTCTGTATTTCACTGTAACAGTAAGATTAATGAGATATGCCTAAATTAATGAGATATGCCTAAAAATCAGTCATAAATGCCACATATCATGAATTTAGCTTAGCCAACCTTACCTCCATTCTCAGTTGATGGTTTTTAGTTAACAGCCAAGATGGCGCTTTATGGAAAATGACTGGAAAGAATATAGCTAAAAATATATATATATATATATATATATTTATCTGTAAAGAACTCTTAAAGACCTTGACAGATCCGAGTATCTATATATATTACTATATATGTTGTGAATGAAATAATCAATATGCATAAATTATCCATCCATCATCACTTAAGCTCAAATATGATTTAGCGAAAAATGTGTAGGTGAGTAATAGTGGTAATTACAGTTAGGTTGAAGGATGACTGTATGTGATCTATAACAAGAATAACTACAAATACAAATCAGAAGCATTCAAATATCAAGTTAATATCAAATAATTTACTTAAATGGCTTATTACTTGTACTAAAATTAGAATGTAACATAATATTGTTGCTATTGCACAGAATGCTTAATCAACAGATAAGCAGCAAAGTTATAATACAACAAGCTGGAAAGTTCACTCAGTATTCTTTTCTAACGACAAGGCATTTGCTACACCTAATTACTACTGACCACACTAGTCTGTGCTCGATCAACACAGGTACACTTTTCCCACCAAAGAGCATCGGCACCACTGTCATTTGTGATTGCCATAACACAGATAGCGGACTGTTTAAGTTCAGTAACATCTTGTAGTGGCTCTGAATCAGACCAAAGAGTGATCTTATCTACCTTCAAGGTCAGCTGGGACTGCAGTACTTTTACAAGAGACTCATTGAGGTTAAGCTCCTTGAAATGGAAGGAGCTGTTTAAATAATACTTTATTTTTCCCATTGTCCTGGACCATGTGATGAGGTATGAACAAGCTTTCCTTACGCTAGGTGGCAACCTCAGGTTACAGTTTAGCCACCACTCTGTTGTTTACAATGCCTCTATCTCAGCACAGTAAGCAGCTGCTCTATCTGGATCTTTAGCCAGGCGTTTCTCCATCTTCCTGAGGCGTGGCACGACTACTTCTTTCTCCACAGCAGGGGTGTGCCATTGTTGAATATCCCATTGAAATTAATTCGCTCATTCTGTTCTTCCAGTAAGTTTAGGGCATCCTGGTCTTCCTTTGACTTCTCATTCTTATAAGGCAAAATGTCAACTTGCCACAGCTTTGCCACATTCCTCTGTAACTCAGCTGACAAGGAGCTGAGGGAAGTGAAGAGGCACTGCTGAGGCTGCAACTATGACTCAAACTGGCCCTTCTGGTGGTTCTAAGCGCACTTCTATAGGATTTCTGAGGTAAGGGTGGTCAGCTCCACAAGCAGTAAGGGGAAAACTTGGCTGAAAGCTTGTAGAGGCAAGTCTTGGAGGTTCTTGTACCTCTTCTTGAGGGAGGAAACTGGACACAAATATTCAGCTTGCCCAATGTGCGGTGAAGGTGTTGCCTATCTGGAAGGATTTTTGTAGTTGCAATATGGGGCAGAACTTTAATTTACAATGCAAACATCATTCTATAAGATAAAAAATTCCAACATTGCTCTTACATAACATTTTCAAAAATAGGAACAGATAAACAAGCATTAGCATTAAAGAACCACATGGTCAACAGATTAGCAACTGTGTACTATGATGGTACTCGTTTCCTATAGAACCAGTTGAATAAAAATAATTTAAAAAAAAATGAAATAAGCATCAATGTGCAATAATCCACTAAATTAGGTGGCATTAACGCAATATAAAATTATTACATTCATAAGGACATGAAAAAGATGTAGGTATAGCTAATTCTGCTCACACAAATAGCATATTCTAGAACTTTAGATAGCCTATCAAGTCTACAGCAGCATTTTAGCTTTGCCTTGAGACTAATGGTTTTGAACTCTCTCCAAATGCTCTACGTAATAAACTGATCTCTCCCCTCTACCCTGAAACTAAACAGCTTTAGCATTGGCAAGGTAAGCCAATAAGATTGTATCTACTTGCTTCCCAGTACTTATAGCAGCACAGTAGGAGAGCTTCAGTGTGTTGATATCAAAAATCCTCTGAACCCTCTCATAAAAAAAACAAAACCCAAATCTATTCATACCTATTCAAAACATGCATATAATGAATCAAATAAATAGTCTACATATTGACAATCTGGTCTGGAACAGTTGGTAAAGTCAGGTGTTCAGAGATTATAATTTGAGTGTTAAAAAACACCGTAGAAGACCAGCAATGGCTGAAGTGTGACTTTTTGTTGAGGAGTGGGTGCTCTGATGTACTGCTGTGCTTTAATAAGATTAGTAGTCTAATCTGGGAGGAGTCAGGAATAACCAAACAGTTCCACAACAGAGCAGCAAGAGAAACCTTTGCATGGCGCTAATTTGAAAGGACAAAATCTCTGCTACTTTTTGAACACACTGCTGATGATAATTTATGCTCATATTTGATTTGTAATCTTGTGGTATAGCTTCTCTCAAGGCAGCACACAGGACCAAGTGGATACTTGTGTTGCTCCACCTCTATTCAGAGATAATCTCAAATGAAATTAACCAAGGCAACTGAGCTAGAGAGGAAAAGACAATGTGAGAGCTGTGGAGACTGAGCTCAGAAATGTTAGCAATCGAAGCTGTGAATCATTTGTATTCCAACATGAAGGTTAAAAGCATCTCATCTCCACTACTAAAGGTAAATCATTACTTTAAAAAATTTTTTTTTTAATGTTGTTGTATATACTGTTGGATTGATTGCATTTCTTTCCATGTTAGCTATTTCAAACTTGATGCTGGTCTTAAGAAAGGATAATGAATTTTGTACTGTTATGAAGCAATGAGGTAAAAATAAACTAACAGCTAAGAGTAACAGCTTGTCAGTCCTTTAAAAGGGATTGTGTCTGCTTTACATGTGCCTTATGAATGTGATTTATGATAATGATCTTTGACTATTGATGATTTGTTATTCATAAAAACATTCTGATCACTTCGTCTCAAACTAAGACTTCTACCATTAAAAATAGATGGTCTTTCATGAGAGCTAGTTATGTTTGTGATACTTTTCCCAGAGTCTAGCAACAAATGTTCACAGAATGCATATAATATTGTGTATAATGTTGCATAACAAGGCAGATATGTGTGTCCAGGATCTACTATGACCATCAGCTTGACTGACTCTTCATGGCATTCCACAAAAATAATACGGGTGGATCTCTGATGGAATACAGTAAGTGAGGATTGTGCAACCCTTTTGATAAAACGTACCTGTTATAATGACTAAAGTTAAGCTGGTCAGCTTCAACTGTGTTTTTACTTCACCAAAATGCTACATTAACAGGCATTTCAAATGTGTCAGAAGTGAAGCTATTTTTATTGTAATTCCCTGAACACAGACTTGCAATGCCAGATGAGGATTAAACACTTCTAAGTGAGTCCTTACCACTGATGATCTAAACTATTAAGGCCTTCCAGTACAACTTACATTTGATGACGCCTCTGTGCTGCACTGCAGCTGTGTATGTCTGAAACTTCTTAAAGGATTTTAATAGTATTTTACGTGTTCACTTTGCTGAGAAACCTTTGATTTAATCATGTCAATTTACATTTTTGAAAAAGTATTGAATACAATATACATTTCAGTTGTGTTACAGCTTCACATCAAATGTTGTTTGTGTGATATCAAGTTTTTTTTTTTTTTTTCCCCACTTTGATAACTGCAGTCAGAGCCCCCAGAGCAAAGTACACTATAGTAGGAGAAGCTATACGTTATGTCATCCCTGGACATATGCAATGCTCAATCGGCTGTGGAGGTCAATCCTGCAAGTATGACAACCCGAGTTATTGGAGGGATGAACAACAGGCAATAAAAGGCCTCTACTCATCCTGGTACACGTACTTGCTATGCTCTAGTTGGCATATATATAACCCATGTTAACTGTTTTGAGATATGGCTTGTGATGTAATATACTCTTCACTGCTTTCCTGTTGCTTTAGGGTTACTGATCATCTTCTTGCCATGTCCAGACCTTCAACAGAAATCATTGAGAAGTATAAAATCATTGATCAATTCAGAAGGTATATACAGCTTTGTTTCTAGGGTCAGCAGCTTTGCACATATTTCTGTCTAAGAGATAATGGGAATAAAAAAGTGTTCTGTGTTCCATTTGTGTGTGTGTTTGCATGAAGGAATGGTATTAGAACAGTGATGAACCTGCAGATACCTGGTGAACATGCCAGCTGTGGAAATCCTCTGGAACCAGAGAGTGGCTTTTCATACCGGCCAGAAGTCTTCATGGAGAACAACAGTAAGTACTACATGCAATTCTTGATTAATACTGCACATTTTTGTTGCATAAGGGTAACTAAAAACATATTACGATCTCAGTTTATTTCTACAACTTTGGATGGAGTGACTATGGAGTGGCCAACCTCACCATTGTGCTCGATATGGTGAAAGTCATGGCTTTTGCACTGCAGGAGGGAAAGATAGCAGTCCACTGTCACGCTGGTCTCGGCAGAACAGGTAGATTTGAAGGAAATAGTGTATGAATTGTTTCAAACTATTTAGGAGAATCTGATCTTTTCTTTACACCATTACACAGAATTAAGGATTTTCCTTTTCTTCCCCTCCAGGTGTGCTGTTAGCATGTTTCTTGGCCTATGCTACCAGAATGACTGCTAACCAGGCTATTTTATATGTGCGCACCAAACGCCCCAATTCCATTCAGACCCGAGGTCAGCTGCGTTGTGTCAGACAGTTTGTTCAGTTCCTTGTCCCTTTGAGGAGTGTGTTTTCCTGCGCTGAGCCTCAGTCCAACCCTGTCACCCTGTCCCAGTACTTGAACCGTCAGAGACACATTCTGCATGGCTGCGAGAGGAAGGAGTTGAAGTACATACCAAAGATCATCCACCTGGTGTGCAGGCTGCTGTTGGACATTGCAGAGAATCGACAGGTGATTGAGGAAGATATTCTGGAGGCCCCTGACATTCAGGACATAGAAATGACTCTCAGCATCATTGAGATGATGGGCCCTGACTTTCTTGCAAAGGAGCCCCGCTTACCGGGTACGCCCACCTTACCCAGACATTTCAACGAGCCAGCCATCTTCTACCATCGCAAAAGTCTGAGTTACAGCGAGACCGACTTGAGACGACTGGGCTCACAGCTACACCTCCTCACACAACCTATGACCTCCCTGTCACAGAGTAATGTCGACATGTCCATGGCTCCACCTAAGGCCAGTCAGGGTCAAGGTTACAGCAGCAACCTATCTGATGGATCTTATTGCTCAACAGGCTCACTCTGGCAGCTCAAGAATGTGGAAAACCAAAAGGACAGATCCATTCTGCTGAAGAAAGCAAACAAGAACACAATCCAGCGTAGTGAATCAGCAGGCAACTGTGAGCCTAAAAAAAAGGGTGGCATGTTGTCCAGGTGGAGGGCAGAGATGAGGGAAGACCTGGCAATGAATGGAAGGAGGTTAAAAGATAAAGAGGACTTTTCAGAGGTGCCATGTATCACCCTGCAGTCCGAGTTGTCCATAGATGGCAGGAGGTTGCTAGTGGCACAGGCCCTGGCAGTAAACCTCTTTCTTGATGGAGAAGAAGAGCACAAGAGCAAAGTTTTGGCCTGGCAGGTAAATAACCCCCGCCAGTGGTGTTTGGCATGTACAAATGCATCAATATTAATGCAATGCTTTGATTTAGTCATCACAAAATGTCAGTTGTTACCTGTTCATGACTGACTGCAATTCTTAGCCATAGCAATGCAACTTTGTACAAATAATATGATGCATTCTGACATGAAATTGTGTCTTGTGTTACTTTCAAAGATTATGTAATGACATAAATATTTGACATGTAGCAGCTATAAGACAATGTGTCAGAATTAAGTTGCCTCATTCACATACTGTATGTGTAGACAGGGTTTAACAGGACTGTCCAAATCTTTGCAGGCAGAGCTGAACCAAGGCGGTGCATGGGAAAGGCTGTGTATGGAGCGGGACCCCTTCATCCTCACCGGACTCATGTGGGCATGGCTGGAGCAGCTCAAAGAGCCGGTCATCTCCTATCAGGATGCCAAAGCCCTGAACCCTCACAATACTGATGCTCAAACTGTCATCAACACACTCAATACGGTCAGAAGTCACGCTGCACTGTTTAAAAACACCACACTAAACTGTCTGGATAATGTTTAGTTTCACCCTCATTGTCGTTTTCTCTCAGGCCCCTAAAGCAACATTAACATGCATACTAGATTGCATGGCTCACATGCTGACAGTACCAGAGGAGGTTGAAGATGCAATGCTGTATCGTACTATAAAGGCTTTCACCTGGGTAAGAAAACCAACACACCTCATTATATAATTAAAGTTTATATAATTTTCTCATAAGCCATTCGATCCAACAACTTCTGAATCATTTTTGCCTCCTAACAGATGGATATTAATTCAGAAGATGGGGGCAAAGTGTTTGACACCATGAGTACAGTCCTCAGGTGTGTACTTGAGGAGATGAGATCTATGTCTTCCGAAGACGAAGATGAGGCACTAATGTCCTACCCCCACGTTTAACATAAGTACGCCCAGTCATGTATTCGGTATGCGGTGCACTGCCTCCGTGAAAAAAAAAAAAGGATGATATTGTGCCTTGTGTCAAAGTTATTTAATATGTAAAAACCCATATTTATCATACATAACTAACTTGCGACTGTACCTTTACCTTTACCTCAGTAGAGAGTTGGGTAAATGACCAGAAGATGTTTTCGCAATACATCATGCCTTGAGCCTGGTCACATTCAACACTTCCACACCTCAACTCCAAAATCGTAGTTCCAGAGCATTATACTTATACACAGTTCATTGTTCGCACAGTCTGTCAATGCCTTCCCCTTCCATAGTCTTTCTTGTCTGTATAATATGTTATATTATGTTTTCTTATAAACTTAATCCTACCGAACAACATCCTAATATATAGTGCAAGATGAACATTTAATAATAAAATGTAAAGCTCTATTTCCAATGGCTTGAGCAAAATGCATGCAGACACTTTTGTGATATTCAGGAAGTGAAAGAATAAGCTTTTAGGACGTCTTTCCCATCTTTCCCTTCTATGGAGGCCACGATGCTGGAGTAGTCGCAGGCGACATGAGTGAACCCTCTAGAACAGAATAACGTGCAGATGGTGTGAATATCAGGTGATATTTATGTCATGTCAAATATAGACAAATACTAGAAACTATTGATGCTAACTTGGCAGCTGTTGATAAAGTGTCACGGCATACAGTACCTGGACATTGTGTGAGAGCCTCCCAGTAAGTGGTATTGACTCTTGAGGGTCAACCCGTGGTCTCTGTCATGTCTCCAGGTCAACACTCGTAGGGAGAGATCCTGAGATGCTGTCACCACACGGAAACTATCCTGCAAACATAAAGACAACACAAACTGATCATTCTGAAACACTTATACAGGGCTCTTTTCACCAAGATGGTGTACTGTACTACATAAACCAAAGAAATTCAACAGGTGAGGGGACATTTCTCAGAATTTTCAAATTAAAAAACTTCCTACCACACATATAGAGGAGATAGGCATACTATGGTCTTTGAAGCTGACAAGCAGGGCTCCTTTCAGAGAGTAGACCCATAGCTTTTCTCCAGCTGCCAACACTATGCAGTTGCTGTCTTTGGCCTCTAGGAGGACATGTGAGGACCAGGTGTTCAGTGTCAAGGAGAAGAACTCCACCTGCTGGACTAAAATGGAGAAGAGGCTCAAATTAAACTCGAACAATAATTAAGAAAAGTCCACTTTTTGATACATGTACACTGTAACATCAGTTTATCAAGTTTAATAGATTCCAGACAGGTGATCCTGGATTTCAAATGTGGACTGAAATAAAACGAACTAAAGTGGGATGACACTTTGTCCAATTTGTACTTGAATCACATGTGTGGGTGCATTCCATTCTGGTCTACTAAGGTTACTACTCGTATAAGTGGGGTAATTTGTATTTCTTGTTTTCTGTTTTCTCCCTGAAGCATAACTGACATTATAATAAGATCAAAAACAAAACGTCACTCTAATTCCGAAAGATTAAATGCCTTAAAGTGATGGCATGCCAAAAATTCAGGGGGATAAGCAGAATACACAATAACAAATAGATCAAATTGAGCTGTTTCCAGTACCAGTGGCAGTTCTAATCAGTATCTGCAGTTCCAAATGAGTTTTCCTTGATGACTCACTGGTTGACTATTGTTCTCTAATGATTCGGCATCAGATCTAAAGCATATTATGAGTCATTATGCACATATCTCAGTCCTCACCCTGGATCTCCGATTTGTACTTTGTCTTTTTAATGCTGACATCAAAGACAGAGAGGGCTTTGTTGTTGGGTTGCCCGTTGTGGTGGACGATGGCCAGTCTGGCAGGCTGGGTGGGTATGAAGACAGCAGCCTGGCACCCAGTGACTGGCACAGACTGGCACAGAGGATCTTCGTCCTCGGACGGAGAGGTCAAACTCTCAGTGTAAATCACCTGGCAATAAACCAAACAGCAGAAACCTCAACTTTGTAAATGTTTTCTGTCCTTCTGATGTATGAACATCTATTTTCCCACTGTGTCATTTGTACAGATGTAATGTGGTCAAAGAAAACACACAAGAAGAGAGGAGAGCAGGAAACACAGACACACACACATACATCAAAGACAACAAGAAATACCTTTGGACTTAAATCATCATTCTCCTTAGTTCCAGCTGTGATCCATTTCTTGTCAGGTGAAACTAAGAGCGTGTTGACTCTAAAGGTGTCACACACTGTAACGCTGGACTTTATATTCAAAGTAAAATCAGCGAGTGTACACACAGATCCCTGACTGGTCCCAACCTGAAGGAGAATATAATGAGAATAAAAGGTTTCTTCATTAAAAAGGACTTTTATATTATTCTCAATTGAAATGAGTAAATGTTAAGGTTACTTACAGTCAGAAACCAATCATTGTTTATATTGTACTGCAGTAATGTACAGTGTGGTGATGCAGCAGAAAAGGAGGCCAACTCCTGACCAGTGTGTCCTTGCCAGGTCTTAATAAGGCCAGTAGAGTCCGCTGTGATCACGACTCCACGCTGTTCATCACTTACAATCCCTGTCAGTGGACTCTGCACAGGACTGCACCACAGCAGCTCGCCCTGAGAAAAAACAGGTGCAGCATTATCTTAATGTCTTGATGGGGGACATTTATCTCAATGTACCGACAGTACTGTTCTAACATGCAAGAAAACAATAGGATAGGAGAAGATTTGCCTCAGCAGTTTTCAGCTGGAGAGAAACCTTGCATACACGAGGCTTGTAGCGGCAAAAATGCAATATGAATCCCTGATTAAATCTAGGTAAAGGTGTGGATGCTGCTCACATTCACTTCAGGCTTTAATATAAATCACCTGATATCAACAAAATAAATAAATAATAAATACATGAATTTGAAATGTATTGTCCAATTTTATGATACTGCTTGATAAGGACTGAATGTGTCACTTAATGATGACAGTTTATGTTTTGTGTGTCTTTTTTTGTATTTGCTTAATCTGTAAATACTTTGAAACTCATAAATTCAATTTAAGTCTGATGTAAACACAAATATTAAAAACTATGGATATCAACACACACATATAATATTTTAAACAAATAACCAAAAAGCAAAAAAACAACAACACTTTGCTGTGATAGAAATACTTCTGTGATGAGGCATGATGGTGCTGGCACTGACATTTTGGATGTTCCATGCTCGGACTGTTCCATCAGTGGAGGCGCTGCAGACTGTGGCACTGCTGCTGCTCCACAGGTTCGGAAGCTGGCTTGAATTCCCCTGTAGGTATACCAAGCCAACCACTTTGCCTAATGGACAGGAGTTTTGATGTAAAAGTTATATAAATCATGTAAGGGAGAGTCCAGATATGCAATGACAGACAGGCAGAGGGAGGGGAAAGCATACCTGTGTGCCCTCTGAGGCTTTTGCAGGTGTAACCTCCTGACCGACCTTTCCTCATTTCCATCTCCAGGTGACAACGTCGCAGGAAGTATCTCTTCCACGAGTGATTCACGTGTTCACTCCCTAACACAGCGAGGTTACAGAAGCTCCAGCGGTGCAGACACATCCTCCTGAGAGCGGTCGGGGAATCGGATGTTTACGTCAACACTCCTACATGCACCGCCTGGCCCATGTTTGGACGTTAGAAAAGACAGACAACTCACCTCCATAACCAGGGAGTCTCTGCAGCTTCGTGCCAATGCTGAATATATATATATATAATCAGACAGGTTCATCAATTATTTCACAAGTATGAGTGTCGCTCTTTGCTACTTCCGCAAACGGGACACACCTTACCTTACACACACTTGAAGCACTGATCAAATCTTCCTCGGGCAGAAATGTAAAAATATGAATGAGGCAATCACCGATCAAGTGCGCGTGATGAGGATCCATATTGACATCAACGTTCTTTAATCCCTTCACCAGTGATGTCTGGGAAGTCAAACAGCTCGTCGCCAAAGTTGATCAAACTACGGAAAGAATACAGGGACAAGGAGGGGTGGTTTGGGGTTTAAACTGCAGATTCTTCCTCACGCCGCCAGATGTCGCCATTGTAAAAGGAAGGTGAGCCACAGAAATGTGCATGACAGAGGCGCACAACAGGTAGCGCGCACCAGACACATTATAAAACGACGCAGGATGAATTCTACTTTTGAATTAAAAAAAAAAGTAAAGGCATGTATTGAATTTCTTTGTTGGAGTATTTAACCAATTGTTATTTAAAATAATTGAGAGATCTGAGGTCTGAAGCGCTTAAAAAAAATCATCTTAGTTATGACGTAGTTGCTGTCGGGGTTATTGTATGGGAACAAAAAAAACAACATATTTCAATTGCAGTGAAAAAAACATGGTAACATATGCATAAAGAGACATTAATATATGGAGCACTGACCCACTTAAATAACAAAATAAATACCCCTTCCAATCAGTCAAGGTGATTCACAGCTGAGGAGTGTGTAAACCCGTGTGTGTGTGTGTGTGTGTGTGTGTGTGTGTGTGTGTGTGTGTGTGTGTGTGTGTGTGTGTGTGTGTGTGTGTGTGTGTGTGTGTGTGTGTGTGCGTGTGTGTGTGTGTGTATGTCTGTTGAGTTTCAGCCCTGGCGGGATTCTTCAGCAGGGCCCCATGTCTCCTGTGAACACGCCCCAGATAGATGAGGCAGATATATAGCCAAGACCTGCGGGTAGCAGAGGAACTCTGAGACAGAGATAATCGCACTTGTGACACCCTCGCAATGACAAGAGGGCCCAGCGGAAGGGGGCCACGCGAAGGGAGTTTGGATGAAGTCGGCGGTTTGTAAAAGTTTCCGAGCGTCCTGCTGTTTTTGATGCTTTTCGTCATTTGGGACGTCCTTTGGAGTTACCTGGCTTCTGATCGAGCGGAGAATACGCGAACCGAATTATTAATCAGCCCTGCTAATTGTTGCATGAACCAGAGAGCTGGGCCGCGATGAGTCGGAGAACACGACGCTGGATTTTAAGAGTTTTACTTTGTTTAGGAATTGTTTACTTGAAAATTGGGTGAGCTGCGTTTATTTGATCTCTCAGTACTTTGTGGTAGGTTAATCTCAAACGCCAAGGACTTCAATAACAGACGTATGACAGACCTTTAGCTGTTGTTGGTGCTTCAAAAACGACCACTGTGTCCTATATTTCCTTAAAAGCAGGTAGTTGATCTTAGAAATGATAAATTAAACGTTTAGGGAAGAGCGTGAACTCATCTCTGACTCGTGGCAACTGCGTGCTTATAACTTGATGGCATTTCCTTCACAATACCTTTAAATGATGGTAAAACTCCTGTCATAATAATCAACAGTATGTGCAACTAGTGTAGGTAAAGTGTGGAGGTGCACCTCACCTAACACATCTCTTCTAAAGAGCAAGCACATTATTTGAGTGATAATTTCTTCTGTTGAATTGCAATTATTCCCGTACAGCTGTCTCCACAAGGACATGTTGAATATCATTAGATTATGGATGCGAAAATGGAAATATGGATTATTATAATTAACTTCTATTTAATAAAGAATATAGTGGAAATGCATATGATTTTAAAACGCTACAGAAGCTTTTTAAAGTTAAAAAATAAATAAATAAATAAAAACATTATTAGAGTAAAAAAAAAAAAAAAAAATGGTTGATGGCTTTCTACTCTAAATCCTATCCATCTTCCATTCACAGTGGCTTCTCGTCGGTGGTGGCCCTAGGTGCGAGTATAATCTGTAACAAGATCCCCGGTTTGGCTCCCAGACAACGGATTATCTGCCAGAGTCGCCCCGATGCCATTATCGTCATCGGAGAGGGAGCCCAAATGGGCATCAACGAGTGTCAGTTTCAGTTCAAAAACGGGCGCTGGAACTGCTCTGCGCTTGGAGAGAGGACTGTCTTCGGAAAAGAGTTGAAAGTGGGTATGTTGCTGTCTGTTCACGTTTGTTTACTATTTGAAACTTTTTCCAGCAGTAAACACAATTCATCAATCACCTCCCTGTGCGTATTTGTTCACTTTGTGCGTAAAATGCGCACAGCCTTTCATCCTTTGGCTCTTGTGATTTCCTTCAAAAAAATTCAGCATTTACAAAACACAGTGCCAAGTGAAATGCAAAAGTTGGCCTATAAAGAAGTTATAGTAGGACATGATGCCTTGAAAAAAAAACCCCCAAAAAACACATCTGATTTGAGCTTGAGATGTATATTTTTTTTTACAAACTGGTTCTCCACATCTTAGTCAAAACCTGCACCAGACGAACTTCTCCTGCACCTAAAGAACATCATCTGCCTGCATTATTGCATCCATAGTATAATGAGCATCCCTTCGGAAACCAGTGTCATTTACATCAGGCCTAGTTTTGCGCCAGACTTTTCATTGAGTAGGGCTTTCTGAGCATGTAGAAAAGGTATCTGTAGCCAGCATTGTAACAAAGCTCTTGTGAATGTTGGCAGCCTTTCTTTTCAGCCCCGGCAGAGTCTCGAGAGACACATTTTCACTGGTCTTTATCCTGTCTAGTGATGGGTGCTGTGGCTCTCACTGTAAGGATGTAGATCTTACCACGGGTATAAGTTACAGTGAGGAATAGCCAAGAGGAAAGCAAAACTTGAAAGTACTAAATTAGAGAAACAAATAAGTCCAAATCAACGTTCTTTAATGTCTGAGATAAAAGTTCTCTCTAAAGAGGGATGAACTCCAGGAGAGGCTGAAATTATGGTTGTTTTATGGTTTGTTTTTTGGCTGCAATGATATGATAAAGCAGATTAATGACTGTTAGATATTAAGGACACCAATGCCATGTCAAGAATAAAGATATTTTCTCTAATTGTAACCACAGAGATGGCTTTGTAAAACCATTTTGATAAATACATATACAATACATATTTTGGTTCTGTCTTCAGCTAGAGATATCGAAATAATGAAAATATATTTTTTTTTTTTAAACACAAATGCCCTCGAAGACAATGGTCAGTAGCTTGGACCAGCTGTTTGAGGCCATCTCGCCTGCTGCTGTTGGAGAGAAGGGATTATCTCTTCATGCTGCTGAAATGAAAACAGTGGTGTTTGACAATCTGTTCCTTTATGAATGACTGGTTTGAGCCAATCAAGAGTTTTGCTCTATGCTTCCAAAAAGAGGAGTTTTAAGTCTATGGCTTGGACAGCCATACCAAATAGATTGGTTTCACTGATCAGATTAGCGCAGAAGGCGAATGGTTGTAAACGAATACCATTGTTGATGCCCAGGCTGAGTGGAGCTGTGGAGCTCGCAGTTGTTCTTATAGCAAAGGAAGAATGAGCAGGGAGCTGACATAAGATGGGGAATGCAAGGTGCAGCAGATTTGAGACATTGTAAGCCTTGACTATGTTTGCACTCAAACTTTGTATAGTTACAGAAAGCTGTATGAGATCAGGTCCATACATAAAGACAACATATTAAGAGGCTCATGAGTGATGTTATACTGGCACTCCTAGTTCAGCTTATGCAGGCTATCAGCTTTCAAATATCTCTCATTACGAGGTTATGAAGAATTCATACCATCTCTTAAGGTGAACCCATGCCCTCAAAACTGAAGGGGAAAAATTAACAACGGTGCAGTCAGAACTGACTGACTGCTCTGACACACCTTCTTTTTTGGCTGCGAGCCCATCGAGTCTATAAAAACGTCCACATAATTGATGCTTCAATATGAGTTGTTTTTTTTCAATGGCAAGGGCACACATTCAAGATGTTTATCAAAAACATGGCAGCTTTGCATAGTGAGCCGGGTGGCAGGAGGAAGCACAAAGAAGGTATGATGTTTGTTTTGAACAAACAGAGACAAGAGAAGTTTATTTACACATAGATATGATGGATGTTGTACTCAGCAGTTTCCTGTTTGCATGATAATAAATCAGAGATCTGAGAAGGAAAATATCCTATTTAAGAATACACACATTTATTACTTTATAGGTTGCTTTTTTATCACTTTGTTGGCATTATAAGGTTTTAAATATATGCATAGAAGCAATAGTAGACTTTCTCTTGCCTTATTATTTGACTCGAGAGCTTTGCCTCAGGAGCTGTCTGTCTTTGAGTCCTGTCAGATTAACCTTTAGTTATTTGTCGATATTTCCGCTTGTGTAAATGATTTGTCAGCTGGACTTGGGGATAGATAACGGCAGAATGAAGATTCTGATGTCATTCCCTTATGAGTTTACACAGAATGGGACAGTTTTTGAGTGGATCAATAGCCCTTCCTTGCCGACAACCCTCTTATTCATACGGCTTTGTTGACTATACCGCCAGCAGACATTTTGGTTCACGGGCAGGACAGTTTCCAGGTCAGGTTTCAAAACACTGCAGCTCTTGAGCGATATGTGAGTAAGACTGTGATTTAAGCACACATACTGTTAATAATTGATCTCTTTTGCCTATTTAAAAATCCTTTTTCCTTTTCTTTTCCCCTTAAACTGGAAAGAAACACCTTAATATTCTCTATTTAACAAAATCTACCTGCTTCAGTTTACTCATCATCTTTTTTTCTGCTCCAATAGGCAGTAAAGAGGCTGCGTTCACCTACGCCATCATTGCAGCAGGGGTGGCCCATGCCATTACAGCTGCCTGTACACAGGGTAACCTGAGTGACTGTAGCTGTGACAAGGAGAAGCAAGGTTTCTATAGTAAAAACCAAGGATGGAAGTGGGGAGGCTGCTCAGCAGACATCAGCTATGGCCTGGGCTTCTCCAAAGTATTTATTGACGCTCGGGAGGTCAAACAGAATGCAAGGACACTCATGAACCTCCATAATAACGAGGTGGGACGCAAGGTAAGGAATGAGCTAAAGGACTGCGCCTAACTTATTAGATGACAGAATATAGGGCAAAAGATGTTCTCCCATCTCCACTGAGAGTCTTTTGGACCTAAATGTGATGGTGACCTGATGGTTAAGTAGTCTAAGGCTGGTCTGAGTAACTGTTAAAAGTTGGTGCCATGCTTTGGTGTGGGTGAGCCTTGCCAAAGATCTGGGCAGCGGGGCCAAGCTTAAACAAGGAGTGGAATAAAAGGCTGCTTTTAGGGGAAGAGCCGTCTAAGTGGCAGGGTTTGATTACAGCCCAGATCTCTGTGCTGAAAACAGATTGACACTGTATAAAAAGGCATTAGCCCAGTCCCCCCCATGTTTTGCACCAGTGGGACAGTATACAGTTACCTTTATGACAATTACCACCCACGATTTTTCTCATAGTGCAAACCCACATCAGTGTTTACTGTTTGGTTTCAAAGTTTGAAATGTTTCTACATTTCTGTACTGAACAGTGCAGTTACATAGATGAACTCCACCTGCATACTAAATCTAAACCACAGTTTTAGTTCAGTCATTAGGTTCAAACTGAATCTTCAAGAAATCGAAATAGATTTTTAGAACCCGGTATCAAACTAAAGCATGAAATACACCCACCTGTCCACTAGAGGATACCATGCCACTGTCGTGTTTTTCTTTCCTTTGGCGTTAAAAGTGAGGTACCTTAGGTTTCAGTACGAAAAAACATGTGGTTAGGGTTAGAAAAAGATCATGTTTTGGGTTACAATAAGTAATCTTGTAAGATTAACGTTACGTACGTCACACAAGTTACTTAATGTTCGTTCCGTGAGTTAAATACGTTTTTTTACGTACACATCTTACTCAAGTTACTTATTAGAAATTCATCTTGACTTTTGCTTTCTCTGACTTGAACAAAAGTCTTGTGTTTCTTCCATCTATCCACCATCAACCTCAGCCCTATGGGGATGTCTACTCTTTTTTTCCCCCTCGGAATGAGAACAGGCTAGTTGTAGACGCGTGTACTTTTCACGCCTAGGCGAGGCAAACGTGACACTTACACGGTATCCTTTAGTCGACTAACAGATGTATTACACATTTTGGTGATACTGGGCTGATTTTTTACATACCATGTGATCGGCCATGCTTGCTTGCCGACATTCATAAAATAATAATACATTTTAATTCACAACAAAAGGTAAAAGTTAAGCAAAGTACAGGAGATTCCAACAGACAAACACAATGTGAGTTAAAAATTATACTCTAAAATACAAGAAGAAAATAATTAATCCGGAAAAGGAGCGTTTTAATTGTGTGTTCAGTTTAAAGCCTTTTCTGCATGAATGGTTGAAGAACACTGCATAGTGACAAAGAGACTCCAGTAGGTCTCGAAGTTAGAGATTGAGTGGAATAATGTGGCCAACAGCTAAAGTGAGGTTGGAGTTAGTGAAGAATAAAGAAGCAGCTTTGCCAAAGTTAACCCATATCCTCTGTCTGTGTCTGACTCTGCCAAAGTAGCCTGATTCACACAACGGACACGTCCAGTGCAGTGGCTGAAAAGTCCCCTCACACACAATTGCCCCGAGCAGATCATTTTCTTCGTGCGTTTCAGGACCATGAATTCAAATTGGTTTATCTGGACAGCTAAATTGTCTCCCAGGGAAAAGACTGTACTCGTGGATTCAAACTTTGAGCAGTTTCACTTATTTCCTATTCTCTCCACTGATAAATAGACTCTCTGTTTTGATAGTTACCCCTCCTTTATTTATGGTAATCAAAAGCAGTGACACCGAGCAGGAGCGCCGTTCACAGCTCCCCGGTCGGAGACGTCCAGACAATGGCTGTCACAAGTGTTGGTCACAGAACAACTGATGGATTAGGGAGTCGAAGCCAAGCTTTTTATGAAGTGGTTTGCTCAGGGAAAAGTTGTTTTCTTTGCTCCTTGTTCACACGTCTGTATTTGGGTTTTACTGTTACAGTTTACTTGCCAAGAACAGAGACATAAATTTATCGTAAATGGCTTTAGGAGACCATATCGCATACCAAACACCTAGCATTTTCGAAAAAGGGAAATTTCAATCGACCTTGTTGCTAAAGACTCATTCAGTGGCACTTCTCATTGTCATCAGTTCGGGGTTTAGCAGTAATCCTAGTCACTCGGCGCCTTGTACAGTCACTCTTGACATTTGTGTGTTGTGTGTGGTAACTATACACACAGAACCTGAAATCTGATACATTATTTTGGCTTCTGTGTGTACAGTATCACACTGCTATGTGATGGGGCTGTATTTAATTCTCAACAGTAGTGTATTTAACAGTCACGTTGTTTAATAAAGTTGTCAGGTGCTCTGAAATGAAAGAGTTGAAGTGTGGATTGGGACAGTTTGGTTTTAGAACATGATGACATTTCCAATTAAATACAATATGATCATATTTAATATATGACAGTGAATTGGGTCTAATAATTTAAGCATGGGTGCTCTTAATCCATCATAAGAGTGTAACTATCGCTTGTCACTGGAGTTGTTTTTTCAGTTACAAGTTGTC
This sequence comes from Brachyistius frenatus, assembly GCF_029030835.1. Classification (NCBI taxonomy): domain Eukaryota; kingdom Metazoa; phylum Chordata; class Actinopteri; family Embiotocidae; genus Brachyistius; species Brachyistius frenatus. The sequence goes on along the minus strand of NW_027210605.1, from coordinate 1,164,325 downwards.
GCTGCATTATTAAGTTGTTTTTTTACGTGTCTAGATCCTGGAGAAGAGCATGCGACTGGAATGCAAGTGTCATGGTGTCTCAGGCTCCTGCACCACCAAAACCTGCTGGACTACACTTCCCAAGTTCCGCGAGCTTGGCTACATTCTCAAGGAGAAATATGCCCATGCGGTACACGTGGAACCAGTCAAAGCTAGCCGCAACAAGCGCCCTAAATTCCTCAAGATCAAGAAGCCTTACTCTTACCGGAAGCCGATGGATACAGACCTGGTGTACATAGACAAGTCGCCTAACTACTGCGAAGCGGACCCCGTGACGGGCAGCCTGGGGACACAGGGCAGGGTGTGTAACAAGACAATGATGCAGCACATCAGCGGCTGTGACTTGATGTGCTGCGGTCGGGGGTACAACACACACCAGTACTCCCGCGTCTGGCAGTGCAACTGCAAGTTCCTGTGGTGCTGCTATGTTAAATGCAACACCTGCAGCGAGAGGACAGAGGTGTACACATGCAAATGAGAATATTTATTTGGATGTTGTGTGTGTGTGATGATGTATGTGAGTGTTCATGTTTGTGTGTCGTTTGTGGACACACTTTACAAGAAGGCTGCTTTTGCAGTCTTTTCATACACAATGAGGAACTACTGTACTGTGTACACAGAAAGCTGAAGATGGGGCGTCATGATTCTTTTGCACACAAAGCTCTTCACCCCTCTTCCCAGACTGCTTGACGGGAGTGGGACGAAACACTGTTAGGGAAAAACTAGCCTGGAATACGGGACTGGATGACCACAGTGTGCGTCACCGAAGCAAAAAATGTCAAGACTTTTAAGCTATACGGACATGTACTGACATTTTAACTGTTTGGACTTTGCCAATGCAAATTAATTATGGTGCATGTGATGCAGGGCAGGACGAACTGCTGTAGTTCTCACACCCCCTGTGCACAGATGAGATGACACAGCCATTTGGAATATTTAACATACTGTATTTAGAGAATGAAAATAATTAATATTAATTTATTCTATAAAGAACTACTGATTTTGTCCATTATGGATAAAAAATAACTCAATGTCATGAGGTTTTAGTTTATTAAAGCAATCAAAACGTGTCCACGGTTAACACACTGGATTTTAATCTGCCTGGAATAATGTGTCATATCGTAGATTAACCTGCTGTAGCCTACTCAAATTGACCTTCTCATGAGTTTGTCTTCCCTCTGTTTGCTGCTAGTCTAGAGAATCCCACTTGTGGAGGTAGAAGGCTGTATGCTGTACTGACTGTCCTCAAGGGCTCACTTCAGGCTGATTTAGCTGAACTGGAATTATCCACTGATCAAAAACACGGGCACATTTGGTATATATTGGTTAATAGAGTATATTTTGTAAAAGCCTATTTTTATATGAATGTCTTATTTATATCTTTTGCATATTCACTGTCACGTTCTGACCCTGGCATCTTTGTTTTTAAACCCTTGTGAAAAAAAAAAGCTTATATATGTAAGTTTGCCCCGGCTGTCACTGCCATAGTTGTGTATTGTAAGTGATAGAAACTGTTTATATGTGTCTTGTGTTCAAACGTCTGTGTTTACTGCGTTTCATGACTACTACTGATGGAATACAGGAACAAAATAACACTAACAAGACATGATTTCCATTATTGCTTCCTCACACGTCAACACTCACTCTGATTATGACAAAAGAACGAATGGAAATGCCACAAAGAAATGATCTGCAGTGGATGTCTAGTTTTGCAATAGTTTTACAAGGATGAAACATACTTGAACAGCTTTATTATGCTCTTAATGGCCAGTCAAAAAATAGTTGATAGTAATTGTAAATTAAGGAAAAGGAACACTGCCCTTACAATTTTCTTGCCATAAAGTGGAGCTCTTGAACTTTTATGGAATACATTTATTTAATTGCTCACTAAATAAGAATAAATTAACTGATAGATTCACTACTTTTTCTTTCAAATAAACACAAAGGTAAATCTTTATCAATAGTAGCCACATTGTGGTTTGCATTCATAATCAGGCACTTTGAGGTTTCATATAATCAAGATAAATGTTCTCCAATATCATATGGTCACCATGGAGATAAATCAGCTCTCAAGGGACAAGTACAATGTGTGCGATACTCGGCAGAAAGAGAGATGTTCTTTGAGAGGAGAAAGTTATTCAGGCTTAATTGAGGGTCCATCTTGCAGACTGGGAAGCAGTTGAATGTGTCCGAGGAGAAAAGTGTTTGCGCTCTAATGGTAGGGTACCGGTGTAATTGATTAGACTGGTCGGGCAGACTGTCACAGTGATGACTTGCTCAGTCGGGGGAGTGGGGAACTGTCAGGTGATAGATGACTCGCACATCTGCTTCATTCACTCCTGGGCCACTAGTTGCTACAACAACTCCAGCGTAGTGGAGAAAATGCAGGGCAGTCTCCAAGAGAGGCCGGCCGATGTGTCAGGGAAATGTTAACGATGCGAAAGCCCACAGTCATTACGGATTCCACTCTCATCGGCCTGGAAATGGAGTGAGGAGACGGGCCGCAGAGGTGCTGACGGAAAACCTGCTTCCAATCATCTCCTGGGATTGACAAATGTCGCTTGTAAAGTTTTCACCTGTGCTGTATGTTACAACACGCAAGCATTTTCCCGGAAAAAAAAATCCTTCTTTGTGAAAAAGCTGAGGTCTAATTTACAGTAGCCATCTCGTGTGTCTTTGCCAGTGATAATCTACCCAGAATAAAGAGAAAAGGGCGTGAAGGGATAATAACAGAGGCTTGTCTCTGTCTCACAAAAGCTTTCAGGTTTCATAATATTGATACAAAAGACTCACGCATAAGAAAAGGTAGCTGCTCAAAAAGCTCTAGTTAAAACTAAACTAGGGTTTTGTGTGAGACGTTCATCACATTATCTCACGAACAAAACACTTGCTTCTGAGAGTCCTTTATATGTGTCACCTGTTTACTTTCACTTGCATTAACATTAATATTAAGGGAAAACTACCAGCTTTGTGTGGATACTTTGAATACCCTGCTCCAAACTTACCGGGTTCCTTTAGATTCAGCTGATGCACATTAGTCATAAAGTATTACACCATTAAACCTTTGTTGATATTATTTACAGCGTTATATGCCTTTTTTTTTTTTTTTAAACAAACAATATAGGTTAGCTTCTGTTCCAGGTAATCCACCTGCAGTGTTTTCCAGTCAGGTGCAAAACACCACCACACAGGCCAGTCACTTCATCTCCATTGAGTCACACAGGCAAAATACCACCTTCTTTGATATTGCAGCCTAAGTCAGACACCCTGCAGGATCACTGAAATGCTAATTATACTCTTAGCTGTGTTTCTCCATAAACAGGAGCAGGCCCATGCCAAGATGTTCAGGGGTGTAATATCAATGTTGCTCTGAAGTGGGGTTGCGTTGCCCTTTGGAGTTTTGTTTATAAAAACACACACAGACACAGACAAACACACATACACACACACACACACACAAACGCACAAGTGCTCACCAATCACCTGCGGTAGTTGGAAATTGGTGGGAGCTGCAGATTTATGGTTGGTAGTCTGGCTCACTCCCTTTGTTATTGCTGGAGGTCTGCCACAGCTTCCCTGTGACCTGCTACATCAGGGCAGCCCAGCAGTGAGCTCCAGCCAGCAATTAGCGTCAAAGCCAAGGATGAGTCTTTTAAAATACTCGAAAGCAAGACCCATCCTGCTCTTTGCTTTATCATTAGATCAGCCTCGACTGCACCACTGATCAGATTTATAGCTGGATTTCAAATTTATCTGATGATGCAGACATTTGTTGAAACGAGTTTTAGAATTTAGGATCTATTTCCAATGCAAATATTGATCTTAAAGCTAATTACAACGCAAAGAGAGATCAGATTTCTTCATGCCGTCTTTCCTCTTCTGTGACAACTGAAAATATACCACCAATGAATAAGGAAATGACTCATAATTTCACAGTAAAAGAGTTGTTAAATCATCTTACAAGGCTTTCATTAACACAGCCTGTGTGTGAACTATTCTGTTTCAACAGTCTCCAACATTTCACTCAAACAAGTGGACAGCGCTAAAGACAATAATTTGAAGGAGGAGGAGGAGCAAGAAAATGTGCTCTCCAGTTTTTTCGCTCCCCTTTGCTCTCTCTGACCATAAATCTTCTGACACATGATTATGTCAGTCATACTTTTGTTTTTCCTCTGGTTGAGACATGCACAAGCACCTGAGCGCTGCACAGTAAATTGCAGAGCACAAGGTTGTCTTTATGTGATTCCAGAGATACTGTATGGGTGCGCAGCTCATTCATGCACTCTCTTAACCGTGTGCCGTTTGAGCCTCTGCGATGGGAGCCGGAGATAACTGACAATATCCACTCTCCACAAGAGAGATCCACAACTGTTTGGCCCTCACAGGGTCTATCTGACTTCCCATGGTCTATCAGATTTTACAGGTAAACCACTGTCAAATAGCTCCAGGGTATTGTCAGCGGCATTAAGGTTAGGACACAGGTCGGATAAGCTCTCTGGGGGGATTTTAGGGAGCCGTTTGAATGAACATACCGCCGTGCTTAATGTGCCTTTGAAAGGCTTTGAAGTATTTAACATGGAACAGAAATGCCTTTGAGAAACAGCGTATTAAGTGAGTTTCTTAAACGCTACCTTTGATAGTGTGTCGTAGTGTATCTTCAAATGATCTGAGCACCCCATATGATACTTTTCCTTGTTTTTGGAGTGGTTGGGAACAGGGCTATGGAGGGCCCTCATAGCTACCTCCCCCCACCACCACCACCACCACCACCCCTGAAGACGTCACCTGAGCTAAGCTTACAGTAATCCTGACACGGGATGTTTTGAACAAAAACACCAAACTCACTACAACCCTGTAAGACTCCGAGACGCTTAGGAAATATCACAGATCATCATCCAGCATCATGACAAGTCAGGCAGATTCCTGACAGCCTGACAGCTTTTCATTGCCCTTCCAAACAGGAAACTGGCATCTTCTCTCTTTCATTTGTTTATTTGTTGTTGCTGTGACAGCAGGGTCTTTATAAACCACATTTTCATTACAAGCGCTAACCGCACCAAGATAGAATTTTTAAATGAGAGCCGAGACAAAAACTGAAATGAAACTGTAAACAGAGCCAAGGACGATACCTTTAGTTTGCATATTAGGAAATCAATTATTCAGTCAATGTGGCTGGCATCTCCATTTTTAATTACTTTGACTACCAACAAAAAGAAAGGTGCACAAACAAGTTGGTGGGAAGTAAACATTCCACGTGTACTTTACTGATGGTGTCATAGCTTCCAAGCTCTTGTCTCTTGGCTGAGTTCAGAGGGAGTTGCAATGAATTCTCTCCTCTAGCATCGTGCAACCTGTCCAGACACGCTCCTAAATGTATCATTGCAGAAAGCCATGAAACAATTTGAGCTGATGCTGCCAGTTTAAATAACTAAACCGTGTGGTCAGAGCTATTATATCATTAATCTTCTTCCTCTCTCCAACTCATGCTTTGCCAAGGTATGGAAACACCCTCACCTTCAACCCAAAAGAGGTAAAGAGATACCTGAAAAGAACTTCTTTTGATATGTATCCCACAATGCTGGTGACAAAAGTGTTTTGAAGTCAGTGCCACAGACCTTTTCAATCATGTTATCTTCATCTCGTTCCCTGCCGCTGGACTGAAATGCATATTCAAGAAAAAGACTTTGAAAGGATAAAAACAACACACATGAAAACATGCTCTGCACAATTTACCATTTGCGGGTCACATACTGGCTTTATCATGTGCTTAATAGTGGACACAGTTCATGACACTGATGTCATGAACTGTAATAACCACTTGTGTGAGAGTTTTATGTCTGTGGCTCCCTGTAAATAACAGCCAGTGTTGGCTGTAAACAAGGTAAAGGCCTGATGTCTGACAGGTGGTATCTCAGGTCATTCTGTTCATTCCTCTTCAAATTTTCTGTTCATCGCTTTTCCCCCCCCGACAATGTGTCTGCAATCACTTTTTAAGTTCCGCAGCCACTTTCAAACAAGTGAATTGAAACAAGCGGGAAATGTGCACCGAATGACCTCTGAGTGGTGGAGGTCATTCAGTGACAGTGGTAGATGAGGCTGTGACAGTGGTAGATGATCCTACAGTTCAGCTCAGGGTCAGAGGTTTGTCTGTAGGGCAGGGGAACACAGCTGGATGCTCCGCTCCGAGGTCAGCTTCAGTCATGGTAATGAGATAAAGAATAGGACAAAAGGAAGACTGGATAAAGAGAGTGATGAAGGGGAGCAAATCTCACTTTCCCTCGCCCTTAATGATTTTAAAGAGGCATTATACCTACAGTATGTTGATTTATGGTGATTGTAAGGTTATATTGCTGTTGTTGTCTTTACAATACTGAGCTTAGGTAATACAAATGTTTTTTTTTTTGGAAGGCTATTCATTAGTGAGTGTCTCCTCCTGGCCTAGTTAAGTCCAGAATGAAAGCCTGATGAACAGTGACTCTTGATACTGTGCCAGACAGTGACAAACACACTAAAGGATTTCTGGCAGGAAGTCTTTAGCTTTGCTCTTTTGCAGCCAAAGAAATGACCCTGTCATGCACTGACAGTAATATTAGTAAGTCACATAGAGCGAAAACTTCTTAGTGAGGATGAAGTAGAATCTCCTACCTTATGTATGTCCTTCAGTTACCACAAGAGGAAGAGTAAAAACATGATATCTGGACTATGATCTGATGTCACTTGCAAGTCCTGAAGAGGGAACAAAAGCCGTTGGAGCATTGTCAGCTGGCACAGATACCGAAGAGATCCCTTGCATTATAAATCACTGCTCTTCCAAAGGACAGGTGTCTGGTGACAGGATGAGAAGGCTGAACAAAGCGTTGTCTGCTGTGACAGAAACTCACATGAAGTGGAAGCGGTTCTTCATGGCGCTTGAGTCGGATGGTTTCAGCTGAGAAGACACATGTCGGCAGAACAGACTGAGAGAATGAGGATACATGCCAAGATAGGTTTTCTTCCAAAACCGTGTCCATCAACAAGTTTTACTCATTTTAAGATAGTTTGATATTAACCTGGTGTTAGAAGACTGTCGCTCACAGCTTTAGTTTTCTTCGTTGTGATTATAGTCTGGAAACCCTGCTTGCATTAACGTTTGTATAGTCAATCTGAAAGCCGGACCAATCAGCGACAAATGGGTTTGATTAGGTTCGATAACATTGAAGTCAAGGTTTTTTTTCAAAATGTAGTTGTGGTGATAGGTAGGACGTAATGACTGCAGATGATTCTCTATGGAATGTGTCCGGACCCATATAGTCATACAGTGATTTGGATCCGGCTAGGCTACATTGCCAAGCTCAATTGTCATTAGCAGGAGCTGAAAAACAAAACACAAACACAAGGTTGAATATTTTATTATTTTTTTCCCTAATTTTGAAACTTTAAAATATGTGTCTGCAAACAAAATTGTTAACGTGTTACATGTTAGACATCCCAATACACTTTTATTACTTCATCAATCTTATATGAATGTTGATCTAAGTTTACCATGTGCATTTAGTAAACAACAACTCGACATATCATGCAGCATTTAATTTTCTTGCCATTTTCAGAGTATTTTTCCCATTTGTTCAACAAAAAGTAAGACTGTTTATAAATAAGCTTACTATTACAAGAGGTTAAGACTGCTAATTATGCACAATGCCCAAATGAATCATTTCCAACCTCCAATAACAGATTTATTGGACACTTGAACACTTTAAAAATTAGCTGTAAACAACATTGACAACATTACTTTTGATATGAAAGGCTTTTTTAGCAGACAGCTGCTCATTTACACATCCAGTTGAGAAGCATTATGGAGCAACATTATAATTTTTTGGGAGTTGGAGTTTCTGGCAGCCAGACGAATATAACTATAATTTTTACTTTATATTCATGACAGCTTTTTCGCTTCAACAGCTGACTGTTGTGGCATAAACCAATGAGAGCAGTTAGAGTAAAACAAAACTTTATGGTTGCAGGCAGTAAACAAAACGATGACCTAAAGGGGGCTGAAAAACTCCTTGGAGTTGCAGGTGACTGTAAAATTGGGTAAATATAATTGGCAGGTTCATCACGTGATCCATTGCTGATATAGAAGCATTGATTATAGCTGCCTTCAAGAAAACATTAACAGAAGACAAGTGATGCTATTAAACAAAACTGGCAGAAGATTTCTTGCAAATGAAAACAGACACCTGCACCAGATCAGCATATAAGTTTGCTGTAGGTGGCAGGCTTTCAAAGGCAGCAACGGGAGACATATGAAGACATCAATGAACTGCGCTGAAGAAGGTGAGCTGCGTATTGTCATTGTAAAGTCATGAGCGCCCACTCGGTCAGTAAGATCCAGACAGATGAACGGTAGAATTAGAAGACTGAGGAGCATTACAACTATTAAAAGTAATGTGCGGACAAACTGAGGGAACAAAATTGCTAAAACAGCTCCAATGTGATGATTTAGAAAAGCAGAGAACTGTTTCAGGATAGATTTATACATGAGCATTTGACAGAGAAACTAAATAGACTTATTATAGGAAAATATGGCTCATTTGATCAAATCTGAGTGATATATTATCAGTTGTTCTGTTTTTTTAATCAACTGAATAAATTACCATCATTCAGGGAAGACAAGATTAGTCGTATGTTTCATGAGACCTAAAGTCAAGACCAGAATCAAAAAGAGCACCAAAGCATCCTGTATTCTCATCAAGTAAGACACTATTTGTCAAATAGAAATAAAACGGCAAAGAGAGTCAGAATGTGACAGGTTTTTAGAGCTCTAATGACAGGTTTATCTTGAAGGGAGACAGAGACAAACATTACCTCAGAGCTGCCTCCTCTAGTGCTGCTGTACACCCCAAAGACAGTCAGTTCATCGAGTCTGTACTGATCTGTCCTGGGGGACATTCCTTTCTACTACTGTCCCTCTCTGCAGCAGACTGTAGTTGTCAGTGCTGGGTCATATGATGATATATTTGTGTGTTTCAATAATGGAAAAATTCCGCTATTGTGAACACATGCATGAACACAGCAAGGCTGAGAGACTGGAGACACGTGCAGGACTTAGATGGGGACCAGACAAGGTGTGTTAGATAGAGAGCACAAAGTTCAGTTTAGTGGATTGTTAAAATTAAGTGCTGGATCAAATGTTCAGCTCTATCCTTTACAAAAGAACCAATTTTGGAGCTTAAATTGTGCTTTACATACATTTTTTATTTTTTTATTTTTTAAGTATCAGGATGTGATGGCCAGGTTACACATCTCACTAGTGCTGCTCAACCAGCCAGCCCTTGTGATATACCTTTAACATCTCTTAGAAATTATACCCACGACTGAAAGTGAAACAAGTGAAATTACCTTTTGCTAATAGGAACTGGTTGGATGTACTGTACAGTGTGAGGAAGACTCTGTCCCTCCTTTCACAAGCTGCCTCAAAGCCAGTCAGGCAGGTTTTCTGTAATTACATGAAAAATGGCTTTCGTCCCTCCGGGGTTTTGGCCACATTTGAGAGACAGAAGAAATGTCTTTGTGTGCTTATATGTGTGTGTATTTGTGTGTGTGTGTGTGTGTGTGTGTGTGTGTGTGTGTGTGTGTGTGTGCATGTGCACGTGCGTGCGTGCGTGTGTGTGTGTGTGTGTGTGTGTGTGTGTGTGTGTGTGTGTGTGTGTGTGTGTGTGTGTGTGTAATTGAGAAAGGAGACGCAGTGAGGGGTTAGTTTGTGCATATATGTGAAACATCATCTCTAATTTCTTACCTCCTGCATCAAAGTTGGAAAGTTTTCCATTGGTTTTAATCTGACATAGACGTCCAAGTGGCTGTCAGCTTTTCTCTTGATATTAAAGTACATGGCAGTCAGTAAAGTTTATAAACCAACATCAGCCAAACCTAAATTAGTAGATCTTTCAACGTCATGGACAGGACCAGTTGTAATGTTACAGTCCGCTTCAGACTGTGTAAAACTCTAAATGTCACTGGCATCGAGCATCCCTGTGGTTTACTCTCAAAGTCTTTCATGATTTGTGTAAAATTGTGAGAGATTCCTCCCTAAACCCTGGTAATCAATCAAAACCTTTCCAAAACAAGCCCTGGGCAACATATTCAGGAAAAACCCTGTTATGTGAGAGCTGTGGAGGAGAAGCTGAACACAGCTTAGGTGAGTGTGAACCCCTCCCCAATCATCTCCTGGGTGAATTTATAATTAATCTAAGTTATGTCAACAAAATCAATATTATGCTCCGCACAAGAAACAAGCTTTGAAATTCACAATATCAGCTAACTAGGCTAATCTGCGGCCCAAACAGATGTTGTCTGCGGTTTAATAGATTTGGGTGAGAGAAAAAATCTGTCTGGAGCTCAGCAGCCTGCCAGATGCTTCTGTATCAACACATCTTTTATCACCTGAAAAGAGTCATCCTGCCAACTATGACAGTAATTCCATCTGAGAGGGCCACACTGACAGAGGTATCATCCCAGCATGGATGAGTGCAATTGACTAAGTGCACACATTTACATTTGAAAACATGCTTTCTGAGAACATTTCCCGGGAAGTGAGCGCTGTCGGCCAATGTTTAGATTTCCTGAATTTATTAATTCAATAAAAAGAAGAGCAGTACATTCCTTCAGAGTTCTGTGCCAACCTGCATAACTGCAGTTACACATGGAAGCCATGTTTCGTGTGTAGGAGAACGGCACCGAATGGGTTGCCATGATATCAAGTTAATCCACACGCAATGATTTAACATCAAAACTCCAGATGCTTGCTGGTGGTAAAAGCAGAGGCCACAGTCAGCACACTATCTGATGACTAAGGTAAACAGTGTGTCTTATGATAAGAAGGACTCATGTTCTTTTACACTGGTTTGAGTACACAAACTGATACGAAGTATGTCTCATACTATAATCAACTAATCAAGTGGCAACAGTCAACAAGCATACAGTTCAGGGAAATACAGCAGTGTGCTTTAAATGGCCTGAAGGGCTTCGGTTAAGTTGACATGTGCTCAGCTTTATGGGAAGATGAAGTGTCCCTGCACACTGTAAGAGACTAAAAGGTAGATTTGGCAGCTATTCATTACATTCACAACTTCTAATTAAAATGTAGTAAACACCCTTGTTTATTTACCATTGTTTATCTGTATCTTACTCATGACAAACAGCAGAGTTAGCACGATTTTTTTTAAGGCATACCTGTACCTCGTGTGCATGTCATAACTGCACCTTATGTTAACTGATTCTTGTCTGTTCTTGTGTGCTGGAGTGTTTTTTAAAGTGCTTAAAGTTTAAAGTGAGTTGGAACAAGAAATGTGTTCAATTCACCTTAGAAATAGACCAGGGGTGTAAGTAAACAGTGCAGGTGAGTGCATCCAACAGATTCAGGCCATTTTAAAAGCCAATTGTGACCAATTATACTCCTTTGTCTCTTGTGCAGTTAGCTACAATGGCTAAGAAACTGCAGACAGTCAAACTGCAGTGCTAATTATTATTATTATTTATTATTGTTTCTGCAATTGTGAACTGCCAATCTCATCCAGGTAAGGTGAGATTTATATTTAAGGCCCCAAACCAGTGAACATACTTTTTTTTTTTTCTTCTTGATATAGTTTCATCAATCTCATGCAAATATCACATCATGTTCCAACATCACATCCAGTTATACTATTTTTGGATTGTGGTCGGTTCCAGAGACTGACAGTATTTTTGGGAACACTGAAAACAAATCCCTCTCCACGTTTTCTGTCGAGTACAACATGCCACAGCACAGTCCACAACTGCATGACGATTGCACCTTGAAGAAGAAAAATGCTTTTTGAAATAACAAACACTTGAAGCCAGCTCATTACTTGGGTGACATTGTTTCTTCCAAGGCAAGCCTCAACTCTTCATCATTATACAACTCTGCCCATTGCTCACCTGCAGAAAATGTATTACCCTCGCTCAAATCCACTTAGAGTAGACAGTATGCATTCCATAGTTAGTTGGCTGTGAGAGCCAACCAGTTTGAGAGGAATGCCTTGCGCCAGCTGAGGAGATGTCAGGTATGAAGCCATGCCTCTCGCGCTTTTGACCACAAATAGATCACTGCAGATTTTTTTTTTTTTTTTTTAAATCGTTCAACTTGGCCACTGATTAGTCTGCTCTTCAGAGTGGCTGTGCAAACCCGACCAGGGTTTCCAGACTATAATCACAGCAAAGAAAACGGAAGCTCTGGCGGAGCCAGGCTAAGTGTTACCATGACAACACGCCAAACTAAGATGCTAGTCCTTAAAAATGCTTAGCATTGGCATATCAGCGTTGTTATTAATGAGTTTGTTTTCTTCTGCGACCTAAGGTTACCCATAACACCCCACTCTCTAGTTTGCATAGATATTTCAACAAGACACTAAAACAAGCACCACATGTTTACAGGGCAGAAAATGCATGCGCTAAAAACACTTACCTTGATTAGGAAGTATATATGAGTACACTCAATGAAACTGAATTGCTTTAGAAGAATTGTCCAAATGTTATTGTTGTTGATGCCAATGAATATAGTTTATGTCAAATGATGATATATTTTTTTCTTTCCTTTTCCAGCACATTTGAGTTCGATTTGAACTTAACAGGATATAGGGTTGAATGTTTACAATGTTCACCATTGTAGACTTTCCCCAACCTCTTTAAATGTGCTAATTTGATTGACAATTAGCTGTAATTCTGTTATTTTTGCCAGTATTTGGTCATAAATCAAAGTACTGGACAGATAAAATTGTACAAAACCACAGGCGTCATCCCCATGGTGGCAGTAAAGTAATCAGGAATCACCACTTACCGAGAGTGATCGTCTGGGGACCATGTATTGGTTGGATATCACGGAAATAGTTGGTCAAAATACTTCACTTAGAAAAAAAATGGTGTGCTGTTTAACAAATCGACATTAACGCTCTTACAGCCACACCGGCTAAAAACAGTTTTCATGAATGCACCTTTTACAATATATTTTTGACACTGGAAGCATTGGAGCCTTGTATTCATGTTTTTCTGCCATGCCAGTTTGTGCTCTGGGGTCTCTCTAATTTGCATACTAATTCAGTTATTTTCAGAGACTTGAGTTGTTGGCACGGGGAGGGAGCATGCCTGGGTGTGGACTGCATGGGGAACACATTGGCCTCAGGAGCCTCGGGCTTCAAATATGTACAAAAGTACAGACGAAAGAAACACAGCTGCCGTGTCATTTTCTATAGACCTCTGTGTTCTGCATTTAGCTGACTTTGAAGTTTTGATTAGAGTCTGCAGGATAAATTGCCACAAATCCAGTTTTTTCAGACCACATAAATCTGAATTCTCATCATGCATCTTTGAAATCATTTTGAGTCATCGGCTCCTGTGGGAACAAGTCTGAAGATAACCCATTCAGGAAGCCCATATTAGAGTCAATGAGGCAGAGTAGAACAAAAACACAAAAAACACAGCCCTGCAGGTAAAAATACTCACGTAAAGAGGAAGCTCGAAACTGGTTGAATAGACTGCCATATAAAAAAATAAAAAAGTCGGCTTGTTAAATATTGGCAGACCAAAAGCAAAGTTATTGCAACCGGTCACACAATTCAGCCACCAGACCTAGCTTTATAAGATGGTGAGGGAGAAAAATCTTTCATCATTCAAAGTGAATAGGACTTCCTGTGTCAGGTGTGATATATCTTACCACAACATTTTTTGGTGAACAATCTTTCCCCATCCCAAATGTGCCGCACAAACAATAAGGTCACTTGACATGAAAAGCGATGAGTTCAGTAACACAAGATAATAAACAAACATTTTTTTCCGGTGATGAAACTTCAAAGCTTGACTGAGACTGACAGTAGATGGGCACAGTTGCATATCTAGATTTTGACTCTCAGGCAACTTTTGGGGCCACCCAGGACTGTGTGTTTCACCAAATGAATGTCATCTAGGTAGATAAGCACCAAGCCAAAGCAAATAAGACTACGTCATCTTTTTAGTTGCAAAGCGTCTCACGGAAATGAGTTGTAACTCATTCCAAACTATTTGCTATTCGGAGCTATTTGGTCATCATTCGATCAGTTATACCAGTGTCAGCCGCCTAAAGAGAGTAATATCACAAGCCCACTAATTAACATGTCGTTAAAACATACAAAATGTGTAGAAGTGACGCAGAAATTGACTTCTCAGCTTCTCAACACCATCTGCATGTTAGCAGGTTTCTCCTTTTTTTTTTTTTTTTTTTTTAAGCTAATGTTATCTTTATGCATGTCTGTGTGACGTTTAACAATTGTTCTAACTGTTGGTTAAAATAAAATAAAATTATCACTATAGTAAAAAAAAAAATTTGAATATTGTGTCACGTTGAATCCAGTGGATATTACAGCAGATTCTAAAATTGTCCCAGACTCGTATCAAAATGTTTAATAGCAACTTTGGTCCACAGTACCAAACGTATTAGTTTCACAATAACAAAAATTGTGAAATTCCAACATTTAGGACTGGATTGTGGAAGAGGGAAGTCACGTGACGGAGTAGAAAGAGTTACAAAGTCCTTGTAGAGGGGAGGTTGGTTGAGGATGTTCGATTTTGTGTGAAAAGAAAAATAAATGGGTATTTAATTATTATTAAGACAACTAAGTAAACTTCCGTAACATATCTAATTTACGTACGCAACATACCACAGCATTGACATATAAAAAGAAAATTACAGCTGTAACATTAATTGCCTGTGGATAGCAGACTTTCAAACCGGCAGAGGCAGTTCCTCTCCTTACCTGTAGATGATCTTCATCAGCAAGTGCACTTCTCCAGGTGGAAACTGCATCTGCTGCTGTTACTTTTCTTGTCCAAGGTGACCCAGGTTAGAGCGGACGAAGATCCAAAACTATAGCTCTGCAAATAGATGATATTGGATGAGTTTGGCTGTTTCACGTGTTTCGCATCAATAGAAATGAGTTCCATTTTTAGGCTCTAATGGTACACAAAACAAGTACACAAACACACACTTTTAACTCTGTGTAACATGTAGTGATTGCCAAGTACTTCTTTGCCCCTGACCACACATAATGCTGAACGTTGTCAACAACCTTACATGCAGCACACCAACTGATCAGATACCTCAACAATGCAACTTATTCATGGCAAATATTTTCAACATGAGAATATTTCAGAATAAGAGAGTAAAAACATTCCTGTGTCTTTGTGCAGCCCATCTGCTGTCTGCTCAATTACAATCTTCAATGTGAGTACAGTCAGGTGTTTTCAGGACACTGAGTAGATATGAATCTGTAGACTCTGGCCAGGGTGAAGGGCTTCATTTCTACTGAATTGTTGGCTCAGAGCTGCCCTCTGTGTGCATACCTGTGTTTGTGCATGACACTCGGCATGTCTGTGTGGCTCTTTGTGTGTTTTCTGCTTTCAACTTTCCTGCACCAGAACGTCTGGATCACAGAGCTTGAGATACGTGCATTTGGTGTCAGGATCTTTTGTATCACAGGACGATGTTCTGTTCTGTGCAAACATGTCATGTAAACAGCATTATTTGCCAGCAATAGAAATGATCTAGTCTTATAAACTGTTCAGTTTCAGTCTCTCAACACTTGTATATTTTTGCTTTAACAACAGAAACTTTAAGAAATCTGCATTTAAGGTAAATTTCCAGAACATTCACATGACTTCTAACTTCTTATAGTCAAGGAATGCCTCCTGCTCATCTCTGATCAACTAAGTGCATAAAACAGATGAGACTTCTCTTTTAAATCAGGCAGAAAGGAATGCACATTTACTTTCAACTCGCCTTGGGGCCTAGTCTGCACCAAACATGTTTTCGGAGTGCAGAAAGAAGACTAATAGCACCTACTGGGGGCTCCCATATGTATATAACTGTATCATGAACTGCTATTGAAGCACAATTTATGGTATCATATACAAATTATTAACAAATTGTAAACAGTAGCACCTGGCATGTGCTAATAAAAGGATGGACTGTTAGTGGCCTGTAATCAGATTTCCTTTCAGAGCACATTTTCTCAGATCTAAATGGGTAGAAAATGAGGTTAAGAGGACAGAGTTTAATCTACATTGCAACTGCTATATTGTTATTGTCATAAATTACCCCGTAATCAGTTTCTCTTTATGAAGATTTGATAGTAATCTCACTGAAGGCTGAGTCTTTTTTTTTTACCAGAGCTGACTTTATAAGCCTGTAATGAATCTGTCCTATAATTTTAAAGTCAAAATAAGTACTGTCATTCCCCTGTTGTGTGTGTGTGTGTGTGTGTGAGAGAGAGAACATACAAGTGGAGGCATGTGTATGTCATTTTTTCCAACATGTCTGCCTACTTTGACTGTTTTTGAGTGTTTTTCCTTTTTTTGTCTGAGTAACCTGTAAAATTTTGCCCCACCGAGATGATGTCCCACAAATTATATCAGAGATACTTTACACAACCTTTTGTGGTGAACTCAGCCCTGACAAAAACAATTCACAGTTCAACAGAGCCTCTTGCAAAAGCTGTAAGTCAGACAGAAGAGACACACAACCCTGCACTATCACATCTTTAATGAGTCTTCACACCTTAAGCTTCATAGAGAAAAACAATTAAATCAAAGACAATTTTAATGAAATAATGATCAAGGTTTTAAAATGGGGAATTCCCCCTCTCATTAAAGACTCTTAACCAAGATCCATTTCCCAAGCCATCTGATTCATCACCTACTAAATTATGCCAAAACAAAGGGATTCCACAATCTGACACACATAATCAATTAAAATACTGTGTTCATGGGAATAATTCAAATATTGATAATAACAGGGTGTGTGTTTTCTTGTGTTCTTAGAGTCGGATCAATGATACGACCTCTAAATGAGCAAAAGCCCCGATGACAAAGGCTGAAAAGCTTCTCCAGCTTAGCCTTAACCTTAATAGAGCCACTGTGGGGACACCTAACATAGAATTAAATGCAATTATGAAAAAATGTTTCCAACCCAAGAGGTGCCTGTGAGAGGGAAACCAGAGAAGCTGTATTCATTTCACACAGCCCCGGGTGCCGAGAGGATATGGTATTCCTTTTCATATTGGCAGCTGTTTGATCAGACTAACAGTGCTCCTCAGCCATATACCGTAGCTCCAGGTCTGATCTACACTCCTCATCAGATTCAAAGGAGACACCGTGTCTCCAATGCACTCCAGGCTCTTTCCATAAACACAGTTGAATTATTCCTTTGAGCACCCTTGCTTCCCACTGGCCTCCATTTTTCTTTCAGAAGGCAGAAGGAGCCGTAACAACCGGCAAACCTTGCGGTGTTATAATATTTCACAGTGTGACTATATCTTTCGGCAAAGGTGTGAAATTTTCCAGTGAGGGCATCTGATAGTTTGTAGATCGATTGTGACTGATAGTCTTCTCTGTGCATTGAGGGAAAGGACGGGGAAAGTCGAGAGTGGCAAAAGAGGGAGAGAAAGAACTCACCACAGACACTGACAGTGAAAAGAGATGGAGCTCGCATGGCCCTGTGTTGTGTGTTGATCACGGTTATCAGACCCATACTAGATGACTGATAACTGAGGTGTGGTGTTGTGTAAGTGTAAGTGTGTGTGTGTGTGTGTGTGTGTGTGTGTGCCTGTGTGATCTGAATGACTGCACAACAAAGAGTCTGAATGGATTTAGTCAAAGCTCAAACGCTGATGCAGCTGCATTCCGGGAGGTTTATGATCTGAAACACCAAAGGAAAGGAAACAATGATCACATTCATGACATGTCATTTTCTTCCACTTTTATCTGAGGAATTTGTTGAGGTTTTTTTCTTTCTTTTTCATAACGTAATGTGTCTGCCTTTTCCAAAGTGGGCCTTTGTTAGAAGGTTTTGTTTCAAAGCTTAACCTCATTCTCTCTAATAAAGGTAAAGGACGGTTACCTTTGCAATAACATCCAACCGGACACTTCCATGTGCTGCAATTAGATACACAGGATACAGTATTTCATATACTGTACATGCATTTGAGTGTGAGAGGCTCCGAATTTCAGTTCCCTTCTCTAGGCTTATTTTTACTTCAGGTGAATGTTTGACCTTCACTGCGCAGAACGATATCTGCAGGATTCAATTGCAGATTTACCTGCGATGGGGAAAGTTTCCCACCTCTGTGGCCACCTTATATCTAAGGTTTAAGAGGTGTAACTATGGCAATGATGTCGTGATGTTACAACTGTATTTTGGAAGCCAATCTTGGTCCAACATGCAACTTTCACAAGTGTGATGTGGTAACTTTGGTGCTCAAGTGCTCTTAAGTACTAAGTACGGACTTTTCATTGCGGTACCACAACTTGTGGTGAGCAGCTAAACTCAAGGAAAGAAAAATATTTGCACATTAACAGAATCTGGATTTTTGTTTTAATGTGTGAAAAGTAATAGATGTAATTTTAACAATAATTGTCTGTGGAAAAATCGAATTGGACACAAATTGTGTTTCCAAGCAGAGCATTTCATACCTTAACATGACTGGAGGGGATTTTCAGTTGCAAACTAATTGACACCGATCTAAAAATAAATAGTTACCTACTTGTTCAGGGCCAAATCAAAAAGTTACCTGAGGCTTTAATATTATATTTAATACACTTTTATAGCATATGTGAAGACAGTCCCTGTTCAGAGACACAGAGCATTGGTTGTTTCCTTTTTATGCAAAGTTGCTGGGCTGTAGATAGAACCTGGGTTCCTTTATTCCAGTAAATACTGTGTCTGTCTTTTTATTGTGTCCAAAATATTGTAAGCTTAAATATTGTCTTAAATCAGCAGCTGGAATTATGTTGTCAGATTTGAGGTTACTTTTGACAGTGTGGGAAAGTCTGAGCATCAAGGTTTGATTAATCACTGGGCAAAGCTAGCACCAAACCCTGGGCTAGTTAAATTAATCAATTCTTTCTTTACTTTGTATTTCTCTGGTTGAGAGTTAAGGTTCAGTTTGGTTCATTTTTACAGACATTCTTCGTATTCATTATTGTCTTTATCAACTTTAAACTGTCCCGCATGTTTGGCTTCATTTTTCAGCATGTCAGTATAACAAAGTGTAAAGCTGCCTGGAACCTAAACTGCAAGAAAAATGACACAAAGTCTTGGAAGACTATATGGTCTTTTGTGATAATCATTCAAAATATCATTAAGGAACAGTTCCACGTTTGTGATAGATATTGTTTTGCGAGTCATACACAAAAAACAGCATCAAAGCATGAATGCAATTATCATGTATCTATTTACATATAAAGAAGTTTCATTGCAAATCTTTTTGTCTTTTTAATTGACAGTACTGTAAATATGAGATTTAAAATATTATTATATCTAAGTTTAAAAATGCATCTAAAACACTTTTGTGGTCTACAGACTTGAAGGAGTGATCGTACGAAAGCCCCCACATCAGCACTTTCACCTGGTTTTCTCAGCTTGCCTCGACATGATATATTAATTAAATTATGTTCCTTCAGTGAATCGGCTGACTCCAGAGATGTTTCATGGTCACTTCTGTATACAAACTTATTTTTAAAATACATAGGGGGCTTTAATTTGCATTAGTCCTTTAATGTCAAACAAGTACTATTGCATCTAAGATAAAGATAAAGATTTACAAAATGTCCCCACTGTGGGATTAATAAAGTCTAAGACATGGAAATGAGGTCACCTCATCCTCACTTTACTACACCTTCTGAAGACACAGTGAGTTTGCTCCTAATATTTAATTAAAATTGTTTTAATTTATGTGTCACTGCCTTTTTTGAATGTCTTGGCATTATTAAAATAGTGGAAAGCAGGACAGATGAGAGGGACTAAAAGAGTCAAACATTAAAGAGAATTGTTTTATTAGTTTCCTGCTGTAAAGTTCTGTGGATTTATTACATTGTACAAGTTGTTGCATTTGTTCCCATAAGCCTTTTTTAAGGTTTGTTTTGCACATTTTATTCTTATTAGGACACTTTGCAATCATTGGTGAACCCCACATTAATTGCACCCAGTTGTTATGTTGGAGATTGTAAAGGAAAGGGCAGAAAGCCACTAAAAGTTTTTCTGTTGTACTGGTCATCCCAAACATCTCGACAATTTTGTACAGAAACAATATTTCCCACTTCTAACTGCAACACACCACTGGACGCATTGTCCTCAGCATGTGTGGACGTGGTTGGACGGTCACCTGTGATAACTCTGACATGTCAATTCTTGATTCATCATCATACCTTCATCATAGTGTGCTCCATGGTCAGTAAATCAAGTAATGAACTCCTCTTACTGGTGACGGAAAACACAGACAGAAAAAAAACAGCCACAACAGTAAAAGTGAGATTAAGAAAACCACACACACAAAAAAAAAGCCTACCTAATCCGCCTACCTGTTTTTGGGTGTAGTGGTTTCTGGTGGCGGTGAAGACATTTCTGAAGATGAGTTGTACACAACCTATGTCGCCCGTGTTTCCCTTCAGCATATGCACTGTGGCAAAGTAAGAAAAACATCACACAATCAATTCTGAATTACTCTACATATTTACTGCACACACATCCTAATAACACAGACAGTATTTCCCTCTATTAGGTATTTTGAAGCTTACGTTTTGTTATGTTATGTTTGGTCCTGAAATCGCAAGAAAGGTATTCAAAAACATATACACACAAATCATTGCACGCATCTTAAACGCTTCATCTTTATCTTCCTGCTGTTCACTGACTGTCACTCTTTCCTGTCGAGTGCTGAGCTTCAACTGACCTGCTGCGAGTTCTGCAGCTTGTCTTTGACAGAAAGGTAGAAACATATTGTACAAGTTAGCAAGTTAGAGATTTAACACAAAAGTACCTGGATTAGGGTGTTACTATGTATTTATTGTCATGCTGTATCTGCAGTTCTCCAACCAGGATCTCAGCAGCAGTCATTACGGCCTCTGTGACTGTAATAAGAGTGCTTAAGTAAGCTCAGGTACATCTACTTTGTTGTAAGGTGAGTTCTTCTTCACTGTATACCTTCTACTTCTACAAGGCCTCCAACAGGGTATCAGCTGTAACTCTTGTCGTCAGGTACCACAGTTTGACTCTTTGCTCTGACACCATGTTCCTCAGAATCCTCCCTTCTTCACCTCCCTCAGTCCTGGGCCTCTGTGTTTCAGCCACATCCTCGGCACTCTCAGCATAAAGCTCTTGAAGCAAGATTTTTTGTTTTGTTTTTTTGTTTGTCACTGCTGTGTTCTTGGGCCCCTGCAGATAGCAGAGAATCAGAATCAGTAAGAAAGCCAAGAAAGCCCCCGTCTTCATTTGAAAATGATCTGTGTTCTTTTTGCTGTCTGTCTGTGCTCAGTGTGCACCGTATCATTTATAGGTGACTTCCAGGCCAAATGAGTCAGGTGAACGGTGCATTATCAAAGCTGTTAGAGTGGGACTTCGAGTTAGTGTGGCAGGTGGTGGAGATATAAGGAGAGTGAAGAAAAATAGAGTTAAGGTGACTCAGATATTTTAAGGTTTTAAAACATCTGAAATCCCTGAGCACTTGGTGCAGTTTTACCTCGGGAGTCCAGCATCTTTCTGTATAATTATTTTTTTCAAACTGACAAAAACTTCTTTGTTTAACTATTAAACAAGAGAAAAACATATGTTCAGTCAAATTACATAAACTTTTATTGCTTACACCTGTGACATGTAATGCAATCCCGACACAATAGCTTAGCCATAAATTATACCTTTACAAAGATAATAATAATGAGTTTTGACTGACATGTCACAGAAGTGTTAATTTAACTAGTCAAGTGGAAATGGAAATCCTTGACGTATTCATCATATTTGAACAAGAAAATATTGGATCCTCTTTGATACAGTACCTATTAATTCAGGTGATTTAAGATGGTTTTGTAATCTTTTTCATAATTTAAATAAAGAATTAAAAAAAATCTGTAAAAAAGCTGAACAGTAACCCCACGCCCACATTCATCATACCTTAAATTGTATTATAATCAAAGGTTCCAGGTTAGGTGCCAGTGATATGAACCTCCTCAGTGAGTTACAGGTGTCTTATTCAAACCTTATTCAAAGAAATTGAAAAGATCTTAAATTATTTGAAATAAATCATTAAACTTTAAGGGACATTATTTATAAGTGGTGAAGATTTCAAATGACTGCCAATACACCAGGGACAAATTCAGCCCAAGAACAGTCGGTGTGATAGAAAAAAGATTTCAAGCACCCCAAAATTTCAACTTTTTGCACCTGTTGGTGTCAAAGTGGATATGACTACAATCACAAAGAGATTTAAAAAACATGACCTGAATGGGAGACATGTGAGGGAAAAGTCTTGGGTGCCCAAAAAGAACAATGGGCAAAACTACATTTTACCAATGAACATACGGGTGACAGAAATCTTTGCCGTCACTGTGGGTTCTATCGGCTGAACGCACAACACTTCACCAAAGTACGATGTTCCAATTAGTTTATTCCACACAAACGATCACTAACTCTGGTGGTCTCCGGCTCTCCGGCGGCTATGTCCCTAGGAGTGACCGCTGGTGTCCTGCTGCTTGGGTTTTTAAGGGAAGAGACAGACAATCAGTCATTGATTTCAGCTGGGGCTAATTAAGCCCCTTCCAGGCACCTATCCCTGAACCACTCCCCCAATCAGTCCCTCCTGCAGCTGAGCCAAACCACGCCCCACCACCACTTTTTCTACTTAAGAATATTACATAAATATAAACGATAAAAAAAAGCTTGTGATATTGTTCAAATGTACCACCTTTGTTTGTAAGAGTTGTTTCAAAAAGGAACAAATGTTTGCTTGTGTAAATATGTCAAGAAAATCAGCAAATTCAATAGGATTTACAACTTTTCACGTGACCGTACTGTATATAGACTACATTATCCCCCCTTTACAAAAACAATCTATGCATTGAGTCAGATAAAACCAAAGCTAACGGCATGGCTGCTGTTTTTTTTTGGGGGGGGGGACAGAGTGAGAATGGTATAGTGAGGATTCAATCATTTTCTTCTTGTTGTTTATGATTTGGGTGACTGAAGTTTGAGGTTATTAATCTATTGAATGCCACTCACACCTACAGCTGTTATTATCATAAACTGTGTCAGAGAGGCAGACAGATAAAACAGGACCTCTGCAATGACATTGTTTCAACATGGAGAATTTCCACTGGTGCTTTATGGATTTTCTTGTCAGCCAGAAAAATTACTATTTGACAGGTGAATTTGCTTCCCAGAATGGATCTGGAAAAATCTTAAAGGCCTTGTGTGGAAACGACCATCCACATGGTTCCCTTGGCTACCCGCAAGACACTGTGAAGAGTTAGGGAAATTTCCCACTGCAACAAGACCATTATGTGGGCGTGTTGCTTGTGAGTCATAAGCGTGTGCATCAGTGACAAGTTAGACAATTAGACAGAAATAACAACAAATCAACCTGTCGTTAAAAAAATATTTCTTGAAGCGTATAAAGCGCCGTGAATGACATGATTTATGCTGATTGCTGCTTGTGTTTATGAATAAGAATATTGAGCAGCTGTCTGTCAGAACTAAACTGCTCACTGCCACGTACAACAGGATTTACACCAGATAAACACACAGGCATCAATCTTTCTAAGAAAACACTCGCAGCACTGAGGTGGTGGGCAAGAGAACACAACTGAGTGAGAATGTTGTCCTCAGTGCTACAGCAAACATACTGTAGGATTCTGTTTAATCAGTGGTATTGTCTCAATACAATTTCTCAGGGTCCGCTATTCGCTTCCCTTTCTATAAATGAAAGAGCTGTCATTTACAAATACGTTGCTGTAGGGGTAAACATAAACAAATGTACATATCCCGCAGAAATTTTAAAGAAGAGTATTTTTTGGAAGGAGAACACAGGGTTTTCTACCCTGCTGCCGGAGGGGGCTGAGATAAAGGGAGTAATAGTTAGACTGTGGTCACATTGGTATGCAGACAGTCATGAAAGCAACGCAGTACCTGTTGCATCTTGCAAATTCATTTGCTCAATACTGTGAAATTTCACCGCTTAAATTGTGGAGGTCCGTTTTTTATCACTACTCAGGGAATTGCTGGTTCAGTTACAAATGGTTTGGACAACAGATGATCTAGTGATTAACACTTGTTTGTTTGTCAAATATTTTTAATCTTCATCATCAGTTTCATCTTATCATAAGATATTAATTATAATGTCTACGTTAAGGACTTTAAAATGATACCAATAATTTTGGGAAGTCTGATAAAAATCAGTTTGAATAAATGTGTAAAAAAATGGTGTATAAGCTTAAACTCCACTGCATTTTAAACTGAACTGTACTGGTGAACCAACATGCATAAATTGATCTCATGTCCTAAATCTTCAAATAAACAAGTTGATTGATAGAAGACTTCACAGTTTGGTCTACAGCCATTCTCACAGATTTGTGAGACCATACATACACAGCTGAATGCTAATATCTGCGTGCAAACAATGATAATGCTGAGATGCTTCGGGAGAAAAGTTAATCATGTTTGCCATGGTTTAGTGTGTTAGCCTGCTGCTATTTTCTAGTTTGCTCTAAAATATTGAACAAATAAAAATTTGTAAGAGGAAGAGCGAGCTAAACAGAGAAGGATCCAGTGCTTTAAGTAGGCCGGTACTTTTTGCACCAGCACTTCTCACAAGCTGCAGGTGTCATGTCAGGGTGGTTACACGCTCATAGAAAGCATGTCCCTGGTTGTGGGAACACGTATTCTTTTCTGCCTTTTCTATATCAGGTTATTTAGGCAATTTATAATAGATTTATGATTCATGTGCTGGTCGTAACCGTTTCATTTCAACTGCAACACCCCGGAAACACTCCCACGATGCTGACTTCTTTGCGGTTAAGGCGGATGTTGTAGATGTCCAGGAAATAACAGGGAGCAATGTCACTGGACAAACTAATTAGCATTTCTCAGCATGCCTTCTTCTGTCATAACATTTGAGAATAAAGCAGACATATTAAATTGGATTAAGTGATGGGTAAAAATAATGTTTAGTTGAAAAAAAACATGCAATTTTGTAACATTTTAAATTTAAAAGACAAATAAAGATATATATAGAAAAAGCTGGGACTCAAAACCAAAAGAGCAGAAGCTGAGAAGATGGTATATATATTTCTGTCACAATCAGCTAGAAGAGCTTGAAGTCTCACCAAATAACAACGCTGTGGATGCCACACAATTGCACATACGGGCAAAGGCAGTACACCTTTGGCTACAGTTACAATATAATTTTGAATGACACAACACAATTAGATAAGTTGTTTAAGAGATTAAAATGAAAAGTTCACAAACTTGCCTCCATAAGCACTTCTGATTATAAGGTTTCATTCAGTTGTGCCATGGACTGGACTTGCACACAGGTGTGCTCACATTTCAGTCTCAGACTGAGATCACAAACTTATGCTGCCAATTAAATTTATAACAGGCAACAGAAGGGAAAATAATCTACTTACCATTAGACATCTTCATAATAAAACAATGCGTCTGTTGTGGTTGAGTGCAAAGACAACACTGATATTGTCCCTATCCAGTGCAATGTTCTCTCTGTGTTTATCAGCCAGCAGCACCAGGTCACATGTTCACAAGTTCCACTGCTTCTGAAATACTGTATATTTTTCAAAGAATTATTGTTTTCAAATATTAAACAATAAAAAACTATAAATAAACCGAGGACATTTCTTTGAGGTGGATGGGGGTTACTCAGCCCCAATAGCAGCCCATGGACTGCAGCCACCTCACCTGGATCGGGCCAGGGAACCCTCCCGTAGCCAGACCTGGAAGGGGAGCTCACCGGTGAGCGTCTTGTGGCCGGGTCTTCACCCATGGAGCCCGAAGAAACAACATGGAGCAGCCACCCTATGGCAGGCCCAGCAGGGGGCCTAGACTAGCTCTAGGGTCATGGAACATCATCTCGCTAGCAGGGAAAGAGCCAGAGCTGGTGCGGGAGGTGGAGCGGTACCAGCTAGATATAGTTGGGCTCACCTTCACGCACAGCACTGGCTCTGGAACCAAGCTCCTGGATAAGTGCTTGACTTTGTCCTTTTCTGGAGTTGCCCAGGGTGAGAGGCGCCGGGTGGGAGTGGGGATACTCATGAGCCCCCGGCTGATCGCCTCTTCAATGTAGCATGGGGATCGGGAACAGTACCCATGGACTGGCGGACCGGGGTGGTGGTTCCCATTTTCAAAAAAGTGGTCCGGAGAGAGTACTCCAACTATCGGGGTATCACACTACTCAGCCTCCCGGGCAAAGCTTATGCCAGGGTGCTGGAAAGGAGGCTCCGACCGTTTGTTGAACCTCAGATTCAAGAGGAGCAGTGTGGATTCCGTCCTGGTCAGGGAACAGTGGACCAGCTCTTTACCCTCGCAAGACTACTGGAGGGGTCCTTGGAGTTTTCCCATCCAGTCTACATGTGCTTTGTAGACTTGGAGAAGGCTTTCGAACGGGTCCTTTGGGGGGTTTTGTTGGGGGTGCTGCAGGAGTACGGGGTGCCGGAGCCATTGCAACGGGCCATTCAGTCTCTATACAACTGCAGTAGGAGCTGCGTTCGCATTCTCTGCAATAAGTAAAACATGTTTCCGGTGGGTGTTGGCCTCCGCCAGGGCTGTCCTGTCACCAATCCTGTTTGTGATCTTCATAGACAGGATATCTAGGCGCAGCCGTGGGGGAGGAGAATGTCAGGTTTGGGGGTCTTGGATTGCCTCTCTGCTGTTTGCAGATGATGTGGTCCTGTTGGCCTCTTCAGACCTGACCTCTAGCATTGACTGTGGCGGTTTGCAGTTGAGTGTGAAGCGGCAGGGATGAGAGTTAGCATCTCTAAATCTGAGGCCATGGTGCTCTGCTGGAAACCGGTGGATTGCTTCCGCCAGGTGGGGACGGAGTGCCTGCTTCAAGCAAAGGAGTTCAAGTATCTTGCGGTCTTGTTCATGAGTGAGGGTAGGATGGAGCGTGAGATCGGCAGGCGGATCGGGGTAGCGAGAGAAGTAAAACAGGCGCTGCAGCGGACTTTTTTGGTGAAAAGGGAGTTGAGCCGAAAGGCGAAGCTTTCCGTTTACCGGTCAATCTACGTTCCGACCCTCACCTATGGTCATGAGCTCTGGGTCGTGACCGAAAGAACGAGATTGCGGCTGCAAGTGGCAGAAATGAGTTTCCTCTGTAGGGTGGCCGGGCTCAGCCTTAGAGAGGGTAAGGAGCTCGGATATCAGGAGGGAACTCACAGTAGAGTTGCTACTCATTCGCGTCGAAAGGTGTCAGCTGAGGTGGTTCGGGCATCTGATCAGGATACTTCCTGGGCACCTCCCACTGGAGGTTATCCGGGCACACCCAACTGGCAGGAGACCCCGGGGAAGACTCAGAACATGCTGGATGGATTATATATCCCATCTGGCCTTGGAACACCTTGGGGTCCCCCAGGATGAGCTGGAAAATGTTGCCGGGGAGACGGAAGTCTGGGCCAACTGCAACCCGATCCAGCATTTTTTTAAAGGCAGAAATCTCAGAAAACCATATCTGAAATCAAACCAGGACATATTAATCAAAAATCAAGGCCACTAGGGGAAAGTGAAAAATATGTAATTTTTATAAACTAGCCCTTTAATGACATATTTCATACTTTACAGTTCAATAGGTGTAACCCTAATTTTTAGAGAGTCAATACAGAACATCCAGAAAGTAGAAAACAAGGTTTGTGGTGTTAAAAGTCGCACATGCCAAAGATGTCTGGCATTGCATTCTGTCAAAATGGCAGTTAACAAGGCATCATCTGTGGCTCTTCTCCCATTGGTCAGTGAGCCTGTTGCCAAGGTGTCGACCTGTGATTAAGACTCCAGTAAATCTTCCCACCCATGGAGCCAAGGAGAGGAGTTTCCCCCCACAGGTAAATCCACTCCTGCAGGAAAGAGTCTTGCTTTCTTCTGTATTTGCCCTTGGGGTTAAATCACATGTACTAACGTGGATCTTTTCCTTCTGGCCTTCTCACAGGTCAGACTGGAGGCAAAATGTTGTTTTTCAGGTCTTCTTTAGACTTTCCACCCAAACACTGTGATCAATTCTATTGTCAAAGGTGGAATATGGTGCAATGTCTCAATAAGTGTGATAAGATGACATGTACGTTGAGCTATCAGGCGCCTCAAAGTGGCAGGCAACCTTACATACCTCCCTTCATTTTCCTCTCAGGCAAATTCCTCTCCATCTGTCTCCTTCTATGTTTCCCAACTCTTCTCCGCTTTTTTTTTGTTCTTTAAATTTTTCCATCAGTTAAGACAAGCATAACATTTCGCTCTTTACTTCTCTATCCTAAATACTTTGGGTTTTTTTCAACCTCTGGAAGTTTTACCTTACTGATATTTTCTTTGTGCTCACCCCATATTTTTTCATAGACTCCTAGGTCAGATATTTTGAGAAGCATTTCCATTGTCTTCTAATGTTGTAGGTGCTCTGTCAATTATTAATCATCATCAGCTTTAAAACAGCAAATAATAAAAATGTTGACACATAACACAATCTACAATAATAACTTTTAGGAGCAGTAATCGTTTCACAAACTGACCAATCACACTGCAGTACTTCCAGACCCACTTGTCACCGAGCCAATCAGAGTAGGCCAAAGGACTCCGTGCACTCTGCTACTGTGTGAAGTGGGCTTGACTGCAGGTAGTTAGCCTCAGCTTAATCTAATGATGCATACTTCCCCCTGTTTATAGCAGCCGGGGCAGAGGCAGCACTAGCCTGTGCTTGTCTGCTGCTGAGAATGCCCATTAACGCTCTTTTTCCCCTCAGGTGATGACCACCTGAGCTATCAAAGGCAAGCGTGTCTGTAACACCACCTTTCCTTTCCTCCCCGTCTCATCATGCTCCCACCCCGCCTTGGCTCCGACCTCCACCCAGACACATGTTGTACAGTTGCACACAGTCACAGTAGATTGCAGTTGTTTTCCTATTTGAAGAATATTTAGATTTTGTAGACTATCATCTAATCATATTTTCTGAAAATAATAATTTAGCCTGTGCAGATCGACAACAGTCAAACAGTTAAACTACGTAAATGCTGCTCCATACAATCCAGCACAACTTCACACCACAAAGGAAGACATTTTCTCACCGACCTCATGTTAATAACTGGGTTTTTTTGCCAAGATTTTTAAACATCAGTTATTTCCACTGCCCCCATAATTCAGTATATTTGAATCAGATTTTATTTGTTGTGCTTTAAATGTAAAAATTACTATTAATTTTGGAGTATTTTATGCTTTTAAACAGTGTAAAGAAGAAAGAAACAGGAAATAATGAGAGACAGAGATGAGAAATGACATCCTACAAATATTGTGTGATAAGGTCTGATGCAATGAGTTAACTTCACTCAGTTGCCGTACATTGTTTTGAACAAGTTTTAGAGTTATGTTTTGTGGCAAATGTACTGGATATTGCTGATTGTGCAAAGGAAATGCATGATGTTCAAAACTGCAAAGAAGTCCTACAATCAACAACTAATAGTTAAATGTAAGTCTCAAAAGGACTAAAGTAGATCATAATTGTTTGTAAATTCTGGGTAATTGTGGGTGATTTTCTGTTTATTGGGACTGAGTGAAGTTAACTGAGTTCTGAGTTGATGCTATATTTACCCAAACTGTGTAAATTTAAAAATTGATTTTTTTTTTTATTGTGTACAGATTTTTGCTTTCAGCTACAATGGTTTTGCACTGGAGTGATGTGAATGGAGTGCCTTGCTCAAGGGTGTGTCATTATTTAGAATGGACTGAGGGGAGAGCATTCCCCATTCATTTTTACCAGGTCAGATTTTTACTCCTACTACTACCACCACTACTACTACTGCTCCTACTACTACCACTACCACCACTACTACTACTACTACGACTACATTTCAGTGCAACAATTAAATTAAAACTAAAAGTACAGAGAATGAAAGTGAGTGAAATATAGCAAACAGTGACATGAGATGCAAGAAGTGAAATAAACAGAAAATATCAAATATACTAAAATTAAAAAAGGAAAACAGGTGACATTAATGAAAGATGTTTCACACATATAACAAATATTTTAATTCCTTCAGCCCTGTAGTATCTTTTTTTTTTTTTTTACCTGAAAAAACATCCCCAAATTTAGTCAATACCAGCTTCATTGCAAGGCCAAAATTACCTTGGATATTTTGGATATGTGGAAATGCAAAAAGATACTTTATCCTTATCAAGAGGCCCCAAAAAATGTTACTTCCTCCTTATCAAAGCCATCAATTTTAGTAAATTACAAATTTATAACTTTGAGTCAGTAACACGGATGTTATTTAACCTGCTCTAAAAAAAAAAAAGTTAATCTGTAACCTTACCACATTTAATGCAACTGAAATGGAGCACAACAAATGCTGCATCCACTTCAGTGTCATAGGTGGCCTCTTAACTGAATATGCAGCATTTGGCAACCTTCAATAAATGGTGCCCATTGTGTTCTTATAGATACAGTTCTGGTCCTGGTACAGGGACCTCCAGGGCGAAAGGGGTTAAACATATATTATCTTTAGTACAGTGACTTTACACCAATATATCTCTCTTCCAACTGCCCATTCCTATAATTTACTTACAGTCCTTCTTTCTTTGTCCAGGACCTTTCAAAGCTTCCTGCCAGTGTCCCTAAACCTATAATAGATGTGTTCTGTATCTTCCCCTGTCTGAGATGCATGATTCACTGTCCCTGAAACACAGCACCACCTAATCTTGAAGAGCAGATAAAGCTAATTAGGGGAAAGAGACATCAGTCACAGCTCTAGGCCTTGTTATGCACTATACATACCAAGAGTGGCATCTCAGTCATTGGGTGTGTTTGAAAGCTTAGTCAGTCATACACACATAGCTATTATTATGAGTTATGTCAGAAGGAAGGACTTAGAAGATTTTGAGCACTGTATTGAATGTTTCCTCGATACTCTTTTTTTTTTTTTTTTTTTTTTGGGGGGGGGGACAGCTGTTATCATTTTCTCCAAGAAAAGAGTAAGGGTCTAAAATTAGTGCAGAAATCACAGAAATTAGTCTCCTCTGTTGAAATGACCTTTGACAATATAACTCATCTGGGAGAACAGAAAACTGGCGAGTGGCTGTATTTGGATGTGCAACATGCATTAATACAGCTGTCATAAAGAGACACCCACACCCTTTCCGATGATTACAGGATGTCCAGGAGGTTCACTGAACCCTGAGCAGTGGCACAAGATTACTTTACAGTTTAAATAGGTGAAAACTACCATCTTTGCTTATTTATCTATGGGTTTTACTAAAATGAATTCAAGTTTATACACAATACTTCACATTAATGTTTTTTTTTTTCTGTGGAATTGTTGTATAAGACACCACTGCTTTGGAGGAAAGCCAATATTTAAGGGTGTTGGACTTCATTCATCCTGTAGGTGGTAGCGTGACACTTTCTTTGTTACAGACTCCAGTAGATGGAGCTGTAAAGTGCAGACCTTACATATTCAAATAAGAAGACCACAACAATTTTATTACTGATATCAAACACTACATGACCATTACTTTTATTAGCCATCATAAAATGTGTGTGTGCGTCAACCAGCATGTGATGACGGATGGCGCTCGTGTCGAGTTCACTTACTTGTAAGGTGGGAACAGGTATGTAAATAGGCATGGATATTTCCTGTGACATGCCCAGACAAGAATGGATTATATATTTTAACAAGAATTGGTGCATAATCAAACAAGTTAGTCAAGAGAAAATGACAGAGGAATAATTATAAAACAAAGACAGAACACATTCCTACAAAAGAAAAGTCATTACTCACCAATCTCCGCTGTTGTTTTTTAATATTTTACTAAAATACTTTGCTGCTTAAGAATCTAGCATAAAAAAATATGATACATCCACTGATAATATGTCTGATTACAGGGATACAAAAATACACCATACAGTTTAACATTAATACTTCAAAGACTAAATAAAAGCAGCTGTGCAGTGCAAAACAAATAAGACATACAGTTGTTCTGTAATGGAAAAAAATTTGATTAAAGTTGGCAGAAGTTATCTCGTTATTATTTTCAAATTTGACCAAAATCAAGTTCAAATAACCAGAATGACAACAAAAGTTTCATTTTTGTGGTATCATAAATATAGTTGTATTCCTAAATATATTATTTTATATTCAGACTTTAAAGAGTATTTAAAATTATGGAACATGTTCAAACCACATATTAAGATGGGGGGGAAAAAATGATATGGTTTTCATGTAGTAAAAACTGAAAGTGACAGAAAGCTTCTTTCTGAATGTTCCACTACTTACAGCAATGTTTTAACTTCAACTGAACAAAAAGCAAGATTAACTATTAAAACTCATCATGACAGATAGTGGTGTAGTTAAATAGTGATATGAGCTACATTAAGGTCCATATTGGCCACTGCACAGCTCCGACTGTTAGAGCAGGTTGGCTGTGATGAAGACGTAGATCCTGGCCTGGAAAGTGGTAAACGTCCCCTGTCTCCAGAGCTTCATCTCTACGTTGATTAGGAAATCCCTTGGACCCTGAACCTGTCGGTGAAAGTACACAGCGCCCGTGTAGGCATTCAGCTTCCTGGTGCTGAAGTAGTTCTCCTCATTTCCCTGCGTGATAGTGACGATAACGTTGTCTCCGGAGTAGGCGGGGGAGGGTCCGATGCGGAAGATCTGCGCAGGGATGACGATGGTGGACTGGAAGCTTAGGTAGTAGTAGGTGATTCTCAGAGGAGAGTTTTGACAGTCCATGTAGTTGGGACAGCTGATCCGCTCACAGCGCCTAGGAGGGATAAAGGGAGGAGAGGGCAGGGTAAACTTAACTTGTAAGGCACCATTCAAAAACGAGGTGAATCAAAGTGCTTTAAAAAGAGATACAATTTTATGACCGATGACTTGTACTGAAAATTTGTTTTAAAGTGATGTTGAAACTTACGTGTCTGACACTTTGCGGTAGTTTGCTGGACAGCTGAGAGAAAGGCAGCGGTACCCTCCTTGGATGTTGTAACAGGTCTCAGCTAAAGAGCAGTTATGGGCCCTTGTGGCACACTCATCAATATCTAAAACACACAGTTAGTGCAGAAGGGTTGGTTTTTACTGCCTGGAGAGTAGGAAATGCGTGTTAGTAGCAGGATGATAGAGCTTCGAGGAAAAGCCTCCTTGTGGGGAAAAAGACTGCTCAAGTAAAAAAATTCAAATTAGTATGACAAGTTTCTCAGGCCAATAAAATTTTATAGAGTATGTAATTACTGCACCACTGTAAAACCACCAATTATATTTATCTGAGCAGAACCATTACAGTGCACTCTGAGGAGTTCAATGGGTGCTGCACCATTTTTAAAACCAGTTCTGGAAAAGAACTTAATGAGGCTCTGAAGCTACTGCAGCTCAGTATGAGCATGCGTGTGGTTAGTGTATTGTTTTGTTTGGTGGGTGATGTTTACCTCTGCAAGAACGACCATTTGGAGACATGGCGTATCCGTATTCAGGACAGGCACACTGGTAACTGCCGGGAACATTCACACACTTGTAGGTACACAGATGGCCGACGCTCTGGGAACACTCATCGATGTCTGGGTGATAAGGAAAATAAAACATGTGAAATTGATTTATGGACTCACCCAAACATAGGTTCGGTATAAATACGGTGTTTGTGCGTAATCGAGCACGCTCCACCTTCACAGGTGTGCCCGTCCTCCCTCAGGTGGTAGCCTTTTCGGCAGTAACACTGGTAGGAGCCGTAGATGTTGGCACACTCCTGACTGCATGGGCTGGCCAAACACTCATTCACATCTGGAGATTAGAGGTTAGCGCTCATTACTGTCACAACTCACCTGATCAAAGACTTTTCTATGGTTTTATCCTAACATCTAAACAAATGTTGTTATTAAGCCAATTATGCTTTTACTGGTTTCTGCTTGAAGGCACAGCATGATTTACAGTATAATACACTATTACACCTTACCACTATCCCTCCTCAGTAACATGCTGCAGTGGCCAGCTTTAATATCAGCTCAGTCCTGCAACCTACACTAATCATAAACACACACAAAACTGGTGTCCCAACAAACACACACATATTTTTACACACAATTTCACAAAAACATACAGCAACATGCAGGGACATGCACACACACACACACACACACACACACACACACACACACACACACACACACACACACACACACACACCTTCACAGTTCTTGCCATCACCAGATAAGCGGAAACCAGAGGTACATGAGCATTCATACGAGCCCGGGGTGTTCTCACAGGTCTGGGCACACAGACGGCCTGGGTATCGCCAGCACTCGTTCACATCTGAGAGGAAGAAGAAACATCATCATACTTTAGGGTAAGTAAATTTGACATTTGTGCGTTTGCACCCATGTGTGCAAGTGTGTGTGTGTGTGTGTGTGCAGCCAAACATGTGTGAGTTTGTTGTCAACTGCGCACGTGTGCGTGCCCGCGCATGTTTGCGTGCATGTCAACGAGAGTGCGATGTAACCGGGGCCATCTGTCTGCTGATAGTCTAAACACTTGAGCACAGTCCATTATTATGAGAGTCACAACACAGTAAATCCCAAACAGAGGGAGCAGCAGCAGCAGCGGCGGCAGCGGCAGCGGCGGCGGCGGCAGCGGCGGGGGCAGAACAGAGTCTCTGCAGCGGGAGACGTGATTGGTAGCCCAGTGGATACTGCAGGAGCCAGCAGCAGAGGCTGGGAAACAGCAGCAGCTCTCCCACCACAGAATAATAAACAGGAGCAGCAGAGTAGGCAGGTAGAGAGAAAGGCTGGCTGTACAGAATTACAAGAGAGTGAGAAAAAAAAAAGTGGTCAAGGGTGAGAGGAAGTGAAGGAGTAACTGAATAAGGAAGAAACTATCTGAGAAGAAGACAAAACAAAAAAGAAATAAAAGGTGTTTTTTGTTTTGTTTTGCAATTTAGCAAGTGTTCTTCATGACGTATACAAAGCCCAGCATACCTACACACATCCTCCTGAATGAGTCATACTGATAGCCTGTCTGGCATTCACAACGATAGGAACCAGGCAAATTGTGGCACAGCTGGCCTTCTCCACATCGATGCAGGCTGCTCTGACATTCATCCACATCTACAAGATGGATTGTAAAGTGATAAAGAAATCAGTAAAATGATAGTGGTAACATTCAGCTCCCACCGCTTTGTGTTTTTAAACTCAAATAGCATTAGAAATGTTTTTTTGTTTTTTTTTCATAAGCCTTCTACTTTGTGATCTATTTGTTTATGAAATCATATTTTTTTTAATTTTTCAAGGCAACAAACAAAAGTAGTTCTTTGAGTGTTACATTTTTTGTTGGTTGCGTGTAAAGGCCTTCTCACCCTAAAGTCTGCATATCAAATCTGATTACACGTGCTTCATGCGTAGTAACTACAAATCTTACCAATACATCTGGATCCATGAGGACTGGCGTGATAGCCACGGCTACATATTATCTTCCTGTGGCACATGTAGGATCCCACCGTGTTGATGCAGTTAAATCCTGGACTGCATGGCTGGCTCACAGCATTGCACTCATCAGTGTCTGGTACAGGGAGAGCGATAGAAAGAGTGAGAGAGAGGTGAGGAAAAGTAGAAGAAGAGGAAAGCCCCAAAGGCACAAAGACGAGGCATGAGAGACTAGAGCGCGGCTCTTTAGCCACACAGTGCTGCGATATCAAAGCAAGCACACATCACACAGTTGCATTCCCCTGGATAACTTTGTTGTGTGTGTGTGTCTGACATTTTCTCTATTTTCTCATTTCTCAGAGTATTTCTTTTACACTCCTTTTATAGTGGCATCTGCTGCCTCGACATGCCCAAGTTCCTGCCCCTGGGGGCTAATTCCACAGCATCAGTTTGTACTGGAGGAGGGCAGAAGATTGGCTTTTATCCACCCCTTTGCAGCCCCTAACAGCAACTTCTCTGATCCCCTGTCTGTGTGGCATTTAACCCCTCTGTCACTGCTGTGCTGCTGATTCACCTGCATGCTGTGCATCTTCATAGACGGCACAGGCGGCGATTCACCTGTGGAGAAATTTTCTCTTTGTGTTTGGGAGCCAGATAAGGGATCTCAGGGCTTGTCATTTCTTTTTTTTTTCTATTCCAAACAAACACGTTACCTGTTTATTTCTTCAGATTGCACAGCAGTGGGGCTGTGGCTCAGACGGTAGAGTGGGTTGCACACTAATCAGAAGGTTGGTGGTATGATCCCCAGCTCCTCCTGTCCACATGCCTAAGTGTCCTTGAGCAAGACACTGAACCCTAAGTTGCTCCCGATGGTGTACCATCGGTGTGTGAATGTGCTCCTGATGGCAGCACCTTGCATGGTGATCTGTCTCATTAGTGTGTGAATGGGTGAATGGGGAAAAACCATGTTAAAGCACTTTGAGACCGAAAGGTGATAAAGCGCTATACAAGTACAGACCATTTACCATTTACATTTAAAACCAGAAAGAAAATTATAGAATAAACATCTGCATACATCTGTCCTTCAATCAATGGCCCAAGACTGGTTACCAGCAATCAGTGTTGCAATGGACATTAACAATCACATGATTATCAAATTTTGGTCTTATGAAATGCTAAAATAATGTTGAAACGTAGTATTATAATGATCTATTTACTTTATCTTATGTGTAATGCCTACATCTTTTTTATGCATCTTTACACACCAATAACAGACATTTGAGGTTAGAAGTCCAGTGCGGACACAGATTAATTTTTACTAATAACAATTAAGAATGAAAATAAAAAAAAATACCTACATGGTTTCTCTTACCTACACAGTCGCCCTGTGTGTCCTGGTTAAAGCCCACAGGACACTGAGGATTGCGATTGCACCTGAACGAGCCCTCTGTGTTATCACACTCAAAGCCAGCTCCACAGTTATGGTTTCCCTGCACGCACTCATTGATGTCTGTGGGAGAAGACAAATAAATTAGTTTATGAGAACTAAAGAAATTATCAGTTGTTAATCATGCGCATAGGACACCTACATAGCTAATTACACATCAGAGCAGACTAAAATGACATGTGGCGTTCCCCAAGCTTCAATTCTGGGGCCTCTTCTGTTCAACATCTACATGCTTCCACTGGCTCAGATTATGGAAAACAACAAAGTGTGTTATCATATTTATGCAGAAGACACACATTTACATAACTATATCGCCAGGGGACTATAATCCCATACAAGAGCTGGGTATATGCATTGAACAAATCAACACTCAGATGTGCCAGAATTGTGTTCAATTAAACAAAGATAAAACAGAAGTAATTGTTTTTGGTGCCAAGGAAGGACGATTAAAAGTCAGCGCTCATCTTTAATCACTGATGTTAAAAACTACAAACCAAGCCAGAAATCTAGGTGCAGTCATGGATTCAAACCTCAATCTGAACAGCCATATTAAGAAAATTACAAAATCAGATTTGATGATGTATTAAACTTGACTGTAACTTTGATCCTTTTTTTTTTTTTTAGCTTGCTTAATGTTTTAATCACTGTTTTTAATGTTTTAATCACTGTTTTTAATGGTTTAATCACTGTTTTTAATGTTTTAATCACTGTTCTTAATGGTTTTTAAATGTCCTTTTTTTTTGCCTTATGTTTTGATGCTTTTAATGGTTTTACGTGAATCACTTTTAATTGCCTTATTGTTGAAATGTGCTCTACAAATAAACCTGCCTTGCCTTACATGTAATACCATATTTTACATCTAGATGACAGTGTGGTTAAAAGACAGATCACATGTTTCACTTTTAGTGCTGTTCATCTATGATAAATCTCTCCCAGTCAACAGTCAGGGGTTAATCAAGACTAAAAGAACTGTATTAGAATTTAAGAACCTTATTTACACTAATCAATCTATTTGCAAACTAAAAAGCCTGAATGACAGTTTATTAGTTCAACAAGATGAATACATCTAATGAGTCAAACCAGCAGAAGTCACACGCATCAGTCTTCCTGTGCCGTGTGTGTGAACATTATTCCCCCAGTCCTCCAACACCTGTCTACTCAGGGATTTACCTCCTGTCAATCAGCCCTCCACATCTGTTGCCACAGAATGAACGAAAGCTGGAGGGAAATAACACTCCCAAAATATCACAAAAGGCAGTGCATACATATGTGTGTGTCTGTGAATAATGCATTAGCGTCTTATGTTTTCAAGGAGGTTTGCGGGATTTCACCACTGTAATTGCTGTATAGAGGCCTTAACCAGCTATGGCAGGCAGCCCTGCAGATATAGGGTAGGTCTCTGAGCAGCAGAGAGTGATTGAGCATCTTGCTACTGACACAAACCTGGCAGACTCGGCAAGAAGCTGAGTGAGCCTGACAACGACGGAGACAGAGATAGGAAAACCAGGAAGCAGGATAAATGTGTGCGAGATTGGCAGTGACTTCCCTCCCAGTGAAGGCAAAGGGCTCAAGGAGCCTTGAAAGGTCAAAAAGTCCACCGCTGCTGTATGGGAGAATTTAACCCATTTTAACCCTCGGCAGTTATTTCCCTGTGTTACTCCCTTTACTTACAGGCCTACATATGTGCTTCAGCAAGGCGTGACATTTATTTTGAGAATAGGTTTGGCTGAAATTTCATCAGAGCACTTTGCATAAAACAAATTTAAGAATGAAATGATTTCAATAAATCAAAAATTTTGTGCCTGTATGTCGCTGTATATATAGTATCTATCTGCGTATAGGTTTCATACAATATCAATAGAGAAGTGTTCCAGGGTACTACAGTCAAATTGAGGGGACACTGTAAAACACAAAAAAGGTAATTTTGACACATTATCAGCAACATGTTTTTGCTTTCATCTCCCAATCATGCTTTTTGTGATGTAAATGAAAAATGTAACGTTTTCCATGCAGTACTGTTTAAGCTGTGGGCAACCTGATCTTCTGTTTTTCACCTACTATTATTTACATTTCAGCAAATTGGCCCTGTCATGCTACATTTGCTACTAGCTGTTCCTATTTTTACTGTAACCACGACTGCACAGACAATCAACTGTATTTTCTATAAGAAAAAAGTCTAAATTAGTTGATTATGAGATCTAATTTGTACATTTTTGTCAACAGAAAGAGCAAAATGCACTGTTTTCAGCAATGTGAGTATTGTGCTTTCTGGTTTGACTGAATTACAGCAGAGGAGTACATTTGAAAGATTCTCAAAAATAAAAGAAAGACTAGATTGCACAATTAATTCCTGGATTTAACCGAGTCATTCTATTTGCAGATTAGAGAGGAAAACAATTTATTTTTTCTTCGAACAGTGACTCTTCATTTGTGAGAGGAGGCAAAAGGAGTGTTGCATTACAGTCTCCTGGTAAGACACAAAGTGGGAATAGTAACACAGCAGAAAGTTGTTTTTTCACACACCTCATTTATGAAAATGGCCTGACGTTGCAACTGTTTGGAGTCTTATTGTAAACATATTTTCTTGTTGAATGCTCGTTTTGCCAAATTGAAAATCCTTTCGCAAAGAGTCCAGATTAGCTGAGTCTCCCTTCTGGAGCCCGCAGAAAACCATTTGCAGAGGCAAGCAGCACTTACAGCACATCTAAAACTCATCTGTGAGGCCCCCTCTTCCTGAACACTGCTGCTGCTGCTTTATGAATGAGACCTCTGCAAAGGCCCAATTTATGGTGCACGGAAATAATGAGACGTATTGGGAGGTTTACTATTGCATCACAAAGTTGAGCACCACCCACAAAGACAAGCTGGGCAGCTTTTCAAGTTTGAGTTAGCAGCAAGCAACTACAATAGAAAAACTTTTCTGAAGTAATATCCCTTAATGTTCCCTCTTGTTCGTGTTCTCAAATACAAAATTACATAAATGGTCGATGTAGAGAAATAAATAAAAATCAAATTCTCAACACTTACTCAGGAGGGTTGTAAAAGTTATTGTGCCTGAACAATGCGCTTTCCTTACATTGTGAACATGCGGCAATACAAAGGCTCCCTTGCTGGTATTTCCAACATATTGACTGTAAATGGAAGTGAATACTTTGATGCTGTTTAATGCTGATAAGGTTTAATGTACCTTCACAAAGGTCATTGTTGATCTGATATCCGGGGGGGCAGGTGATCAGTCTCTGACAGACAAAACTCCCCGCCGTATTC
This sequence comes from Brachyistius frenatus, assembly GCF_029030835.1. Taxonomy (NCBI): domain Eukaryota; kingdom Metazoa; phylum Chordata; class Actinopteri; family Embiotocidae; genus Brachyistius; species Brachyistius frenatus. The sequence goes on along the minus strand of NW_027210605.1, from coordinate 1,124,125 downwards.
ACGCAGCGCTCAGTCAGCTGGCAGGCACGTGCAGATAAACACTCATTTATGTCTGGATGGTGAAAAGAATCAAGACAAATGTGTGAGAGTGAAGAAGGAGAATAAACAATGAGGAAGGCACAGAAGAAGAGGCTGGAGGAAAAGGTTTAAGAAAAGCAGACAAGCAGACACAAAATTACATCAAGTGCGCTGTCGTCTGGGTGTATCAGTCTACAGTTAGAGGCAGATTAAAGAGACAGGTCGGACCCTCCTCGAGGAGAGAGATTAGGGCCGAGGCCACTGGGTATAAAATCCACACAATGAGAAATTTGTCACCACACTGAGCCGCTCTCTGTGTCACTGCCACAGTTTGCGGCTGTCAAGCAGGAGACAGACCAGTGGTTGTGGCTTTACTTAAAGATGTGTCCCTGAGAGACAGCTTAGACACAGAGAGCGGTAGCTGATCGGCCTCATGATAAAACACACGGTGCACCACAGTGCAAATAAAGGGTATATATATGTATGTGGTATGCAGTTAGCGAGACATATCATGACAACGCATGGATAGCTGGGATAATCCCTCCGGTAGAGACACAGAGTTCAGGAACAAGATGAAAACTTTTCCCCTCTTATGTTTTCTTTTTTTCCTCAGCACATTGCTGAGACTGAAGGGGATTAGCGCTGTATCTCCTCTGCAAATCTAGAGGCACTGATGAGAGAAAGAGACAAATCAGTGGCGGACAGTCTTGCCAGGAAACTCTCCTCAGCTGGAACCAAACTCCTCTGACTGAAAAATTAAATTGAAATGAGCCATTTTTCATCCCTATGATTACACAAACGTTCCACATGCGACCTCAATGTGATGTAAGAAAAAGGATTAGTTCCTTACCTTCACAAGAGCGTTCATCAGCTCTCAGGGAGAATCCTGGGAAACAGAAGCACTGTGGCCTTCCGCCCACCGGGGTGCACTGTTGCTCACAGATGCCATTTCCTGGAAAAAAAACCAGTATGGTTGGGTAAAGGGAAATATACTGTACTATTACACCACACAGCAATATTTAAGCAGAAACAGAGGAGGGCTTTGTGGCTGTGTGTGGGAGACAGAGCAGTATTTACGGTATAGCTGTTTGCTCATTTCCTTTTTTCCAGGTTGATCCCGACCTGGTCATATTGTATTTCATACTTTTGGCCCACACTGTGGTGGACCTCCACCCTGGTGTCATGGAAACCAAACAAGACCAACAAAATGTGAATTATGATATGGAGAACTCGTGAGAATGAGCGGCTGATGCCAAAATGCCACTTCCATTTGACCTTTTGCAGCACAATTAGATTTCATTGAAAGGGTGGATGGTTGAATGTCAGTCTATGGCCGCCTGTGCCGCCTGTGCCACCTATGCCGCCTCCTCCGCAAAACATATCCAACTACATCAAGATGCATGTTCCAGTCTTTGATTAAGACATGAGGATGAATGGATTGTGAACTGCCAGCAGCTCTCCACCCATGATTAAGCTGTGCGTCTCTAACCTTCACAGGGGTTGAGTGGGACAGCAGGCTGGGTGGGAGGTGGAAGTGGTGAGGTGGGCTCCGCCACCGCTCTGTCAACCTCCTTCAGTCTGTTCTCCTCATCCACCGTCTCTGCATGAACATGAATAATGTCAACACACGAGCAATGAACTACACTGTAATCATGAATTCCACCTCTCCATCTACAGCTGTATTAGTTAAGAGACTCAGACCTTGTGCAATGCCTGCGTTTTCATCCAACGATATGAGACTAGTGGCTACAGATGAAAGTTGTAATAGCAATGGAGGTGAGACAGGAAAAGACATTGCCTGCAGACAAACATTTGCTTTTATTAGTGAGCCCCATCCCTCACTATAATTTGCAGAGAACTCTGGCATTAGTATCCTGTTGAGACAGGCTTGTGTTGGTGAAAGCCACTGTTGATTAAAGTCTGGTACGTTGAACAGAATTACCTGGAAGTACTTCTGAACTCTACGTCCGAGCAGACATTTGGATTTAACTTAAACATAAAATGAGTCTCAGTGAAAAAAGCATTTTCAGCTGAAATTCATTTTGACAACAGCACTAGATTAGCATTGCTGTCAGACCAGGAAAGGGATGTTAGTGTATGAACAGATTATTAGGCAGTATCAGGCCGTTGCAGACAGGAAGGAACTTACTCAGGCCAGGAAAATAATACAAAGTGAATGTGTAGACAAACGGGGTCTTTCAAACATGCATGCATACTGTATATCATACTTCAAAGAGTAAATGGCACAACGAATTGCTTCCCTATGTGTGGCCATCAGTGGAAATGCGGTGGTCTTCACTTTACCTTGTGCACAAGTGAAAGCGTCATCTTGCAGCACGTATCCAGGGAAGCACTCACACCGGAAAGAGCCCGGCGTGTTGACACATCTGTGGTGGCAGATGTTGCCCTCATATATCTGGCACTCATCCATGTCCTCCACCTCAACAGGACCCTCCACGGCATTCCCCCCATCCTGCTCCTCTCCGATGGAGAAGGCCTCCTTAGGGTACGGGCTGTCAGATACTACGGCACAAGGAGAGAGTGGCCGTTGCTCTCACAGGCAAGAACATAACATAAAGGAAAACACCTTTTAAATATTTACAGGAAAGATCTGACAGCCTCTTTTTAACAGATCTCAATGATAAGGAGGATTTCTTTTCTTGTTTTTTATTGTAATGTTTATTTTTACAGGGCTAAGTGCACGGCATCAACCACGGCCACATACCACACCATTCACATCCTAAGCAAGTTTGCAACGCCCATCTTTAGAAGGGTTCTTATAAAAAATACACATGCAAAAAATATGTGCCAGTAGTCCCCTTATTCTCATGATGGTCTCTTTATCGGCCGGTATCAGCAAAACATAAAGTATTACATTCTGACTTTCCACAGTGAATAAAAGATACTAGGAGATATTACTGATGTAAAAAGAGTGACAAGATTAACCTAGTAGGAGTTGCTGGACCAAGTGGCAAATGCTTAACAGTGTAGAAAATGCTGAAGCTTTAAATTTGAAACCTTCACAGGAAGTCACAGTGTGTGGCTAGCAGTGAATTCAGCCATTTTACCAAATTAACTCCACAATTAATTTGTATTATCAAGTTGAATATTTAATGGTTGCATAAATTCAGAAAGCACTAGACATTTTTGAGAGAACACTATTACTCATAAGGAATATGAAGTCCACATACTTAAAGTATGTTCTTGGGTTAAACTGAACTGTAGCTGCATCAAGTAGCAGTGGCACTAACGTCAACTTGCCCCGCCCAGTTTGCATTTAGTAGCTAATAATTTGGTAGGCGTTGACTGTCAAAGCTTGGTTGTGTTATCATCTGACGCTGTTTGTGCACATTTTGTGCCCTTTTGTAGCCAGGCTAACATTATTGTGAGGTTAATGTAATGTTACTTGGATACACCGCAGACAGAAAAAAACAGGAAGACAAGAACGGAAACAGGTGACTGTCTCGTAGTGTCCCCTGGGTAAGGTAGTTTATTTGGAGCCAGTATGACTCGCCCAGATAACCTGATATAAAGGCAGGAAACAGTAGGCCCAGCGGTTGTAAATTCCACGTGTGTGCTGAATGCACTTCCTTCAAAGGGTAAGTAACACCTGCCCACCTGGAGCCCTGTACATGTTGCATAACAAGATACACAAAACGCACCGAATGATGTGTTCTGTATTTCTGATTCTGTTCCATATATCACTGTAAAATTGGCAAAATGTTTGGCATGAAAGTAAAACTCAATTAACATCCCAGTGAGATGTTCCTCATAACTCATGACCACAAGGCAGGTGAGACTTCAAAAAAACTGTTGCAGTAAGAATTTGATGAGCCAATTTTTTCCCCCTCAAGCAGCCAAGGCAAATCAGGACAAGACAACTTCCAAAAACAAAGTCGTTTACTGGAACAGAAGTGAATACAATGCCAGGCAGGCAGACAGACCCTATATCTCTCAGAATTACATTACATGGGATGACTGGGATTTTTACACCATCTCAATAGGTGTACTATTTTTCACCAGGGTGCTGGTGTGCTTCCTTTTAAGAGATAGTTTAAAGAAAATGGGATTTCTGTTTTTGTTTGCGTCAGTACCTTTCCTTGGTAGTGCATCCCACCCGCTCTTTTGGCCTGAAACTTGCCTTTCAAAATTGTGTACGTGTGCGTGTGAATAATTTTGTTGACAATACCTTTTTCCGGTGGTATAGTGGAGTCCAGAGCGGGCCTCTCTCTGACTGTGTGCCAGACGTTCGGATTCTTAGCCCTCCCTTCCTCCCCCTCGCAGCAGGTTAGAAAGATGTGTCTGCAGTGGAAGCCCAGGTACTGGTGAGCTTCACAGCGATGCCCCTCACTGCGGAACTGCAGCCCAAGAGAGCAGCAGCCGCAGCACTCCTGCAGTTCAAACAAACAGTCTTTACATGTAGTCATGGATCAGGTTTTTAAAGCTGCTGCACATAAAAAGCTGTTAAAAATACTACACACTGGTCCATGTAGTACACAAGATTTACTTTTAACCACGGTGAAGTGGCTCTATGATCGTCAGTTTTGGACAGTTGACTGCTGGGTCAGTTGGTCCACCACTGCAAATCTCTCCAGAGCTACTGAATCTCCATTATTTTTTAATTATATGATCCCCAGAGGATGAATTGAATATTGAATAGATTGCCAAGAAATTTGGCAGACATGCATTTGTGCTATTACAATGAAACTATCTCAACAGCTCCTGTTCTTGATGGACTTTGGTACAGACTGTCATGATTCCAAGAGGATAAATCATCTTAACTTTAATGATCATCTGACTTTTCTCTATCTTCATATTGGGGTTGATATTTGTGGGTGAAATGTACGTGAAATGTCTCAACACCCTTTTTATGAATTTTCATACACAGATTAATGGTCCTTCAGGATGCATTTTTATTACTTTAGGGATCCCTTAACCTTTTCTCAAGCGCTAGTCAAGTCAAATTATTTTCAAAAACTATTTCCATCAGCTTCAGCTGTACTTTGTTTTAAGTGATTATTTGCAAATATTTTGCATAACTCTATTAAAGTCATAACATAATCGCCTTATCGTGATTATTTGAGCTAAATGCAATCATTTTGCATGATCATTAGAGACATTTTCATTCATTTGAATAAAAACAGCTGAATAAATCTAACATAAATGTCATATTTCCAAGTCGTTTTCTACCTTATGAAGTTTATTTGGCACTCTTCTGACGTCACCTCATTGTGCCCCTTTCTTGTGCCATAGTTTAATGGCACATGAGTGAACAACTAGCTCCACCAACTGTTTATCTCCAGGCGCTTAACTTCTAATGTGCCACTGACCGTATTTTGATGAGCATCTATTTACATTAACATAATGGATTTAGTTGCAAAGCCAAACACCACAGCCAATAAATAAAATCCATTTATTGGCTGTGGTGTTTGGCTTTGCAATGAAATCCAAGACGAAGAAGTTCTTCTTATAATGCATTATTAACCTATGATTAAGCATAAAATGAACAGAAAAAGACAAATTGTTAATCAATTTATATCACAATTAATTGTCAACTTAAATTTAATGATAATGACAGCCTTAGTTATGCGTGCTAACATCAGGACGTAAGGATTGTCATTATTCTGCTGTGAACAAAGAATTGACAGAGCTGCTGGCTCTTCGTCTTGCTGAATTGAACTTCAGTAGTTACACGTCTTTAGTTTAGAGCAGCTCTCCTCTTGCACACAGCCTCTTAATCAGTTTCTCTGTAGCTCTCAGCACGATGCCCACTGAGTGCATAGGAGCATGGCGAAACATAAAACTGAGGTAATGACCTCTGTGATGTAGCATGATTGTAGATGGCATAATATTACAAAATCTACATGGGTCCCTTAGAAAGGTGGCGAAAGGCAATATTTAACAATTGCAACTCACCATCATGTCAATAATGGCTCCAAGCTGCTCAAGAGAGTTACACAGTCACCATGATAGGACCCTTATTGACTCCCATAATAGTCAGCACTGCTACTGTTTTACCACAACAATTATTAATCCATGTTTCCACAATTTCAGAGAGGTCAAACAATTGACATGTTACGTTTCAAGTTCTGCTTTGAACATTGTAAAGCGCGTACTATGGGAATCTTCAGTTGTAATAGGCCCTGAATCATTTTATCTAAATTAAATAAGATAATTAAATAACAAGGGAGTTGGCACCACATCAGTAATCCTCAGAGGAAAATAAGAATAAAGTTGCTCAAACTCTGTGGACTGTATTAATTTGGCTTAATTTAAAATTTACAATGTCAAAGTTTGACTGTAAGCCCGGTGAACTGTGTTTGCCCTTGCCATGGTAGCTGGTCACAGATCATCTACTTGCCTTGTAGGAATTAATTCCGCATTTATTGCTGGCATCCTCTTCGCACACACTTCCTGCTCTGGCTGCAGTAATTCCAGCCAAGCACCGACTTTCTCTGAGGGAGCTGAGGCAGCACTGTTGTTGGGCAGTCCTACCAGAGAGAGGCACACATGAGAAACGACTGCAGGAGTGTTTGGACTGCAACTGTGGCATTACAGCAACAACAATTGTTCCCATGAGTGTTGTCAGAGAGCTGAAAGTTTCTATGAATTGAAGATGGAACTTTTAAAAATTACAATTTACCAGTAAAAGCTCTGAGGATCATTCAGAGTTCCAACTTAATAGACTTACAAACAAGATATGAAAATGTATTTATTATTACATCTTTTGTGCCTTTTAATAAAGTCATTTTAATTCACTTTGTTGATAAGTCCAGTGAAGGAGATGGGTGCTCTGTAAATAATGTCCTTACCAGCATATTGAGTGCCTATCTTTGGTGGGTGGTACCATGTTGTTGCAGTGCCCATTAGCTGAAGCCCATTTCTCCCCTGTCTCACAGCAGGTCTTCAGCAGCTCCTTGGCAGACACTGTAATGAAACACAAACACTCAGACCCAGATTGATCCTGCTCAGTGCAGCCAGTGTTTCAGGGAAATCACATGAAACAACGTTAACGATATGAATTCAGTAGAATAGTTAAACCTTTTACCATCTGAGAAACCCATCAGTGAGAGGCTGTAAAATTTGGTTATTGATATCTGAAATGCAACCAACTTGTGTTCTTGGTGACTGAACACTGAGAATTGCAAGTACAATATGTGCTTCATTTTATTTTCAGATTTTGCTCTCACTTGAACTGGCAGAGAAAAGTATGAAACCCAAAACTCTCTAAAATTACCGTCAGGAAAATTGCTTCTTTTTTTTTGTTGCATCCTGGTTAATCAAAGCTGGACCTGAGTGAAAAGGGCAACACATTAGCACCTCATTTCAAAGTGGGTCAGGGAGCAGACAGAGCAAAGACACATCATCCAGTTTACATGGAAAATGTATACGTGTTTCCTCAATAACAGGGCATGGCATTCCAGCATTGATTTGTGGGCCCTGCACTACTCTACAAGACATGACTTATGACATTCACGTCTTCTTAGTCAGTCACACCATATGAGATCATAAAGATAAATGTCTTTTGGAATCTACAACATTTTGCTGATGTTCTTTTAAACTTTTAATTTCACTTTAAACTCATCCATTTAAATCAGAACCATAATTCGACATATTTAATACTTTTTTTAAGACAACACTTTTCCTACACTGAATTCGTGATTACTCATTCTCAGAAAATAAAATAATGCATTTACCAAATCCATTCAATAGTTGAGGACCGTAAATACACTACATTTTATGTACCAACCAATGAACCAACTTACTGTGCCATCCCTCAAGACATGTCGTTAGCAGAGCCACAAACGATATGAACGACCCTCTAAAAGCTTTAATTGGCCTCTCACAGCACGGGCTGTTGCAACATAAGCTTTAAATGAAGGCAGAGGTCACAAAGATGAGGCAAAAATCGTACAGTTCTAAATAGATGAAGCTCAGCCCAGATATCCGAGAGTGCCCAAGGTCACTTTTAACTTCCACAGCCACTTCTATTTGTTAAAATACCTCACCTTGACTTATAATAAGCCCAAGGCAACTGCTCATAACAGAGCAAGAGTCTTCTGTAGTGTGCATAATTTAAAGGTTTCAAAATGAGAAAATATAAACCTTGAAAGGCACAATGTCTCTTTGATACAAAACTACAGTATCTGTGTCGACTGCTCAGTTTAACAAGTCCCTTTGAACCTCTGTGAATATATATTAAAAGACAGCGCACATAGTTATTCATCCTTCTTACATTGCGTCCTATTCATTTTCTCCAGAGGGAATCAGTTCACTCGTCACGAACAAACACAAATTTGCTGTAGGTGTCCATCTACAGTTAAAATATATAGAGTTCATGATGTTTTCAAATTGTGTTTTCTTTGAGGGATACCACATTTCACTAAAATTGCTACTGGGGATGAAAGCAATGATAAACTAGTTTAGCACAGCAGTATCCAGTGTAACCAGGTTGCTTCCTCTCTTGTTTGACATACCTTATAATTAAGCCTTGTGTAAAAATTCATCCCATTCAACTGTGCAATAATTTACTAAGCTGATTTATTGTATTTCCACAACAGAGACACAATATATATTTTTAAAAAGGTGAGTGAGGAGTGTCTTTGTTCCAGGCCTGTCATTGTATCTGTCCATTAGAGTAACATTAAGACCAGATGCTTTGCTTTTGTCCAAATCAAAGACATGGTGACATCACCCTCTCTGAAAATACGGAGTTAGGATAACAACCCAAAAAGGGCAACTCTCAACATGTCTGGAGGTGTCATAACGCAGTGCGCGCTGCCACTAATCAAGGCTCATGAGTCTTTTCTTTTGTGGTTTTGGCAGTGATTTACAATATAGGTGGGCTCGAAGACAACCGCACCAACAGTGCGAGTAACAGCACATGCCAAAGGTCCCCAACATGGGGCTGAACACAGCACATGAGTAATGCTGAAAGCTTAAAAGCATGGTGCGTGTGTGCGTGTGTTTGTGTGTGTGTGTGTGCGCGTGTATGTGTGCGTGTGTACGTGCATGCAGGCCTGTGTTAAACTCAGGAGGAGGTGAGACAATGTTCTTCCCACCTTCAACATGAGTACTTGCAGTGATATCGTGTGTTTAGAAACACATAATCACTGTCCAAGAACAGCTGGCTGTGACATAACAGGGAGGGCTCATCTGCTTTTACCATAACTTAATCTACAAAACAGTCAATTCATGTTTCAGTTATTGGCAACTTCTGCTTTAATTTCCCTCAGATTGTGACCTAGCAAGCGTGTGATCCATCTTTTTATAGTTAGATGTTGGAAGCCCTGAGGGTTTGCCGCAGTCTTTGATGGTTTCACACCGCAATCTCCAATCCAATTATACGTCCTTCGAGGTAAAATAATCTGTGAAACACTAATAAACACTTGCCAGGACTTGTGACTAATGGTTTAATGATTTATTTGCACTTATATCTTGGGTTTCCTAAAGATAGCACACGTGTCCTTGACTCACCAAAGTCCCCAGATGTATTTTTAGAATTTTCACTGCAACATACGAGAGAGGCATGCAGTGGATTATACTTTTACTCTAAGCACTTTCCACAGTATCGTAATTTGAACCCGTTTCCCGTTGCCTTATTATGCCTTAAATATTCCAAGGTGTGTTCACTAACCGGAACACAGGAAATTTTCTCATTTTTCGCCAGAGGAAATCCATCCAAATCCAGATTCTGGACCTGATAAATAAAAATAACATGGGGGAATAATATTACCTTATTGGTGGTTTTCAAGTCTCATTAGAAGTAACGATTTTCTGCATCAGAAATCATATAAATGAAGCATTAAAAAGATTTTGTATGAATGGGTTACAGTATTTTATATTTGGAGGAGAAAACATGAATTGTATTGTATTGTATTGAAATGTATACACAGCAGCACTACATCACTGCTTATATGTTACTGACAGAAAGAGGGAGACATGTTATTGTTGTACAATTTATGACCAATCTCTCTCTACTTATACTATGGGTATCTTTTATGAGCACTTTTTCTTCCTCTGGAGCAGATGTTGTTTGTTTTTTTTAATTTATAAGCATGGGTGACATGTTGATCTGGCGGTTTTTCAGTAAGGACATGTTGAGGATGGGAGACGCACCAAAATTACTGGAAATGACCTGGAAGGCACCCTAGATTAACCAGAGCCAATTATCTTCTTCAAGCAGCAGTGGCGGTACAGTAGGAATGAACTCTCACATGGCCAGCTGTGGAATTCACCCTCCTTTTCATCCTAAGGAAAATTATACATCTGCTCAGCCCACTCCCACATGCAGCATGTTGTGACAGTTTTGTTGCTAAAAACAAGTGCTTCCCCGGTTTATTTAATCTTGCCTTGAATAATTTTTATCCTGTGCTCATGTTTTATATCTAACGTTCTCCTAACTTAGCTCAACGCCGTGTTTAATGTTTGATAAAGTAGGACGGGAAGTTACAGAGAAGAGAATGTACGGACAGAGGTGTGCTGCAGATGAAGTGATTACTGGGAAGATAAACCAGCAGCCTCTCATGGGAGATGGGTAATCACACAGGCTTCATAAGGGAGCAGCGACTAGTAGTCTGGCAATCAAGCCATAACAGTGGTCTCATTCATCACATGGGTATTATGCCGCTCAAGGTACAACCCCCAAGAAATCCTAAACCAGGTCAGTCAGGCATCAGAAAGCCTCAACAATCCCTTCCCCCTTCTGAGCACAGAAAGAGGGCAAATGAGCAGGAGTTATTGACTGAACATAAAAACCAAACCAAAACAAAAAAACATTATCTCGGGTTGTTGTTTGTTTTTTTTACAGAAAATGACACCTATTTAAAAAAAGATTAGCAGGGTGTTTGTTATTCATACTTTCTCTTTTCCTCTGCAAATGATTTTAGCATCCTCAGCTAATGGCATTGATAACAGGCATTAGTCAACGTCCTTATCAGCCGAGTTTTCCCTGTTTGTGCTTTAACATGTCACCGCACTGGAAATCTTCCAATAGTCTGGTTCAGTAAACCTTCAGACTCATTCCATTCTGCAAACTGAGCAGCCAGACCAGTGAGTCCAAGCTCCTTATCCCCAGAGAAAAAAAAACATCTTTGACTTTGAGCTCAAACTCTCTTTCGTAAAGCTATTACTTTACAATTGAATAGATGGAGTTTATCCTAATTCACTTATAAACTGTGTGGAAAACGTTTAAGGACACCTGTCACAATAAATGTGTGTTTTTCCTTCAATAAATCAAAGAATTTCTATACTGGCTCAGACATTCATACACATTCACATTTAATTTTTAGCCTGTATTCTGCAACTTTATTGTAAATGAACCTCAGAGGTACCTCTCAGAGTGCACTCACACAAACACCTCACACATGCATTCACTATACATACCTATAGGGGCCAGGTGCCGAAAGGAAAGAATAGTTGTTACAGGTCTCAACAAAAATCATAGTGTTGTAAAGTAGGTTAACTACACACCTCCGGATTGCAGTTTGCTGGACAAAACACCACTAATAGGACAGACTTCTCAGACTCCTGCAGTTTCTTTAATGCAGTCACTGAAGTGGTTATAAGGATGAAATAGTCTTATACTCATTCATTATTTAGTTCTCTGAGCTCATGAGGAAGTCTTATAATATAGTGAGACTACCTGTGCCATAGAGTCATAAAGTACAGCAGATCTAATTAGGTTTCCTTGGCCGGAAGCTTATTTATCATTAACACTTATGGAACAGCATAAAATCATATTCCAGATTGCATCATAATTTTTTTTTTTATATTTTTTTTTTATATGGTATTTTATGGAGATTAAGATGCAGCTCTGTTTTGATTTATTGTATACATGTAACCTAACTTTACATCTTTGGAATAAGATGGATATTTTTTTCTTCATATTTTCCAATGAAGTGCAACTCATCTTCTTGACATCCACATAATCACTTCATCATCTGCTTTCTATTCCAGCGCCTGCAGTAGACTGGCCAGCAGTATATGCCCTGAAGGAGAGCTGAGCTGTTGGAGAAAATGCTGATAATCACATGAAGGAGGCAGGTAGGGGGAGAGCTCTCACTGAGAAATCACCAATTTCAGCTGCTCGGATTCATCAGAAGCATAATAATGTAAAAACGGTGGAAAACGCCTAATATTACTCGCTCTTTACAAACCTCTAGAGAAAATAAAAAAGAGCATTCTCTCAACTTAAATGCATGAAAAATAAATACACAGTAAATATATTAATTTTCTCCTCTGAGTAAGGTGGATAAATGCTATCTAGGGAAAACTGATTTTCCATGAACAATTGTTTTTCCTGAATCCCTGCCAGCTTGAATAGAGTGATTATGAATTCCTCCTCAAAAGACAGGATGCGGGAGAAGGAAAAGGAAGATCTGAAAAAGTGTGTCAGTATATCAGCACACTGGGATGTAGGCATTTTAATGAATCAAAAGCATTTCATGTCAGATTTGTTTTAAATCTGCACTCAACTGCTGTCAATTGCTTTTTTTCAGAAAGGATGCTACTGATCATAATAAAAAGGTCAGGATGACTTAAAACTGTTTATTGTGAGCTAACTTACCTTCAGTTTCTTCCTCCACATCCTGAGACTGGTAGTTGAAGAGGGTATGAGGTTGTCTTTGAGGCTCCTCGCTCTCCTCTCTCATCCTGACTGGAGCTTTTCTGGTGGGACTGAACTGGACTGTGGGGTATGACCCTTGTTCCTCTTTACCAACCGGCTGTCTGTGCTCCACTGACACTTTTTCTTGCCCCTTATGATTGACTGAATGGGAGCTGCCGTGACCCCTGGTTCGACTACTCTGACTGTGTTTGTGCTGGACCCCGGCGTTGGCACGGGCAGCATATGCTTTTAAAGTCCCTTGCACCACTCTGTTTCTGTCACTGTTTCGTCTCATGGTCCTTTCTCCAGTTTCCTGTGGCCTGTGGTCCTCTGTGGTCGCTCTCTGTGTGGTAGTGGTTGTTAGTGATGTTTTGCTTTGAGCCCCCGCAGTGGTTAGATCCGTGTTATGTGTAACCTCATGCCTATTGCTCCTCTCTGGATTTGGGCTTTTTTGCGTTTCTCTTGGCTCATGTCTGCTGCCATGATGAGAGCTGGAGGTAGTGGAGCTTGACTCTGGGTAAACTGGTGGTACTGTAGTAGATTCCAGTGGTTGGGCCAGATTCTGGATGGTGGAAGACGTTGGCTCTGCTAGAGTGTAGTCATAATTCTCTCTGCCAAAACTGGGTGGGTCCTCCTTATACAGTGGGAGAGTGTTTCTCACTGCCAGCTTGGAAAATGGCTCTATAGGACTTGTTTGCCGGCTGTCATGACGGCTGCTAATGTCTCTCAAAGGGCTGTTGTTCTCAGTAGTGGTTACCCACATTAGCTTATTATCACCACGAAGGTCACAGCCAGGGATGGGTGAGCACATTAACCTCCCACCCTCATTTGGACAGTGGCAAACTTGGCACTTGTCCACCTGAAAGGAGTGCCCTGCCTCGTACTTCTTGTTGTCATGGGCACAGCCAATTCGCCCACACTGCAGACATCCATCTGCAGGTTGTAAAATATCAACGCAGTTGGGGGGAATTTCGGGGCATGGAATAAAATGGCAGCTTATCTTGCCTCCTCCCTGGGGACAGGAGCATTCTGTGCTTCCAAAATCCACAAAGTAAGATTCCCCCTCTGGGACTTTCCCTTTCCGGAAGCCTGCTTGGACACAGTCGTAGTACTGGTATCCCTCACAGGAGCAGCCCCTTTGTGTGCAGGCGGGACAACAGGCACCCTTCTCTAAAACTGTTTCGATGCAGTTCTGCAGAACAGGACAGTCCACACCCGTGCAGTCTTTCTGGCTTAGACCGACATCCATGTAAAAGATCAGCAAACATAGAAACAATGTCACCCTTTGAGAATTCATTTTGCAAAAAAAGTTTTAAAAAAAAACAGTTCTTCAAAGTAGATGTATTTCCAGATGAGAGGCAATTTTCAGTCATTCAGCCTGTGAAAGTAAACAGTGGTTACTGACATATTTACATAACAAAGGTTATTTAGTTTTCAGCTTGAAAAAAATCTGTCCTTTTATGTATAGTGTGTATTTATAGTTAATATCAAAAACACATTTTGTAACTCACAATTTTAATTTGACCACCTGCCAAATGTCCATTTTTTCCATACCTATTCTTTCAACACCACAGGAGATGAAAGCTGTGGTTTATATTTGATTGCACATGGAAATTTGGCCAATGTTAAGGTTGACTGGAGGAAATATGGACAATGATAACCCAACAAAATTTCTCAGATGTTGAAAAAAAAAAAAAAAAAAAATAGCACTGCAAAAACACAACCTGCCCTATCTGACAATGCCATAGTTTACCATACTATACCAATATCCTGGGCTCAATGTTTTTCACTGAGAACAGCTTATCAGAGTTTATCCATTCATGTAGTGTATTCTCATGAAACTGCTTCCCTAGAATAAAATGGAAATGTTGTTTGGGTCAATATGGCTTATACCTGCCTACAGTAAGTGGTGGAGCACAAACTGATTCAGTAAACCGTCTTCTTGCTACAGTATACATGGCAGGAGTATTATTATATCTGACACATTGTAATGTAGTCTATAAAGTGATATAGAACAATTGCTGAGGCCTCTAAAGCTTTTCTTTGTACACCATACTGTACAGAGACAGAGTGGCACCACAGTCAGGCCTGTTCCTGTGAGTAAGTGGTGACTTTAAATCAGAGAGCACATTGAAAGCAGGTGTTTTCTATTTTACTTTTCCTGTTTTTTCTTGCTGCCTGCATTTGTGCCAATTGTACAAGACTTGTGACACTTCCTTCTAAAAAGCTTGGTTCAACATCAGAGATGACCTCAAAATCGTTCTGCGTGACAAACATGACTTTTGACATTTTATGCTCAAATGTTTTTAACCAATTTTAGTGGAGCTCGTCTTATTTTGTTATCATATTTGTCCCAGACTGCATGTCCTTAGAATAGATTCCCACCAGAGGAGGTGCTGCCACAGAAGGCAAAAGATAGTATACCTATGCATGAAGATCCTCCAGCAATATCTTCATGATATGACTTTAAACTCTGCTCGTAAGTTAGTGTTTTCAGGTGAATCTGTGACCTAAGCATGGAAGGCATCTACTCATTACATTTAAATGTAATCACTAAAGTCTACAGATCATCAAAATGAAATCTAACATCTGCTGCTCTGTTTTTCCAGGCAAAGCCGCAGAACAACACAAAGTGCACTGCGATTCCAATTAGAGAATCAATGAAGTCTTTGTGTGCAGCGGGTACAAAATCATTTTACCAGATCTTGAAGTCTTTCACTGGCACTTGACCCACTGCTTTGGTGTTTTAACTGCAGCCCTAAAAAGCACCAAAATCCAAAGTCTGCCGTGTGTCTACAACATTCACAGTCAGTGAAAGGGGAAAAGTCAATACAGAAAAAGACCACTGGAGATCTCATGGCTTTACCTCTAAACACCTGGACATGGGGCTGTTTTCAGTCAATGAAAAATAGTCTGTTGGGTTGTTTGTTCAGCTATCAGGTTAGGGAATGTCCTACAAAGCATTTCAAACAGCGACTGTTTGTGCTTTGCCATCCCAGTAGCCAAAAACTGACCTTCATCCTTTTGCCCACTGTGACACGCGCATGCACGGAGCCTTCACACGCGCAAACACTGTATATAATTCTTCAACGCACGAGAAAACACGCTGAAACTTCAACACTTAAAACATTTCGATGACGGCTGATGGATTAGTGAATGTCTCGCGCATGAAAGTAAAGCACACAGTCCAAAATGATTTCAGTCATCTATGATGCACAACAGTCAGCATTATAAGTGACTTCAACATTTGTACGTTGCAGTCGGTACACAGAGCAAAAAAAACCCCAACATAACCGCTTATTTTCATTCATCGGACAGTTACGACACAACTAGAAACAGCTGATTTAAATCAACTCTCGAAATAATGTTATCCATGATCAAAAACATTAGACTGATCACAGCACACAGCGTATAATCTTAATATCTATGCCCCGTGGGATCAATGTATCAAATCTATCGATGACATGGAGAGGTTTTATCTATAAAAGTGACGCTGCCTACCTCTCGTCCCTGATCTCGCAGTGCTGGTGTACTTCTGAGGGACACTTGTGCGTAAAGTTTATGCCCAGGCTCCGGCTGGGAGCGCCTTCGCTCCCTTTTCTTTTGGAGTGGGGCGGGACTAACTTTCATCGAATTATTTTCAAACTTTTCCGAAATGATTTCAGTTTCATTTTCTACGTTAGAATTTACCCAAAATATGAGAAAAGGCAACTTGGAGAGGCGTCAGGAGAAAATGTGTGTTTTCAGTACGTATTGAAGTTAATTGTGTGAGTGTCTCTGTGGGAATATAATGCTGATTAAAAGAAATCAGAGTGCCACTAGTGATATAGCAGGCTATAAAGGAATATAACAATGACGTGAAAATCACAGACTTGTAATTTATTTGTTTTTGTACATATTGCACAGGTAACCTTGAAAACTGCAGTTTCCAATTAGGTCCCATATTATCTGTTTACTCCTTGTGACGAATTAAGCTCATACAAGCATCATTAGACATCACGTGTTGTCTGTGATCTTTTGGGTAGGATAACTGTATTACAGCAGTAATGACTCAAATCTGATATACTGCATGGTCCAAAAGAAGTCTCACAAACCTATTTCTTGAGTTTTCTCCTAGTTTAATCTTAAGGGTCACTAAGTCCATAGTGAGAATAAATATAGATAAAAGCTGCCTGGTTGGATGAATAGACTGATCAGGCAGGCACAGGGGGGCAGTGAGGCCAGTGGCCACTTTGTTTCAGGGCTCTACCTTGACTAATCAATGACAGCGATGAGTCAGTGTCCCTATTATTACTTTTCTCTGTTCATTATAATCAAATGCAGGCAGAGCTGCTCAAGTCACACAAGATGATGACCCCCTCCCCCAGGTTCTCATCTGTCCTGGTTAAATGAAGTCTTTATGTTTTATTTAATTCACAATTCAGCTAAATATACTCTGTTTCATATATGTTTGTGACTTGAGAAGTGTTGATTAAAGCTACACCACCCAGGGACATAAACCAGACCAATCATCCTCTAAGCATGTCTACATCTACAAAAGTGACTTGTACAACCTAGCAGGAGTCACACTGATGGCAGCTGTATTGATTTGTATGGGTCAATCTTAGCCTGACTCATACGTGTTACTCAACTTGTGTTGAGTTATACCCCAACAGGAGAAAGATGTATGAGGTCCAGTGAACTCAAGTTCATCCCACGACCTCCCATTCATATGATCATTAATAACCTGGACACATGAGCTAAGTACGTGTGGAGCTGGCAATTCTCTTGGGATGCTGTTGTCATTCCTCTGTGCAGCCAAGTAACGCCCATCAGCTCCCGGCCATTAGGATCAAGTAAAATCACCATCAAAGGTATTACAGGTTTACATGTGCCTTTCTTCCCCAGATGTTGTACAAATGACAAAAAATTGCACAACACACATTACCCATGGCCACGTGCAGTAATATTTCTGTTGACAGATTGTTTTGGAAATTACATCACAAATGAATTATCCCTTGAGCAGTTTCAGCAACTACATACGCTGGTTTTAGTTCTGAATTGTAGACTTTAAACAGATTCAATAAATAATTATTGTAATAAAAAAAAGTGGTTGGACAGAAATGAATCCCTAAATGCCTCATGCCTTGGAACATTTGAGGCCCTCAGACTCCAGAGAGATTTCCTCATGTTGCAGGCAGGGACCCAATTGTCTGTTCCCCCCACAGTAGTTGACCTCTGTTGACTCTTCAGGGGTTAGAAACCCTCAGTGCAATAATGGCTCTCAGACTGTGAGATAATGTCATCTGACACGCACTAATTTGGGAGAGCAAATTGCACCCCATACTGTTGTAATTTCCCATTCATGCATGTTTGAATGGTGACCTATGGTACTAATAATTGCCCAATCACACTGACTGCCCCCGTACCTCGTAAGAACCCACCTAATGGGCATTTTGATTTTTTTTTACACTCTTGAATTAAAGTTTAATACACTGTTTATTTGTTCTAAGACCAGAGTAAAGTCTGTTCAGTAGCTTTATTATTCTTCTGGGTTTTCAATAAAATGTATGCCAGTGATAGTGACATCATTGTCTACTTGGGGCCCCCTAATGCAGCCGGCATTAATGTTATCTTTCCATTGTGTGATACATTGTCCCGCTCTTCTGCCTTTGTTTAAACAGGTGGATTGGATAGTATTTGTCGTCACCTTTGTTAGATCACAG
The DNA here is from genome assembly GCF_029030835.1 of Brachyistius frenatus. Classification (NCBI taxonomy): domain Eukaryota; kingdom Metazoa; phylum Chordata; class Actinopteri; family Embiotocidae; genus Brachyistius; species Brachyistius frenatus. The sequence goes on along the minus strand of NW_027210605.1, from coordinate 1,105,795 downwards.
AGGCAGTGTGTGAAGTGGTCTAAGTTGATATATTGCTCATCTTTTAAGCATGACTGCAATCATCCTTACACATAAGCTCATTACAGCATTGTGTAATACATCAGCCAGAATCCTGGCAACAAGTACACACAAATACAACGTGCCAGATGATTCTTTTCAATCTGCTAATTATAGTGTTCACCAGTAACAAACCTCACATGTGGCTAATGACCAATAAAATGTTGTAAACCTGCTGAATGAAAATGTTTTTCTGGCCTACTCAAATATGTTTTCTATCACTGCGCTGCTGTGGGTCCACAAGATAAAGTGATAAAGAGAGAGGAAGTCTTTAAGGTAAACCAGCAAAGACAGAGCACTAAGCCTCTATGGGGGGCTACACCAAGGGAAATTAAGACCCAAATGTAATGTGGTGAAAGTGACTCCCCACCATAGTCTTGTAAAGCCTTTCCAGGCTGTAGTTAAGTTGCATGTCTGCTGCAGCCCCATTATGCAACAACTCTTGGTTTAGCTACAGCAAAATGTTAAATTATGCGTCATTTGTGAATTAAACATTTAACACATTTAGTGTGATATCATCTGATGTCAAAAAGTACTTCAAACAGGGCTATTATTAGGGAGTAGATCGAATAAAGAGTGAAATGAATAAAGAGTTGTGACTCACTAAGCAATAAATGTGGTTTAAATTTAATCACTTTAGCGAGATTTCCCCTCCATTGTCAATGATCATGAATGCACAGAGTTGCAAACACAAACCCATTCAGCTCCATCGACCTAATAACCGTGCCATGGAAATGGCAAGGGAATTCAAAGCATGTAGTAGATTGCGTAAATGGATTTAACACTTACAACACAGCTCTGTGGACTTACCCTGTTCTCCCTGTTTTACTTTATTTACACCATGTTAATCTGTAAGTGAAAAGGGAAGAGTTGATATTTAAGGATTTTTTTTTTCTGTCATAATAATTCATTAAAACATCACCAAACATAAATCTGCACCGAAAACTGCAGAGTCAAGACCCTTTGGATATTTGTAAGTATATCACACTGTTCCACTGTGGTAATTGTTTGAGCTAGTCCTACCTCCATGTCCTCTCGCATTTCTTGGAACACACAAGATAGCTCCCTGAGGCAAAGGCTGATTTCACTGGATAGTAACACCTTTTATTATGCCAACCTACAGCAGTTTTTACTGTGCCTCACACCTAGGGGACATTTAAACTGCATGCTTCCCAAACTATTTGAAGCAGCGACCCTTCCAAAGCCTATTACATTTCGTCTGAAAGCAGAGCCACCAGTTGAGAACATTGCCATTGAATACGCGCTTAAGTAAGTGCTATAGCCTTCTGCACCCACTTGTTTGGACCAAGTCAAGCATGGTAGCCAAGTAAAGTTCCTGATTTCACAGCAGGAAGTATATGACTGCTGATGCATGCCAGATGAGGAGGCACCAGACAGGACTGCAAAAGCAGCTGCAGCCATTTGTGATGCAGGGTGCTGCAGCATGCTTTTAGTCTAATAGTGGAGGTGGAGGGCTTTGATGGTTTCAGGTGTGGTACGTGATGCTGCACCGCTGACCATATGTTAAAGTGGGTGTGACACATTGGAATCTGAAAGGCCAACCTTTAAGAAATATTTTGTTGATTTATACCACAACGTACCGCAATCAGTAATTTTTAATCAAATCAAAAATGCTAAAATTCTGACAAATTAAAAGTAAGTACATAACCATAAGAGAACTTCCCATTTTTCCTCAGTTTTAATTTATGATGGCAAAGCTCTCTAAATCTGCTTTAATCTGATGAGTCACATGAAGAACTATTCAAGGCCCAGAAACAACTCAAATACATCACAAGCACATTTCCTTTGGAAGGAGTTCAGTCCTGCACTTTGTGTTTCCTAGACTTGAACCTCCATGTGAACTGTTCACAGTCACAGAGCGTGACATTCAGGTATTGTTTTCCATGTTCACAGACATTACATCATTCACTCCTAACATCAATTGTACTGCCCATGGATAGGGTACAAAGATTAAACTAAATGTAACAGTGCAGCCTTGTCAAAATAAATAAGAGCGGTATTTTCTTCTCAGGTTTCATTCCCAGCTGGCATCCTTGTACTGAAGAAGGATATGTCATTTTATTTCAACCCCAAAACAGATTGAAAAAAAATCAAACCAAGTTGAAACACTGACCACTGTAGACCACATTACCTCTGTAGTGTGAATGTACACTATATATATCACGTGTAAATTGCTGCAGTTGCATCTACGTGGTTGTTATTAAATCCAGCCTACTGGAACACAGCACCAGTCAGTGATGGGCTTTTATAGCTAATACACTCTGACTCAAACAATATGTCACCTTTGGCACATAGCGGCATTATGTAAAAGACTTCAAAACCGCAGTGTATGCGCTAAGTAAGTTGTATCTCTCCAGGAGGAGCGATTCTGTAAAAACTTCAAAGCAGATGAGAGGATGGATCAGAAATAATACAGCCAAACTGAATAATTAACAATCTGTTAACAATTCATGTTTTATTTCACCCACCAATTTGAATGCCAGAAAATGATCTTACACAAAAACAAACAAAGGAAATTACATGGTTTAGAGCTTTGCTCTTGAATTTTGTACTGTATTAGACTTTCAGTCATGTTGCTATTTAGCTCATTTTCATCCATACTACATTCAATCGCTATATATATATTTTTTTATTGAATACTGGACCATTTGAGGGGCACTGATGATATAAAATTAACATTGAGGATGAGACAATATACAGGTAGCTGTTAGTGACACCTAGGGGTGAAAAGTTGTGCATTGCATGTTCTTGACTGAATGCTGGAGACCCAGACAGTAAAACTGGGGTTGAGACCAAAGGATGCAATGGAGTAATGACTGGCAGCCAGATGTTCATGGTGTCTGCCTCTTCTGATTATTCAGGATGATTTTGTAGTTTAACATGAAAAATATATTTTGACTAGCTAACAATTTTTTCAGTCTGTGCCAGCCGGTTTCTAAATGCCCTGCAAATCATTCTCAGCCACCTGTTTTGACAGAGCAGGAATATATTGTGTAGTACGGAGGGTGAATGTTTGTTTTCATTCTTATACATGTCTGGAGTCCATGAACAAGAAGATCAATTGGAAATGTAACGATTTAGTCAAACATGTACAGGTTAGAGAAAAAATACGTACAAAGTTATCCATTTATCTAAGCAAACTTTTATAACCTGTTGAGATAAGATCAGTAATAAATTATATCTTTATGAATCAACCAAGTCAGTTTTATTGAGTGTTGTTTACACTTCATGATTAAGTTTAAGCCATCTTAATGGTGTTCTCTTGTTTTGTTTCATTGTGATGTTTATAGTGATTTGTCAAATGACAATCTAACTAAATCCCTCTTCTGGAGCCCTAAAATCTACACTGAGGTTTAATTGGCACCTCTCTGACACTGTCAATAAAAACTGCACATCACATCACATAGGTGGGATAAATTCAAGAGGTTTTGGTTTCGATTTGATTGTATAATTATGCCCATGAACTGGTAACTCAGCGGTATTGTTTCAGCAAGGTTATGATTGTGTATAAAAGGTAGATGCCGTTGCTGTTTGACAATACTTCTGAAATATGTACAATGTAAGCATAACATCAGCTTGAATGGGAAAAATATGAATTGGTATAAATCCTCAATTTTGACAGGAATGTCACAGGTGTAATTAAAAGGATAAAGCCTAAAAGCCCCCATGTTCACAGTGATCTGGCTGGTGATCCAGCCTTGCAGGGTGGGGTCATTAATTCCACTGGTGGTATCCCTTACTTCAGTAAAAGTACCAATACAGCAATGTAAAAAAATACTAAATTTCATGTCCTGCATGGAAAGTCCTAAGTAAAAGTACATACAACTGTAAATATTAGTAGCAAAATATCTTTAAAGTCCCAAGTCCCAAGACCCTTTGACTGACATTATACAAGTAGTAGGCTATATAATATCAGCTAGTTTGAACTACTTTATATCCAGTTATATATCCAAGGAAAGCAGAGAAATTTGAAGGGTCATGACAATTTACTAAAAACAAAGCTCTGATAAATAAATCTCTTTTACTTTTTTTTTTTTTTTTTTTTTTTTTTCTTTCATCTTTTATTTTGGTGAAACATTGGATAACTTGAAAATGTAATGAAATTTTATACGGGACAAAATCACTATTTTGAGGCGCTATTAACAATTCACAGACATCTTAAATGCGACTCCGATTACATAATGGGTGTATATAATATATATATATATACTGTACATACTGTATATACTGTGCATTTTATATTTTATATTTTTTTTACTGCTATTTTATTGCTTTTATTATTCTATTATTATCTTATTGCTTCCTGTATGCTGCTGTAGCGGGGAAAAAAAAAGTCCCCTTGGGGATTAATAAAAGTAACCTAACCTAACCTAACCTAACCTAACCTAACCTAACCTAACCTAACCTAACCATATAAGATGTCAAGCCAAAAAGATTAGAGACTGATAGTTTAATCTTTAAAAATGCGTTGCATTTTAAAAGCTTGTTATCTTATCCACTCCGTTTAAATTGTCATCTTGAAAGTCAAAAAGCTGTAAAAAAAAAAAAAAAAATTGAATGAAATAGGAAGTACAGTACTTACCCTGAAATGTAGTGTTGAAACATAAATAATCAGGATATTGGTAAAACTCAAGTAAAGTAGAGGTTCCTCAGAATTATACTCGAGCACGGTACTTAACTTGTATTTCAAAACAATTCAATTCAATTGTTAAAAAAATAAATAAATAAATTTAAAAAAAGAGACAAACTGTACCTTTAAGAAACACCCTGCTCCATTCCCCCCCCCCCCCCCCCCACCGCCCCTGTCCGTGACGCTTCCTCCCAGCATGCTCACTGGAAGTCAAATGATTGCTAATGGCGGGTATTGTACAAAACATGCGTTATCTCAAAGCTATTCTTCTCCAGCTGAGCGTTCATATAAAACTGTGAATTCTCAAATTAACAGTCGCTTTGTGTGTTTGAAGCATCTCTGAGGATAAACAAAGAGAAGAGCGCCGGGAGGACTTTGTAACTGTCATTAGCAGGTGGCCGGTCAACTCTCGATTCCCAACTGAAACTAGGGGGGGTGGGGGGCAGATAGGCAGCGTGTGCGTCTTCAGGGTTAAAGACACGCAGCTTCATACCGGGGCGACGCCAGCCTCACCTGAAGGTCTGTCACGGAGCCACAAAACAGCTCACTTCATGGGCCGAAGGAAGTCGAGCTAGTACCGAAAGTTAGCGTTCATTCATTCGACCGTTGTGTTTTTTTTTTTTTTTTCCCCCGCTGCCAATAAATGTGGTTGCCTCATGGGTCGAAAATGAATCCGGTGAAATTACTGGTGTCGGTGTTGTTGTTGTTGTTGTTGTCAGCCGTGAATCCGCTGGAGGGTAGCTCGAAACTAAATATCCCCAAAGTGTTGCTGCCGCTTGCTCGAAGTACGAGAATTAACTTCACGCTGGAAGCTACTGAAGGCTGCTACAGATGGTGAGTAGCTTCGCGCAGGTGTCGGATTGCAAAGGGCACGAAGAGGCCACATGGACCATGTGTAATGTCCTTTTCTTAGCTTTTCCTCAATTCACTTATTTATCCATCTGAAAAAATAAATTGGCATCTCAACCCAAATGCTACTTAAAAAAAAAAAATCCTTGTATAATGAGCACAAGTTGAAATGACGTTGTTGGTGTTGTTGTTGTTGTGGCAAATGAAGGACTAAATAAATACGTAGCTCCACTCAAAGTACATGACCTGTTCTTGATGGTCCTCTTCTTCCAGGTCCTCCACCAGACCAGAGGTAGCGAGCATCCAGGCTGTGGATGAGGAGGCCGGCAGAGGCTGCTCCCGGAGGGCTGTTCTTCAGGCTCTCTCCACCCAGCCCTCCAGACTGACCAGCATCATTCTGGCTGAAGATGTTGGTAAATACAGCAATTTGGTTTCTTCTCAATTCATAGCTTAAGCAATAATTTGTAAAGGCGAGTGTTCAAAGAGTTTTTACTGTTTATTTAAAAAAAAAAAAAAAAAAGTGGGTATGTTGGTAAAAGTGCTGTCAGATATAATATATATGATAAGATATTGAGGCGTTTCAATAACGGTATTTTTGTTTTATGTGCCAGCATAAAAACAATAGTTTGCATTCAAATATTTTTGTCAAAACTAACATTGCTGAAGTTGTTCCCTGACCTCTCCCTACTGTTTCTGTGTATATTTGACACGTAATGAAGTCATACCATAATGCTGCGAAACAGTAGGACAACATTACATCAACGAGTCAAAAAAGTGTTTGTCTCGACATGATTATAACAACGTTAACGAGAACAATACGATATGTTTACATTGTTGTATACAAATAATTAAAACAGTCCACAAGCATGCAACCCCTATTGAAAAAAACTAAGAAAATGTAGATTATTGCAGCCTAATTTTCCAACAATGACCAACATCTGCAAAATTACGGAACATGCATACCTCGGAAACCATTATTTGTATGTGTAATTGTTTTTTTTTTTTATATATATCTCTGTTGCTGAGAATAAACTGAAACTGAAGAAATTTGACTGTTCGGGAGTAAAAATATCCAGTGAGTGGTGACTTCAGGAAACTGCTTGTACAATTATGTTTTATTAGGTTACGATGCAAAAAGCTCCTTAAATATTAATTATCCGAGATACTTGTTCAAGCAGTCCAGATTTCCTGAATAGGTGTAATATGCTAGTGTTGGCTTGGTTTTTACAGAAGCCTCTGCACATAAATTTTGGTTTTATCAGTAATCATAAAAGATCCTTTATCACATTTTTTATGGGGTGATGGTCCCTTCCAAAAATGTTTGTGGTTTATTGTTTTTTCTCACGACATATTCTTCAATCAGTTACCTGCACCTCCAGCATGTCTCACTGTCTCTGTCGTGTCAGATTCATTGAACTCATTTAGGATCACATTGATTTCTAATCTATAATATTCCATATAACAGAAACCCATGTACAATATCTACCAAAAAGTATCATACAAATCGTCATCCTGTTGCACAATTTATTTTGTTCATTCTTCCTTTTTTTTTGCTGTTGTGAAATGCTGTAAAACATCTGTTGCCTGTGGAACTGTTGGCCTGACATAAATGCTGGTAGTTGTGAATATTTGCATTGTAATTGTGAAAATCAGACACATTAGCCCTTTCACATATAAACATCTCAAATGTCTCCTTCAAACAAACAGTAATCTGTTTGGACCACTGTCACTGACTTTGAATATGTCCCGATTTCACTGCAGCCGTTTCAGGTTTACCAAAGCATAATCTGATATGATTTGTCACTCATGCAACAGCCCATTTGGCAAACCACAAACGGCACAACATCTGACTTGAATGATAACTGTAGAAAATTCTGCTCGGAGCAAAGGAAGCTTTTGAGCTATCACCCACCACTGTCATTACCATACACTCCTGATAAAGTGTTTTAGTCAGGAGGAAGATTTTATGCTTTGACACGCGCCAGGCATTACTGCGTCTTTCATAAAACACCAAAGGATTTATTTCTGAGCATCGCATTGTTTCATGGACTTTGTTTAAACTGCTTTGTCTTCCCTTTCATTTGCAGTCACAGGACAGGTGCTGCGGTGTGATGCTATTGTTGATATCATCAGTGAGATCCAGATCGTGTCCACCACCCGGGAGCTACATCTTGAGGACTCACCACTGGCACTCAAAATTCATGCACTGGACTCTGAAGGTGACACATGCTGGCTTATGAAAGGATAGCATCTCTCTAATTTGAGGCTGTTTGTGTTCTTGCTCGGTGAATTCCCCCTTTAGATTGAGAGTAATTTGCAAGCATTTCTTGGAATTAATCAGCTCTCCTATTGCGAGGAGTCCACATTGTATTGTTTATTTGCTGCTCTGAAGACTTTTCGGCGTGATGACTGAGCTGTCTCTCGGCAGTGTTTTCTCTCCCCTCATGCTAACACTGTTTGTTCTGTTTGACTGGTTCCATTTAGGGCGGGCACACTTTGTTTAATGAACTGTAGCTACAGCCTGGTTCTTTGTGATGATTGCTCCAGGGTGTGGTGTTTTTTTTTGTTTTGTTGTTTTTGTTTGCTTGCTTTGGCTTCGAAGTGCATCTTAGACTCCTGAAATGGAGTAGATTGCAGAAGGTCAGCAGACGTCCTGAAATGAAATTCCTATTGGTTTTGTTTTTCCTAATGTAACTGCCGGGAGCTTTCAGACAAGTGTGATCAGCGTCCATTATGCACTCAAGCATAGTGAACCCCGTCTCATGACGGACGTTGAAAGGTCTATGCAGATATTCTCTGTTCCTCACCAACTCTCACATACCCATGTTTCGTTTTAGGAATTGTGGAAGAAAGACATATTGAAACAAATCTGTTTTTTTATATTGCAGGAAACACCTTCACCACCCTCGCTGGTCTAGTATTTGACTGGACCCTAGTGAAGGATGTAGATGTGAATGGATTCTCTGACTCTTACAATTCATTACGGTAAGTGTTAATAATCCATTCAAACTCTACTGAACACTGGTTTATGTAAAATTCAATAGGAAACCTAAAGTAGACAAAGTTATCAGCTGACTCTGACTGCTAACCCAATCGTAAAACCATTGATACAACAATCCTCGTTTTCCCAGTGCAGTATTTCTTTTGGTTCCTCTGAAAACTGCTCATTTTTGAAGGTCACATGGAGGAGGCCGCACTGAGTTCAGTCTTGCATATTTTTACTGATGTGTCCCTTTTCTCTCCTCAAGGGTGCTTAAATTCTCTGAGTCCACATACACCCCCACTGGATACATATCTGAAATGGAGCGCGTTGGGAAACAGGGAGATATTATTCTGGTATCAGGACTGAAAACAGGACATGCTAAGTTGAAGGCCAAAATACAGGAGCCACTGTATAAGGTAAGCTGTGCAAAGGATACATTTCTTGGCTGTTGAAATATTGCACTTTATTGTTACAGTCATCGGTAGCCTTAAGGCTTTTCTGGTCTCTTTTCAAAAGAAAAACTGAAATCAGTGGAGTAGAAGAAGTTCTGATTAAATTTAGGTCCTCTGTGTGAAACACGAAATATAGCCAGTCATTTCAAAATTTGCACTTTTCTCTACAATGAATTTGCAGCTTGCATTTCTTGTCAGACTTTTGATCTGAGTGAATGTTAAAACTAGTTATTGTGCAACCAAGAAGAAAGAAAAGTTGTTTTAAGTAATGATATACAAAATATTTAAAGAATAACTGGCTGCTATGTGCACTTTAGTTTTATTGGTGTGATTTTTACATCAGTATTTTTAACACTGCTATCAGTTAATTGTAGTTTGTTAAGGCAGGAAGCTGAAGCTGTGTTGTTCTGTAACCATGGTATCCATACCACAGGATGTGGCTGCTGCAGAGGTGAGGCTGCTGATCTTAGAGAACATCCTGCTGAGTCCTGCGCATGACGTCTACTTGCTGGCGGGAACTTCCATCCAATACAGAGTCCTGAAGATAAGACAGGGCACGATCACAGGTCTGACTCTGCTCAGTGAAGAGTGATGTTCATCATTCAATCTTAAAATTCACATTTTCTCTTGTTCAAGAACCAATTTAGCAAAATGATGCAGTGAAATGTGGTTTGAGTCGTTGATGCCACGGATGAGTGGAGCAGCTGTGCCATATTTTCAGTTTCAAATCTCTTGTGTCTTTCTGAAAAGCCATCCCTGAAGCGAAGCTGTGTTTGTTTCCTCAGAGCTCTCCATGCCGTGTGATCAGTATGAACTGCACCTTCAGAATAGCGTGGTCGGCCCTAATGGAAACGCAGACGTCGCTGTGGCCGATCTGGATCAAAGCACCTCCACAGTCACAGCAGTTCAACTGGGACACATCAATGTGGTGTTGGATCACAAGAGTATCCTTATGACGAATCGCACCAGCATTTATTATAATGGCATAATGTAATGTTCTTTGCCATGACAACTTCTGCTGATAATATATTTGTCTCATTTAACTGCAGTGATTAAAGTGTTTTTATCTGTGAGCAGAGAGTCTGATCAAAATGCTGGAAGTTGTGCTGGGCATTTGATAAAACCAAAGCAAGTGTAGAGCTGTCATTGTATGAGTGTGCCTGACTTACTTTTCCTTAGCAACATCTACTTAGGCCTTCGAATGCAAGGAGTGTCTCGCCTTCCCAACAGCACCCTGTATGTTGTTGAACCAGGCTACCTAGGTCTGTTTGTTGCCGTTATTGAAAAGATAATAAGAAATATTTCAGTGTATTACTTAAAAGATAAAGCTGACCCCTGTATTCTCTAGGTTTTAAAATTCACCCAGGAGACAGTTGGGTTCTCGAAACGGGCAGGGAATACGATATCCTCATCGAAGTATTTGATAAATCCAGCAACAAAATTTACCTCTCTGATGTAAGTAAGATTCAGTAAAACCACTTGATTCATGTTTTTATGGCTTTAGTTGTATATTGGAGTGAATGCTCGTTATGTTGCTTGAGAATGTGAAAATATTCCTCTAAGATACGAGTGGCAATCAAAGAGTTTCAAGGCTGCTCTTGTTGTGTGCTAACGCAGTGCAGCACCATGACCTGCGCAGAGCCGGGGGAAGCTGTAACCTTCGGTAGTGAGAATTCAGAGTTATATTGCTTGAGTTGCACACATTTTTGTGACCACTGCTCACTCGGATTCTAATTTTGATCAAGCGATGTAACTTGGAATATCACCTCATGAAGGCGATAGCCTCCCCCTGCTCTGTGCACATCACAGTGTCAGTCTATAACCTTTTTGATTGCGCCTTGTAGATTTTGAGACACACACCGTGACCAGCATTGTTTTGTGCCAGCTATTGATAAATTGTAAGCATAAGCATTTAAAAGATCTGTCTGTGGTTTATTTTGACTTTGCAGAATGTCCGGATTGACACCGATTTTCCTGAGGAGTATTTTGAAATCCTGGAGTCTTCCCTGAATGGATCACATCATCGTGTCAGAGCGCTCAAAGACGGCCTAACTCTCATTGATGCTACCCTGAGAGATGTTGTGGACCAAGTCAGTTGATTTTGCCAGTGTGGATTTCATATAATTATTGCATTAACCTTTTACCTCTTTCTTCCACCTCATTTGAGAGAACTTGATCATTTCCTGTGGCCTCTGTTCTGTTTCAGTGTGGAAAGGTCCATCCACTCGCCAACCCTGTCCACAATGAACAGGATGTGGAAATCTATAACCCCATAGTTCTTAGTCCCAGTATTCTCACGTTTCCATGGCAGCCCAAAGTTGGAGCTTATCAGTACTCAATATTGGTAAATATTCCTTTTCAAACTTGGTGCTTGTGTGGTTTTGAATCTGTCATAGGAAAGACTTTCTGACATGACACCTCGTATAAGTCAGTGGTTTTATTCATATTTAAAACTCTACATGATGTTTTGTGTCATTTTAGCATTCAGTCTAAATATGAGGTTTCATTCTGTTGCACATGATGACTCCTGTTCTCTGATGCTTGTGGCAGGCGACAGGAGGGAGCGGAAATTTCAGCTGGACTTCCTCCAATACAGCTGTTGCCACGGTGACCGTCAAGGGAGTGATGACCACAGTCAGTAACATTGGTGTCAGTGTAGTTTATGCTCACGATCTCCGTAACCCTCTACACTTTGGCCAAATGAAAGTAAGTTAACATGGGAAACAAGATATTAATATGGAAGTTTTGACACCTGGGATTATCCTAATGACATTGTTTGATGATTTTAATTTTACTTTTTTAATCAGTGTGGGGCTTTAGAACAAAATATTTCAAAGTAAAATATATTTATCTATGTTTTGGAACTACTACAATTTTTCATCTTAAGATTTATTAACATCTCTTGTCACTGTAATATTTGTATATAATGGCTGCATTTCATATCCTTGATGAATATATTTAAGTTGATTGAAAACGCAACAGATTGTTATTTCTACAATGCATTATTATAAATCATGGCGATATAAAAAAAATTAAGACATCTTGTGTATTGTAATTATCTGATCTAAATGAATTTGTGTGACCATTAAAGTAACCATATATCACAGCTACATTTTTGTCTCATAGACAGAATCTCCTCATTTTACTGCCATCCTCAGCCCTCCTTCTAACACTCTTCAATATCTTTCTGATCCCGTTTTCTACCAGGTGTATGTAGTTGAACCTGTCGCCATGGACTTTGCCCCTTCCCCAGTAGAGGCGAGGCTGGGCCAGGTTCTGGATCTGCCCCTCAGGATTTTCGGCCTACTGGAGGATGCAGAGGAAGAGCGAGTCATGTTGAGTGACTGCTCCAACTTTGACCTGCTGGTTGAGGAGGAGAACCACAGCATCTTCCAGCTGCTAGACGGTGAGTTTTGGTGTTTGGATTGGGTCATACTGTGAAGCAACGAATTATCAACAACAACAAAAAACGATAAGAAAAATTCACAGAATATTCGAATGAGTAGCAGCTGGTCCAGTCGTCACATATTGTGTCTCTTTTCACTCACGGACTCCGGCAAGAATAGTAATCAGTAAAGGTAACTAACCACTTGATGTTCATTTAATGGGACTTTGGCCAGTATATGGTAGTTCAACTGGAGAGAGAAAGTATAACATAGTTATTATTTATTTAGTAAGGTTGCAGTGAAAATAAAAAATTGAGGTTCACATTAGAATACAGTCCAGTGTATAGAAGCAGCCTTTGTTTTCATTGTTGGTGGTTGTTGTAAAAAGTAAATAAACCTTAAACTATTGTTCATTTTTGTACAATGTCCTATGAAAACCTAGTGTTGGAAATTTTTCAACTCTTTGAGCCCTAAATAAATTCAGTGGAAACACTGTGAGTTGACTGTTCTTGATAGACAGTATGGGAACGATCCTTACCAACACTGAAATATTGCTAAATTTTTATGTATTTTAAATTATCATTACAACATTTATCTCTCAAAAGGGCCTCTGTTTGCCAGATCTGTAGTGTTTTGTTATAAGAAAAATATGCTGGGAAAAATAATAAGATCTCTCTGTATCCCAGTGTGGTCTACAATAGGAAGACAAATGGGTACACTTTTGTGAACAACTGTTATTCATTTGCACATTGTCATCTTGAATTGTCTCCAACGCTGTCCTCTCCTGATGCAGGGAGGCTGGTTCCAGGCCAGGACCACTGCAGTGGAGTCAAGGCCAAGGCCCTGGCTCCTGGTTACACCGTGCTCACCGTCAGCTACACTCATAGCAACGTTCACCTCAGTGCCAAGATCACGGTCGCTGCCTATCTTCCTCTCAGAGTGAGTCCACAGGTCTCGTCCTTGCAGGACTTTCCTCACTGTGAACTTTGAGGCATATTATTTTGGTTCTTTTGTGTGTATATATATATATATATATATATAGATATATCTCAAGACTTGCACAAATTGCGCCCAACTGCTAATTTCCTTATGGATAATTTTATAATTGTTTGTTTGTTTTGTATGTGACAAATACTATTGTATATGTCACACTTGCTTTGAATGACTCCTGTCAAGTGGTGTGGGGGTAGAGGGGGGTGTAAATCAAGTCTTTGGTGTGTTTTCCTTTTATTCTTTCAACTTGCCTCAAAACACCAAGTCGCTGTTATTTTTCAAGGGAACAAATTGACTCGCGCACATTCACAATCACAGTCTCCCCCTGCAGTTAAGACAGAAAGGAAAAGATCAGCAAGTGTTGACATTTCCTCCTCCGCGTGTTATTCTCCCGCGCATTTTGATTATGCATTTTACATTCACTACACTGATTTGTTTTATCTGCACGGGCTCTGGTAAGAATGAAACTGACTTCGACTTTTGTGTGAGAGTGCTGAATTTGAACAATATCACACGTATAATGATGAGGTGACCAAATCTTCTCCGCTGACAGTCGCTGTGGTTTTCCTGCATGTTACATTCAAGTTATCAGTACAGTAACTTGTGGTTTGATGCACCCCTTTTTTTAGGCTGTGTATTGTTTATCACGGGATTGAGTAGTTAGGGTTCTTCAAAACACTGCAGACATTCTTACAGTGTTTCTTCACTTATGCCCTGGCAGCTAAAGGTTGACCCAGTTTTGTTTCCTCACTGTGTAATACTGGGTATTTTAGCTTAGCATTTCCCCAGCCAAGTTCTTCACCACAGTGACAAAGCATATATAATTGAATGCATGCTCTTATTGCATGCAGGTTTTTTTTTTTTTGTAACATGTATTATCTTTTAGTTTTTCTTTCAAAATGTCCTTCCTTGACATTTTTCAGACTTACTTCCTTTTTTTTTTCTTCTTTTTTTTACAATGTGATCACTAAAATCTGTTGACTTTTTTTTTAATAGGATTTCAACGCTGAAAGTGTCCTGCTGTAAATGCATGACCTTTCATCTAACATGTTATTTTGGCAGGCGATTGACCCTGTATCTGTGGCTTTGGTGACTCTGGGATCATCGAAGGACATGCTGTTTGAGGGCGGGCCAAGGCCATGGGTTTTAGAGCCCTCAAAGTTCTTCTGCAATTTGAGAGCTGAGGACGAAGCCAGCCTGAGCCTCACTGTGACCAGTCCCTCGTCTCACAACTATAATCAGCACTGGATCAGAGCAACCTGCAGGGCCCTGGGAGAGCAGGTTGGAGCCTCGGCAATTAATACAATTGCTTTAAAATGTATATCTATAGTTATTTATGTTATCCCTTTCTATACAGGACTGTGCTTACTTGATCACTGCGATGACTGTGAAAAGTTACAGAAATACAGCTGTTGTATTTTGTCCTCATGGTATTCTTCAGGTGCTGGAGGTAATGGTGGGGAACAAGGCCAGTGTGACCAATCCTTATCCTGCTGTGGAGCCAGTGGTAGTCCAGTTTGTATGTGCTCCTCCATCTCGCCTCACCCTGGCCCCGGTGTACACCAGCCCACAGCTGGACCTGACCTGCCCGCTGCTGCAGCAGAACAAACAAGTGGTGCGTATGTGGTCCCTTTTAAAAGAGTCGACAATCTTTCCTTTTCTGTCTTTAGACATATTCTTTTTATAGAGGTATTTATATAGCCCACTGATATTACCTCCGATATTTCTAAAGTAACGTTTATTGGCTTTAAGAGTTATCTTAAGGATGATAATGACTGATAAGGTTCTTCTGTAATAGAAGTAAAGTGTTTGAAAAATGAACTCATTATATACTCTTTTTTTTTTTTTTTTTTTTTTTTTAGGTGCCTGTTTCAAATTACCGTAACCCTATTTTGGACTTGGCTGCTTTTGATCAACAAGGAAGGAAGTTTGACAACTTCAGCTCTCTGAGCATGGTGTGGGAATCAACAAAAATGTCACTGGCCAGTATCGAACCCACCATGCCCATGGAGCTTCAGCTGCTTGAGGATGGCAACAAACAGATGAAACTCCACGGTAAAAGATTGGCTTGATATTTTATTGAGTTTTTTTTACGAGAGTGTGGGTGGTTGGCTTAGATTTAAAGCAATGAGGTAAAAGGTGGAAAAAATATCTTTCCTTTCTGTTTCTATAGTTTATTAATTACAAAGCTTTGGACTGGTGTTCATATAATCACTCTTTGTTTCCTTTTTTCTGTGACAGGACGTCAGACAGTTCTCGTCCATCAACAGACAGGCATTGCTGCCATTACTGTGACGGCTCTGGGTTACCAGGTTTCACATCTGGAAGCAGCCAAAGTTTCTAGTGCAGTAAGTAAAAACTGTGGCTCAACTTCTAAGTCACATCAGACAGATTTGCACTTCCTCTCAAAAAGGAGAAGCAGCTGAATGAAACATTATTCAGAACATCAGTAGTCATCTTAGTTAGATTTCCATTTCATATGTTAATATTTCTCTCAGCCAGATCTTCATCTGATCAGGTTTTTTGACAACACAGACATCAGCTCTGGTACAGATGTTAAATTCATTTAAATTTAAATGTTAGAATCTTAAATTAATGTGTGGTTTGTAGTCAGTGTGGAGGTGCAACTTTTTATTGATGGTGTTTTCCAGTGAGCTTGTAACCACTTGCTTGGGCTATTTGCATAGATTTAATCTTCTTCTATTGTTTCCTTTTAATCTGTTGCTGCAACTTAGTTTTCACACCGTATTTTGTCTTTATCATCTGGCATTTCCAACATGGTGTGTCTTTGTGTTGCATGTAACATATGAAGCCATTTGCACTAATTCCGTTGGAACTCATCTTCCTCCTCTGGACAGTATGAACCTTTGACCCCTGTCTCAGCCACTCTGGAGCTGCTGTTGGTTGAAGATGTGAAGGTTTCTCCTGAGACAGTGACCATATACAACCACCCAGACGTGCGGGTAAGACAGAGTTATCGGTGCTGTGGTCTCACACATCACTAATCTCTTTATTATCACAAGTGTGAACACTGACGGATTGGCTTTTTTCCCACTTAGAAATATAATTAAATTTGATAGTTTATCATAAGGGATATTATTTAGTCTTTTCAACCTTGCGGAGCAATGAAATTGGATTTAATTTAACCGGTAACTACTGAATGAAGTCAGATGTTATTAAATAATTGCACTAGACACAGTGGAAACTTGCACCCCTTGCCCTCTTTGCTCAGCAGGTCCTCCTGTTTTAATCCTGGGTAATGTAGGAGCAGTGTTTGGCAGGTGTGGGGGTTAAATAACAGCTAGTGACCCATGTAAGAGGATTGTAAAAAGTAAGTGTGGTCAGGGGTCCTCTTTGATGCGCGTCCAGCTATCTGTCAAAAAACAACATTGAACTAAGTTTTTCTGAATCGTGGAGCCATTTTTTTTCGTCATATAATCATTTTCAGTACTGTCACAAGGCATTGACCGCATTTTGTTTTGTAGGCAAACCTGGCCCTGCGAGAGGGCTCAGGGCACTTTTTTGTCAACACCAGTGTTAAAGGGATATCAGAGGTGGTATTCCAGGAGGGCCAAGGCACAGCTCAGGTAAGAAGGAACATCTGGATTGTATTTGTGAGGAATTAATTCAGTGCAATACATAATTGATGTATTAGAACATATTTGATAATTTCCAAGAAACCCCTACAGTTATTTTTCTATTTAATTGCACCAGTGCTCAGAAATGTTTCAGATGGAGATTTTGCTAAAGAAAATATTTTTGATTTGCCGTGTGTGCCCAGGTTTCTCCCATCCATCCAGGCATGGTGAGGGTCATGGTTCATGACCTTTGTCTGGCTTTTCCAGCACCTGCCAAAGCTACAGTGCACGTCTCCGACATCCTGGAGGTTTACGTGAGAGTGGTTGACAAGGTGAGTTTCCAGCCCCATAATCTTTCGTCTTTTAGGGTCCAGGCTGTGCTTGACTAGATAATCTCTATTATCAATATCACACATTCCTGAAATGCCTCGGGTGCATTAAATACGGTGGTCCTTTAGTGCTCTTTCCTTCCCAATTTTGATGAAAGTCAGCCTGTCCTGAACTGGCATCATTAGGTTTGCCCTTCCTGTGAACTAGAATTATTATTTCCCTGTTGACGGATATAATTAATCTCAATTACAGGTGGAGATTGGCAAATCTGTGAGAGCTTATGTCAGAGTCTTGGATGATAACAAGAAGCCCTTCCCAGCTAGTTATTTCCAATTTATGAATCTTAAACTCAAGGCAGCTTCTACGATCGTCTCTCTGAAGTAAGTCACACGAAATGTTCTGTTTAGGTTTGAGAATGTAAGATCATGCAAGGCTTCATGTTAATTTCTGAATGTGCCTTCTACAGACCATTTTCAGAGTCCAAAGAGACCGACACTGCTGTTTTCCTGGTGAAAGGTGTCTCTATCGGTCAGACCACTCTGTCAGCTGTTGTTGTGGATAAAAATGGGAGAAAAATCGCTTCCACACCTCAGCAAATAGAGGTATAATGGAGTGTTTTTATGAAATCATGGTTGACAAATTTTGACTCTTGCAAATGTGGTACAAAACTTTATTTTTTTTCTAGGTATTTCCACCATTCAAACTCATCCCAAGGAAAATGACTCTGTTAATCGGAGCAATGATGCAGGTACGTGGAATAATAATAATGCTCAGGCTATGTCTGGAAACAGCTGGCCTCACTTGATCTCGCCAATAAAGTTCATCTGGTCCTCAGTTTATCTCCTAACAGAGCTCTCTGCCAGAACTCTTCTGGACTAATTGCTCTTGGTTTAAACATCCAGCTTGCTTGTGCTTTGCCTCATCTCATATTTTAATTAGAAACCATCTTTCCAAGTAGCATCCTAATTGCAGAACATTAAAATCAGTAATACATGTGCACTGCACATTATTTGTGTTGGATTTCCATTTTTTATCATCTTGAGTAGTTTCAAATAAAAAACATAATTGCTGAGATAACTGTCAGATGCAGCACTGATGAAAGCTGTTGACTGAATTATCAGTGTGGTTCAGATCACTTGTGAGAGTGATACTCAGTTTTTCCCCCCCAAAACATTTTTTGTTCCTCTCTTTAGTCAAACTTTCCATTGTCTTTTCATCCTTGGTGTCATTTATAGATCACATCTGAGGGTGGCCCTCAGCCGCAGTCCAATATCCTTTTCTCTATTTCTGATGAGAAGGTGGCATATGTTAGTGCCATGGGCCATATCGGGGGTATTGCCGTTGGTAATGTTACTGTGACCGGACTGGTCCAAGCTGTCGATGCAGAGACTGGGAAGCTCGTCGTCGTGTCTCGGGTAAATGTACATCTGTTATGTTTACCAGTGTATTGCTCGCTTAGCTTTTACACGTGAAGAGCTAAATCTCTTTTCTCCTCAGGATCAAGTTGAAGTCGAGGTTGTGGTTTTGACTGGCATTCGAATCAGAGCACCTATTACAAGACTGAAGACGGAAGCGCAGGTATGAATGTTTTGGAATACATTATATATAACAGACTCAGAATTTAAGCACTACTCCGGGATTTAAGTTCTCCGATACTATGACAGATTTCTAGCAAATGGTTTCCAGAGAGGTGGTGCAGGTATTGACCCAAACACAGATATTCATGAAGGGCTTGTACAAAACCTTTTTCTTAATTGCCTTTGCATTTTTTTTACACAAAACCTATAGGAAGCAACAAGCAATGCAGAACTGCAGAAATAAAGGGGCCACTGTAATAAGCTGGTGTGGTTCCTCTGGATGTGGGGGCCTCCTCTGTAACCTGTTTTACATTCTATAAATGGGGGATATGATTCCGCTGTTTTTGCTTTAATCACTGATTACTATTTGCGATGGTAGTTCATTTAACTGAAAAGTATTACATAATATACATTTTATGTCCACACTCTTTATGGTTTATATTTCACTCTCCAATTGCTTTATTCATCTTCTCTCCTTTCCAGATGCCTGTGTACGTGATGGGTCTGACCAACAGTCAAACGCCCTTCTCTTTTGGCAGTGCTGTACCTGGTCTCACCTTCCAATGGTCCACCACCAAGAGAGACATCCTGGATGTCCAGCCAAGACACACTGAGGTAACGCTGCACTCAGGATTTGTGCTCTTGCATTTGACATCACATGCAATTTCTGCAACTGAGCACTTTATATTTTTGGCTCCTGTTTGCCTTTGTTCCTTTTATCAGATTGACTTAGATATGCTGTTCCTCCATTACAGTATGAATTTTTTTTTTTTTTTAACAACAGCATCTGTCTTGTCTCTGCTTCCCTGTCAGCCTCTGCCTTGTCCCTGCTTCCTCATCACTGTTGCCTCTTTATTTGATTTGCCGCTGCTATTTTTGCCATTCTCATAATGGTCCCTGTCTTATGCAGGCTAACGTGGAGCTTCAGTCAGAGCACAACTTTGGGATGAGGGTGACTGGAAGAACGAGAGGGCGGACAGGGTTGAAGGTGGTGCTCAGAGTAACTGACCCCAAAGCTGGGCAGCTTATGGGGGATCTGCAGGAGCTCAGAGATGAGATCCAGATCCAGGTACGGCCCTCTTTGTGGAGATACACCAGGAAAAACACTGCTTGTGAACATTGTATCTTTGTGTCCTGATCAACAGTATCATAAATATATTTTATGAAGACGTTTTATTAAGTCCCCTTTTTTGGACTACTTTGCTTATTGTGACCATGTCCCCCTGCTGCTTCATAATGGGGAACGCTGGCATTTAAGGCAGAAGAGCACTGAAACTGCTGAGCTTTGGAAAATCTGGAGTTGTTAACTTTGTGAAGCGATAACACTGCAGATTAGTTGGAGCTGAATGCATCTAGCTTCAAACATTATTAAACTATGACATGTCACTGGTGCAGAAACATCAAAGAATGATTAAACCCCTCAAATAATTGGAGTTTCAACGTTTTGCTTTGATCAAGGTCTATGACAAGCTGCACATGCATAATCCTGAAATCAAGGCTGATGAGTTACTGATGGCTCCAAACTCAGCCCTCAAACTCCAGACAAACAGGTGAGTTGCATGTGCCTGTCCAGTGGGTTTTGTCTACTCTAAATGCACACGCATTGAAAAGAACCCTGTTATGTAACTGAGAAACTTTATGTGATTGGCTAACAGAGATGGTGTGGGGACACTCTCCTACCGGATGCTGGATTGTCCTGACCAGATTGTTACTGCTCAAGTGGATGATAAGGGCTTCCTCTCCTCTGGCTCTCTCACTGGCATATCTTCTCTTCTGATCACCTCGCAAGAGACCTTTGGTGTCAATCAAACTCTCATCCTTGCTGTGAAGGTCAGTTCAATTGTTTGAGATTGTAGGTTTCAAAAGCAGTATCCTCTGGATATTGAAGATGAAATCCAAATTCTGGCCTCGTGCAGCTGTCTGACTGCTGATAGTTGCAGATGTTTCACATTCCAAATTGCTCAACTTGATATAAGTTCAACAGTAAATCAGAGTACAGCAATTTTTAACTTCCAAAAAATATGACATTATGCATTATGGATTGCAATAGACTGAGTTGTATCAGTGATATACAACACAGAAGTTAGAAGAATTTTAGCTCAAGCAATTGATCTCAAAATAGGAGGTCCTCTTATCTGGACTTTTTTTTTTCTTTTTAAAGATACAGTACGGCTTGTTTTTCTTTTTCTCTTTTTACGTTTTTACTGTGGAAGCTTTGCAGTTTGAAATTTGTGTTCATTAGGTCCTAACTAGTATTGTAAGGATATTCTGCTGTTATAGATCTTTATATAAAAAAAATAAATCACCATTGTATCAAAAAGAAACCATGTATCACATGTCATGCTGAACCATGAGTTGCCTATTTTGGTCCACTAGAGGGTCATTTTTAGTACCGCTGGCCCTTGAAATGTCATCTGATATTGTCTCTGCTGTTACTGATCGTGACATTACTTCTGCCCTTTCTTCCTCAGGTGCTGCCGGTGTCCTATGTGCACTTCAGTACAAGCACCGTGATCTACACGCACTCCAGAGAGAACCTGAAAGCCTTCCCCCTGGGAACAACACTCACCTTTACTGTCCACTTTCATGCCAGCACTGGAGAGACCCTGCACAGCTCCAACTCCCACCTCACATTTTCCACAAACAGGTCAGTCACCGTACAACCTATAGGTGCTTTGGCACTTCTCATTATGTGTCGAGGGTTTCTGTCCTCTACTGATATACACTCATAAACTATGTGACTCAAGGAGTGAAACATGACTTCTGGACAAGTAGAGGAAGGAGGATATGTTGTTCTCTTTGGTTAATACCCCAAGGTTGAAAGGCTATTATCCTGCTGTTGGGGGGCATTATTTATACAGAGAGAACCAAGGCCTCTCTTTGAGTGATCTGTTTGTGCAACCTCACCCACCCTCGTGTGAGCTAATGTCTCCCACTATTTCAAATTCTGACAGACCAGTCATGTCAACCCATAAATTGCTCACCCTCTCGTATGTTCATCATTCTTCTCTGCTATGTAGAAATGACAGCCACAGATTCTCGACACGGTATTGTTTATTTATATATATATATATGAATGTATTTGACATGGTGCATGTCTATAATTATATTCCACACAAGTTACACCCCTGTGTCAAAACATAATGACCACTCAAATGAAGCGAATAACCTTGGCGAGGATACAAGGCATGTTGAGTGCTCTCAGTCAGCAGTGACGAGTGATCTGAGGACAGACAAACCAAACGATGTGTTGGGGGACGTGCTGGAACAATTCTGATCCACTGTAGCTCCAAATTGCAACATATAGGACTCAACGGTTCTGCCTCGAAGCTCTTGCTGTCACAGGGCACATTTAACGGTCTTGCAGAGTTGTTTGGCTGCACAGGAAGGATCAGCAGCATGGTAGCAGATGGTGGCCATGATGTTTTGGCTCAATAGCGTATATCCATAACACTTAACAATATTTCTATACTTAGCCACTGCCCTGATACACCATACTGCTCCTCGTTGTTCACGCTGTGTGCAATCTGTACAGTCCAACCACAGCGGTTGAGTTCATGGTGAGGTTTCGTGTCTGGCTCTATCAGGACTTCACATCATTCATTTACTGGGCCGTTCCTTCAACCTCATTTCACATGGAGTTGTTTCCACCTGAGTGATTTAGCTGAATTAATAGTAGTGGTGGGCAGAGAGACGAGCGTTGCCGCACCTTCCATGGGGGACTCCCTCATCTGTCTGCACAATAAATTGATTCTATTATCTTGTTCTCCAGGTGCTGACAGACAATTTTAGGGGAAAGGTATCAAAACCAGTAGTTAAGGGCTGATAGTGTTGGGACTACGATTACCTGCCTGTGATTAAATCCTATGAGTCTCCAAGTAGCCAATTTGATTGTACTGGCATCTCAGGTCAGAAGAGTTTGGCCTTATTTGTTCAGAACAGATGCTGTGGAGCCAAAAGTAGGATAAAATGGGATGTAAAATTTGTCCAGAAGAAAATTAAACGCATAACTAAGACATGTACTGCAAGTTTTTCCACTTTTGGCCCAATTATTAGTATACCAAGCCCCTCAGTAACATTCAGTCATTTATATACGCAAAATAGTTTATTAGAATCAATGGAAGGTGCGGGGGAAGCAAAAGATGGGGAGGGTGTGTGTGTATAATAATAATAATAATTTGATATTTATATTGATGTGTATGTTATGCTCTCAAAATATGCATTTAGATTTAAAAGAGCTTCTTTAAGAATACTAAGAAAATTGTGTCTTTTTTTAAAAATAGTCTTATTTTCTAAAATTAATAAAAAAGCCTTGGAGGCCAATTTTTCGACTGCACTTCATAAATATTTAGTGCTCATTCTGTCAAATTAAAATAGAAAGTTTTCTTCAGCAGTACCACTCACTAATTATGCCATAATTGACTTTGTACATCTGTTACTTCCTGCAGAGATGATCTTGTGCAGGTGGGACTTGGACCTGGTAACCACACTCTGACAGTGAGAACTGTCAATGTGGGTCTCACCCTTCTTGCAGTGTGGGACAGCGCAAACATGGGCGTGGCGGACTTTGTTCCACTTCCTGTCGTGCATGCTATCCAAATGCACGGGGCCGAAACACTGGTGGTGGGAGATGTGGTCTGCTTCCATGTCCAGTTAAGCAGCCCAGACGGTGAGAGATCTACATGTTGTTTAAGCAGCGCACGTTGCGAACTGAAAGTACAGAAGGAAAACATTTGGACAGTTAACAAAATGTTGGCTTTGGATTTGGCACTCGAAAGATGAAAGCCGAGTCACGTTATCTGTTTTTGTGTGGGCTCTGCGATCTTTATGCAGTTTCATTTATTGTATTTATTGCTGCCTTCTATTTAGGAGGGATGAGAAGCATTTCTTCCACTAGTTTTTATTGAATTTTCTTTTTAAAAAAAAGTATTGTTTATGTTAAGTCTATTTAAATTTTAAGGGTCCTTTTGGCTGTGGAGAAGTCAATATTTTTTTACTCTGCATATCATAAACAGTTTTAGTTTTGTAGGGTGATTTAATTTCTTTTCTTGGCTCCTCTACAGGAAGTCATGGTGCTTGGAGCTCCTCTGCAAATTGTGTTCTTCAAGTGGACCCTACAACTGGTGTGGCGGTAGCCAGAGATTCTGGGATAGTTACTGTGTACTATGAGATACCCGGCATTCTAAAAACCTACAGAGAGGTATGTTACGTGTAGTGACAGCTATCTCAGCTGTAGTACTTCACTGACAGGCTGCATGATAAAAGCATCAAGTGGTACATCTTGTAGTCGTGGCTACAGACCGGGTGTTCTAATTATGCAAACGGCATCTCCAGAGATTTTGATCTTCTCCGCTAGTTTATCATACCGTATCAATCTTTCAGCTATATGTCATCAACACAAATACGAGTGTAACAGGTGTATTAGTGTATCCATCATCACTTTTCAGGGACATGTTGACTACAGTTTGAGCATGTGTGTGTGACATTGCCACTGTTGAGACATGATGGTGCGTGGAAAGGATTAATTAGCTCTCTCTTTATCCAGTGGAGCTTCTTCCTTCTCGTGAGTTAAATGTAACAGGAACATTTTAATGAATATATCCTATTAGAATGGCAAGAGTTGATGAGATTTTGTGTTGTGTATTTTTTTTTATCTCATAGAAAATTATTGACAGGCATTTTCACCCAGAGACTGAATAGAGATAGTTATTTATTTATTTTTTTTTATCAGTGTGAGAGGTGACATTGATGCAAGTAGCAGTAATGTTACATTCACCTGTGTTGTAATTGGTTTTGTTTCACCGACAGTCTGGTGTGATTGATGTAAACAATTAGCTTTGGATGTAAATTCTAATGTGATTATTCCAAGCACACCTGAATCGTATTTGGATTCATTGGCTGTCTCCTTTTTCTGGATGATGCTGTAGGTTGTGGTGGAAACACCTTCAAAGATGACAGCGATCTCGCAGACCACACCTGTCAGGAACGGCAAGGAGACAAAGGTTCAACTTTGTACCAGAGAAAGAGGAACCAACCTCATAGGTAATGAATTGACTTGTTTTTATTCAAGCCTCGGCAAAAGGAATAGTTTTATTCTTATTTGCTTTTTCTCTGGAATTTAAATGAGAAAAACGTGCTACTGTAAACATCTGAATAGGAAATGTAAAGCCTGCAGTCGGTTAGTTTATAGTCTAATGGACACGATACGGAATGGTAGTATGAATCTACCATCGGACGACTGTTTCAGTGAAGGGTTTTTCCCCTATACCAGAATGATAAATGGGTGCAGCCTGACCATTCTTCCAGGCTGGCACAGTACAGTGGAGATAGGTCTGGGCTATATGAGACTATTTAGCTGAAAACAAAGATGGGGGGAAAGAACTCACCTGAGCCTGTCCACCATTAACAGAAACTGCCCAACACCTGGAAAGCCCACCAATGAACTCATTATGTCATGTTTGTTTAAAGGTGTACAAAAACCACAACATCAATTTGACAGTTAGTTGTTTTTTTTCCATTTCTTTCTGTTTGCGACCAACCTTTAACTTTCTGGAGTGTCCACTGGTTGCCTGGCAACTGCTCAGTACCAAGAAATAGTTGTAAAACAGCCAATTGTCATGTTTACTCTTTGTATTTTGTGCGGATTAAACAAAGTCTTAACCCGCTAATTTTTTTTTAGCTTTAGAGGATGTTGTGAGAAGCTTCTTCTTTTTTTTTTTTTTTACCTTTGGACACAGCCAGGCCAGGTGCTTCACCTGTTTTCCCAACTTCCCTGACTGTAGCCTAACTGTATATTTACAAATAATTTATAAAAATGTATAATTTATATCGTCCAACTCTCTCCAAGAAAGCGATTAAGCATTTTTACCAAATGTAAAACTAATCATTTTATATCACTGTCTGTGTGCCCATTCTCATTTGTCCCAAACTAAAGATTAATAAATAGATACAAAGTTTTCTATTTTTTATTCTTTTCTGCTCTACCCTGCAGGAACCTGCTCCTCTGCCCAGACTAAAGCTATTTCACAGCTGGAGCCTGAGAAGTCTGTGAGCTGCCAACTCGGCTTCACCACTGACACTGTTGACTTCCCTGCTAATGATGTCTTCAAAACACACACCAGCTTTGAATCCAGCATCGGTAAGGCTCATCTGAACCCAGGCCAGAGATCAAGGTTCACTGTCAGAGAGGCAGGGAGTCTATAGTTACTGCATACAGACTGTGAGGGTTTCAGCAGTATTGAATTATTTCATCATATTTATATCCATCATACATAATTTACTTGTTGTTTACAACCATTACTTAATGTAACCTTGATTTAGATAACTAATGCAACTCAATTTGGGTGTTGGGACTCTCCTTCTGTTTGGATTTACTCTACCTTAAAAGTGGTGGTTAAATGTATTTATTAAATGCGGTTGTCGCTCTACATTCTTCTCTCTTAAGTGTCCATATTTTGGCATTTACATCATTTTATAAAAATAAAAGTACCTCTAAATATATCCTGGCCACAGTGTTTATGTGTATGCTCTTCACGCAGGGCTGCCAAATACTATTTACAAGGTTGTAATCAATACATGCTTTGCCCTTGGAATGAATTTAGCAGTGACTATAAACGGTGTCGAGGTGATGTATTGAACTGAGTATACTCCCTGTTGCTTGAAAGCTGTGGTCTAATTGGGTTTGGGGTTTGGGACTTTACCCCAGTTATTGGCTTATCCCTGATGGAATCAACTGTGTGTGTACAAGGCCGGAACAAGGCTGTGATTGTAAAATGACCCTTCCCGAGAATATTGAGAGGTTAGAACTGAGGGGGAAGTTGTTGTCCAAAATGCCCACATAAATAATTGTATCTGTAACCATCCCTTTGACCTCTGTCCATTCCTGCCCCAGGGGTCTACATCTGTTCTGTGACCTTGCAACCCATGACTGACCAACAGACCCGTGTGCTCAGCATATCCATGACCAACCTGCTAGTGAATGCAGGCCTGGAGGGTAGCGCCTTCTCCGGGGAGCAGGTCATCGCCCGGCTGCCCATAGAGCCAGGCCTCTACTCAGACCAGACTGAGCTGCTGCTGTCAAACCTGCACTCATCAGCTGAGCTCACAGTCTATGGCCCCATCGCGGCCCTGTCCAACATGGAGGTCAGCTTAAACAGTAGAATATGTCACAAAAACATGCCATTATTCCTTTTTTGACTATCATAAACTTTTTCAATAAATTTGTTTGCTTTGATGTGTAATGTAGATGTATGCAACACTTCTTGATGTTTTCAGGTGGTGTCTACCTCTCCCAACATTGCTGTCCAAGAGAAAGAGGTACATCATGACTTCCCCAGTTTCTCAAAGTACGCTGTCACGGCTGTGGACCCTCGGGCAGCAGTCTCCGCGTCTGTTTCCATAAGCAGCCCTTCCACCGGCCAGACAGTCGTCATCCCAGTCAATTTGATTCACGTTGCTGATCCCAGCGCTGCCATGCAAGGTCAGATGTCATTTCAGTGTATATGTCAAGTCGCTGACCCTCAATCCACAAAGTCATCTTGCTTTAAGTGTATTGTATGTGCACGGTCGCAGTAAAGGAAACATGGCTGTCACCTTTCCCCAAAAAAAGTTCAGAACAAAATTAATCTAATTTCAGGACAAACAAGGGGCGGGGCTGTCACTTTTTATTTAAGATGAGAACATTTGTTTAAACGTGAGGAAAAAAAGTATATAATAACCCGTTGCACGGGAATACTGACAACGCAGAGCTCCAGTCAGATGTCAGACACCACCACCGCAGCAACAAGCATCATTATCCTTCTCTGCCAAAGCTAATATTTATTTGCGTGTCGTATGTTCTCAGCGCTCACAAAAGGTTTTGACAGGCTGTTATCTTGTCCACCACTCTCTCTCAGCAGCTGCTCCTCCAGTTGGTATCATGGAGGGGGGCTACTCCCTGCACAGCTTCATAAACTGCTACCAGATGATGTTCTGCACCCTATTCGCTCTGCTGGCTGGTACAGCTATCATCATCATTGGTGGGTCACCTCATTTCTGTCTGGATTGCTATGCTCTTATGAGGTAGTTGGACGAACTGTAATAACAAATAAAGGGTTGTTTTGTATGATGGCATTTATGCGACGGAAAACGTTTTCAGTTTCGTCATGTCATTCCTATTCGATATTTGTTTTCTGCAATTAGAGTGGGCAGGGCTGTAGGGAAAGTAGTTCTTTACAATCCAGACCATTAATATTTGGACAGAACGTGCCAAGTTTTCGAATTTACTAAGTTATTAAATGCATATTACCCAGAGACGAGGGGTTCTATTCAAATCCAAGAAATTATATATTATTTATACTATGCTAAATCACAACACACATTATCTCAAGGCACTTTACACATTAAAGTCCTTGCAAAAGATCCGTACAACAGAATTTATCAAACATAAGTGGACAGATAGACATGTAACAAAATCCTTTTGTTTAATATTTAGGGGATCATTTTTTGCAGTCAGTAACTGCCAGATGATGTTCTTCCAGGTCACCCTCAGCTCTTGCTTGTTGTGGAGTCTCTGACTATGGTCGGGTCTTCATCAAGTTGAATACATGCTGCCTTGGAACAAGATCAAATGATTGATTCCGCCACTCGAGTGTATCCCACCTATTCATCATCTTCGGTTGCTTTGGCCACCTGTTTGGGACGGTTGTCCTGCTGAAGGATGAAATGTCCAATAAGTTCTGATGCATTTGGCTGAATCTGGGCAAACAGAATGCTTCTGTTTACCTCTGCAGTCGTCCTCTTGCTTCTGTCAGCAGTGAAATCATCAATAAATGCCACCGTGCCAGTTCCATTGGCAGCTAACCGAAGCGCCACCATGTTTGACAGATGAGGCAGTGCTTTGAGTCACGAGCCGCTCCTTTTCTTCTCCACATTTCCCTCTTTCCAACATTTTGATAGAGGTTTGTTGTTGAACCTTTCTCAAGAGCTCTACTTTTTTTCTTGTATGTTTCTACAAACTTCGACCTGTCCACTCGGTTTTTAGGGGTTTGCATCTTGTGGTGAACCCTGAAATTATTATGGACGAAAAGTCTCCTCTTGATCATTGACAAGGGAACGGGCTTGCCTACGTCTCGGAGAGCGCTCTTTACTTTCTGTGCAGTCATAAAAAGGACTCATCTTCACTGTGCAAGTCTCATTAGCCATTTCTGAGGGTTGTTTTTTTGTGTGCATATAAATGATACTGAAACAACACACTGCTCAAACAACATTTAATAGCCTAGTGTCCAGTTACTTTTGAATAACTGCAATTTAAAAAGAAAAAAAGGCTTGCATCTCACACAAAGTTCTTTCAATAATGACATAACCTAAATAAATAAACTTAAAGCTCAGACTTGGCACCTTTTAATGTAGTGTCCATTATTTTATTTGAAATTCAATGTCTGTCCAAATACTTATGATCTGTGTGTGGTTTTTACTCATATTTGAAGAATTTCAGTATACTGCTGCATCAGCTTGTCCTTCATGACAGATGGAATTAACAAACTCCTTTAACATGAAGTGTTCCTGTAACTTGGTTTATGTTCATCAGTGGTGGCCTGAGTTTAACACTAATGTTATAATGATACCATTTTTGTGACTTCCAGGAGGTGTTTTGTTTTTTTATGCTGAGCTCCCTAAACACTCTGATGGTATGTTATTAATTGTATTTCTTCCTCTGCAGTCTTCCACACTGTGTTCTCTCCAAGGGAACAAAGTTATCATCCTGCTTTCTACCAGAGGACACCACCACCCATCACAGGTAGGGCAGTGTCAATGTGACTCCCACACAGTTACTTATGAATTAAGTACAAGACATGCATTCAGAGCAGTCATACCATTAAATGGCAGTCTGTTTTGATACTCTATGGCTTTGAAGCTTGAATCGAGCAAAAATACATTTTTAAATTGTAAAAACAACAAGGCTTTAAACCTCAACAGAAAATCAATTACAAGAGGCAGATGAGGTGTCTGACAGTATCCAGGAAAACATTCTGCAATCAGAATAGATATGCTGAAGAATTGCTATCTAACCCATCATGAATTAAAGATCATTCAGATGTAAAACCGGGCAAAAAGTATTGTGTCAGTGTACCATGGCTCATTTATCATGAAGGAAGCTGCTGCAGTGTTGGTGTCACATTTTAAAATCCCGTGCTCTGACTGCTACAGTATGTTTGGGAGATATTCATACCTGTTACCGAGTCAAATTAAGCGGGTTATTGGGACCTTTAAACCAAGTGGTATTTGCATAATATAATTGAATTATACCATATTTATATACTATAATTTCTATTGTTACATATTACTAGACTGACTGGTAAACTGTGTGGGACTTGGTACTTAGCTGTTATAACTCCTACATAAGAGGTCAGGGAATGCCTTGTGTCTGTAGGTATTGGTAACAATATCTGTTACAAATCTATGTGGCGAAAAATGACATGCGGAGTTCCCCAAGGCTCAATTGTGGGTCCTCTTCTGTTCAACATCTATTTGCACCCTCTAGTTCAGATTCTGGAAAACAACAAAATTGTTACCATAATTATGCAGAAGACACACATTTGCATAACCATATCACCAGGGGACTATGATCCCACAGAAACTGAGTGAGGGGATTGAACAAATCTTCTTCAATTAAACAGATATAAAACTGAAGTTATTGGTTTTTAGAGGCAAGGAAGAACGATTAAAAGTCAGCGCTTGGCTAAATCTTTTTAGCTAAAAATCAAGTTATAAATCTAGGTCTAGTCATGGAATCAGACCTGAATTTTAATAGCCACATAAAGATATTTACAAAGTCATCCTATTGTCACCTAAGAACATATCAAAGATTGAAGGATTTATAGCTCAGCAGGATTTGGAAAAACTTGTCCATGTGTTTATCTACAGTCAATGAGACGGCTATAATAGCGTGTCTACGACTACAGCTGATGAAGGACACAGCCCGAGTCCTCACTAAGAGGGAAAAAAATGGATTACATCACTCCAGTTCTCAACTTTATACACTGGCTTCCTGTCTGTCAAATAATAGATGTCAAAATACTGCTGTTAGTTTATAGAGCACTGAATGGTTTACGGCCAAAATACATTACCGATCTGCCACTGCATTATAAACCATCCAGACCCCTCAAGTTATCTGTGACAGGTCTGCTTTCCATCTTCAGACTCAAAACTAAACATTGTGAGGTAGCGTTCAGATTTTATGCTCCGCATGTCAAGAACAAACTTGCAGGTGTGCTGCAACTCTGTTCTTATACATCAACGCTGACGACTGTTCTGTTTGCTGCAGCCTTTTATTAATTCAAATGATTGCTCATTTCTTACACGGCACTGCAACTTTTACTCTTGTATTTTTATTATTCTGTTTTACTGTTTACCTCTTTTGATCTTAATGATTTTTATCTTTTGCCTTTTATCGCATTTAGATTTTGCAAAGCACTTTGGATTACCTGTTTGTTGAAATTGCCTTCTAGCAATCGAACCGCGACACTTATTTCTTGTTTATAATATTTTCTCTCACAAAATGACGGCTTCGTTTCACTGTGGATTCTTTCCTGAATTTGTATAATATTTTGGCTCTTTTTTTTTTCTTTCAGGTTTAAACTCGCCTAATTCCTTCAACCACACGATACCCAGGATCGACCCAAAAGGCAGCCCCAGGTCGCGTCTGTACTCTCCAGACTACAGGTCCTGATGAAGCCCTCTGCTCCGTATCTATTCTTCAGTATTAGAGCACCACAGGCTATTAATGCGTATAGAATGTGCCTCTGTTCCTCAGGATGAATGCTGACAGATGGGACAAAGTCTCTGTTGTATTGTCTTAAAATGTTAAAGGTGCAGATGTGGAAAAGAAACAACCGATCACTTCAAAGGTGATGCAAGATGACAACAGGGCTATTTCCAGTTTTCTTTGTGTATGTTTTTGTTGTGCAAATGTGTGGTGTGTGCGTGTGTGTATATATATAAATATATATATATGTGTGTACACAACTATATATATACTGTATGTATTTTTGTGTGGTTTGCCATGGAAATAGTTTTTATACAATACCACTCTGTAACTAACTGACATCTTTTGAAGAGTCCTCAAAAACCAAATCACTAGCTTGTGCTTTAAAAAGTTGCTTTTTGTGTTTCCTTGACATTTACTCGTGTGCTTCTTCTCATATTTGACATGTGAAATTTAGTAACTCAGGATGAACCCCAATCTTGCAAGACAGAAAACAAAAGTTGACTTGAAAATATTTATTTTTGTGAGCAGAAAATGCCCTCTTATGTTGTAGCTCGTACGTTTAGGAAAAACTTGTTTTCCACTGAAAGAAACCGTCCTCGTAGTTTATGAATCCTTCAAATGTGTATAATCCAAATTACAGGTCTATTTCTGTTTTGGGCATTTTTTTTACGGGAATTAAATTTCCCAGTTATTCAATGTCACTGAGTTTTTGAGCCACAATCCATGCAGCTCCTTTCCTGATTCAATAATGTGAAATAGTTTTACAATGTGAACCTTCCTTCAGTTTTTTAGTTCCAGTGTAGCTTCACTTCAAAAGCCATCAAATGTGACCTGATCTCATTTCTGAAAATGTAACACAACTCTTTCAGTTTGTCGTCACGGCACACATTTTCCTTTTGAGAGTTCTGTAGCATTGTTGAATCGCTGGGACTAAAAAGTGTGACTTTGTTTTAAATAACATATTTTTCCATTTGAAGAAAAACATTGACAAGCAATTGTATTTATGTTAGCGATGTTTGTGTTTAAGATTCATGCCTTACAATCACATCTGAGCAGCTTTCAGCACGACACAGACACGAGCCTGTTTGCTTGTGTGAATATGCGCTTTTCTTTGCTAATAAAGTTTTTACAATTTATGTTCCATGTTGGTGTTACAAGAAAATTGTGCATTTGCCTACAATACTATTAGTTTGTTACAGCTTTGATGGATGAATCATTTTACAGAAATCATTTTATCTTTTATAATTTGAAATACAGATGTAGAGCTGGTCTGACTGACAACTAGCAACACTGATTCTCTCACTCACAACACTCAATTTTCTCTATCTCGTATGAATTAATTTTATTCATCAGTGCTGCCTCATTAATGTGGTCGTTTACAGTCCCCCCCCCCCACTTTTTTTTTTTCAATGTTGTTAATGTTCCATATTTTCTAAAGTAAGCTCTCGGTGAAGGAGATACTAGTTTAATGAGATTTTCACAAACGGACTGATTGCAGTGGAAGAAAAAAATACTTTTGAGATGATTCTGTAGCACTGGTTGACTTCCCATGCGTCCTAAAGCTCCTCCACAATCTTGCGCATTACACACAAACACAAGGGGATGAGTGAGGGTGTCTGTCTCTCCGGCTCCCTCAGGGTATGTACAGGTCTGCGACCATCGATCAAACATCTCCCATCAGTGACACTGCTGGGGACTACTGTGGTGGGTCCCAGTAAACCAGCTCATTTGTATGCCCTCAGCAGCCCCCAGCATGTCAAGCAACTGCTGCACAATCTCGAGTAGGTGAGCAGACCAGAATGTGCACCACAAAATTATTTATTGATGTAAAGCAGCAGTACAACAGCTAAGCTCTGCAGCTTTCTGATTGGCTCATGGATTCAAGTGCATTTGCTTTGGATGTTTTATTGTTAAAACATTTACACTTTTCTTTGGTGTGTCTGATTTAGGACTGCAGCTAATTCCACTAGTTAAAAAAAAAAAGATTATGGCCCAAGCAACAACAACAAAAACGTATGTGTTTTGGCATGCTGAATCCAAATATGTTTTCAGAATTTCTCTAAAACTATATTTTTTGTTCCAGTATACTCGGGTGGATACAGAAAAAGCAGTACCAAAGAAAGTGCAGCCCCTCCATGTTGGCAGACTATTGCTGGAAACTAAAGAGGGATGTTCCTGAGGTCAAATATCCACGAAAAATCATACAATTATACATTTTAGAGGTAAGTTTGAAGATATTGCAATTGTAGCAGTCCTATTTATGAATAAGCAATTTCCATTCTGTCACATAGACAATACCTGATAGAAAATGTTTTAAACATTCAAGCACAGCATAAAAGGTCTTTCGATTTTAATTCATGGGCAGATAAAAAATAACATTTGTTGCCCAGTGTCAATTCACCAGCAAATCATGTCTTTGTATAGTTTGATTAAATGCAAAGTCTATGTGATGCTCACTACAGTTTCTTCAGGCCCAAGGTGAATTATTCAAATTGCTTGTTTTATCTGCCCATAGATCTAAAACCTATTGAATATTGATACATCAATTTACAAAGATGTATAGGCTACATGAGCAAAGTATAGAATTACATTAAAGAAGCTGAATTTTTTTTTTTTTTGAAAAATGGCAGAAACAATCAACTGATTATCAACATAACTGCAGATTTTTCGGGGTGATTCATTTATTGATTAGTCAACTAATCAATTCAGCTCCAATGTTATTATTAGGCAAATCACATGGGGGTCCATAGAAATGGTCAGACATAAAGTCCGCAAATGTGCCCTGCTGCACGTTAAAGGTAATCCTAAGTGGGTCATATGCAGCAGCGACGATAGTCTTTGCATTATTTCCCGCACGGTCCTTATTTCTCAGAGGAGATGTTAGGCAGACAAATCTTTAGCTCATGCCAGAGAGCTGTTTATGAGAAAGCTGCAGGAAGACCAGCTGGTTGGCTCAGGCTACGGCCACAACAGGAGCTCATGGGTATCAAGCTGTTGGCTGGCCAAAGGAAAAGAAAACATGTTAAGCGGAGTGTTGTGTTGTGCATGGAAACTAACCACTGATTGGCTAACTACCTTCATGAGACACTGGTTGTACAGCAGCAGCACACTGGCTTTGATTTACTGTCTGCCTCAGTTAAAATGCAATGAAAATTCAAAAGTGGAAATGACCGCTTTTGAATTACTCCGCTCAACAGACGGATGGCAAGTTTTATTTTCCAATGGAGCAGGGAAATAAACTGGACATGTTCTGGACACAGAAATAGTCCAGAATATCTGGAAGCCAATAATCGTCTCTCTCCCGACTCGGGGCAGGTACTCGAACTAATCCGGAAAGGGAGAGAGAGAGAGAGTGAACGAGACCCGTGCAGGCAGGTGAGGGTGTCCCCGTAATTCCCACCGGGGCCGAGACAGAGTCCAAGCTGGTTTAGCGTGCGTCCCCGTGCTGCACACCGGTCAGCGTGGGTTCAGGCGGAACTGCAGCGGCGGCAGACCGGTGGTCTCCGAGGACCAACGCTGAGCGGGTGGGCTGGATAGCTGGTGATCTCCGTGGACCGACGCAGGACAGCGGACCGGGTCAACTGTGTGGCTTCCCGTGGACCGACACAGGACAGACACGCAAGTAGGACTGCGGGCGGGCGGGCAGAACCAAAATTTCAGAACAACAACTGAACTACAACGTGACACCAGGTGAGACGGTCGGACAGACTGGTGCAGGTGGAGACCGGGGTTCATATACTGCCAGGTGGCGATTACTGGAATGAGAACCAGCTGTGCCAGCTGAATGAGGCGTGGTAGTGAGAGGTGACTGGAGGCTGCAGTGGAATGAATCCACACCCTCCAGACACAGACCAAAACATAGAACACATGACAAACAAAAAACAAACAGGGGAGAAGACAGGAAACATTAAGGAGAAGGGGAGACAGAGGGAACGAAAAACAGAAACAGGTGGAGATCCCAACAGTACAAGTATAGATAGCTCATTAAGGCAGTCATCCATGCTGAAATGACACCCAATTTATTTTCTCTATTAAGGCACACGGGTTGCATAAACCCCACCTGTCAGCCTGTCGAGCCGAAAGCCATCTTGCTGCGTCCTGGGTGAAGGGAAACCGCCACTGTTCCAGATGGCTTACTTTGCTGTCAGTGGAGGGGATCAATGAGGTGGGTACTGAATGAGACCTGACAAGAATGGTAAGGCTGCTCCCGCAGGATCTTCAGGCTAAGGGAGAAGGTCTGCCTGGAAGCCAGTCTCTTTTTGAAGGAAGTCAGAGGTTGATGCTGTGAGCACTGACAGCTTTAGTAATTTATATGATTTGGGCATGATATCATAGCTGTAAATGATATAAATATAATCACTCAGAAAAGAAATATGGCAGTATGAAGAGAAGCGCTACAGTTTAAGTTGCACCATTTATATATAAACTGGCACAAATGTCAATGCAAACTTAATAAAGCTTTCTCTTTATTATTGCTTTTTTTGAACTGTTGCAGAAGAACAACACTCAGGAAACCTCAGAACCTATTTGATTTAAGTATTTATGACTTTAATTATGTATTTTATGAAATATCAAAACACAGTAAATTACTCCGTTGCCTAAAACGCTCCCTCTTGTGTGCCAGTTCAGATCCATCATACAAATGCACATCTTTATGAGATGGTTGTGGGTTCTGCAGAGACATTGGGCATTCTCAATGAAAAAAAAAAACGTTTTTCCAATGGTGGTTAAATTATTGCAGCCCTCTTCCATCACAGCTGGCAAATGTTTCGTAGCACTGAATGAAAACTGTTTCGGAGTGGCTTTGTTTCAGAGCAAATATATGAGCAATTTTACAAAATGAATATCCCCGAGTGACGCCCGCACTGCCACAGGCTTATCACTGGTCAGCCAAAAGTAAGAATGGAGTGAACCCGAGAGCACAATAATGACAAGGCGCGTGTTTTGAACTGGTTGATATTCTGTGGTTGCCAGCATTCCACATCCACAACACAAGAGTTCCATTACTTCCAAAACTACCATGAGTTACTGCAAGTTGAATGTATGACTGACAAACTGTGTGGCTTGATATTGCAAATGTGGATGACAAAATATGAAAATGTCAGATTTAGATTTAGAGCAATATTATTAAAATTATGATGTGATTTAAAAAAAAAAAAAAAAAAATTTTTTTTATCCCGTTTTACTGTTTTTCTTATCTTTCAAACATCCCCATCATGGAGGCGGTTCAGTGGCCTGTTGAAATGCGCTTTAATCAGTCTAAAAGATGGTTTAAAGTGCATTTTAATGCAGACCTTCCAGCTGATGGATGGATGGAACAAACATTTTTACCTGATGTGCCTTGAAAAAGAAAGCAGTTGTAGGAAATACATCAGTGTTGTCATGCAACACTAAACATGTAATTTAGCTCCTGATAGCTTTGTACTGTTCACACTTCTGGGTGGCAAGTCAAGGCTCTTGCAGCCCTCCTTGGCCTCCTGCCATGCGGATTAGGGCGCCGCAGAGAAAAATGTACTCCATCTGCACTCCATGTCCTGATCTGTCCCACTGCCTATGGTTTGCTGCTGCTCTGCCTGTTATCTCAGATCATCCAGCCTTCAGGTGGTGGTGTACCATGAAGATACAGCCCTCTGTTTCGTGGACAAAGCACTCCTCGTCTCTGTTTACACTGTAACTGCATCCAGGAATGCAGCGTCTCAAATGAGCTTTTGAAAAATTTATCAAAAGAAAATGAGAGAAGAGATGATAGTGTTTTGAGGAGCAGTTTTTTTTTTTTTTTTTTTTAAACTACTATTCATGCTGCCTTGATAAAAGAAAAAAGCCAGTAGTGGATGAGCGGTCACGAGCCAATAATTCAAACTGCCATTGCAGGTCTCAGTCATTGATTCGCCTCTCAGTTTCTGTAAAGATGTCTGTAGTATGTCATGCTGCAGGGAATGTTTTTAGCTGGCAGATTGGTTTTCTCTCTTCAATACAGGTTGTAGCTTTGAAGTTTTTTTTTTTTTTTTTTTTTGGGGGGGGGGTGGTTTAGTTCACTTCTCAAGTGTCAGAGATCATTGTCAAGCTGAATTCTGTCTTAAGGCAACATCCTCCATCCGCCGTCTGAGGGCATCGATGCCAGAGATGCAAGATGCTCCCCCCCCCCAATGAAACTTAAAGTTGCAGTATGTAAGATTCTAAGTTCCATGTTGTAAGACCACTTTGTAGAAGTGATAGTGAGGCGCTGTAGTGTCCAGGCAGCTGGCCCTCACTATAGCTTTTGGAGTTTGGTCAAACTTTGGTTGTTGGTTAGTAGTTCGATTGTATGGACCCTGTAGTGGATTGACTAAAAAAAACACGGCCAATTTGTTAACCCCATAATTTACATTACAGCTTGCTAAGGCCGATTTTGAGCTAATAGTGGCAAGAAAACAACCAACAACGCCGTTTGGTATGTATTTCACTATGGTTTGCAGTTGCACTAAAGAACAGTTTTAATGTCCAAATCAGGTCAGTCCGCCCGGCTCGTTTGCTACATTAAATTGCTTCAGTTTGGTAGACGGCTGGATTAGAAGATAATTGAACTACAGGAACATAACGTTCTTCTGACTGGTCTAAAACGTATCAACAAAGAGCTAACTTAACATATCAACGCTGTTAATAATGTTATACAAATAGCTGTGTTTGTAAGCTTTTGCTATAGTTAGCATTAATAGCGGTTGCCATTGTAGAAGAAACGTTGCCAGTTCAGCATCAAGCTTCTTCCCTTTACGAGCAGTGAAAAACAACACCAGTGTTAACTTTGTTTTTTTGCCTAAACTTCTGTTGTGTTACTAAAGTTGATGTCAAAACTGCTATTTCTTCACATTCAGTGGATAATATTAGTTAATTTGAACTCAAAATAATTCCTATATTGCTCCTTTAAGCATGAGCCTCCTTGTACATCACAGATCTCTGTAACTTCTGCTCTCCTCTGGTACGCAGCTTGGACAGACCCTCCAAGGATTCTCAAATCCAGTTTTTTTTCTGGTTAGTAAATGTTTATTTTCCCGATGGTTTCCATAGCATAACATTTAGGTAACTTAAATGTGGTTAAAACAGTAATGTTAACTTTCTATTTTGTTATTAGTTAGTTGAACACCTGATTTCTCTATTAATGTAAAAGTTGGAAAGTTGTATGCAACTCTTGCAAACTCAAACCGTTAATATGGTGATGTACATCGTTCATGGAGCTACAGACACCATCTTTCACAAAATGTCCCCTTGCTGGATTAATAAAGTACCTATCTTTCTAATTTATGCTGGCTGATAAAGCAGGATAATTGTTCCATCCCATGAAGGAACATTTAATCACCAAATCTGGAGCTATATGGTTTTCACTGGATAGGGAGGGTTTGAAAAACTGTAATCTTCAAATAATTAAAGTTATCATGCAAATGTGGTGGAATAAAAAAGCACAATGCTGGCCTCTTAGATTCAGTGAGGAAGAAATATAAAGTTGTATAAAATGGAAATACGTGTAAAGTCAAGTGAAAAATACCTAAAATATGTAATATAAGTGCAGTATTTGAGTAAATGTTCTTAGTTACATTGCACCACTGGTTGTCATATTGAGCGGTTTGAGCAAATCTGTGTAAATCTGCAGATTTTGAGTACATTTTTATTCATAAACTAACAGAGGGGGTTCCTATCTATCACGATCTTTTGACCAGAGGGGTTACAGCTCGCTAGCGTTACACATACAGCATAGTAAACCACTCTGCAGGGAAGGTGCAGCACCACTGCCTGCCAGTCTGTGCTTGGCATTAAACAGACGGACTGCCATGCAAAAACCTAATAACATTAACATACGTGATGCTGCTTGCAATATGAGTGGTGCATGAAAGAGAGAGAGCACGATGCACGTCTTTCATGTAATGCTTGCAGAACACGTGTACTGAAAAAAAAAATCTGTGTTCACAAATGAAATGAAAAGGGGAGGGAAAATGTAAAACCTACAGACAAACTCTAATTGGATGTGCCCCCCTTTTCCTACAGTAGCTGCAGAGTCATGACTGCTCAATGCGACCTGCAGATTCATAAAACTTGAAAGCCCCGCCCACTCGACAGCCAGCGTCTGTTTACGAAAAGTCACGGGAACAGCATGGAGCGAAAGGTAGCGAGCAGAGGCGGTCACAGCGTGTTGCCAACAGGGGGAACGGGAGTCAACTGCGAGCCGCACAAGGAAGTCTGTCACGTTGTTTTGGATGGATATTCTGATGCCTGCTGATATTTCCAGTTCGGCACGCGAGTAGCTTCTAGTTTGTGCAGTAGGACTTGGAAACGCGTGTACCGGGAGTATTTGTGCTTCGGAATTATCACCCACACACCCGACTTAAAACAATGACGAGGCGTAAAAGGCGCTACCTACTGAATTGTTGCGCTTAAAACCCAGCCCGGACCACACGGAACCATTTCTGCGCTACGAGAGGGAACCACAGCGCCAAAAAAAAAAAAGAAGAAAAAAAAAAGAATTAAAAGGCACTTGGGGCGACATGGAAAGCCCGACCGAGAACCCTACTCGGGCTGCGGAATATTTGAAGGAGCTTAACAAGATCATTGAGACCCAGCAGGAGTTGCTGGAGAGGCAGAGAGGAAGGATAGAGGAGCTGGAGCAGCAAGTGTCCGACTTGTGCACGGAGAACGCCTGTTTGAAGGAGCAGT
Organism: Brachyistius frenatus; assembly: GCF_029030835.1. Taxonomy (NCBI): domain Eukaryota; kingdom Metazoa; phylum Chordata; class Actinopteri; family Embiotocidae; genus Brachyistius; species Brachyistius frenatus. The sequence continues at coordinate 1,065,509 of NW_027210605.1, read as the reverse complement.
ACCAGCGGCACCTGGCAACCTGCAGGCTGCTGCAGGGCACCAACAGCCTGATCACCCTGGGAGCCATAAAGGAGCATGTCACACAGGAAAAGTAAGAGATAACAACGCCTCGTGGTGCTTTCATCAAAAGTCGAGTAATCTCTATTTAACTATATTCCCTCCTTTGGTCTGTAGCAAAGTTGTACGTGATTAAAGTAATTATGAATAAATCAGACCTCAACTCGTGCGACTCCAACTGCCACACTTTCGCGCATCAGGCGCTCCTGCTTTTACTGGGGTTCGCTGTTGGAAAATGGGTCTGCGAGCTGCTTAAAACAACAGAAAAATGGCTATTACTGGACAACATGACGCTTTCTGACCATGTATGGAAATATATAAAGGAGAACAGACACCCTCCCCCCCCCCAAAAAAAAAACAACCACCATCACCGTGTGTTTTCAGAGGGAAACCAGCAACCGATTGATACTATATTTTGAAAATTACAATGCAGTTTGCTTGAAAGAGTGTGTCGGTGGTCAAGACTTGACATATCACAGCAGATCCAACGCAGATTAAGATAGAAATGACACAAACATGTTCACAGTTGTGTACACTTAAGCTTCTTTTTTTTTATTATGATTATTATTTTCAATTGCCTCTTGAGTATTTCTCATTTGCCATCTTTACATCAGGTTAATATTATTTGTCACATTCTGTAACTGTACTCACTGAACCTAAAAGGAAATTTCATGTGCATGGCCAGACACATTAATCCGTTGTGAAATGCAGTTGTTGAAACCCCTGGGAAAAAGGCACATACTTGGGATAAATCCAATATGTTTTAGGGCTAGCTTTATATCTGTAGGCAGTAGGTTAAGCCCTGGACAGGGCAGGAATAGTAGCGCATCTGTTTGTTGTCCTGGGGAAGACCTTGATAGTCAGACAGTTAGGATTATTCCCCCTGCACTCTGTGCTGAGGCTCACACTCTGTTGGCTGTATGGCCAAAATGTCCCAGCATGTAGACAGGATCATGTGATCGGGCTTGACCTTTGTCTCCAGGGGCGTGTTAGTGTCATGAGGATCAGTGGCAGCAAATCAATACTGATGACTCATGGACTGTATGTCTTTGCTGGTTGATAAAACCAGACTCATGATATTAGGGCACTGTAACACTGACCTTTAGCGCGCTCCACTTATAAATCTCACTCGGCCACTGGGGAGTATTCTGTCTGATTTCCCTGGAAAAAGTCTGTCACCGTCTCTCGTTTTGTACGGTCGCAGTGCCTGAACACCGTTTCAGTCCGTCTCTGGTACATTGGCACAGAGGTTACTGAGCCTGTGATTAACCCAGTTAACCTGATGAAATATGACAGCTGTTAATGATGAAAAAAAAAAAAAAAAGAAAGTGTGGTTTATGGAGGATACAGGATTTAAAATGTCATCTAAGTGCAGTGAGCAATTTAAAGAATGCAGCGGCCTTAAGCAAGACTGATTCTAAGATCTGCAAAGGTCATTTGAGCATAGAAAAAAAATGGGATTTAAATAGTGTGTATATGGGAATTAAATTGTCTGGCCCTCTGTTTTTTTCCCCCACTTACCAAGGTCAGTGGCAACAGTCAGCCAGAGAAGCCTGGATATATTTTCTTTATAAACTCCTGGTTTTTCTGAGGGTTTCCCAGGAATTCCCATGCTGGGAGTCTTCTTCTAATCTGCTTTTCTCTGCATGCCTCTAAAAGGAGGATTGGACAGCTGCTGAGTGGCTAAAGTACACTTATATTGATGTTAATGTTGTTTAAACAGACACACGCCAAAGCCTGGCCTTGAATATCATGCACATTAGCAGAGACAAAGCATATCCGGCTTCCACTGACAATGCAATCTTGAGAGGTTGTTTTTTTTTTTTTCTACATGATGCCAAAAATGGAGACAAAGCTCTTTGTGATGTCAAGCATGTCCTTTTCACGCTTAGCGTGGCAGTTGACATGCTAGCTTTGTATTCAGGAACTGACCAGCACTGAACGTAAGGAAGCAGGTGAATGCCTTGTGAGGTTTATAAAGTTATGGCCATTATCTCGACCAGTTCTCTGAGTGAAAGAGTTAAATCTACCGGAAAGGAATAGATTGACATTTTGGGAAATACGCCTTTTTGCTGTCTTGCCAGGAATTACACGCATCAATCAACTAGAGCACCAACTCTCATAAAACTGGAGAGAAGCTTATCTTAACTTGGATTAAAGACTGGAAACAGCTTTGTTCTGTCCAAAGGTGTAAATTAAACTATACAAATACTGAAGTATGGAAACAAGTCTTTCTGATAAATTAACCCGACTAGCCTTTTGTTTACAGCACAGACCTGAGAGTGATTACATTCTTCTCGAATAACTCTTGGCAAGGAAGAGAAGTGCATTTACCAAAATGTCAAACTATTCCGCAGGTATTGTTTATCGGAATAAGATGTCTTATAATTGGAGAGGTTGTCCTTACTGCTACATCGGCTTTCCCAGGAAGGCAAAGCTTGAAATTTCTTGGTAGTTGGAACAGAGCATCATCATCAGAAATACAAACCGAAGTGCAGACAGCTCGGTAACATATCTCATTGCTGAGTGTTCTACTATTCCACTAAAAATGTAACAATGTAATTTTGCAGACTGTAACTCTACGCTAAACGTACCCAGTCGGGTTTGAACCTAAGGCCATGTTGCAGAGACAAAATTGGTATTTGCTGTGTGTTTAACTTTATATTAGGGGGTAAAATAATTAAAAAAAAACAATAAGCTCGGTGAGGTGGAGGGGAGACCAACAAGGTCACACTTTGCATTTTGCTGCTGTTTTGAGTTTTTGCTTATTTGTTTTCACTGGTTTAAGTGGATTACTCTTTTTTTTTTTTTTTTTAATATGCATGCAGGTTGTCCTGCAGGATGTAGTGAATTTATAGTGCTGTTGCAGTTTTCTCTCGATTGAGATTTTAATCCGATTCTTTTTTTTTTTTTTCAGTCTCTTGAGTTGCTGTTTGTCATCTGGTGCACGAATGCAGGGGAACAGCATGCATTATTTGTATTAGATAGACATGAAAACAGTGTGTTGTTTGTTCATGCTGTATAGTATACTGTATGAACAGTGGTAAACTGTGTTGTCAGTTCTCAGATGGCACCGGCTTAAAATACCATTGTCAGGTGGCTTCATGATGGAAAGAAGGAATTAAAAAAAGAAAAACAGTGTAAAACAGTTATTGTGCCATAAAGATTTTCTTCCCCTGAATGATACATTAGCCCCTTTTGCTGCTATCCTGATTCTGGCTCTAAATGGAAAGCTCTTCCCTGAATGTTGTTTGTGTATTTTTTTTCCTTTTTGCCCTCCAAATACAGCGAGCAGGAAATGCGATGCATCACTGAAGGTGGAACCTGTGGTGCCAAGTCAACAGATTTGTGTGCGAACTCTGCAGAACGGGCTCCTGGGTAACGTTGTCAGTCCGGTTCTCAGTATGTACAATGGCTCCGCGGTTAGTTATCGGAGTCACGTCAGTGAACCGTTGACTGACCCTGATGTGCATCCATAAACTTGTCCACCTGAGTGATTGTAACCCTCGGGAGCTGCTTGAGCACAATGAGGAGTCATTCTTGGTCACTTTGTGTATGTAGCAGTCAGGCAAGAGGTAGCAGTCACATACATATCAGGTTTCTTCTGTTCGTGGCTCCTGCCTTGGCAGCCTTTTAGTTCAACAGTATTTATGCTGACCGTATAGCTTCCTCTTCTGATGGTATTTGTTTTTAACGGCCTTGTACGGCGCCTCGTATCCCTTGTGCCCACTATGGAGTTAGATAGATAGCTAGATAGCTAGATAGTTACTTTATTAATCCCACAAGGGGAAATGTTTTCGCTACAGCAGCATTATAGGTACAATGATCTGTAATGCTAGCCAGGATTGCACGTTTTTACAGCGCACATTGGTGATTAATGATCTTTCATGGGCAGTGATGTTGAAACTGACTTAAAAGTTTTAGCAGACTTTCAGTCACACATGCCTGGCCCATCTCATCAGTGAATATAAACGTCCCATTTCAAACTTTTAATAAAACTTGGTGGTACAAGTTTTTCTTGAGTGTTTAATCACAGCGGATCCACCATGATCTGAACCTGTCCGCTGGGGTTTGGGTCTGAATAGTGTCTGGAAGGACTTTCATTTCTTATCTCAGTGCTGGTGGATACATCTGCCAGCCCACATTAACATTCAAACTTTGTCCCAGGCCCAGATAGCCAACCGAGTGTAAACAATATTTGGGATGCTGGCGTAATCACAGGAGAGATATTGTCTTTCAGCTGTAGATGACGAACAGCTGATATGTCATTCTTTGCAAATCTTTGCTTTTCCCTTTCAGAAATGTACTTAAAGAGCATTTAAACACAGAAATTCAAACTGAAAGCTCTTGTGCCATGAAGGAGTGATATTCATTGTTTGTTAAAACAACAGAAGATCCATATTCTGGGGAGTCTCGTATCTCAAATGAATACTGGTGGTTGATTGGAGTGGTGGCAGTGTTTGTGGAGATTTTTCTTTTTTTCAGGCAGTCATTTAAATTCAATATGATTTCAAGTCGGTAAAGAAGCGCAAGTAATCTTGACTGATCAATTATTAATGAATAACATGAGAAATCATTGCGAACTCCAGCTCTCTCCCCGTTAATGCTCTAATGAGGGCTTCAACGCTGATGAGTGAGCGTCAAAGCTCTTGAGTTGTTGAGTCCAGGCCAGATCTCGTCCAGTAAGAGTGCCAAGACGGGTTACTGTTTCTACAGGGTTGTGATAACATGAAAAAAAGAGCATCTTCAGGCAGGCAGTTTTTACAGTATGTTTTCTTGAGTTGTTTACACTCATCGTTGCTACTGTAATTGCTTTGATGCTCAAGCTCTGCACTTGATGCTACTTGACGAGTTAAAGCAGCTGCATAATTATGCAAATACAAATTTGTGATGGAAGATAAAGGTTAGAAAAATGTGTTTTTAGTTGTATTCTGAACAGGTACCTGCTAATGCATGTTATTTATGTCAGCTGCTGTGTTGGGGCTTTGTTTTTATTTTACAAAAATTGGAATAAATTGTGTTAAAAGTTTCACAACAAAGTCTTACAAAAAGGGTTAATGGATTCATAAAAAAAGTATGATGTTGGATTACAATTTTAAAGCTTTGCTTCAGTTTAGAAATACCGTAGACTTGTCATATAGAGGAACTTGTACCACAAATCCAATTTTCTGCCTGACCGGTTGAATAGACTCGAATAAACATAAATTAAATCTTAAAATGTTGCCGTAACTTTGTAGAATAAAACTTTTAGAAAGGTTTGAACTAAATACTTGGCTTTACGTGGTGTTTTGCATGATGTCACTGATTTAATGTTTTTTATACTCATGCTGATATGACAGACTCGGGTGTTTCCGTATGTTTTATTTGTTTTACAGCATCTCTCTGATGGGTCTGGATCCAAGCCAAGGGAGTTAATAGATATTTAAGTATTTGATAAAGGTTCTTTTAGCATGTTGATTTTGGCCTGTACTTCCATCTCTTTAAATTCACTGGTGGTTTTATATTGCCTTCTGTATTGGTTATTGTGATTGTGTCTTGGCTTCTTTGCTGTAATTTGCTGCCTGGGGAAACCTCAGATGCCCTTCCTAAGTCCTCTGGATGGAGTCTGTAGACTGGAGATTGGCAAGTTCATAAATAGTTCACCTCAAGCCACTGTAACAGCTTCAGCATGTGTTTTGCGACCCCTCTGCAGGAAATAATAGCATGATGGAGGAAGCTGCCTCTCGTGGCTGGCGGCGTCCACTCATTTACTCAGCGATCTGCTGAACAATCAGTGTGCCAAACCAAATTTACGAGCACATGGGCTCCCTCTCTCCAGCAGAGCCCCCTCTAATGAAATACCTCTGATAGATTAATGTCTACGCAGGGATGATTTGCATTCAGACTCACCTATAAATCTCAAGCAATGGCCAAAGACAATTTGCAACTTGCGCTCAAAATCAACTGCAGGCCGCCTTCATCTGTAATAGACTGTCCATCCTGCTTCTCGGTATGGCTGCAGTCTTGCTGGATGAAAGCCAGTCACCACTGACCTCTGCTTCCCTCAATCAGGCTTATTAGGACAGAGTTAAGGTTGGTTTGTGCCCTTTGATGTTTCTAGTTGTCCCATGACAAAGGATAATTATGGCTTTAATGAGGCCTGTTACCCCTGTCTCATGGTATTGCTGGAAAGAGGCTCCACCAAGGGGGTTCAGACAATACAGCTTTGGCAGTCAGAAAACCATATTCTGTTTTAAAATACAACCTCAGTTTGATTTAATTTAATGTCTTGATATGAAGTCATGTGCTGTTGGTAATAAAACTTTTGAAATTTCATAAAATGAAATGGATAATGGCTGATATAACTTGAGTTTTGTGTGTCATTTGTATTCTGCAAACCTGAACTTTAGGGATTAACAGCTTTGCCCTTGTATAGTTTAGGTTTCTTGATGGACAGCCAGTGCTCATATGGTTCACATAGAAAATTCAGTTAAACCTACATGGCTTTCATTTCAGTGTCAACCAATAGCCTACATTTGGTTTTCAGTTGGATGGACATAAAGTTGGACCAGTAAAAGCCCTGTGGAGTCATGGTTTTCTCAGATTCTCCCGGGTTATTTTGTTTCCTTGGGGCAGAGGATAACTAGTTTTCCCTCTTCCCAGTCTGTATGTTCACCAAACCGTCTGCTGCTGATAGCTTTATATTTGGTGTACAGATGTGTGGGTGGTATCAATTTTCTTCATTTGCGAATTAAAGGTCCAATATATTTTGTCTCAACAAAGCTTTACATCTCTCTTAAGCTTCTTTCTGGACTTCTGCCAACAACAGGCTGGCTTGTGTCTGTGTTTAGGGCACATTTATATCAATTAGTCTCTCTTCTCATTGGTTGACTCTTTTCTGAGTGCAGCAGTCCGGGCCAACCACAGGTTTTGTGGCTAGCTAGCTCTGCGGCGGAATGACAACTCTGTGTTTTCTTCTATGTAAAAGGTTGGACAGTGGGCTTTGCTGATGGCAGACATATCATATGGATGTGTCTTTGTGACATCATAAATTCACATTGTCCAAACGGTACTGCTGCTGAAAATGAGCTGTGTGCATTTCCCCTTGGAGTGAGTGTTTTGAAACTTTCACAGTATTCATATAGCACATAGACCTGCTCTGTAATAAAAAAAATAAAAAAAAGGAAATGGAATCCTGAATTTCTACAATATGGGACCTTTAAAATACTACAATAAAATGTAATTGAAAATTGTGTTCTTTCTTATATTGTTTTATCAAATTAAAACAGAAATAGAAGCACCACAACTATTAAAAGGTTTATTTTTCTGTCTGTTTACATAGTTGTATTTGTACTCAAAAAGAAAGCAAACCATAACTAGTTAAAGCAGATAAAGACCACTTTTTGTGAAACATCTATATCTAAAACATTCTTAGTTTCTCTATTTCATCAGTTTGTTAGAAAAAAAAATCCACTGAGTATAAATCTGAAATGTATTATCTGATGTTGATGCACACGTCATGTTTAATTTAACGCCTTTTTACTTGAAGCTCGCTGCATCTTTGAGTCTCTTTCCACTCTCTCTTATTATTACAAACCGCGCTCAACACTAAAGCAGCACATTGTAGGGGCCACAAGGCCAAAGTATGGTTGCCTGTTCATTCTTTATTTCCTCACAGTTGAACCAATTATCCGCCTCGCAGCTGTCAAAACCAGCTGATGCAGCAGCAGCGGAATCGAAGGCAATTTGTAGCATAGTATCTGTGGAGAGCTGTTTGAAAGGCTGCCACTAGTTTTCTGCCAAGTGGGAGTGCTGTGTGTGTGTGTGTGTGTGTGTGTGTGTGTGTGTGTGTGTGTGTGTGTGTGTGTGTGTGTGTGTGTGTGTGTGTGTGTGTGTGTGTGTGTGTGTGTGTGTGTGTGTGTGTGTGTGTGTGTGTAGTGAGGGGAGGCGGGGGTAAAGGTGGGGGGGCTGACAAGGTGGAGGCTGAGTCAACAGCTAAACACAGATGAGGAGTTGCTCACTTATCTTCGTCATCACAGATAGATGTCAACACAAACTTCCCCACAGCTGGCTGGGCCTTTGACTACTAAGGTTTTGCCTGAAATATGCATAAGTGTTTCACAACGTCACCTCTGCAGTGTTTGGGTTTAGTTTGTGTTGTTTAGCTGCCACGTGTGTTTCAGCAGGCAGAGAGTGACTTGCTGGTTCAACAGTTTGCTTCTACTCGTGTCTCTCAGGTGTCGGGCTGTAATCTATGTGTTTCCACGCTGGCTGCCGATGCGCTCCGCTGTTTGTGTTCTTCATAACCCTGCACTTTGCAAGAGACTCCGAGGGCTCACCCAAATCCAAGCAATATGTTCAGGAATGCAGCCACAGTGAAAGTGAGGATTCCCTTGAATCCAGCTCTCCCTGTTAGGTCAGGTGCTTAAAGGTTCCTGGATTCAGTGTCAGAGAAAAGTATGAACAGGTGCCGTAAGGATCTGATATATAAAAGACAGATCCTATTAAGGTTGTACAATTTCTGATTGTATTCACATTTGAAATACTGAGACTGAATAGAAGTCGGCATCTGGGATGTCCACAGAGTCTTGATCCAATACTTGTATTTTCCTACATATTACAGCGGCACAATGGACACTTTAAATTCATTAAAAGTATAAAAATGGTATATATATTGTTCACAATAAACTAGATCTGTAATGCATGTTTTTTTTTTTATGACTCTTCTCAATTGCACTCATTCAGTGTCATGACACAGTGATCCCAGCGGCATCGATCTGAGAGATTGGCTTGGGACATCCCCACTTGGCACAGTAGTTTGCCATTTTGGCCACAAATAACAGAATAATGTTTGCAGATATCAGGCCTAACCTCAGGTTGACATCAATAACAATGAGTGACAGGGTCAGTATATCACTCCTTAAAGTCTCGCCAGTGCTTTTCATGCTCCGTGGTATTCGTCTAAATAATGTATTGACTGGTTGTACAGTTACAGTGTAGACGACGAGGAAATAAAGTGGCGGAAGGAAGCAGGTGGGGGGTTTTGAGCAGTTTGCAGCAGTGTGTGTGCGTGCGTGCGTGCGTGCGTGCGTGCGTGCGTGCGTGTGTGCGTGCGTGCGTGCGTGCGTGTGTGTGTGTGTGTGTGTGTGTGTGTGTGTGTGTGTGTGTGTGTGTGTAGGACTGCCACCATCATTTTATGCAGGGGCAGACAGCCAGTGGAGGTCACGCACCAGTAACTCCTCAGAGATACATAATTTGAAAGCACCATGAGAAGCAAACCACTACAGAGAACTGGACTGACTCATTATATCTGCTTAGCCAGACACATTTGTGCTTGTAATTAGTTGATTAATACAGAACACTTAGGTCTCAGTCATATGAACGCCAGAAGTATGTAGTGCACTAAAGAGTCTAACACATGATGAATGCCCTTCATTTGTGCTCTTGACTGAAAAAAAGCTTTAAACCAGGGGAGACTGACATGAAGGCACACAAGCATGGATCTCATCAGAGCAGCACGAGCAAAATCTACATCAAACGATGAATTGGCGCATGCTTTATCTTGACTGCAGCTTTCTTTGTTTTAAAGAAAAATGAATCTTATAAAATATTGACATTAAATATGAAATACTGTACCAGAACATCAAGCTTCACCGTGTTCCTCTAAGGAACCTGTCAGCGTGAGTGAGCTCTTAAGAGTCAACGGCAGGTTCAAGTCATTGATCATTTGGTGACATTGAGAATTGAGGCAAGAGCCATGAAACGGCAAAGACTGGCTGTTCTGTTTTCAATTGAAAAGTTTTGTAAATTCAGTGTTACTTTGGGGTGTGATTTATTCCTTTTCATCACCGCTCGAAGGGGCTTTGTTCACAAAAGCTTGAGGTGTTTCATGACTGTCACGGTTGCCACTGAATGACACAGTATATTCAGTAAACCCAATAACTGTTTCAGTCACTTTTGGAAATTCATGTGGCCTAAGCAGTTCAGTTAAGGACTCTTAACTGACTTAAAAATGATAGGTGAAAGAAGGTTTAATGAGGGAATAATAAAAGACGCGTGTAGTTCACTCGGAATGCCATCAATCACGCACCTTAGACAAACTATAATTACCTCTGATTTTCTGCCGAAAAAAGGAAAGGAAATAGCCACACATGTATTTCCTTCAGTGCCCGAGCGCTACTTTTTTTCTTGCCATATTAAGGGCGGTAATGTGATGAAGTACTCGAACACATTTCTTCGAGGCTCAACCCTACTCAATATTTAACAGCGAAAAACAAATAATGGCTTTTTAATTACATTGGAGCAGGTCTTTCCTGAAAAAAGTGAGGAAAGTGAAACGGCTTTAGGGGAGCGTGTCCAAGCCTTTTTTTGATACATGGCACTGCGTCTGAAATTAAAGAAAATATCACACTAAAAATGTACTACACACTGAGCAAAAAAACAACAACCAGGGATTCGTGGGCAGCAAGATGTGTTGACGACTGCATCGCTGCAGCTGCAGTAGATGATGTTCTAGTTCATTTGAAGCCAAGCAGGGAGCTATGATTAAATGAGCAGACTGCTGCATTTCTGCGGTCGTGTCCAGTTGCACTTACTCTTGCAGAAAGGCAGATTGATAAAGTCTGAGTCAGCATTTTTTGCGCTCAGCGTGCCCTCTATTTATTTCCTCCCTCACAACAGGAAGCAGACTGTCCTGACTCTGTATTTGAGCCACGGGAACAAAAAGGGGCCATCCGCATGCAGCGAGGTAAAGGACAGGTTTGAAGTCACTGACACGGCTGTAAAGGCGGCACTTGAAGATTTGGTTTAAGGAAGTAGCTGGGGTGACATCTTAATTCTGCCAATGGAGATTTGGCTTCATTGTTGGCAACCAGAAAGCAATCTCACAGCTTGTGGAGGTCTTCCTGTGGAATGATACTTCCGATGGGATTTGGCATTTCATGCATTATTTAAAAGGCTTTGGGAATGCACATGAATGAGCCTCAGTAGCCAGTGTTTCTGTGCAGTGCAGAAGAAAAACAGCTGAACTTGGAGTCTAACTTCCATTCGTGTATCCATCACCATAAACATGATAGATTCTGCTTGGATAAGGCAATAAAACATGGAATTAATTTTCTTAATTATGTCCACAAATGAACTTTGTTCATACTGCAATCAGATTTATACTTACATAATTTCTACTGGATCAATGATCCTGTCCCATAAAATCAGACGATCTCCAAGAGCTGTTTCACTTTGTATGAGCCTACTGTTCTTAATGAAAAGGGAACAATATTGTCGACCAATAGGTTAGGGTGCAAATACCCTCAGCAGTGAGTCTCCAATTTGATTCCCATCCAGCTGGATCTTTACTCAATGTTCTCCCTGGTTATCTTCTTGCCTCATCACAAAATGGGACTGGGCCTTTGATGTCGCAGTTCCCGAACTGCGGAATCGTTGTCGAGATCAGACTGGCAACATCTGTAGTGTCCTGTAAATCTATTTGTAAATACACTTTTTAAGAGGAAAACTTTTTTTAAAAATGTTTTACACGTTGCTGTGTTTTATTTATCCCACTTTAGACAGCTCGTTATGTATCTGCATTGCCTATAGCCATAGCTAGGGGCATTATTGTTTTTTAGGTGCGTTCGTACATGCATACATCTGTATTCAAACTTGGCACTAATGAACTAATATGATGTTAGGTGTCAAAGGACAATGCTCATGGTCACTATGACCTCACATTTGTCCACTCTTGTGAACAAGAGTCTCAGGATCGCCTTGGGGGAATTTGGTCAAATTTGGCACAAAGGTTAATTTGACCATCAAAATGTTTAGATGGTCAAAGGTCAAAGGTCACTGTGACTTAATAAAACATGTTTGTGGCAGTAACTCAATAATTCAAATGTTAATCATAAGAAAATTTCACACAAATGTCTAATAGGATAACATGATTAAGTGATGAGATATAATATTCAAAAGGTCAAAGGTCAACCACACAGAAGGTGAGATGGTGACCTTATTTTACATTTGGTCAACTGCTGAATTGGTGACACTAACCTTGGGTGCCCACCTTGAAACTGTGGTGATTGTGTAAATCTTCTGTGCTGTCCGGTTGAAGATGTGTGTGAAGCATTTATGTTTAAGAATTTGTAGCTTTTTTTGTAGCAACATCTATGTTTGAAGCATTTTGTACTGCCAGTCAGCTCTCTTGGCCAAGCACGTTAACGCACATACAAGGATTCCTTCAAAGTCTGCACTACATAGATCATAGGAATCTGTACAGATATGGTTGTGAACAGCAACTCGATTGGTTGGCAGAGGTAAATGACCGTGAGGCGTTAGTTGCCGTTTCTTCTTCTTTTTTTTTTTCTTTTTCTCAAGCACTTTGTATTTTGTTGAGAATAGTGATATATTCTGTGAATAAAGTTTAGTGTTATTATATATTACTGTAACTGCCTAAAGAAGCAACAATGGAAAACTCTTTTAAAGGAGCAGTGATAGTACAGTAAAAGTGAAGTATGCACTTCTCATCTGCAGCCTTCAAGTGGCTTTAATTGACGTTTTCTCATTACACTATGAAACCAATGTGACAGTGTGAAAGGGATTGCAGTGAAGAATCTCCACAGAATGATCACCCAAATCTGCAGCTTCTTCTAACTTTACAGAGCTTTGTAATGAGTTTTAGCTCACTGTTTATGTGGCTGACCAGCAACTTTCACTGTTTTGGTCCATTCTCGCGGCTCTAATGTCTCATTTTCAACCACATCAGACAGCTGCATTCAGGGAAAAAGACCTAAAAAAACAAATGTTCACTACCTGCTCAGCACCAAATGGCAGACAAAACACAATGAAGTATTCAGCAGTTAAAGAGCAGATATTTCCCTCGGGGGTTGTCAGACACCATAAGCAGATACAACAGACTGAATATTGGTCTTACATTCGCCAGGTGGCCAGAAACACAACTTTAAACTAATGCTATTGTTGCTCTGAAGCAAATGGATCAGTAAATAAGCAGCTGTTTACTTGCAATTTTGCCACGTTATTTTCACAACTTTTCACCGCTGCCCTTAAGTGGACAAAAAAAAAAATCGAACTTGTCAAGTCAGTAGCTCAGAAGGGCACAAAGTGAAGTTCCACATAAATACCAACAATGGATGATACATCAAAATGCATCAGACTGTCCATCTGTCTTCGGTACAAGTCTGACACTTTTTCAGAATAAGAAAAAATCTGTGCCCTAAACTAGGGATTGGCATTTTAAGCAAAATTATTATTCGGAAATTGGTTTGAACTATTCGACTATTAATCCACGATTCCCCCATTCATGTCTTGAAGGAGTTCCAGTCAGAATTTTTTGATTGCTGTAGTCATCTTTGCATTTTTCTCCTGTTCACAAGACATCTAATCTAATCTAATCTAATCTAATCTAATCTAATCTAATCTAATCTAATCTAATCTAGTCTAAACACAGTTTTACCTGGCAAAGCTCTAGAGCCCTGGTCGCAACATGTTCTTCTTATGTTGTTTTATCGTGGTCGGCAGACAGCTTTTAGATGCATTACCGCCACCTTCCGACTGAAGTAAAGCATTACAACCCAACGCCAATAAAAACAGGGGCAATAGGGACAAACGATAGTCGCATATACTAATTGATTTTTTTTTAAATTTAAATGACTATTCAAATTTTCAAAAATCCTGTCCCTACACAAAACAAGATTTTTATATATAGTAGTATATATATATAGTAGTGAGGGTCGTTCTGTAGGACAGAGGAGCTGTCCATGGTGCTGTCCTCTTCCTCCATGCTGTAGTTCGTTCCGAGGACGTTTCGTCCGCATTGCTGGGTTGGAAGCAGATAAAAGTCAGGCATACCATTTAGCAAAATATTTGTGAAATATAGTTATAGTCTGATCATTTATTTCAGTGATGAAGTGTATACACAGCAATCAATAGCTTCAGTAACTGCTAGTTTATGTGGACTGCAGCCTGTGTGTCAATGAATCTCATCCTACCTCTGCATTGTATTGACCCAGCTCTTGTTTTCGCCTCAACCTACTTCCACAGTTATAATGGGATTTGCTCTAATGCAAACAGCAGTGGTATCAAGTTTGTTCTGTGCTTTACGGAAATAATGAAAATTTGTTTGGATGTCGCTGCTGAAAGAACAGAAAACTTTAAGCACATCTTAAGGCGAGATGTGGATATTGTGGAGTGAGCAGAAAAGTGCGCAGCTAACACAAAGGAAAACAACAAAGTAAATTAACTAAGAGGGATGAGAAAGGAGAAAAACAACCCCAATTGAGAATTGTCCACAGCGTTTTGCAATATACAGGATCATTTTCCTCCAGCCAAATCTACAAACTACCTGATCAGTAGAGACCTTCCGAGAAGAACCTTTGCAGCTACAGTAACCTAATAACAGTCAGTTACTGCAGTCTTTTCCCCATGAATACCTCATTGTTTTCTGCATGTGAAAAGCCAGACAAGCCGACAAGGTGGCTCATAAATTCACCCTGGTGCAGCCATGCGGTCGCTTTATTGCCCCTCACTGCAATGGTTCGCAGAACAGGCTACATTTTATTCTTGTAGTGTAAAGAGCTCTTTCCTGGCTGTTGAAATGCCATTAACGGTTTCTAACAATTTCATGACAGAAATTGAGACTGTAAAGTGTAAATATAACTTTGCACAAGGCCAAATGTTATAAAGTTTGTCCGTCTAAGTTCAAGTAAAGTGAGCCCCCTCGGTTAAAGCATTTCAGCACTATTACTGTAAGTCCCATTTTATTATGCATTTGCAATATAATAGCCTTTTTTTTTTTAAAGTACATGTGTCATAATAGAAAAATCACAGGTTTTATTAATAACATTAATGTTTTGTGCCATGACAGTGAATCAGTGCAAAACATATGAGTGGGTGGGGGAAAATGATTTAACTGATTTAATCCAGAATTTAAAAAAAATTACACTTTAAGGCAAGATAAGTTTATTTATATTGCACCATTGCGGAACAAGGCAATTCAAAGTGCTTTACAGAGGCATAACAATACTTGAGGAATAAAATATTAAGAAGAAATTAAAAGTGCATTTTAAAGACGATGAAAAAACAAGGCCGGTCAAAGTGCTTTGTAGATGCAAAGAAAAACATAAAAATTGCTGTTGCACGTTTAATTTACTGTAAAGCTCCAGCAAACATTAAAGTTTTAAGTCCTTGTTTAAATGAGCTGACACTTTCAGCTGACTATTCAGGAAACTTGTTCTACAGGCAGGGAGCAGAGAAACTAAAAGCTGTTTCACAATTTGATTTTGGAAACCCTGAGTAAACCTATCCCAGATGACCTGAGAGGTACCTCATAACGTACAAGTAAATCAAAAATCCATTCAGGCCAAAGTCCATTTAGTGTTTTACAGATAAGTAATAAGGTTTTAATATCTCTCATTTGACACACAGGCAGCCACTGCTGTGATTTAGGAGCCGGTGTAACTTTAGATCGTATAATCTTTTTTTCTCCACTGTGTAATCTTTTAAAAAGAAGTTTAGGCTTGGTGATTGGTTTTCTTGATGCAATGCACTTTGGGAGTTGTCTCGTCATATTATATTTTTCCGTTTTTTTCTACTAATTATTCACCTGGGAAAGCTTCACAGCGGTATAAACCCAACCTAAACCAGTACGGAACAACCACTTACTATGCCCAGAGAGTTTGATCAACACCAAAGCAGAAAAAGAAAGCTGTTTGTATGTGCAAAGACAATATGCTCTGTTCATAATAAGCATTGCATTGGCAGAGGAAACATGTATTACACACCAAGTGGATTATTTATGTATAATTTGGGGAATTTTGTATCTAAATTGTGATTGGAATATAAACCTGAGCAATTTCAAAAGTGCAGCACCTGGCAGTGCCAGCTGAACTTGGCTGCAGTAATGTAGCTGCTGAATCAAGTGATGGTGGTCAGTGAGGCATTTTATGTAACTGTACACGTCCTTAGCTGCATTAGTGACACACTGAAGCATCCTGGTTTCTACCTGCTCAACAGAATCAGTTATTCTTTTTTTTTTTTTTTTCTGTCTTTCAGAACTGAATGTGACTCCTCCAGAATGGTCAGGTATGTCCAATTATTCTCATCTACTCGGGACCGTACATCTACCCTCGAGAGTTTTCTCCCTTTAAACACTTCTAAAGCTGGTCGCTGCTGGGGGAAATACATATTGCTTTCGAACATACTTTGTTGAAGACACTGTGTTACACAAGTCATTTGATTTGAGTGTGCAAAACTGAATAACCGAGAATCGTGGCGATAACCAGGGTGAGCGGTTTTCCTCTGTCTGAAGGACTGTGGCAGGCCTGATGTCGTGCCTGTTATTGGTGTCTGTGGATGCTACGGTGTGGAGGAAATGATGAGATCTTATGTCAAGTGTAGTCCAAGGTCACATTCCACTGTTGTTAGTTGTTGGCTGTGTGGACTTTGGTGGCTGCAGATTTGTAGGGGTGTCTCCACTGGTAGAGTTGAGATGGGGGGGCTGATTTAAAACTGTAATGTGAATCCATCATTGCTGCGTACACAGCTGAGGGATATGGCTTGCATGCAGAGAGTAGACGGGCTTCTCTCATTGGTAAACACACTCCTTATCTCTACTTTCTCTCTTTGCCTCGCTGTAGGATCCAAACAGCCTCTTCCTCTGCCTCCGTAGGGCTGCATGTTAAGGAGCCAACAGTGTCTAGACAAGTTGAAAAGAGTGTAGCAGAGCCTGTCCCGTGTTTTAGTGAACATTTTCCAGGCCATGTCTGTTCTTTCCTTAGTTGCTCTACTGTCTGAGCTCCCCGGGCCGCTTTTTCTTCTGCTCTAAATGTCCCATTACAAATCCGAAGCAAATCCAGAGGGCCGCAGCCTGGAGATGTGTGCCCATCTTTGTCTTTGTACAATCCCAGTATATGTGGATGTCTATGTGAGTGCATGCATGTGAATGGGAAGTGTGTCTGCCACTCAGTAGCACCTCTCCAAAAGCAGTGCACCAAAGAAAAAAAAATCAGCACAGAAAATAGGTTATATGAAATTTTTATGTGTACTGTTTAAAATCGGATGAATTAAAAAAAAAAATAATAAAATATCTTTGTTTAATAGTTTCACTTTCAGTGTTTTGGCAATGGTTTAAAAATATGAACCTCATTCAGCACATCCCAATGCTGTAGTTCTTTGATGATTTAGAAGGCTGGCACTGTTTTTAGTTACGAAACTTGACCTATGGTGAAATTGCTTGAGATAAAAAGAAAGATCTTCTGTTTTTCAGTGCTTTTTCACACTGGAGATTTTTGTTGTTCTTTAAGCACATACAGCTATAAAGCCACTCGGTTTCAACGCTGTTACTGGCAGTCAGTTTTACTCTGCAGCTTCCAGTACTGAATAAAACTACATCAAACATTTTTGAAAAACTTTAAAACTTGATCAAAGAGTTTAGTTTAGTTTCCACACATTTTTTTTAAAGATCCATAGAAATATCCTTTTCTCAAATACTATTTATTGTAAGAATAAGCTTTCTGTAGACTGTGATCCCTATATTAATGTCATATATATTATATATGTCATATTTCTCAGCGCTATATAGCTTGTGCCAGTGCTGATAGTGATAAAAGCTTTCAAAAATGGAGGAAAAGGCTTCAGAGGCATACAGTCCCATCTCACCAAATTGATGTTTTGATGTAGTTTTAAACCTCCCAAATGGCCGCAGCTTTCTGCATGCAATTCTTAGGTGTGAATTTGGCCGCAGTTCCTCTAATATTCCCTTCATTAATATGAAAAGTGGCATGCCAAGACTGTTATTGTTCCTCTGTATAAAATTAGGTTTGAAATGCATCTGCAGTTACACTGCATTATGCTGAAAGATGCTGATTACTGACTTCTACTCACCTTTCAGTGGCTGATATGATGGTACTGATTGTAAGATGATGGCATGTTTTCATGCAGGACCGACAGTGATTTCTTTTTTTAATATGTAATTGGATAATAATTTATGGAAAAATGTAAAGTGAATGGATAAATCCATCAATATAAAAAAATGTAATCATTTCAAATCATTAATTAAATGACACATTTGTAATTAGAAAATACAGAGTGTTTAATAAACAGCTTTAGGGATAAATTACTCTAATAATTCAAAGGGAAATATATAAATAACAACATTTAAACAAGAAAAATAAAGGTACCAGTGCACAAGGGGCTTCATTGGTTATCATGGTTCATAATCGCAAATGCACCCAGCACCATAAGACCAGGTTGTACAGCGGCTGAGAGCCTGTGTAACAGCTCAGGGCATCACAGCAAAGTGGATCCACAACAAAGCCGCATTCATTAACAACCCCCTGTAAAGGATAAAACAAAACAAAAACAGGCTCATGTTTTGGAGAAATACACAACCAGGTAGGTGCAGCCTGTCTTATATACATGAATACATTTTGCTCCTCCATTGTGTTATGGTAATTAATGGAAGCAAAGAGAGGTTGAAAGATAATTTCTCAATATTGTTAAGTATGCTTCATTAATACTTCAAATTTATAACCAACAAATGCTTCATGTAAAACTCAAACTGAAAGTGTAATTGAATTGATGTAGCTTTAATTCCTCTGTCCACTTAAATTTTCATTAGAGGATTTCAAGCTGTGCAATCTCAAAAAGGTCATATTCAGTAAGTTATTTTTTACAGTTCGCAAATTCAGATAGGAAGCACACGTGTCCACTATTTTAAATAGCATTCAGGTCAGATTTATTTTCTAACTTTCAGATCAAATATTTATGTCAACTTAAGTGATTCAAGTTGACTAATGGTACAATTGAGACAACAAAATTAAACATGAGGAATTGTAACTTAATCATCGGAGAAGCAGCAATAAGAAATTGAGCCTGAATGCAATGACTCGTGACTT
The DNA here is from genome assembly GCF_029030835.1 of Brachyistius frenatus. NCBI lineage: Eukaryota > Metazoa > Chordata > Actinopteri > Embiotocidae > Brachyistius > Brachyistius frenatus. The sequence continues at coordinate 1,046,574 of NW_027210605.1, read as the reverse complement.
CTGTCCCATCAGGTTACATTCCGTCAGTCGTACGATCCGCAACACTCAGATAAATGACAGGAAATAGTTTTATTTAGGCTTTCAAGAAAGTTTAAAGAGGAGAATTCGGACTTCATGAAGTCAGATAGACTTTCAGAGTAAAATATTTCAGAGATATGAATTTAAATTTCAACATTAAGTATGCATAAGATTGTAAAAATTTTCAACTTGGTATTATAATAAAGTTAAAATGATCACTGCCCTTTTCTGCTTCCATACTAAGTCTCATTACACAAAAAAGCAGTCAGCCTCGGTGAATACTTGCTGTATGCTCCTGCTTCTAATGCTTTCCATACGATATGGATATAGTATCTGAGTGTGACTATTCTGTAGCATCTATTTAAAGTGAAGCGGCAGCTTGTTTCAAATTGCACTGTGAATTTCTCTGTCATTCACATGGTTTATCTTGGCTTCACGTCCCCGTTGCTATCACTGCTTAAAGCTGTGTAAAATCACTACAACTGCCAAAACAGCACTCTGCTGACAGCAGACTTGCAGTCACTTACATCTCTCACCCTGTTAATATGCCACACCACGACACAAGTGAGCCTGGCTGTTTAAAATGTTGTGTGTTACATGGCTTGGTAGGTTTCATTATCATTAATAATGTAAAAGCTACTGAACTTGGCACTGGCACTATAAATAAATAAGCCCTGATCCCAAAGGATTGCTTTGCACTGGTTTGATAGATGCGTGTGTGTGTGTGTGTGTGTGTGTGTGTGTGTGTGTGTGTGTGTGTGTGTGTGTGCGTGCGTGCGTGCGTGCGTGTGTGTGTGTGTGTGTAGAGACAGGAAGATTGGCCCAGTCCTTGATAGAGTGGATTATTCTCATGCATACTCCAGGGCTAATGAGAGAGGAGTAACAACATGGTGGTGTTTAATTGGTCTGCTGTTCTGTAATCAGAATGGATGGCTTCATTCAGATGTGATTAGAACCTGGCTGAGATGGGCAGGCGGGCACTCTACAGCCTCAGTGACCTGCTTTTATTGGATTGTTCTTCGCTGAACGTCTGACGATGAGATGTTCTCCCACTGCCATTCCACCTGATGCACTTTAGTACAACCCCCATTCATACAACCCAGACGAGCACATGACAAAAGCCTACAGCCGAGGATTAGTTAGGCTCTCTATCACTCCGGCTGCAATGAGAATGCATGATGAAAATACCCCTGTCTAATATATTTTAATCAAATTCTATTATATCTTGATCAACTCCTTGAGATGCGTCATGTCGTTGTCATGGAGGTCCAAACATGCTGCGGGTCATACAGGACATAATGATATACATCACAAAAACAGCAAAAAACATCCAAAACAAATCTTTAAAGATAAACATCTGTAACGACCAATCAATGAAGAAAAGGCACTGTAGCGGTTTAATTGAAAAACATAGGAAAATTTGATTTGAGATACAAAAACAACATTTTTAAATGGGCAAAATAATAACAGGGAGCAGATATTTACTGGTAACTTATTCCAATCAGATAGAGCCCAAAAAAATTGTCCCAACTTCCTTAGAAACAAATGGGACAATAAAGAGGATCTGATCACAACTTCTTAGTGCTAAAATTTGAAATATATTAGGAACAAAAAACTGTTTTAATAAATAAAGATATTTCAAAATAAATTGTTACCTGTGAAATTGTGGCCGGTGAGCTTGTGTTCTGTGATAGATATCGGTTGTTATTTGTCTGGGAACGGAAAGATGATTGAAATTTCACATTGTTCAGGATGCATTCTGTTGTTTTTTTGTTGAACTTGTTCGGTTTGACGCAGAGGAAGGCCAGCTTGTCACAGAACCGCAGTGTGGTAACTGACTGGAGGTATTCTGGAGAGCGTTGGCGAGGTCTACGGCTTATATTTTTCCCACAGATCTCCGCAGAGGGTTGGGGAAACAGAGAGGCGGGGATAATACAGCTCAACCATTATTGTAGAAATGACAATGGAGAGAATAAAGCTTTGCGGGGCTGTTGTTGTGGAGGTCAAAACCACTCTCAAAGTGTGTCTCAAAGCAACACCAGGACGGCAAGTGTTTCCAATCAACTGAAACAACAACTGTGGCCAACTTGTTGTTGTAAAAGGATCGTGGCGCGATTTATAAAGCCAACAATGCGCCAACGGAATTAACATGCAATATTAAAGACCGCAGCTTCTTTGCACAAGCGATATCTGCTAAAATAGCTACAGAGCTGCAGTTTTCTATCTCAAGGCAGGACAACTTCATAAAACAGCACAATGTGTGAGCTGAACTGGACTTAATTCACACAGAAATCTAACCGAACAAGAGGCAGCCCATCCTCCACTGCAGTGACATGACTTGTCTAGGCAGTTGAACTGATATTTTGTCTGAAGGGACGAGAGGTGACAGTGCTGTGTTTCAGAGCTGGTCCAGTGCTGTCTCACACCCTCAGCCGGCGCCCTCCTCAGGGATCCCACAAATCTATCGTCTCCTGTCGCCTCCTTCACCGGCTCTTGTTGCTGTGGAGAGCGACGCTCAACTTTGATGGGTCGGACACTGAGCCTGCTGTCTTTGTCCTTGTGCGAGTCCCTTTCGACGAAGCAAACTGGATTTCAAGTCTTAATCGGGCGTTGTTCTTGAACCACCCTCCTCCTCGGGAATGAAACTAAACACAGTATGTTTGTGCAGCGTGTGGTGAAAGAAAGCAAAGACTTGAATGACATGGAAAATGACATTTTTTTATGAGCTGCGAGCGTTTGTTTGTTAGTCACCGCACTGACGGGTCCGACACAAGGTCTGAGTGTGACTCTGTGCCACTATCGTCATTACGAATGGCCGACTGGGGGAAAATTCTGAGCATTTCAAGGTTCACAGCTCTCAACTCAGCCAGAGCAGAGACATTAGCATTTTTTAAAAATTAATTATTCATTATGTCGAAACAGCAGCAAATGGCAGCATCCATGACACAATTAGCCACTGATATTTCTCCGGGCCTCAGTGAAGGATTTTTCATCCTGTACAAGCTCTATAAAGAGTGAAGGATAATTATATTTCTTGGTACAATTGCTTTTGGAAAATGCATGACTGTAGAGAAGGATGTGGCTTCATGTTTTTTTTTTATGCAGACCTTATCTCCTGCGAGAGTTGGGTGGGTTGTTGGTGTTTGACTTCAAGTTGACAGCTTGAGAAATGTGCTTGGGCCAGCTGAGACAACCAACCCAAAGGTGGCATGGCTCACTGAAAACCTTAACAAACACTAGATGAGACAGAAGTGTCTCAATGGTGTCTAGTGGAGGGAGAGGAGAGATGTCTGGGCAATCAACAGTGGAGGACAAAAGTGCTTGAAAAAGCACAAACTAGTTACACTGACACTACAAAGGAACCTCTCCAAAGTAACCTTTGTTGTCTTTGATCAAGCAGGTTGTGTTAGTTTCTCCCCAAATTCTAACATGTTCACATTTCATGATCCAATTTTAGAAGTGGTCGGTATCTTTCCATGTCTTTGTTTGTGCCAGACGCTCGTCACGTATTCAGACACACACACACACGGGTATTTTGGAACAAAATCTGACAAATAGAATTGTCATATTAAATGTATCTATTTCAATTTTAGTTGTCCAACAAAATATAAGGTAATGTAATTAAAGGATACCAAAAGGACCTTTCATACAAAAAGTGTAGGCAGACTGCACTTGATTACAACTTACAGTAAAGGTGATCAAAATGGCACACCTGTTAAAGTTTTACTTTTATATGTATCGTCAATACAGTAAGTACAATGTTTGTTCATCAAAAATAGCACACAATAGTACATTCATAATGAGTGTACATTAAAGTTCCTTCTTATATGACCGTTAAGTACAATTTAGTACACGTGTACAAGGTTAGACACGAGCTCTGTGGAAAAATATGAAAATATGAAAACCAGCAGCTTCCTATAGAGTTGTAGAAGTACATATTCAGAAATGTGACAACCAAACAAACAAACAACAAAGATGGTACTTTTTCAAGAGTGGTTGTCAATGTTCTAAGCTGTACATAAGTTAACGGGCCAAGCAGTGATCTAGTCTTTTAGATGGAATACTTTTACTATGTCGCAATCTCAGCTCAGCTTTCGGGTGGTGAATACTTTAGTAATACTGTGTGGTGCGTGGTTTGAAGCACACTATATTTACAGCACTGTTATTCCCCTTGAAAGGGAGACATTGCGGTACAGTAGCTGCTTATAAATATTTAATAATATCACAGAAATACCATCCCATATAATGTGAAAAGTGAACTACAGAGTTAAAAAACATCAAGGTCAGAAATCCCCAGTGGGAAACGTCGGAGGGGAAAATGGATGATTTTAATGTACAGCCTTCATTTCACATTGAAAGGTTTCTCTCGTATATGACCTCATATGTTACCAGATGTGTGTTTTGTTGTAACACGGTTCGTCCTTCTGCAGGAGACATGCATCTCTACCTGTCGAAGTCACAGAGAATCCCAGGAGGTTGGTGTCTGAAGGCTGCAGAAGAGTCAACCCCTGCCGCAAGTGGAAGTCGGCTTCCTTTGGGTACAGTAAGCCGTTCTCTTCACGATTAGACGGTGTTTAGTTTGTCCCATAAAACACCACAGCACAACAATATTTTTCATGCCTTGCTCTTGTTGTCATGACGGCTCATATCGATGCGCTGGTTATGCTAATTGGACTTTCAGCGTCAGATGCATTGGCTGTGACAGCTTGACAGTTGCAAACTTCGCTGTGTCCCAGTGTTTTCGGCTTTGCAGCTGTTCTCCACTCATCAGATGTTTATGACACCGCAGTTCGACTGCTGCAATGTTATTTTCCTGATGTGTGCAGTGAACTCCTGACCAAACGCACTGTCGGAGGAGATCATTAAACCGTAGAGTTAATGAAATATGATCCCCGCGTATACGAGCCTTCATTGCTGCGCGCCCATTAGCCTGTGCTGAGCTTGGACGTTGAGACAGGCTCTCAACAAACGAGCAGAGAAGAGAGCAGACAGTCGCATCAGTGGGACAGACCGAGGGGGCTTCAAAGGGCTGGAGCGAGTTTCAGAGACGCCTCCTACTGCTGTGCTTCATCATCAAAAAGCAATGTTTGCCTAATCCATAGCCCACTTTTGGCTCATGTGCAGCCCCAAAATAAATCCCAGTGCATAGTGGGAACGTGTTCTATTTATAAAGAGCACTGTTCAGAGGTTTCTGATGAGTAGGAACATCTGTGGGTTGTTTTCAGACTTTGGTAACATTGCAGAAAATGAGGCATTTTCTTTTTCTTGCTGATTAATAACCTCCCCGATTTGTGCTCTCTCTGTTTATCTCTGTGTGATTGTTGCTCCATAAGTAATTTTCAAGTACAGCTGAAAGCTAATGGGTTAAATGGATCATGACTGTAAACAAGATGATGGCTGTGATCAGAGGTTGATTGTTTTCCTCTGCAGCTCAGCAGCATTGTTTACTTCTGTTTAGGCTTAGCCATCTCACACGGAACAATCACACACTGTTACAATCAGCTAATTACAAAATGATGACAGTGCAAGACAACATGACCCATCAAATACGCCATCATTTTGAATTTACTGACTTTTTTTCAGATGGTTGCTTTATTGCAGTGACCCAGAGGTAATCATTAAATTACAAAGGTTAATTCTTACCCATCTTTCCATTTATTTGTGGAATATCTTGTAACAAACACTAGTCTTTATGAGGGCTGCCACGATCATTAAAGTTTCAACAATTAATTGTCATACAAATAATTGCGAAAAACAATTTTGTTGTCTTTCGGTTCATTTGATGACACTAACAAAGTATAAGCCTATAATACACATACAAATTATGAAAAAGAGCCATTTATTGGTAAACAGTTGGTGGCGATATTTTCCAGTCTTGTACCATTAAACCACAGCAGAAGAAGTATGCGCAACCTAATGATGTCATTAACGGAGCACCAGTCGAACCTAAAATGGTGGAAATTGATGTGGTAACCGTGATGGATATATGATATTTGGCTTAGTTTCATACAGCTATTTTTTATCCAGATGAATGGAAACATTTGTAATGATAAAGCAGAACAATTGTGGTCAGCTCAAATAATCGTGATCGGGCGATTATATAATAATTGTGGCAGTGGGCTGCACACTGAAACACTGAATGCATGCCATTGGTGGGAGGGCTAACTGAAAGTTTGGAAAACGGATCACTGCATAACTCAAACTGAAGGCAAACAATTATTATAAAGGCCTTGGTCACAGCTGCTCTTTGTCATGTTTGACAAGACGGGAAACTCACTTGACACGTTGTGACAAAAGGTCCTGTGGCAGATTTGAACCCAGGATGTCACAGTTATGTGTTATGCATTGCAGAACAAAGAGTGACAAAAAAAAAAAAAAAAAACCCAACATTTTTCACATTCTGTCTGAAAATAAATGCAGTAACATGGCAGATAATCATTCTCCATTGAAGCAGCGTAGCTGTGTGAGGCTCTCAGTGAGTGATTGATTTTCATGACAGTATTTTCTGACCGTGTGTGTGTGTGTTTGTGTTGCACCAACAGGAAGCGAGGGAGTGAAATATTAATTATCATACCATTTGCTGTGCCATGCCCTGCAGTATTACTGTACCACCTGTTTTAGATGTGTTTTTGAGTGAGAATCATAGCAAATGTTAAAGAAAACTTTAATTATAGGAAGTGTTTCTGATCGAAGTATGTTTGTTGCGTTCAGCTGTTGTAGCCCAGTTATTGGGAGCTTGATTTATTTTCAGACGTCTTTTAGATGCTGTGATTGTATGAAAGTTTCAGTAATTCCTGCAGACTTTGGAAACTGAGCTAAAGAAGGCATTAGGCATTAATGGGACAACTTTGGTGTTAAAGCAAAGTTGGTCACAGAGACTGGCTTGCTAAACATGTTTAATGCCAGAGTTGGGGCGATCTCTGGGGATGACCTATCAGATAGCCGAGCAAGCAGAGCGGCTGCTGGACTGTAATAGCAGAAACACGAATCGGTGCTTCTACTGTGTATTTTCTTTACCCCTTTTTATTTTCTTTTTACTCTACCTGTATTTCACTGTACCTGTTCTTTGTTGCTGCCTTCCCTCCTCTCTGCCCCTTGCAACAAAGCAATTACATGCAGAGGAAGCATTTGATCCGTTATAGAGCTACACAGGCAATCTAATAGCTGAGATGTAATAACTTATTTCCCATGCCTGAATGTGCATATTTGCATTAATGCTGATGGACCGCTGGTCATGCCACTAAACCTGCTAGCATTATCAGAAGCGGGAATATAGAGTAAATGAGTTCAGCACTACAACAATAAGCTTGTAAAAACTTCCTGTCACTACCACCACAATGGAATAGCAATCTCATCCAAATGTCTGGAGCACAAAGAAACACTAGTGCCAGCAGGTTTTGTCATTGCATGATTTGTTTTGTAAAAAAATAAATGATCGACCACAAATGTTGTTCTTGTTATGGTTCTGTTTAAATAACCTCTTAAAACATGCAGTGAGGAGATTATTCAAATCCCATTTTTTTTGTCAGGTCTAGCAGGCTTCTTTTTGCTGCATTTAAATGTTTGACATAACATTTATGTTAGATTTGTATCTAAATCGTCACAGTTGAAGACGTAAATTGAATTTTATGTTCTAAGAGCCCAAAGTGACATCTTCATATGTTTTGTTTTTCATTAACCAACGGTCCAAAATACCATTTGAAGTAAAATACACAGAAAAGCAGCAACTCTTCACACTGAAAAGCTAGAATCAGAGAATCTTTGACATTTTCCTTGAACAGTTAATTAATTGTTTCAGCTGTGCTTAATTAACGGACACAACTGCATAGTGGTGGGAAGCACATGTGCCAAAGTGCAGTTTTAAGGTATTTGTACTTTGCTGTTTTTTTTTTTTTTTTTTTTTACACTTCTTTTACACTTTTCATCGCTTTGGCAGCTGACATTAAAAATGCAACTTCACCTGCAGCAGCTACAACATTAACATGCTGCTTACACATTGATGCTTCATTATTAATAATTGAGTGATGTCATTTATAATAATATATTAGTCAGACGAAACCAGAACTTTAAAATGTCGATATTCTAGTGGTAATGGAGTATTTTTACAATGCGGTATTGGTACTTTTACTTAAGTATAGGATCTAAATACTTCTTCCACCACTTAAATTGCATGTTTCATTAAAAACAATATGCCCCATACCTTGAAAACTGGGAAAAAAAAATTTGAAATGACTGTAGACTTCAGCACCTTGGACAGCGAAATGTCTCTGTTCATATGACTCGGAGGATTCACACATGAGCGCTCTCCACTGTTATCATCACCCAGCCGAATGAGATGTAACGGGTACAATGAAAGCCCCGGTGCAATACAATATCTGAACCAGAACAAAGGTGATAGATTAGCTGACCTCCATCAGAAAACCCACATCAAATTTACCAACATGTTCCTCAAGGTGTTTAATGTCTTTTGATTCTTGACTCGACCGCAACGCTCACGAGCGCAGTCGGTCAGGAGTTGGCAATAAACCCGAGCCTGCCGAGCAGAACGGAGGAGAAATTATAGGAAAATTAAAAAAAGAACTAAATGTTAAAACAGTAAAAAACTAAAATGGTCAAATGAAAAAAGGTGAATTAATTTTATATGAATTAGAAAATTAATACTTTAACTGCCGTTAACTATAAAAAATGTCTCAACTGCCAACATAAGTGAAAGTGGTGAAAATAGTTTCTTGGGCTACTGCATGAATATCCGGCTGTATTAAACATAATGTGAACCTGACTGAGATATAGCAGAGAAGTGCAATATGCAGCCTCTAGTATGATAAAAAGCAGTTACAGTGTTTCACATTTTTGACAAGGTGAAGCCGGAATTCCTGCAGCTCATTATGCAAAGCATCAGAACAAGAGTCTGAAACTCGGCACCAAAATATGGTAATTACGTTACCCACCATATTTATTGTTACAAACAAAATACAATACAGCTACAACCACCGATTACGGTTATTAATGACTATTGTTAATATCACAATTATTTTCTCAAGCAATACAAATGTCAGAAAAATATGAAAAATACCCATAAGGCTGTAGTTTCCCAATGCTCAAATTATTGTTCTCATATTTGTTTTGTCCCATCAGCAGTCTAAAACCCCAAAATATTTTCAAATCACATTATATATGACAAATAAGGTCAAACAAATTCTCACATTTGACAATATATAACCAGAGAATTTTTAGTATCTTTATGCCTCTGCGCCGTGGCATTAATGTTTTGGGGTTGTCTGTCCGTTCATCACATTCTCGTGAACACAACACCTCATGAATGCTCGGTGGGAATTTCCTCATATTTGGCAGAGACATCGACTTGGACTCAGAACTAATTAGATTTCGGTGGTCAAAGGTCAAAGTCTCTTTGACTCCACGTCTGTCCCATACAACCTAAAAAATTACAAGCAATTCATTGATTTTTGAAATAGCTTCTTGTTGATTTTCTGACATTTAACTAATGGAATAATTAACTAGAAGTAGAATGATGGGCCAGGCTGTTATACTCACCAATATTAGGTTTTGGCAAATATATCGTCGCCTTGTTTTTATGCCGGACTTTAAAAAGCAAGAAATTACAGTACAGAAATGCCAAATTAGGTCTGAGGTTGGCAAAATATGTTTACCAGAGAACTGAAGTCAAATTTCTAAACTTTAAAATGTCCAACTGTTTTTACAATTTGCCTCCCATTCACACACCTTTACATACCAGTGGTGACAGAGCTGCTGTACAAGATGCTTGCGTTGCTGGGGAGCAACTTGGAATTCATTGTCTGGCACAGGGACACTTTGGTATGTGGACATGTACAATCAATTCATTGTGTCAACTCTAAAATAAAAAGGTAAAACAGAATTATATTTCTGAAATCAGATTACAGAGGTTTTGCAGGGATTCACAGATAATGGGATTTAGACGAACCAAACTTCATCCTATTGGGGCTGTATGCCCAACCTGCTGTATGCCCTACCTGCTGTATGCCCTACCTGCTGAACATAATGGCTCTCTAATTTTTTTTTCTGTCATTTTCTTCTTCAGTAACCTTATTTTCCCATGTCCTCCTCTGTAATGATCTCTCCCACGCTTTTCTTTTGTGGCTGTAGTTTGTATTGTAAAGACTTGTGGCTTCTTCATTTCTGCTGCTCTCCTGCTGTCGTTGTCCTCCTGTGACTGTTGTATGTGGAGTGCTCTGTAGCAGGGAGAGGTGAAACCAGGAAGTGTGTTTATGTCAGATTGAGAAAGCGAAGCAGGAGCGCTGAGCCAGTCCAATAGGGTTGCAGGATTGCAGCTTATTGTGAGACAGGATAATTGCTCTATACGGTTTACGGAGGGAGAAGAATCTGGATTTTACTGAGGGCATATGGCTGCAACTTGAAAGGGTATGGCACAAAAGAAGTGTGTTATTAATTATATGACCAAATCTAACCTAAGAGTAAAGAGGGCCTCATCAATTGAGCAAAAAAGAGCTTTTTGGTCTCTGTCACTTCCTCAGAATCATTAAACCACATGAAGTAAAAGCATGTTTTAACTGATTGAGGTTTTGCCTGTGCTGTAGCTGCTGCATTCATTGCCTGCAGCTGCCTTCTAGTTCACTCCCGTCCAAAGTTAAGACCTCTCTGCACCCATCAAGCCCAGCTCAAGGCTGAATGAATGCTTTTAAATACCCAAGATGCTCTCGCCCTCCTTTTTCCTCACTTCACGCCTCTCCTCTGATCCCCCCTGTTTTTTCTCCAGATATTTATCTTTCTTCTTCTACTCAATCAAAACACATCTGCTAGTCTGTATTCGTTCACCCTCTCTGACTTTGTCTCTCTCTTTCTGTTTCGTCAATTTGAAGAAGATTTGATTAATAGATATGGGGCAGGGGATTTACAGAGGTAAAAGTAGGGCTTGGCAGTCATGGTGAAGCATAAATCTTTTTGTAAGTGTTTACATCCCTCTTTTAAGGCTCCCATGGTATTGCCAAAAGCTCGTAAAGTTGCTACTATTGCACTGCTCTGTTTATTTGTGTTCTAGGTTCTGATTTGGGATCTGACCATTAAAAAACATCTGAACTTGGAGCTCCATTTCATGTATAAATAATTCAAATGCTTTATGATCTTCATTATGGTGAATGACTATTTCAGAACAGAACCTACAATTATCTCCAGGCCCTCTGATAATACCACTGCAGAGCCTATTGATTCCTGGGAATGGCCTGTCTTCCTGGGATCACAGACCCCCACCCCCACCGTCAGCCACTGTTATTTGCTGACAGCCAAAGGCAGGAAGGTATCTCATGAGGCTGTGATGTAGAAGCAGGGGTGAATATGGAGACAAGTGACATGTAGTGTAAAAATCGAGGAGCATTATCACATGTGGGCTCAGGAACACTGCGTTCTGACTGTTATTTCATTGCAGCATTTCCCCTCTGCAAGGCCTTGACAATATCTGAGATCATTTGGAAAAGAGGCTTAACGACACCGTAAACATTTATTGTATGTGGCAGCAAACAGTCTCTGGTAAATGAATGAGCAGTTGCTGTTTAGAAGAGTTAGTGTTGGCTTAAAAACAGCAGCAATGAAAGGGCTCTCCGCCCCGCCATAAAATTCAGCCAGTTGTATGAATCTTTTCTTTATTGGGCCTTTTTATTTACTGCTGTTAGTATTGTAAAGGTTTGATTTCACCAGATGGGAAATCACAACTGCACAATGATTTAATAGGCCCATGAAACAGAGGGCGCACTTCCATAATGTGTTTGAAATCTTGGGAAAGCTTGCGGTTGTCTTTGAAGTTCCCAGCTTCTATTTCGTCATCACATTCTCGAAGAGTTAATTACAGGCTTCACGCTGCGCTCTGAAGCCGGATCACTAGAAAACACACAGTTTTGATTCAGTAGTGCATACACGCCATGATAAGTTGCTTCGACTCTCAGTAACAGAGGAGAAGGCGAGGCTCTTTGTGCCATGTGCCTTTCACTTCCCTCGGCTCTGATGCTGATCCTTTTGGCCAAGGGAGACTTGCATGAATGTGTGTAGTTGTCATTGTTTTGCATTCAGGCAGCCATACCACACATAAACAGTTTTGTAGGATGATGATACAATAACGGTTGGCCAGCAGTCACTTGTGAGCATTTTGGCAGTGATTCGTATCTATTTTGAGTCCCAGTTCTTTTTAAGGACTCCAGATAGATTTAAATCGATGCTGCACCCAAATGTCTCGCTGATAATGTAATATTTAGTCATGTCTCCACAACCACAAACTGTTTTATTGCAATATCAATGCTCAACGTTTTGTGATTTTTGTAATTTTTAAATAGAATTTGTTGGATTAATCAGGTTGTGGAAAATAAATCATCAGCAATTTTGATAATCAATCTATCGTTACAATAATTATTTACTGTTCCAGCCTCCTCTGTTTTATGTTATTGTAAACATAGCATGTTTCTGTTTTAGTGTGTTGATTGGAATAGAAAAAAAAAGCATTTAAAAATGTCCGGAGAAGCTGTGATGTGCATTTCAATTGTTCTCAAATTTCTCAAATATAATTGATTAATTGAAAAAAATATTAATCATGAAAATAATTACTCTGTGCTGGCCTCCACTCAGTGTGGAAACATACACATAATGATAAATTCTAATCATGTGATCATGTTGTCAAGGTCTGTTAGTATAATAAGCCAAACACAGTGTTTTCTATAGATCATTTTTCATTCAGTTTTATCTGCTCTTATTCAAAGGCGAGAGCTGTCAGTGAGGAAGTACACCATTACCTTGACAGTCACAATAACCAAAATGTCCTAGAACAAATTTTTATCATTGCAACAAGCACACATCCTACTCACAGCTGCAGGTCTAAAACCCTTGAATCTTCAATCAGATATCAGCCTCTCAGTAATTTACCGTGACATTGTCTGTGATACGGTTATGACTTAAGACATACTACTCTTGTAAAATATTAATTTAAATCTCTTTTTTCAGCAGATGGGGGGGGGGAGGACTCTTTGCAATCTGCAATATGTATGCTTGAAAAAGCAACTTAATTATAACAAAATGTGTGTTTGTGGGCTCCTCTTCAGAAAGGCAGGAGTTTGGGTTCCAGTCAAGGCTGAATAACTGCAACGTGCCTGGAGTGAAAGCATCTCTTCAGTAGTAATGAAAAAGCTCCCAGATGTCTGGTGACAGAGCACAGGTGTTACATTGCCAGACAAAATCATGTGTGACATCAGTGTGATATGGAACGGCTTTAGGTGATACAAGTGCAACCGATGCACCTCGAGCCAGTGAAAACATGTCAGAGCACCGCCTCTTTTTTTTTTTTTTTTTTTTTTTGTCGGCCGATGCTTTCACTGTATTTCCCGTTGCCACTTTCCCTGGTAAATTAGATATAGTGAGGGATTAGTGATACTGTGTGACTTCCTCCCACAGCTTATCCTTTCATCAGCTCCGTGCCACAGTAATGTCAGTCAGCAGGGCCTCAGATCCTCATCTCAGTCTGATAGGAGGCGTTTGCAGGTCCACGGCTCTGTGTCGCTGCTCACAGGGAGCAGAGGGTGAGGCAGCGTGGAGCAGCACACTTCTCCCCGGGAAATATAACCTGGAGAGCGTGATCGCTTGTTCTCAGCTGCTTTTTTGGCTTTAGTACTCAAGAGGGGGGATTTGTCTGTGAATGTGCAACAAGATATTAACAAGACGCTGCTGCAATTTCCTGCGAGTGAGCAGCAGAATGACAAACCGCATATGACAGAGGGATCGGATTTGGAGAATAATAAACAATACAACACCTTATTATTGGCTTTTCGCTGAAAATTCACTTGTAATATATTGGAAAATACAACAAAAAAAAATTCTACCTCTCTGTACTGTATGAGACAAGAGGATTACTAAGAAAATAAAGATTAAATACATATTTTTTTGGAGCACAAATCAGAGTGGGGGAAACTGAAAAGGCAAGTTAGTGTACATGAAATGATAGACCTGAGAATAATAACCTGTGACTGACCCCACAGTGAGATAAGCTTCTGGCTAGAATGATTTTTATCACTGAAAAACATCTTAACTATACTATAATATAATATACTGTTCTAAACATAAAGCATGACATGAATGCCATGGCTAGTTAAGGAGTGGATATGAGGAAGTAAAGTTCTTACATGTAATTACAAGTATTTCCACCATTTATCAGATCGTTTTTATGTAACTGTTCATATGATTAAACCATTGATTCCCAACGTTTTTGACTTAAGCAAAAAAATGGAATAATGTTTATTTGGGGTTCTTATTAGGACCAAATAGGTAGACAAAAACTAAACTTTTGACCTTTTGAGGAGAAGTCCCCCCTATCGGTGTGCCCCACCGGATTTAACTTAGGTATGTATTAGATAGTCAAAACTATATTGACCAACTAGAACAGTAAAATGCTCCTTACACACTGATGAAACAGTTTTAACAACTTCATAATATAATATGCAATGATATATCAGAGGTCATTTTTCTACAGAATGCCTACTTGTGCTATTGTTTTGATGATAAAAGATTTGTACTTTTCCTTAATTATGTGATGGAGGATTTTTACATGAATGTACTCTTAGGATCGGAGTACAATTTCCTTGGCTGAACCTATCAGGTATGAGGAGTGCAGCAGCTTTACATCAGTACTACTGACTTAATAGCTTATCGAGAAGTCTAAACTTGTGATGGCAGCCTCAGCTGAGGCCTGACGGGTCAAGTAATGGCCCTGTCTGTAGTTAGAGGCAGAGAGACGGCTCTTTGTTTGGCCTCCCATGAAAAGCTCGTCTATCTTCTTCCTCTGATGTTCTCAGGCTTGAGGCCAACTCAGTGACAGAAGGAGCCTTTGCACAGCACTGTGCCCTCTACCAGCGAGCTACAGAGAGGCTGCGCTGCGTTGCGACATGGAAAAACAGCAGAGAAACTAAACTTCTCACCTCTCATGTCCAGAGCAGGGTGGAGAGGTCACTATCGAAGGGAGGGAGGTCAGTTTTCCCAGCTGTTGACACCATAATTGGGGTGGTTAGCACAATGTTTTTATGGAACATAAAAATATATGGGTGTATTGTTCATGGGAAAAGGTCACAGAAAACTGAACAAAGCTGAAATAACTGACGAGGACATGAGCTGTGATGTTTTTCCACTGTTTTAACTATTACTTGTCATAAAGCACGTAAACGGCACATTGTTAGGTTAGTTCCTGGGATTTGGTACACTCATCTTTAGTCTTACTTAAAAGCAGTTTGTTGAATGCACACGTTTGATTAATGCTGTTAAATAAGGCATGCTATATGTCCTCATTTGGTCTGTCACATGTGGCCGAACAACACACCTGGAGGGGGGGTGGGGGACGGGGGAGTTTTCCCAACATTAGTGAAGGCATTGATCACAGCTTGGTGGCATTGCTCATGCAGAAGAGGTGATGCACTGCCATCTTGTGGTTGTCAGCTCTAACGTGCTGCAATAAATATCAGTTATCTCCCACTCGTCTCGCTCTCTGCTCCTCGTTCTCTCTCTCTGAGGTGTTTGAAGTGGGCTCATGAGATGAGACAGGCTCCCTGCAGAACAGCTCAGTTCAGGACAAAATAAGGCTTCGTACTGTTAGGCTCAGACAGTTCCCCCCCACATATTGTGCAGGCGCATACAAAAACACTGCTTTCTGAATGCAGTTTCCCTTGTTAAAGCGTGATAAGACAGAAGACACCTAGCCACCTCTGAGGAGGGGAAAAACAGATTGCACTTTGATGGAAATAAAGTGCTGCATCAGTTTTGAGAAGTTCAAGCGCACAGAACTTGCTGTTCTGTGACCTCCAGCACTTGTACATCTCTGTCATCTGTCTTTATATCAGCGAAAGCAACTCGGCAGACACTGACAGCCAATTCAGCGAGAAACAAGCTCTGTGAGGAAATGGTGTGATTTTCAATTCCAGCTGAGTAACTTTTGAGTTGTTGTTTTTCTTTGTCTCTACTGTTTGAACATTGACAAATTCATACAGCAACAACTGAAATTGGAAAACAGATTTTGGTGTAAGATAGCGCTGCAAGTAACGATTCTTTTCATCATTGATGAATCTAAACTATGAACTGATTAATTGTGTAGATAATGAAATGTCAGACAACAATGGAACAAATGTCCATCACACGAGTGCTTCAGTGCCAGTCTTCAACTGGACTTAAAACAATACAGAACCCAAAGATGATCAAATTAATATCACATTTTTAATATTCACCTTCGCTAGAAAGAATGAAATGTGGGTCTTTTTTTCCAAATTGTTGCCCATAAATCTTTCTGTCAACAGGTTGATATGTGAGGTTCAGTGTGACGGTTGGCCGAGCCTCGATGGGGAAAATGCGTTGTGTGTCATTCAAAAAAGTGGACTTTTACCAAGGAGGTCCTCGAGGAAGCAACTTCGATTTGTTTAAAGAAATCTCTTTCTAACCTTAGTCAAGTAGTTTTGGTAACTCCAACCACGTGGTTTTGGTTTCCTAAACCTAGCCATGTGTTTCATTTTTTTCCTAATTCTAACCGCAGGGTTTTCCACTTGGTTTAATTTTCCTAATTGGTTTTCTACGACCAGGCGAGACACAGTTGTGACACTGACACACTGTCCTGTAGTAGACTGGTGGGTGTATTACACGCTTTAGTGAGATACCGGGTTGGTAAGAACACAGATCACTCTTACTCAGCACCTTTGATTTATTTTTTTCTCTGCTGTTTAAGATCCATTTCGATAGTCCTTTGACTGGCTCCTGTTTCTCCAATATGTCATCAGACTGGTTTCTTTACATTCATTGAATGTGCACTCGCTGTGTAAGATCTCTGATTGGCTCTCTCTTCAAAGAAATGACTCTTTATTAATTCAGTTTAAACTCATCGTGTGTCTTTCCTGTGATGGTAAATGTTTCTGCAGTGTGTGTTCACGTGTGTTCCTTGTGTGTTCGTATGCTGTATGTTAGTGTATCTATGCTTGGTGCCTTCTGCATACAATCCTGCACAGAATAATTATTTTGCAGTTCAGCAGCCCACATCATACACTGAGGCCAGCTGGAGTAGAAGAGGCCATATGGTGTCAGAGAAGAACTGGGAGGTTGGCACAAGAAGGCCAAAGTATGCAATATTTGGTCACATAGCAACATATTTTCATGTATGTCGGGCTACACACAAGAACATGAATTGCACCTTAAATAATAACTTCAGTGTTGTTTGAGTGTGTGTATGTGGAGGCATCAAAACCCTCTCTTCTGTTGCTGAAAAACTGCAACCGTGAATTTCAAGTTATTTGTCCGTGTGGACGAACATCTTGTTCTCCACTGTGCTCCTCTGTCTGCGTGTGCCCTGACTACTAACACTGCTCTGGGTTGGAACGGAGCTCACCGTGGCCCCTGTCAGAACCCCTCCCCACACACACACATGCACACACACAGACACACAGACAGACAGACAGACAGAACATTTCTAGAGGGAGCACACAAACTGGCCAACAGTCCACCTGGAAGTTAAGTTACATGACAGTCTTTGGTTGAATTGTGCTATACTTTTCCAGTCCTCACTAATTAACTGTCTCTGTGCTCTAAGGTGATGTTACAAGTCCTGTATTCCAAGACATTACAATAGTTAACTGGTTAAAAGGCTGCGATTGTGAAGGTCTGTGAGTTTGGAGGCTACAATATTCAGAACAGACAGGAATTAAAAATGTTAAATGATTACACTAACCTGTTCCTGGGTAATTAAGTGAGTGTATATTTTCCTGTAAACATGAACCGTCTGATGACTAACACTGCTCTGATTGCCATCAATATGCAGATGGGTGGCACTCTGCATATTTTGACATTTTGTGTGTAAAGTGAATGTTATGACGTGAGAGTGCATAGATGGAAGGGTGGCCGAAATGGAAAGGGTTTATCCTCTAGGGAAACCAACAACATTAATATTTAACTGAGGAGCATGACCACAGTCAAATAAATGGAAATCTGTCCAGCTATTGTTTCGAAATCCCGTTCTGAATAGGGCGATTCAAGTTAACGGACTGAGACATGGTCAAAACGTGTATAGGATTTGTGAACACTTACACTCACAAAGACACACACAGCATATTGAAGACAGTACGGCAGGGCTTGAGCAATCGGGCACTTGCGCTTCATAATCACAGCTTACATAGCCGGTGTAATTGCAGTTCGGTGACGCACATATACAATTACCCACTACACAAGCTCATTAACAAAAAAAAATACAAAGGTCTGACATCATTACTCACCTTGACATCAACACTCAATACATCGACGGCGCAGCATGCCATCGAGTCTGCCTGGGATGAAACGCATCCTCCCCTGGAGACTATAAGCCATCAGCCTGAGGTTTCTGTCTCTAGGTGTGTGTGTGTGTGTGTGTGTGCGCCTGTTTGCGTGTGCGTGTTCAGTATGTGTGTAGCTTTATAAAGTCCTGACAACAGCTTTTATTCATACGCACTCTCCTGCCTGCCCACCGTCCCGCTTTGGATGGTGTTACCTGGTGAAGGTGTCAACAACAGTACCAGCTATTTCCTAATAGGGATACAGCAGTAACGTGGCTGACTGACAGAAAGTGTACAACGTGCTCTGCACCATCCACAGTTTATTTTGTTCATTTTCACCCATTTTATGGCTAAAACCTCTACTTTTCTCCTGAATGAAGACAAGATCTTCGGTTATGTTGCCTTATATCTGTTTAGGATTTCACACTTCCATTCTGGGTTTGGTATCACTTGTGCGTGATACAATGTCCGTGCAAGCAATGTTGTTTCTAGTACACTATCTTGGTGTTTCTGGCATTAAAAAGTTAAGAAAGGCACAGTTTGTTACCGATTTTCCAGCTGATCATTTGTGAAATATTCATATACCTACATTACCTCTGTCATAGTTCTGTGGTGCTTTTTTTTTTTTTTTTTTTTCCTGCATAAGAACTTAACCAAAGCCATGCGGCATCTTTATCTGTTTGTGCCACTCCTGATTACTCTGAAACGGCTGGTGTGTTGTGAAAGACGCTACAGAGAAAAGTCCATTGATTTCAGAAGAGAGATAGATGCAGAGTGCCGGGGGGTGGGGGGGGGGGGGGGGTGAGAAGAAGAGAAATGGAAAAAGCGAGAGAGGAGAGGAGAGGAAAGAGGGAGTCAAAACAAAATGGGAGGGAGGGGAGAGAGGAGGCATGATAATGAGCCTTACCTCTGACACATCCTCCTGTTTCTATGGAGACCAAGGAGCCAATCGTGTGGCCCTGCCGAGGACTGTACTACTGAGAGCAGATAAGAGGGTGAAGAGAGGTGTGCGCAGATGCCTCTCTATTTATGAGAGGCAGTAAAATCCCAGTTAATCTCCCAGAAGCCCTCATGCAGGTTGTGTCCTCTTGTGTTTATTAAGGTGTGGCGGTCACCCCTGGCACTGATACAGCAAAGACTCACCATCCATCCATCCACGCGTTAGAGCGGAGGCTTCTCATCAGGCAGCTCATTTAGCTTCTCGGCTCTACAACACCCCACCCCACCCCGCTGCTCCTCCTCCACCACCAGCCGCCGCTCCACCCCCTCCCCCCCACCGCCTGCCAGCCTCTTGGATGCTCCTTGTTACATCACACACACTGCTCTCTGGCAGCCCATGTTTGTGACTGGGAGGGAGAGGGAGAGTGAATGCGAGTGAGCCCGTGTGCGCACGCCGTCCCACCGTCGAGTCCCGTTGACCAGAAATACAGGATGGACAAACCGAGCGTGTGGCGCGCTGTGGTGAGCAGCACAGACCCCAGGCGAACGCGAGACCCCGGGTCCCACTCGAGCAGACCAGGCTCGGCCATGGGTTACCGGCTCTACGACATGTGAGTAGCGTGATCGGTGTGAATGCTCGTCGGACGGTCAGACAGGCGGGCTCGCCTGCCCGGGCGCCACTCGTGTAGCTCCCATTCACAGAGAGAGCGGTCGAGTGGGTGGTGGTGGAAAACACGGTGTCTACCTGTCTAGTGTCCGTGCTGAGTCACCTTTGGCATCCAGACCTTGCTCTGTCCTCTCGGGTTCCCTTCCCGTGGTCTTCGTAAACAACGTCTCTCTCTCCTGGGGAGGGGCGGCGAGGTGGGACATGCGTTTGTGTGAATGACATTGTCAGATTTCCCCACCATGAATTAATACCGTGTGCCTTAATGTAAAGTGAGGAAAACTAAGTGTTGCTTTGTATTTGCGAGCCTCCCTTTATGACTGAAATCACAACAGAGTCATGTGAGAGATGGTTTTAGAGCCTCGGGTGGCTGGGAAAAATGACTAATTTCTGGATGATGCTGTGACAGCTCGTACTGGGCACATGAATTCTCCGCGGCTTCTGCTGTATGTTTGTGGGTGTGAGTGTGTGTGTGTGTGATTGGTACAATGTGTATGTGCGTGTGGCATTGCTACTGTGTGCGCTTGTGTGTGTAAAATGCGGCTGGGTCTGAGCTGTTATTTTTGGAATGACGATGAGTCCTACAGTCCGTGTGTGGAAAGCTTGCATTCCTTCTTCAGTGAAATCACGTGTTAATCCTGCAGGGATAAAAAAAAAAAAAAAAAAAAAAAGGCTGACAAAATTGTATTATCTTTCTTTTCTTTTCGGAGTCACAATAGAGTTTTATTATGGGTATGGTGCTGCACAAGAATTTTCTGCACACAATCTGCCCTTTGCTAGTACGTAGCACATTCACCTGAATAAGCATTTGCCACCTTATTTCTCTGCAGAGGCACATTTAAGTTTGTTTTCCTTGTTATAGCATGTGCAATCCGCATCACTGTGCACCCTCTGATTCCTTTACAACCCTGTAAAAGTAACCATGAACACACATTTCTCACGCATGTCCTTACCAGCTGGTGCATAATGTTGAGCTGAATTACCTTGTCATGTCATGATCTAATGCTGTACATGGGGATCAGTCATCTTAATGAATATGAGACCTTCATGAGTCTCCACTGAGTCTTTCACAGGCAATCTGCCACTGCCCATCAATGGCTTAAATCTCTGCTTTGTTTCCATTTCTTGTGTACAGCAGCACACATAAACACATAGCTAGATTCCTCAGCTTCTCAAGTTTCTTCAGTGTACCGGTTCACAATTATGATCTTACGGCATGCTTGATTTAGAAATGCTTTTGCTGTTGCATAACAAGCAGTAGAACATTTCAGCCTGTCTGTGGTTTGAGATAGAGGCTGATATCTTTCTTGCCTGCTCCGTCGTAGCTTTAATCCAAGGAAATCTTTAACCACAGACAGTCACATGGCCGAGGGGCAGACCTCAGGAAGGTGAAAGTGTGCAAATCCATGACTTTGTGAAACACTGGCCGATGTTGTTCGGGGAGAGAGGAGATGTGCTGCAGATTGACACTAATATGGAGGCTTACAGTGCTGGGCCAATACTCCTTTAATGAGGAGCTGGAGTGGGATGAGCCTGTTCTGTTGTAAATGTCATTTCATCATCGCTGGCAGCTCCTGCCCCTCTGGAATTCTAATGCTGTGCCTACAACACTTGGAAGAGGAGGAGGAGGAGGACAACACTTGGAAGAGGAGGAGGAGGAGGAGGAAGGAGGAGGAGCAGGATATCCTGGGTTTTGCCAAAGGCTTTCATGGCCTTTAAGGATATTACACTTCACTACTCTGGCCTGAAGGGACGCACAGGTTGCCTTGAGATGAATATTGCAAAATGCAAGGTGTGTTTTGTTCAGTTTAGCCCAAACAAATGTGTGTGCCGTGTGTTTGCCTGAAAATGTATTCTCTAATTGCAAGGAAAGCTGAAGAAAAAGCAACTCAAGTCAAACCAGGTCTGTTAATGGATCGCCGTGTGTCAAGTATACACTTTACTGGTACAAGGAAAGAGATCCTGCATTTTTCACATTGCACAAGTCAAAATATTTGGTGCAAAATCAATATTTTAACTACATTATATTATGTGAAATAGTACAAAAAACAAGACTGTAACAGTATTGCCAAATCCACAACCTCTGAGTTGGTTTTATTTGACATGAATGTATAGACACATTGTACCAGCACTTCTGCCCAGACACATTGTTCAACGGTTGTTTACATAGCTTGTGCACAGAAAAGGAATAATTGCTTTCTAATAATAGGCAACTGTCTGCTATTCTAAATCCTACCAAATGTACGTGTTCGAGTCGAGATGTGCACAAAAGCAGGCGTTAATCCCGTTTCCCACGACATCGTCATTCAGGAGGTTTGGTCTTTCAGATATTCAGCAGCACACTCAATATAGAACATTTCGTAGACAAGGTGGTTAATAAACATCAATGGGCTTTACCCTTCATGAAGATAATGTCATGCATTCTCAGAGGGCATTCGTGCCGTGAGCCTTTTTCAGCAGCAGTGCCCGTTTCCCATCATTGGCTGAGAAATTGTAAATGCAATGCCCCCGTTCAAGTGACGCCAGCACTGATGAAAAACAGAGTGCGTCACCAGAGCTGACGGCACATTCCCATACTAGACAGCAGAGTGTGCTCGGTCTGCAGACGGGCACAAAGACAACTGCCGGCGCTGCTCCGAATGTGCCTCTGCTGCAGACAGCAACCGTAGGATGCATGGAGCTATTGCGTAAGACAGCAACTGCACACGATGCATTGCGTTGCCAGCACATGGACTGGCGTGGAGCATGCTGTCACTTCACGTGGCGTCAGTGGATGGGGGCATACAACTACAGAGCAAGAAGTGAGTCACGTGTGTACAGTATGTTCACGCCTGTCATTATAATAACCCTTTGATGTTTCACTCGTCTGATATCTACAGTGGCTGCCCTCTGCAATGAACAACTACTTTCAGGCTGTGAAGTGGACATAATTACGGTCATTAGAACATCACAATACTTAATGCAGCCTTTAAGACTCTATAACACATTATTTATCAACTTCATTCTTAATGTGCGACCGATAGCAGGACATTCACACCTTATTATTCTATCTTCTGCTCCTTCAGCAATGTTTTTGACGGAACACACCAGGAAAAAACGCAATAAAATAAAATTCAAATCAATCAATCATTAATAGATAAGAATGGATAATACAGAGGTCAAAAATCACTTCACTGAGGCAGTGCAGGTGTTCAGTAAAGGACCCGACTGTGCCAGTTCTCCCACCAGTGCGACAGTAGCATTTTGGCTTTTGCCAAAATAGCACAAACTTGGCTAAGGCTGAGCTCAATCAGCTCAAAGGCTGTCATTTGCGAGCTAAAACGTCAGCAGCTGGACATCTGCTGGCTGGCACTGACTTTTCAGTGGAGCTAAGTTTGCAGCTGGAGCTCTGTCAGCCGTGTGTAAGGATGATCAAACCAATGGGAGCTGCTGGGCTCTCCGGGACACATCTCAGTGAGTTGAAGTTTCCTCAGGGGAGCAGCTAGTGCTGATGCATTGGTGGTTTGAAACAGCCCATAATAAGCCCCTGCCTTTGCCAATAGCAGCGTCAGAAGTGACAGCACAGAGAAGAGTTGGGTGCTCCAGAAAAGGATTCATCTCCAGAACATTTTGTTCCTCCGGCAAATATAAAAACAGATATGAGGATATGTTTGTCAGCTACGATTTTATATAATAACAACCATACCACGATACCGCTGAGCATGTTATCATGTATTTTGATTTGATTGCCATAATTTTCTGTTCGGTGTTTCACAATTGAAATAATGTTGTCACACTTAAATCCATTTCCACAGATTGCATACCGAATGACTCAAGCTTATTTATTCTCTCTATGCGTGTGTTTTGCTTTCATGACTCTGGAATTTCAGTATGTGCTGCATTTGGTTACTTCATACAAGACAGTCTAATCCTATCAGGGATGTTAAATGGTGAATCCCAGTGATATGTGATGGCGCCGTTATAAGCCTGCACAACAGGACAAATATTTATATAGTTACAAAAGAAGATACGATCATCTTCTCTATTCTATAGCAGAACTAAGCAGTGTGCTTTTGACAAATGCAGCCTGTTGTGTTGGACATCTGCGCTGTGCTGGTGGTCCTGCATCTAAGCGTACCATCGTTGACAGGGAAGACGGCGTCCTACATCAGGTCTGTGCCCAGCCGCGGGTTATAAAAGGCCTTCAGGATAGTTGACAGAGACTGAAAGTCATGTGATCCTCCTCCACGAGCCACAAAGGATTTTTCCCCATTTTTTGTTCTCTTTGTCTTCGCCTTTCTTTTTTTGGTCTATGCTTTCTGCTTCAATACAAAGCCCAAACTGGAGGAGTGAGTCTGTACTTATTGATCTCTCTCATCCTTCATTTCTCTCTCTTTCTTCCTGGTTTTATGTCTCCCGCCCTCCTTCTCCTCCTTTTCTGTTCTGTCCTTTTTTTCTTCTGTTCTGCATGGCTGCTTCCAGGCTGGCGGCTAAACAGCTGTACTGTACGATCTCTGTGACACAAGAGCTTCTGCTGATGCAAACTGTGCTGTGCTTACTTTAATGTAAGATTAGCTCCCCAGAGCTCCTCTGTAAAATGATATTATCCGCCCTGTAGTATAAACTGCCATGCTCGTGAGAAACTCATGAGCTTCTGTGGTTCCGTCTTTGCTAGTAATGGTGTCTCCCAGCTGAGTGCAGGAATTCAGTTTTCATCCCAAACAGAAGAACCAAAACTGTGTGACACATCAGTAAAGAACATGTGCTAAGTGTTGTCGTTTGTATATCCTGATCATAAATCATCCCAATGTTTATACTGCAGTTTCTATCTAGCAGTCATAAACCACAAAAAAAATGCTGGTTAATTTTGTGAAGTTGGCAACTGGAGATCTGAGGTCTGCCAGTTATTGAATGCGTCTCTGATGTGGCATGAACGAGGAATAAATAATTTCCCTGTTGTTTTTGTGTGTTGATGTAGTCTGAGTGAATCAGCACGCCTGTCGGACTCCTCATTCCTCCGCTCACATCAGCTTATTGGCTTTGAAAACCTGGAAGCTTCTCCGATCTGCCACCAGGGGGTGAACTTTTCTAACACATTCTCTCAGAGACTGTCCTTCACACAGACCTTAAAATCAGCTCATGCTCTCTGTTATACTTCATGCAATCATGGGTAGAACCCATGAACTTACCTTGAACTTTTTCATCATACAATTGACCTTGTGCTAGCCTTTATTGATGGTTATTATGTGTAATATATAAGTGCAAGATAGCCTAACAAGGTACAGTCAGGGTTGGAATGAAGTTCATCTTTGGCCAGGACAACTTCCTCCATTTTTATTCTCACTCCTGCATCCTTTTCTTGTATTCCTAAAGCTTAGTAGGATTCCCTGTCCACTATACTTTTTTTTTACCACTGACCAGAACATGTTCTGCAGCAGGCCATTTTCTATTGAAGTGTTTTATTGACCGCACGCCTCCTGCTCAGACCGGGCCACGGTGAAATCCTCTGGGCAGCTTATCTGTGATTGACTGTGTCAGTCGCAGGGAGAAGTGATGTACCTTCACTATAATGCTCACTATCAGCCTCTATCAATGTTCTACAGTATAATACAGCAGCACAGTACAAACAATAAGAACTTGTCCTAAGGATTATTTAAATGAGGCCATTTATTCAGTTTGGCCGCGGAGTCGGTGGGATATCTCTGTGTTGATTAATCTTTTATGGAGATGTGTTTTGATCCTCCTGCAGTGTAATGAAGATTTTAGTCAGGAAAGAAAAAGAAGGAAAAATCTGTCACTTTTTTATATCCTTAACTTACTTTTCACACATATTTGCTTGCATTGTTTTCGTAGCTTTGTGTGACATTGACCTTGACACTGACCTCTGCAGAAATTCAGTAGTTTTCAAGGTCTGTAGTGAACACCACAAAGATGTGGAAGAGCATCAAAAATCCCAGTAGTGGTTTGAGGCATCTTACTAAGTCAAAACATTTCTCTCTATAAAAAAAAAAAAAGAAAAGCAATTTATCACTGGAAACACAGCGCCTCTTTCAAACGCTAAAAAATGTTGACTTCTGCCAGCAAAAACTTCTGATATGTGGATCCATGCATTGTCGTAGATACAAGTACCAGTTCACCACACGTGTGAACTTGCCAAAGTTTGCCACTTTGAACAATCAATCCATCTACTCGTTAAATTATAGCCTGTTGTGCTTGTATACACTCTTGCTCAGCTCTTTATCCGGCACAAAACAAGTAATAACCATGTGCTCCAATCAGAACCACTGAATGGTTATGACAGTTAGAGCTGTCATAATTGCTTCTCTTTGCCTTTGACAGACTGAGTTGCAAAGAGGGAACTAAAAGGGTTCTCAATCTGTCACGACCCACATGAGTAAATCATCACGATGAACAAAAGGCATTATGAGCTTTTGAAAGCGATGAAAAAAATATTCTTTAAGGTCTCTTACCTTTTAACTGCTCTCTTAATTGTGGTTGGTGGATTTTATCGAGCATTAGCCGCTAACTATAAATATCATCTGATAATCTGCTTTAAATGTGTCTTTCCAACAATTCCATGTATCCAGAGTGCAGGAATAGGAATTTAAACAGCAAGATAAGTACACTTAGGGACGAAGTGAAATGTTCACTCTGAGAGCATTTGTTTTTCACAGGAGCAAACTGAGATGAAGGGCACGGATAGAAAAGACACCGAGAGTGTGCGGTCACTTGATGTGAGTTGTGTGTGAATCAGGAGGCCTTAGTTTTTGTGACAAAAGACTCCTGAATGGTGTGTAGATGAATTCATTCCTCAGTGTCCCTGCTGTTCACACAGGCTCTCAGTATAGCCTTTGTGTTGCTCTATATCGTGGCTTGGGAAAACAGACGCAGCCCATATTGTGCCAGAAGTTGTGTGTGAAAAGAGTCGTGCGGTGATTGACACCAAACAGAGCTAACTATACCAATTAGTGTGCTAATGGTGAATATGCGCAGACATTGATATTGATGTTTGTATATTGTTGGTTGATGTATGCGTATGCGAGTGTACTTGTTTGTGTAATTATGTAGCATTGTCAGTGTTTGCGTGTTTGGACACTGACAGCGGCTGAATATTGATGAGAGGCCCTCCACGCCTGTTTCCCATGACCACTGGGACTGGGTGGCACTGCATCTCAGGCAGAGAAAGAACAGCACTGTGCTTGTGTTCAAATGCACACAAAAAAACCTCCAGCAAGAAAAGAGAGCCAACGTTTTATGTGTCTAAGTCTTATTGCTCTCCTTTAAACTGCAGCACATTTAGAACATGGCTCTTATGAAGACACACCGTTTTTTGATGCAGATTTAACAACCTGAAATAAAATTTGACTGCATTAACTCTACATAGCTCTAACGTTGCACCGTTCATATTTCAGCCTTACTGTTTAATTCAGCTCATGAATCATTTTATCGATCATAACTGAGCATTTGTTTAAGCAGCCTAAGAGCAGTTGTACTTCCCTAAAATGTTCCGATGACCTTGATAGATCAAATGAAGGAGAATTTTTTTCCCCTTTACTAGATACCGACAAAATCTGAGAGCACTTGAAGCTCATATTTATTTCAACAAAGCATGTGTATAAACGCATGTGGTCATACAACATTGCAACATCCCCTCCCCGCTGAAAAGCCGACCAATCGCGGGCTGCTCTGCGCGGCTCCCATTTGAAGCTTCAGTAGTACGGTAGTGTTGCCCAGCAACCAGAATCGGCACATTTCTGGGAGGTCCTGTGTGGATGGCAGCAGCTGTAACAGGGAGAGGGAGACAGAGAGAGCAGGAGGGAACGGATCAGGAGAAGGGTTCAGGAATAGGAGGAGGGAGAAGGTTCAGGATTTTGCTGGAGGAAGGAGAAAAGGAGGTGAAGATGGCAGTAAGCTGGAAGGAGGAGACACGCTGACAGCGAGAGAAAAGACCCTATCTGTCTCCTCGTAAGAAAGTTTGCTCATGCAACAGAGGAAGAGACAGAAGAGGAGGCCTTTGATGCTCCCTGTTGAGTCTGGGCTGGTTCAGACAGAGATGAGTGAGTTTTGGAGAATCCCTCCTCGTGTCTGCGCTCCTACACATTCCTCTACCTGTGCCTGCTGGAGCGGCGCAGAGCTTCGGCTGTAGCCATGATGTCTCGGAGGATCCTGGGCTGACGCACTGTGTGGAGGGACCGGCACAGAGGACACACTGACTGACCTGGATAAGAGTTAAAACAGAAGCGAAGCAGCCAACATAGAGCTTATTTTGGAGAGGCGGATCCCGAGCATTAATATTTGTTCCAAATAAATCCTAGAAAGGTTCCTCATAGGCCTGCTTTTATGGGTTGACGATGACTGAGACAGGTCCAGGAGTGATGTGGTTGTTCTGGGCGGGTTAAAACCACTCAGGCTGACGTCCATGCTGGGAGATTCACTGGCTGAAGAAATGAGCAGCCTCCTGCGCTCGTGGAGCCTTTTAACGTTGTTGGATTCCTCTGCTTTTCTGCCCTGTTGACCGTCTGAGCCGAGGATGTGGAAGTTCAAAGCGTTTTGCCTGGATTACTGGCATGTGCTGTGTTTGCACCCACACAACAACTTTTACAAGAGGTACGTTTAAAAATTGGCAGTAGATCATTTCTTACTAGCTGCGCTACGTGGTTTGAACAGCTCATTATTATCTGACAGCGTGTTGATGTTGCTGCCTCTGTTGAAGTGCTCCCAACATTCAGCAAATCAATGTGTTTTTAAACAGACTCTGGAAGAATGACTTCATCAAACATGGCTGATTGATAGAGAAGCAGTTGTGGTGCTCGGCTCTACAGGCTGACACACTGGCTGCCTGAAAGACATTATGCAGAGGAGTGTGAGCTGCCGGAACCATTATCACTCTCAGAGCGAACCAGGTTACAGCTGTTATTTTGTAGAAGCACTTGGTTAAGTAACTCAGCTCTTAGTACGACCTTGTTGGTGTCTGTTTAGCGTTGCCACTGCTGGAAAGGACGAGTTGAGCTTTTAATTCATCTCTGCCCCGCGGCGACCTCTCACCTTTCACCCATTGCATAATCTACGCCTCGTCTCGTGACGCTAGCTTTGCACCTTGCATCAAATTTAATGAATCTATAGTGTTTTTGATTTTTTTTTTTTTCTTCTTCTTCTTCTTCTTTAGCCTCAACGTGCCAGCCATGCCATTGGATATTATTTAATGTTTTTGCCGACATTTCAAACTGTAAATCACAGCAAAGATGCAACGTACACAGTATAACGGCTTTTCTTTGAATGAAACATGTTAAGAGGTTTTCACACTGACTTATATTCAGTTTCCAGGTATGTTTCTAAGGTAAACACTACTCTTTCCCCCTCTGTGCACATCACTCATCTCCCTGCTTCCGTGTGACATCATTTAAAAAAAAAACTAAAAAAAAACATAAACATGCCCATCACCACACAGATATGTGATGCTCCGCATTGCATGCATAGACTGCAGGTATTCAAATTGAGATGCACGTGGAGTCATTTTGCACATAACCATTGTCTGCTTAAGATGTGAAGAAAAACACAGAGGTAGTTTGAGTTCCCATGATGATAAAGGTGCTTTAACGTGTGGGTGGTCTACCGTGTGTCTGATGGTCTATAATCTTCAAGCTGCAATTTCTGCTTCAGAGGACCGTAGTTCTTCTGAATTGTTACCTCCCCTCTTAAACAACATAATTTAGATACCAGGTTTTAGAGCTGTACAGATAATAACTGCGGTGTTTTGGTACATTATCTAACCGGTGATGTTTGCAGAGGCTTCTTTCACGCCCATCCCTTCATGCAGATGTTTGATGTCTGAAACAAGAGCGAGCTGCAGTGTGAAGATTCAGGATCTGTGAAAGTCAGAGGCATCTGCCTTCTGTCCATTCTCTACATGCTAATGTGTTCACACGTATATAAACACACAGTTGTCATCAGCATTAGCCTTCTGAAGGTGAGAATACAGTATGTCCATGATTCATTAATAATGCATAACTGCGAGTGTTCTTTGAACGAAGGCCTCGAGGAATCCCCCAGCTGTAGGTGCAACCTCAGTATCATACGGTTATGGTATTATAACCAGTATTTTAG
This sequence comes from Brachyistius frenatus, assembly GCF_029030835.1. Taxonomy (NCBI): domain Eukaryota; kingdom Metazoa; phylum Chordata; class Actinopteri; family Embiotocidae; genus Brachyistius; species Brachyistius frenatus. The sequence goes on along the minus strand of NW_027210605.1, from coordinate 1,016,553 downwards.
TCTATTTTTATATCATATATTTTTTTATTTCTCTAGTTCAAAATGACAGACTTCAAGAGGTTTGTGCTCAAATAAGTTCCCAATAGTTTATTAAATCTTTTGCTAACTGTTGCCAACAGCTGACTTCAGTCTATGAGTAAGAGGTTTTTTCGAATTATTTGGGACAATTGTTTATTTTTTTCCACACACTCTGAACAACTCATTATGTGTCTAATCCCACAGAGTTCCTGGAATATCCTGGTCACGGGGCGTAGCTCATTACATTGCTCTGGCTTCACTGTAACATAGTGAGATTGTCTCCAGGAGTGAGATCGTGTTGTTAAAGCAAGGTCGGCGTAGTAACTCAAAACAGCCTCTCCCAGCTGCTGAACTGGGGTTCACCCTCCCTCCTGCATGGCCTTCCCATTGAGAGCAGTGTGATTGTTGGACACTGGCCCAAGTATAACCATACACACAGGGACTGAAAGCCCTCATGCTCTTTCCATCTCTCAATCTTACTTTATTACACGCTCTCGCTCTCTCTCTTTCTCTCTCTCGTTTCACTTCCAAATAAACAAGCACACATCAAATACACAACACAGGCCCTGCCCATCACCACTGGGGAGCATGATGCATCCTGGGAGCAGCAGCTGAGTGAAAGATTGCATTGGACAGAACAAAAAGGAACAAAAGGAAGGGGTGTCTGCAGAGAAGCAAAAGAGGACTGGTGTGCGTTTCGATGTGGGTGGAGAGCTTTTGTTAAGAAGAGGGATGACTTTCTTCTGCTATATGTACTGGGCCTTTGCCTTACTTGGTCATCAGGCAGCTTGCAAGAGCAGCAACTCTGACTCCAACATAAACTGGGACAAGGGGAGCTTCGAAAAGGCACAGACAAAGTAACTTTAGCAGCGAAAGAATGAACTTCTCTGTGGGTTCTCTATGGAAAGTGAGAGATGTAAGCTGTAATTTGTGGTCGAGGAGGGAGTGAGCACAGGCTGTACTTCTTCTGGCTCTTTTAGGGGCAGTTTTGTGTTTTTGAAAGTTTTTTTGAAACTTCCTTTCGGTGCCATGAAAATTTTTTTCCTGCATGTCTGATGCCTCCGGTGATGTCACTGCTGTGTGGGACGCAATGTGGAAGTACTGCATTTCCAGCCGAACTATAAGGTAGGAGACCATCTGGCATAGACCAGTGTGGATGGCAGTGGCCTGCAGTATAAGTGGTGGTTGTCTTTCAGACTGACCGCAGCATATTTCTGACATCTTGACTGATCAAATAACATTCCTGTCTATAAGCTCAAGCTCGGTGGTTTCCTTTCTGGAACCCTGGAAATATTTTATCACGCAGCTGAAATAGGCAGAGGCAACAGTTAAGACATTTTCAAGGTCTTTCTGGGCATTTTACTTAAGACTTAAGAATAATCTGGCTTTTCTATTTTCATTTCCTTTAAGCTTTACCTTTGTCTTGCCATAAAGGACGGCAGCAGAAATGTCCTCTGACAAATCTCTTTCAGAATGAACTTGGAAATCGGGGCAAATGTAATTATTATTTAGAGAAGATCTTCACACTTTATTATTCAGAATCCATTGTGATGGAATTATGTGATTACACAAACTGTCCATTTAGTCTCTTCCATTGTGTCTTTGTGCTTTACGTTAAACCTGTGACCTGATTATAAAGATGTAGTCTGGAAGGATATTTTCCAGCGTGCTCTGTAACTCACAAAAACATACCGGTCTTTTTATGTAATCTTTTTTCGTTTTTCTCTTGGATCAAACTTTTATGTCTGCACACTGTCGAGCATGAAAATATACAGGGAGGCTCCTTGTCATTATGCTGTGCAAAGATTTTCTACACCTTAGATTCTTATCCATCACGTAACACCATCAGAGAGAAGACTGATCATCAGCCCCAATTTTATTCAATGGCCTTAAACACACAGCTCATGTCACAATGTTTAGTGACACCAACAAGCAGAAGTCCTGCAGCAGGTGTATTGATCTCAACATCATCATGTCAGTATATAAAAAGACCCGAGTGATCGAGATGCTTCACGTTGGGTAGTCCAAGTAGATACTTGACATCAATTTCCAACATGGAATGAACAAACATAGAAACTTATCAGTGTACTATCCTGCTTATACCCACGGCTACTTGCCAACAACATACCACATGTAATCAAAGTCAAAAATAAATTGATTTACACACACATACATGTAGTTGATTTAAAACATTATAAAATCTAAATCTAAAATAGAGTATATATGTATAACTGGTCTGTTTAATGAGGTCGGTATCGCTCTGTGACAGATTCAGCAGTGCATTCTGGAACAAACAACAAAAAAACACAAACAAGATTTTCTACTGACATTTTACAGCTGGAAAAATAAATGGAACATGCATGTACTGCACTTTCTTCCTGAAATATCTGCCAGAAGCTAATATCGATCAAAGCATGTTTGTGAATATATTTATTAACTGCCTTCCTTGCTCATCCAATTTTTACATTCCCACCGTCTCTTTGCTGTCTAGCCTTTAATATCTGTTGATGGAACATGGGGGAAGAAAACAAAAAAGCATGAACAGCAATGAAAAAAAAAAAAAAGCCATTGGAGGTAGTGGTGAACATCCTAAATAGGTTAATGCTAACCTGTTAAATGTAAGCGAGATAAAAGTACCAAGGCAATCCATGTATGTCTGACTACATCATAAATCCTTTAGCGGTGACACCGGAGACACCAAGGTGCATTTGATCTGGCTGGTTCTGTGAGAGTGTGACGACAGGAGCATTATTTATTTAATGTGTGTGGATCTGGAGCTTGTCAAATGGAGCCTTCTCGTCCCATAGTAGATCTCCATGGGATAGAGTACTGAAAGGAAGCTCTGTGGAACCTCATCTGACTGGACTGGGATATCAAACACCTCCTGACAGACCTGCGTTGCTTCATGATAGGTAAAAGGACTTTTGGGACATTAGTACAAACCGGCGTCGGCCTGAACTGTACCGAGCGCTCGTAGGTGACTAAACATAAGGCCTGTAGATAAAATGAGAGCAGACACTGACGCCTCTGTTGATCCTCTGCTTTGGTACGCTGGCTATGTGACAAGTGAGGTCTTTTTTGGGGGAGTTGAGCGTTGAGAGGAGCTGCTTGTAATGGAAAAGTAGCAACCTGCCAACGCGAGCTTGCAGTTCCACTGTGGTGAGTGAAAAAAACTCTCCATGGTGGAAAAGCTTAGACGTGTCTCGGATGGAAGCCGTACTCTGGTCAGAAATGGCAGGATGATGGAGTTATGAGGAGGCTGTTATTGTAGTTCTCAAGCTGCAGCTGAAATTACTGAAATGTCAACTGGTTTTGTGGCTTCCGTTTTTGGTTGTGTATTTTTTACATTGGGAGGGGGGTTGCTGTGGTTGATGTGAAAATGAGTCGCAAGTGTTCATAGTACAATATGTTTCCACTCACCTGTTTGTAAGTTTTATTTATGTGCTCGTGTCTGGCCAAATGCTTATCCACTAGAAAATGGTTTCACACCACAACACTTGGCTGGATTTCACGGAGATGCATCATTATGGTTGAATTATTTTTCACCAGGGCCCACAACAACAAAACGAGCCTGACGTACCTTTGTATTTTAGTTGATTAGAGGTTTACCTGATATCTAAAGTACTTTATATGTGCAGGCTTTTTCTGATCATTTTTTAGTTGCAGTCAGTGTCCACATACCACTAAATAATTTTCACGCTTGTTTCTCCAGAGGAACGTCAGCTATGTGCAATAATCTTTTCTTTATACTTGCCTGATTATCGTCTGTAATAGTTTGCCTACCTTGTTTTGCTAAGAGAACATTTCCTTATGGTAGTAATGAATGGACATGTGTGCTGTGGCCATAACGGAAAGGCTTGAGAGTAACCTACACTCTCACTGTGTCTTTAGCTGCTGCAGGGTAGAAACATTATGGGAGAACATATCAGGGACCATTGCCTCTGCTGCAGTATCTGCTGTTCATATAAAGCTGTGCAGCTTTTCAAATGCTAATCATCTGTGGAAGCTAGTTTGTTTACTTTAATGCTCAAGAATGGCACCCTCTAGAGAAAGCACATTTCATGTTCAGGGTGTTAAGTGCACACGGTAGAAAATATTGCCATGTTTCAATCATTTCTCCCGCTCTCCCTTTTTGTACATGTTGCATGATTGAAGCACGGCCACAAACATGTGTTACCTCTGCACTCCTCTGCTCTTTGTGATCAGCGGGGGACTGAAAGCTCAGAAGAAAAACAGCCGCTGTCTTTTTCTGTTGCTTTTTTGCTGTTATTCTACTTTTGATGACATATTCTTTTGCATCTCTTCACAGTGCCATGCCTGGAGAATAATGAGGGTGTGTGCTGCATTAACTTATGTAATGGCGAGCAAGAGGAGGGGTGAGATGGGGGGGGGGGAGCAGTGAAGGAGGAGGGGGAGAAGAGAAGAGTGATGAGCTCATGCTGCTGCACTGCAGCTCTTATAGACACACTCTGCACCTTGTGGTCTTTATGCCATGTGATATTGCACATGCACAGTTTCCATTTGCAATAAATAGTTTATTGATTTATTCATATACAAATGTGTTTGCAGGTGCAAACAATAAGAGATATGTCCATTATTGTGTGTAACAAGAAGCCACTTTAGCGTTCTGCTGCAGAATCTGGAGGCTGGCATTCATGTTTTATTGTTAATCTCTCTGAATGGGAATTTGTGTGTGTACACTGTCCTTTACCTGCATCACTGTTGGTAGAGAGAGCTGATGCTCAGCTGTGAGCAAGCTGAGCCCCCCGAGCTCAGGTTGGTAATTGCTGCTAATCCACCAACTCTTTTCTGTGACAAAGCAGACCCTCATTATCCAGAGTGTGTTTTGATTTATGTCAGAAATGTGCGAGTTGAGTTAGGGTCAGGGGAAAGGGGGACTTGATAATAGCACGACGGCGCATCTACTCTATAAAGCAGAGTGGTGCCTTTGGGGGTTTTCAATTCTGTCAGCCTGCTGCGCATACGTGAATAAATGGATAAAGTACTGCTCTTGGCAGAGGACTAAACATTATAAAATACTGTCCAAGATTCTCAATGCTAATATCAAGAGAATGTAAATTATTTGAAGGAGCTGTGTGTAATTTTTTACTCAAAGTTGATTAAAAGCAGGATTTATTTGAAAGAAAATGTATCAATTGACATTTGATTATGATCTGGATTTTACCTGCATGCATAGTGTGTCCCATACTTGTGAAATTAGCACATGTCCCTGTATGAGAGGGAAATATCCATGCAGTCATGGGAGTCCGGGACTGTGGCTGGTAAACAGTCATTAAAGTTAAATGTTTATCCTGACTGGACTAATTGCCGTGGGCTGTGTGTGTAGGCCCATGCGTTTTGCATGTCTTCTGCCAGTATGTACGGCGCTTCTTTTTTTTCCCTGTCAGCCTTAGCTGTTGCCTTGACAACTGGCCTCAGAGATTTGTGCACGTGCATGCAATTGTGATAAATCCTTCTTTCAATCTGAGAGGCACCGTCCATAGAGACATAAAGATATGTTTTCATGTTTTATGAAGGTGTCGATGCTTTTTGTCCCATTCCGTTCAATAAGGGCCAGTCAAGACTGCAGAGTAATTTCTGACAAATGAGACGAGGAGATCAAACCTGCCTCCTCCTGTAGACACGAACATGTCCGCCTGCTGCTCAAATGAGCTCCCTCGGGAGCTGAATAAAGTTCCTCTCCCTCACTTTGTGTAGCCCTTGCTCTAACTCCTTTCTTCCTTTTTACAACAATAACCCTCCCACTGCTGCTCTACTTTACATCAACTTGTTTCCTTGCCCCCTCTTCGTGAAGATGATTGGAGACTCTTTTTATCAGTCATAAATCCCTAATATGGAACCGTACGGCGGTCTTCGTACAGTCTCCTGTACACCAGCGCCATCTGTTGGTAGAGAGACCGCAGGACAGAAAACAGCCTCAAGGACTGAGAAAGTCCCCCGTGACTACTTGATAGAGGTCTTATGTTAATCTCCCTCCTACTGTGTGAACAGTCCGGGGCCTTGGCTGCATTCTTCATAAAGAAACTGAGAAGACGTCAAGGTTGCTCGCCTGTCAGTGGCCACACAGTCCACCGATTCTGGCGTTCCACTGTGAGTGAGTCAAGGGCAGAGAGCTAAGAAATTAAACAATGGGAGATAGTTTAAGTCAAATAAATGAGCAGACCTGAATTCCACTGTGAGTCATCGGCGAGGGGAGAGAAGACAAATTAAGGCAGATGGGGGCTCTCGCCTTGTCTGGAGTCCCACAGAGGCTGCTGAAGCCTTGTAGCCTGTTTTTCTGGCTTTTCTCCCAGATAGCTCCTGTTCAGATTTTCTGCCAAAGTTTACTTAACCGTTCGGATATAATAATGATTTAACCTGGAAGCAAAAATCATTTTTTGTTGTTGTCTTTTGGGTGGTTGTGAAAAATCTGTGATCTCATTCTTGAATTATTCTTGCAAAAATGAGTCGAGGAACAACGGGAAATCTATCGGCTCACAGTTTCATTTTTCATTTACCCACAACCGAATGTGTGCTAACTTCTGAGAATGTCTTCTCTTACTGAGATGATTTTGTCCGCCGTGCAGAACTGGACAGAACCGGCCAGTGTATGACATAAAAGCAGATGACATCTCGTTAGACGACCTGTTATCTAACTTTATTTTAGGATGTGTTCTGGTTGAGAGCTCAAATTTCCCCTCCAGCAACACCATGTGTCCTAAAGAGGGAGGAAAAGAGGAAAAACAATCTGTGACCTTGCAGAGCTGCAACACGCAGGCTCCGAACATGTACCCACTGAACCACGGACATCAACACAGCAGCTGAGTAAATGACCACAGACAGAGGCATGTTTGGAGGTGAGAGGGAGAAGACAGCTGATGGTGGAAAGAGAGAGAGAGAGAGAGAGAGAGAGACTGGCTAATGAAAGAAAGGGAAAGATTCCAAGAAAGAGTTGAGGCTGTGAGAAACACTGTTGAGTGAGGCAGGGGGAGGGTGCTCAGCGTGCGGAGAGCCTCCTCTTTTCATTGACGTTGAGGGGAATATGCTGATTAGTGGAAAGTAAATCAGTCCGATGGAGGTTCCCACTCTGCCTGACAGAGCCACTGTGGCTTTCCAGTAACCACAGTCACCTTACCTTGCTGTAAAGAGCAGTCTGTCATCAGAGCCCGGATCTTGTTTCATACAGTATTAACCAACCCGGAGACGAACTTGTGGAGGTAGGTGGGCTCTACTATGAAGGTGTGTGTGTGTGTGTGTGTGTGTGTGTGTGTGTGTGTGTGTGTGTGTGTGTGTGTGTGTGTGTGTGTGTGTGTGTGTGTGTGTGTGTGTGTGTGTGTGTGTGTGTGTGTGTGTGATCTCTCTGGGTCTCTATAGGTTCTGTATCGGAGACAACAGCTGTTTACATTGTCCAGCCCTGTAGGTGTGTTGCAGGTTGGGGAGAATGCCAAATTTGATTAATGTTAAAATCATTTATCATGCAAAAATACCAATCCATGAGGGAATATTTATTTTCAGTTTTATTATGTCATTTTGAATGGAATGTGTTTTTTTGGACCTTTGTCAGATAAAACAATTGAAGACATCATCTTAGGCTCCAGGAAGCAGTGATGGAAAATGGTCATTGTTTTCTGTCTTTTTATACAGTTTCTCAGCTAATTAGAAAAATAACAAACTGATTGGTAGAAAATGGAATGAATGAGAGAGTTAAAAACGGTATTTTTACAGAAAGTATGCAACATAGAGCTGCTGAGGTGCTCGTACACTGGTGACAGGTACTAATGCCACTGCACTGTAGTCTGATGTCACTCACCCCGATGCACAGTGTCAGGAGGGAAGCAGAGCACAAAGGAAGAGTTGTTTGTGTTTATCGCTATCTCTCTCTATCGCTATCTTCAGAGTCAAAATAGATCTTTATAAAGATATTGAAGCTCGGCTTCAATTCCAGGACTCAGAGAGAAGCTGAGGACCAAACAACCTGTCTGAGTTCACGCTTTTGAACTGGCCAAAACCTATTTCCAATCCCAACATCTCTCTGATTGACAGCACATTCCTGCTGATCGTGCTGACCATGAAGCACATCCTGTTTACGTATTTTCAATGAAACCTATAGCAGGACCTTTGATGGCTGAAGACCAGTTTGGACCATTTGTTTATGAAGAGCCTTCACTTTGTCCATCCAGACCTCGTCTCATTAGGCCAGTCAACAGAATGGATGGCTTAGTGAGGACATCATTAAAACCTATTAGATGCACAGAGCGTGAGATGGCTTCTCCCTCATCAGTCTTAGCGAACGTGAGAACGTTGGTCGGAGAATACAGACCTTCACTGTATTGAATGCATGCACACTTCGCCTTCTCTTTACATCGCATGCAACTCACCCCTTCCTCTTTGTCCGTCCCTCAGTCCATTCCTCTCTCCTCTTTCTCTGCCCTGTGTTTACACGCCATCAAGTCTCACGTATTCTTATCTTGTCCCGTTGCAGGACGTTGCTGAGCTACAGTGTATGGTACAGCAAATAAAAGCTAGAATTCCCTTCTGGGACAATTAGGCAGCAGCTACGAATCTCAACAACTTCTTATTACACAGAATTCCTCGGTGTTGCGTCATTAAATGCAATGTAATTATAAAAATGGTGAACTGGCTTTTCTGGATACGCTGCTCATTATTCTGCAATGGGCCCACATGGGAAACGGGTTAAAATAAGATCTCGAGGCTGCTTGAACTTGATGCTGAGAAGCAAGTTCCTCCTGGAAGCATCTACTTCATGCTGAACAGATGTGTATGCACTTGAACCGGACAGCAGACAACAATGTGACCTATCACACTCACACGGGCCCTTCTGTGGAACTCAAAGCGATAGAAGCTGATCTGTTAGTACTCAGCTAAAAAAAAAAACCACATCAACAGATTACACAAGGAAAAGGATCTCATCCTGTTATCAGGGTTGGTTTGAGGATGTCCTGTATGTCCCTCCTGCAGAAACTGCTTCTCTCAGCTGTCACCGCAAGATTATTGTGGTATGTGCTGTACAGTTTACTCAAAGTTTAAGAGAGGCAGTTGACCTTGTTTACACAGAGGATTTGTTGAACAGCAGCAATGACGAAGTACCCAGAAAGTTTGACGTTGACTGACTGGACTATGTTACCTTCGATATAACAGAAGCCGTCACAGTGTCTGCTTTTCTAGGTAGTCACCTAAACTTTGCACTACCCAAACCATTGTAGAGGTAGGAAAACATTTTCAGCAGAAGTATTTTCAGTGGCATTTCATAACTGGATAAAATGTTCAATATGCTTTATAAAATCCGAATCACTTAACTAATAAGAAATGCCGGATGTATTTGCTATTAAGCTAAATGTGGCAACATGAGTGCCCCCTGCTATTTACCAATAACAAAAGAGGAAAAAAGGGGCAAAAAATGCCAGACTAGTTTGAGAGATTTGCTTTGCAAGGCCTTTAAGGGGATAGTTGGACATTTTTTTTGGGGGGGGGGAATTGTGCTACACTTTTGATCAGAAGATCAATACTATACTCATGTCTGCATACTAAACATGAGGGTAGAACCAACAGGCAGTTAGCTTAGCTTAGCATAAAGATGATAAAGAAAACAGGGGGTAATTTAAAGGAACTAGTGTGTGTGTCACTTTTAAGCATTTGAAGAGAGCAGGCTAACTGTTTTTCACAACTTCCAGTTCTTAGGCCAAGCTAAGGTAATCTCTTGGTAGCTGTAGCTTTTTATATGAAAGCGGTGTTGATCTTCTTATCTATCACCTGGTAAGTAAATAAGTTTACCAACTGTATTTGGATCGACAATGAAACCAATTATTTGAATTTAACCAGACTACCAACATTAACTGTCTCCTAGCTAATGTAGGCTAAATTAAATGCACCACTATGGCTTCAAATATTCCTTCTTAGTGCTGATGTGTACTTACTACCTGCACTCTATTCATACCTGGGCTCGTCCAGAATGTAAAATCAGGACTCCAGACCTGGGAAAAAGATCTGCAATTTTACAGATTGAAAAGAGTGTCTTCTCCTCCTTCCCATAGATATCCTTTTTCCACATAGTAACTTGTGTCGCCCGAGTTCAGCCGAGCCGATATATCAAAATGTGGAAAAAGATGAAGGCCAAGTGAACTCCTGGAATTCAAACCGTATCTGCACTGTAGAAGCAACTGGAGGAAATAGACTCCACCAAGAGAAAAACACTCTCATTTGGCCAATGTTAATGTTTATGTCAGTCATAGATTACCGTGTGGGTGAGGGAATTACTTTCTACTGATACAGCCTCGTGCTTTTTTTTTTTTTTTTTTTTTTTTTTTTTTTTTACACACCCCTGAGGCTGGACGGAAAGTTCAGTTGATTAAAATGACAGAATCAGTCCAGTCTATTTCATGAAAAGAGACAAAAACCAGCATATTGAAACACCAGTCTCTCTGTTGTACCTTTGACTTCTGGGGAAAAGTAGGATCCCAGAAAATGTGAAGTAATGAGACATCCTTTTCATTTATGTTGGAAGTGTGTATCATGGAAAACAAGATTATTTGAAGGTGTTCTAAAAACCCCAAAGTAGTGTGTTCACTGCTTTCTGTATTGGTCTCCCTGATAAGATCCCTTCTGTTAAAGCTGACATTATTACAGTTTGTGATTCAAAGATCCAGCTGCATAAGGGGCTGGTTTGTTATCTTGCGGGCTCAGAGAAGCAGGACAGGGGCCTCTAATAAGTAATTGAGGGGCTACAGATCGATAGGCCCTGCTGCCAGGAGAGACCTCGAGCTGTACTAAGGGTCAATAAAGCAGTAAACTTTATGGACCGTACATCAAACCTCCAAGGAAATAGCCACAGTAGCAGACAGATTTACTTTACATTTGAAATCCATTCCTTTGCAGTTACGGGAATTCTGAGACTCTTTTGTTGCAACCTTTGTGTTGATATAGAAGTATGCTAAGGGCAGCTGGCTCTTCTTTAGCTCGCTGCTGAAGGACTCTTGTTGTTATTGACTTCCAATGTGCACGAGAAATCCATCAAATACGCTTTGGTTGTGTGTGAATTAAATTGAAGCCAAACATCATTAGTCACTGCCAGGTAGTTTGTCATAGAGATGGCAAATAAATCTATACGCCTGTGTGTGACCCCCTTTTCTTGTAAATGCCTGGGAAACTGTCCTATGTGGAGGTTATAGGAGGCCTTTAGAGAAATGGGACAATAAACACAGCGCTCTGTAACCCCTCCTAAAAGGGTTGTTAGCATGAATTTGAGTGTGCTTGTTATTCCCAGCGTCTCTGTCGCTCTGTGAAGCCAGGCCTCGTGTCCTACCCAGCCTGCCTCAATATATTGAAATATAAGATCTGCTGACTTGCACCCACCAGGTCTTGTGGAAATGTGGTATGAATGGAACTTGCACACTCAGGATATCTTGTTCCACTGGAATATGTCAACATTAATCCATTTCTCAGCAGTCTCGTGACCTGCACAAAAGGTTTCCTCAGCTTCCTTTTCAAATTTGTGAGGAAAAGGACTGTAGATTGAGAATGACTGCTTTATCTCGCTGCTTTTGTTCTGGGATTGATTGCTTCCTGGCTGTCTGTGCGGGTTAGAAAAAATGATTGACTGACCAGTTAGTAATTTTCCTTCTTTTATAATTTCTTAACTTTTGGCTCACCTGTCAAGATCCAAATACCTTGACATGCATGTCTCCACAAATACATGCACAAGAGGGAGAAGGCGATCATGAATTATTTCTCTTTTAATTCTGCCTTCATTGTTGACAGGCTTCCAACTGTGGCTTTCAATGAATATTTAAATCACTGTTGGGAAAACTTCTCATCACATGTAAACTTATCTTGAGGTTTCTCATGTTCTTTCATCGATGACTTGGTCTGGAATTTTCTGCTTGGATGTGCAAAGTTTTTCAACGAAAGGAAAAAGAAATCATAGCAGTCAGGACTTCCTTTAACAACGGGGATCCTGACACAGCAGTTTTGCTCCATTACTGTCATTATTGGTCAGCCTGCTTGTCTCTTTGAGACAAAAATAATCATGGAATTAGTTCTTACTTGATGAAATATAGCAGCAAATCCACTTAGATTTGCTTGTCAGCACAATGATAATGTTTCTTGCTGATAAAGCCATGTTCTGAAGTTTGAATTATTTGGATTGATAATTTTTTTTTTATGCTGTATTTAAGTTGATTAGATGACTTAAATCGCAACAGAGCCTACCTTGAAATTAAATTTATCTTTACAGTAAGAGCTCCTCTGTGACATGACATGAATTTCCTTATATGAGAACTGGATCTTTAAGTGACTTGATAGTATTTGCACAGCAGATTGTGATACTCATAGCTGCCTTTATGGCTCCACATTCGCAGTCAATCCTCCAGGTTGTGTGGACTTTCTCCTGAAATAACATTATGCTTCCTGAATAATTCCTTCCCTGTCAGCCTAATGAGGGATATTAAAATGAAATATGCTTTTCACTTCCAAGCGCCGCAGAATCTGAAAGAATACATTCAAATTCTTTATGATACTGAAATTGGACATGCTCAGGATTGTGAATGTGGTTTACAGGTCCCCATAAGAAAACAATTATCATTTGGCTGTCTGACATATTGACACGTAATGGTCGTCACCGCAGGGCAAACCTTTGTTGTTCCGTGACTGTTTCCCCCGTATCAAAAGACTTGGGAAGCGTGAAGGAGCAGACAAGAAAAAGGCTGCCTTTAAGTGCAATGCCAACACAAACAGTGACTTGTGCCAGTGTGGATGGCCGAGCTGGGAGGCGCTCCTCGAGGCTGCTCGGGGCTCAATAGCCGTAGTGTTTATATGCTGTGGGCTTCGGATGCCATGGAGGCACAGTTGGCTGTGCCAGGGAAGGACGGCAGAGCACAGCAAGTACCTGAAGGCCTGGCTGTGGAGTTCAGGGCTGTAGGAAAACAAAATGAGCCCAGACTCTGCTAAAGTGATCAGACAGCTGGGTGTGGAGAGGTGAGGTGGAATCCGTATGACTATTATAGGATTGTAGAGGTTTCTTCCCTTTACCTGCTTCTCTTCAGCCTTTAATTCCTTACTTCTAATGATTATCAGCATCTTCTGAAGAAGATTTTCTTTCCATTGTACAGACAAGTATGTACGTATCTATGCTCAATCATATATTTAAGAGCATACATGAATCCAACACTTTTGTGCAATTAGCATGTCGGTTTGTCTGCTGGAAACTTAATCATCAGCTCTAAACCGCAACATAATTTCATGTTTGACTGCTAATGAAATCTTGTGAGTGATTTGAATGATTGAGCAACACAACATGTTCGAGATCATCAGCTATTTATCTGATCACTGATGCGGCTGGGGATGAATGCAATCTGATTGAAAACAGCAATTATTCTCGCTGTAAGCCTTCCACTCAATGTACCCAGTTCAATGATGTCATTTAGCTCATGGCTCTAAAAAATGATTGCATTGCCAGACACACAAACATGCACATACAAGTGTACACGCGCGCACACACACACACACGCACACACACACATAATAATTTTAGGAACTTGTCTGGTTCATATCAAAGGACAGATATGCTTTTTCTTTTTTTCTCCGGGATAACACTGATGGGGTGTTCCTGGAAATCATTTCTGGAATCAGGACACCAGAGAGACGTGATTTTGAAAGTGTTTGGCTGATGTTATACAAATTGGGAGTCTGTCAGATGATTGATTGGCCACTGTGGCGCTGTTAGGCAGGAAGGCAGATGCTTTGGGAAGGTTTTTGGGCTTTAAAATGATTTAAAACTGATGGAGACCTCGGAATAAATTGTAGTACGTTTTTATTCTGAAATATGGATAGTCACTTTGTATGTTCAGCGTTTAAAAACCAACACTTGCAGATAATATCCAGCTGCTTACACTTACACTCGTTATTTATATTCTTAAAATTTAAATTAATCTTTGCAATTAGAAATGAGAAGTGATTTAAGACTTGTTAAAACTAATCTTTGCTGTGCCACATTCCCTTGACCTGTAGCACATGTAAACCACAGGGCGCTCTCTGTGTGACTTGAGACAGGTGTGAGTCGGCTACTGCCTCAAATAGATTACTGCAACCCCTCCCACATACCCCCCCTCTCCCTCACCCACCAACATCTCTGAACCAGAAAAAGCTGGTGTCTTTGAATAACCCAGCTACCCTCCCGACTCACAGCCATGCTTTGACCTCCTGCTGAGTGACATCACTGCCACATGTCTGCCCCCCAGGCCCAGTGTGCATGTCTTAGAGGGCATGTAGTATCATGTCTGACCAGTGGGTGGCGTTGTCCCTCTAGAGAGCCCACTGTGCGACTGCCAGGGCTCTCTCAGGTCTGTTTTGTCACTCAGGCTGCTGGGCTCCTGTGGTCATCATGAGTATTTTTACCCATTGTGGCCTTTGTCACATTTACAGTCACGGCTGCTCTCGGCACTAACCGCTGGAGACACTGTCTGAGACTTTCGCTCTTTTCCAAGTGACCTCAAATTTTTACAGTGTCATTGAAAACTGCTGCTCATCGATGTGCCACAAAGGAACAGATAATGAGATGAAATCAGCAGGGTATTCAGTGGCCATTCTGTTGCGTTAATGTGTATTCTTTTGTCTTGGTCTTTACAGCATTGTCTCCCTCACAGTGTTTACCAGAGCGTGTCATCTCACATGGGTCTATTTTTAGCAGGGGAGAACTGTGCTGTAGTATGTTTCTGTGCTGGGGTGGGGTGGGGCTACGGTGAGGAGCTTCAGAGAAATATAGCAACTGGGAATGGAGTGCGCTGAAAGGAAAATATTGTAAATGGACAAATAGGGGCCGCTTCTAATAATGGTAACACAATATATAACCTCTATTTGTGTTTTATAGACCATTAGAGAGAGAGAGAGAGAGAGAGCATACATGTGCGTACAATCAGGAGAAGTACTGCTCTGGATCCCATGAAATGATTTTTTTATAGAAGTGCAAACACTGAAACGAGTACACAAACATGTGGTTGAGTTGTAAAGTAAAGGTTTATTTGGTTTCCATAGGAAGGGTGTCATTTCATTCCAGCGAATTCTCTGCCCACTCAGTTTCCAGCTGGCTGAGACATGCCCAGGAACAGGCCCTGGATGCCCACATTCATATTTTAGAGCAATTCAGTGTCTCTCCACCTGACTTGCATATGTCTTTGGAATGTGAGAGGAAACCAGAGGACACCCACGCAAACACAAAGACAACAAACACAAAGACTCCACCCGGGAAAGACTGAGGAGCAAACTTTCTTCCTGTGTGTGAGCTAGTTACTTTAACACTCAGCGGAGGCCTGGATGTCATTTACATCAATACAATACGCGGGTTTAAACACAAGTACACAAGTACTGGCAAAACTATGATTAAAATCAGTAAATTCTTGGTTAAATGTGCTCAGGCTTTTTGGCTGAGCAAAGGGACCTCCTGGCAAGCTGTTCCCCACTGCATTCAGTCACAATACTAATTTAAGCCGATGGTCTCATGGTTCGAGCTTTATATTTAGTGTACAGACGTGAGTGATATCCATCTTTTCATCTATCTTTTGATGAGAACGTAAATAAGGAGCGTATTTTCCAAAAGTACTGCCTCAAAGAATAAGTCAACAAGCGTGCAGTTACGTGCTATTTCTTGGTTCTTGGCCGTTTTTGATCAGACACTTTTTTTGTCAGTGCTAAAACAATATTGTAAGGTCAAATATATGGTTGTGGGGAAGGAATATATCTGGGGTGCTCACACTTCATGTCAAAATAAAACATTTGCTTGCTTTGAAACAATGTTTTGATGTAGAAAAATTCAAAAGTCATCCCCACGGTTCAGACTTTGTTTTCCACGCGTCGGGACAAACAGATTGTTTCTATCCACACTGGATTTACTTTCCACTACTTATTGCAGTGATGTACAAACAGGAGAAAAGAGAAAAGCCTCTCAGACATCACTTGCCACTGATGATCTTTGATCATTCCCATAGGATCCCACAGGCAACACATCTGCTCCAGCTTTGCTGCCAGGATGTGATGAGCAGAGGCAACATATCCTTTAATTACTCGTATTTCAGCTCTATTTATACATGTGCTGCCAGATCCGTCTTATGCACAGAAATTCTTTGTTCCTGAGAGTTTACAGGGAAAACGTGTTTCTTTTTTCCCCTCCTATACAAAGTCCTCTGTGTTCACAAAGCTATCCCGGGCCACTACATCTCATTTAGTATGCTGTTGTATCAAACTATGACATCAGCCTGGTCTAATTGTTTCCAGACGCGGCGAGGGCTGAGCTTTCATTTTATTTTCCGTATCTGCGTGCAGGTCTCAGCCAGCTCAGCATTCAGCAAAAGCAGATAATGAAAAACCGTGCATGATGTCATGTAGACAAAGCCTGCTGCGCCAAAAATCTTTTGACCAAGTTTCCAGGAAGCTATCACTTTCCCCTGTCATTTCCTTTGCTGTCTTTGCCTCTGCTCTGTCTTTTTTCATTGTCTTTGCAATGGGAAACTCTAGTTTATTTTTTCTTCCCCTGATAATATTCAGGTACTACATCTGGGAATGCACCTGATAAAGGCGTTTGTGTGTCACTGACCTCTTTGGCCTCGTCCCAGGTGTAATGTATCTAACTTTCCTTACTCTAAAACAAGAAGGAAGAGGAAAAGAAGGGAGGGCTGTGAAACTGAAGGGGGACGGGGGACGGGGGTTGATGGAGTAGGAGCTGAAATGCAGAGAGACCATATGTATTGAGTTGAAGAAATGGCATTTTATGAGCAGAGAATGGGCCTCTGCTTGGAATTCTCAATGACATCATTGTGGAGCAGTGCAGCCAGGACTCTGGCGATGGAGTAGGCCTTCACCAAGACGGGACGACTAGACTGGATCGTAACACTGGAGGAAGAAGAGAGAGACAGGCAGTCAGAAAGAACTTTTACAGCTCAGCTTTACCCGGAATTCATCTGATTAGATCATTTCAGTGGAGCTCTCCTTGATGCTTAAACTGATGGTGCCCCTGAGCCTCATGCTGAAACAATCATAACAGACTCGAGGCTTATAAGCGTCACAAGCTTGCTTTCAAAATGAGACCCCGATATTACTTCATATCTCATTCACAAACAAATAAACTGTAGTTAGCTGCTCCCTGTGGTCCGCCAGCAAAACGAAGCCTGCACTGGGGCTAGCATCTAATATCGCGCACACATTTCCAAACTAAATGCCTGCCTCCGTGTGTGCCTGCTGGGTGAAGATTGACAAAATGACAGAATAATGAGGATGCAGGTTTTATTAAAGGAAGTTCTCAAATGGCTTTTGTTCCCCTTGTCGTCTGGGTTTCGGTGAGCGTGAGATTGCGTGATAGGTGTAAGTCGAGTCAAGTATCTGCAGCTCCACGAGGCGTTAGCAGCTGTAGCCACCAGAGTAACGGGCCATGGTCCCAAACTGAAATAGATCACTCGGCCAGTTACTGTCTGTCTGCACGTCATCATTCTGCCCGAGTCACACATTGCAAATAGGTCTGCGCATATCCCTGGCTGTGATCCATGACACATGCATGCTTACTTTTTCTCGTTAAGTGACTCTTTCTTTTGCTTTGTCTCTCATTCGGCATCTTTCATTTGAAGTCTCGGATGAAAACAGTCCAGAGAAGAAGGTGATCATTTTAGGGGGTTCAGGCCTATAATTAGAAGAATTCAACATCTCCCTCTGTAGACTGGTCTGTGTTTGTGTGGATGATTGGTGTCCCTGTAAACTGGCTCCATATGGGAGCCATTCTGCTCTGTTTCCTGTGCCTGTTGTCATTAGATAGAAAATACCTTTGACTTGGGGGCAGTTTGCCCCAACCCCCTTCTCTCAGAGGGGTGATTAGTCTCTGGCCTGTCTCAACAACACTGTGAAGTCCAGAGATGAGACACTGTCAGTTCAGGGTCTGCTGCATGTTTGAAGCCGGGCAGAGGTCCTGGTGAGCTGATGGTGCCATACGGGGCGGGCATTTTATGCAGTGTAGCATTATCCATGAAATTAAACGATGCTGATTTGAAGGAGAATGAAAATAGAAGGGCTGAAGTTGGACAACTGCAACCTTACTGTGATTTTCTGCTGCAAAAAGGCACTGAATCCTCGCTGGTTCTTTTCTTAGTGCACATTTTTAGTCACTTCTCAGCCCTGAAAGGGTCTATTAATAGAGGTGCTCCCTCTCTACACAGTGAGTCCTTCTTCTGTCTAAAAAGGGCTAACAAAAGCTTCCTGAAATTGGGACACTCCCAAACCCCGTTCTCTTTCTTTGTGCCGTTATCTCCTCATACTTTGTCCTTTTACCTTTTCATCCATCTCATTCCTGTTTTTTGTACTACACCTATATGCACCTAACTGGATCGAGCTGCCACAGTGTCCCCCTACCTCTTCTTGGTCTTTGCCCCCTTTCTTTATCTCTCGGTCCTAACCCTGGCTGTGTCGAACTCCCCTTTTCATGGTTTCTCTGATAACATGCCTGAAAAACGAGATTTTCTTTTCCCTGTCACCTGCTCCCTGGTCATTTGTGTGTCTCTTTCTTGCAATGATTAGTGTGCTACAGGAGGCATCTCAGCCACTTCTCTCTCTTCCTACCCAGCTTCAGAGCCACCACACTTTCACACCCCCTTCCCTTCCCTGCACCCCGCCCCCTTCTATACTGCTCTGGACCTGGCAGAAACTCACACTCCCCTGTCTCCCAGCCTCCACCCCCGTACACTTCTCCCAGCACCGAGGACAGAAAGAAAGAGAAAAAGAAAGAGCTCCATTTGTCTGCCAGAGATTGCAGACTGCCCCTTAGCTCAGACCATGTACGCCTACCATCCATAGGAAGCTGCTCTCGCAAGGCAAAGAAATGAAATGGGAACGTCTGCAAGGCGTCTGCAGAGTGCTACAAGCAATGGCAGATGGCAGTTTTGAGATGTCTCTGTCTGTTAGAGGAACCTTTTAGGCAGTAATGGGGACCTGCTAATGTTTGGACGACATCGTCTTGTGAGTGCTGGCCAGCATGTGGTGTTTGCAGTGTAATTCAGAGAAGACCCAGTCGCTGCTGGAGCTGGAGCTGAATGGCTGGTAAGAGCAATAAGAGAGTGTAAACTGTGCGTGTTTGTTTTCGTGTGTGCGGGTTTTGTCCATTGAATGAGGACACACACCTGGCTGTGTTTAACAAACAGAAGAGAGACAGAAAACTATGTGTTTGTGTAAAGAGCACCGATCATGTATGTTTTTTTGGGTTTCACATAATCCACGTTAGAAGATGACAGGAGCACGCGAAGCTTTAAGCTTTAAGATCAGGAATTTAAAAAGTCTGGTTAGTCATTCCAGTTCTGAATCCATTCCAGTGGAAAACCGATCATGTCACCTCTGTGAGTCACTGCTATCATGCTGTGTTTAGTCTTACTGAACAGAATCCATCTGTGAGCAGGATTGGCCCCCTCCTGCTAGGTTGAAGGGCATTCCTGTGGTGTGCGGTGGCCCTCCCACTTACTGGCCGTGCTATATCATAGCAGGATCCTCAAGGGCAGGTGCTGAACGAAGTGTGGATGATAGCTTAATTATTTATCACTGAAAGACAATGACAGTGGCTCTGTTGTTGTTGTTTAAGCTTGACAGAAGGAAGGAGGGATGATTTGATCAGACAGAATGAGGCCTGACAGTTAGTATTGATTTCTGATTACTTGAGGAACAAGTATGCGGATGGCGTCTACAAACTATCAGCACATTTGTCACACTCGCATTAGAGGAGCGGAGTTAATTTGCTGCACTCGTGTTGTCTTACAAAAAGCTTTTATTTCAGGTCTTTTGAAAAACCTGAATGCTGTTAAAAAAAAAACAGGAGGCTTTTTGTAGTAAATATTGGTTATCTGTCACTTATTCGTCAAAATATTACAACTGTTTATCATCCTCAGTAGGTTTGCGATTGGAGTTCTCAGAGCAAACAAAAAAGCTTTTTATCTTTATAGATTGCTATTTAAAGTGTAATTGCTAGGGCAAAGGTTAGATTTTTTTTTTTTTTTTTTTTTTTTTACTTGCAGATGGGAGTCAGGTGCTGTCATTCAGCAGTAAGTTGGTTTCTGGTGAGATTAGGTGCCAAATGACAGTTTTGTAATAAAACCCAGATCCTAAAGCTCTTAAACTGAAGTATACAACTTACAGTAGTTATCAGCCGCGAGCCTTATGAGACTCTAGTCTACTATATACTGTCTGCTACAAACTCTCAAGGGCGATACTGTCAGTCTGCTGGCCTGCGTAGCTTTCCAGTTTGCAGCTGTGTCCAACTATGAATCCCAACTCGCTCCTCTCTGTGTTTTTATAGCCGTTACAAAAATCATGTATTAATGAGCCTGCTGGTCTTGAAATTATGGATACACCTGAGTGTTTACTGGCAAGCCCTCCATTTAATGCCGGACTTCCTTTATGTGTTGCTGCGTGTGGTCTCCCAACCTTTTACCTGAAAAAAACCCTGCTCGCTCACATCTGTGTGCTGTGAGATATGCTGCGTGCATCTGTATTTATGAGCTCTCTGAGTCACTTCGAAAAGAGAGAAAACATCTGCTTTTGTTGTGCTTGGAGCACATGTAGGCACTGCGTGTGGGGTGAGCAGTGTGATATAGAAGTGCTGTTTGATTTTATCGGACGGGTTTGTTCCACGTCTAATGTTTACATATACGCATAAAAAACAAACTCCTATAAATATCAAGGTCATGTTGCATTTGTGTTATCATAAATACCCTCATGAAGTTTGATAGAAGTCCGATTTTTCCTCCATTAAAAACTGTTGTAAACAAAAATAAACGTCATGGAGGAGAGCCTAGCTACTATCTTGACTGCAGTTTAATTAAAAAAAACTAAAAAAAAACTGTAAATGTGTTTTTCGGTGACATTTATTTTAAACATACATGAGGCAACTGGATGACTCAGTTTTCTGTGCACATGCTCACACTTCAAGGAACCATCTCATTACTTAGATGAGGTAATTGGATTAAAAAAAACAATCTCCCTGTATTTTCCTGATTATTGTTCATCTTTACCCTTGAAAGGGCAGACTGATGTCAGGATTACATTCATGTCAGAGTACTTTCAAAAGTGAGGGGTAACCAGAATGCTGGAAAGATTTTTCTATGAACACTGAACATAGCTTTCGAGTTCACGATTGAATTAGGCTTTAATTTGGTCCGTAGACTTCTCTGCGACTTCGTTTGGGAGTTACGCTTTAGTTCCACGCTGCGTCTCTCTCTTCCTCTGGAACTCCAGCCTGCACTTCATTAGCCTTCTTCTATTCCCAGAACTCCTGTAGATGTGACTCCTCTTTTCCGGGATGGAGGAATGTTTCTCCCTCAGGTCCGACTGATGGAATGGGTTGAGGCCTGGGCAGGGGCCTGGGCCTGTTTGCTCAGGATGTGTTGGGAGGGAAGGAGGGAGGAAAGAGAGATCGTCAACCCCCACACCCCTCAAATCCCATGGATCCTGTGGCTGAAAATCACTGCCAGCCGCGCTGACGTGCTTATCCATGCCTTCATTGGAACTAACGGGGGCTTCTAGTGGATGAAGAGCCACATGGAGGAACAGTCGGTGCGAATATTGTGGTGCCATTTTCCAGGGATGTACAGTCGCTACCAGAGAAGTGGTCCTCGAACGATCATTTGCCTCCTCCCTCACCTCTCAACAGGGGTTCTACGCTCGTATATCATAGATACAACATGTTAATACAAATGATAACATGCGTCCCTTCTGCCTCTCCTATGGATTAATGTCATGTAGCTTCCTGCTCTGCTGTCATTCTCTCCCTCTTTTTCCCTCCAACATCCTCTGCGGCATAAAATATCGGCTCTTAAAATGCTGCTCTCTTCCTTTTCCCCCGTTTCCCCCCTGCAACTGACCTCACTCTGTACAGGATTCAATGACCTCAGAGCGAAAAGTACAGCAGCACTTATTCTCCCTCTCTTTCTTCCATGTGCCCGCAATCACATTCTGTCTGAACACTTGGTAGAAAGTGAAGCAGAAAAAAAACTAAATGGACTAAAGGTGCTGGCTTGCAGGTCCAAGTAAAACCATCACTGTACCTGTAGTTTTTATAGTTGATGGGATGATAGAACAAACCCCAGAGGAGCACTATTGTAGCTATTAAAAGCAGCATGCAGTTTGTGTTTCCACTTATTTTAATTAAACTCCTTCCCACAGTTACATTGTTACATGAATTTAAATTTATTTTGGTTCGTAAATAATTAACCAAGCAATTATCCAACACAATGGAGTGGCAATTACTCCCAACAAAAGAGGACAGAATGAAAAAAAGAAAGATTAAAACAACATAACAATGAAAATACGAGTCTACAGTCATGCTAGCAGCTCTTTAATCCTCTACTTGGACACAGCTGTGCTTTGAGTTCAATGCTGTCATCGGCATGCTAACATGCTTGCATTGACAATGCTGATCTAGTGTTTGCCAAGTTCACCACCTTACTTTAACATATAAATACTTTGTTAGCATTTGCTAATTATTCACAAACGTACCGTACAGCAGAGACAGATGGGTTTTATTAGATTTAAAGAGTGTTAGACATATTCAAATACTGACCTGATGACGGTGCTACATGAAAAGTAAAGATATATCTGAAGTCATCTGAAGGCACGAATGTGTGCACAAGATTTCATGGCAACCCGTCCAAAAGTTGTTGAGATTTTTCAGTCAACACCAAAGTGGTGACCGACAAATGGACATTGCTGCAAGTGTGGCTAAAAATGTCTGTACAAAGTGAACACACAACTTATTTGGTATTAAAACAAAACAGCAAAGAAAACCTTTAAATCTCCGCTAAAGAAATGACAAAATATAGTTTTGTTTATCATAGTCGATTTTTCCGTTCCAATATGAATATGCTGCTACGCCCAACCGTCCCCTTTCATAGTCACTTTATCCGGGTCAGTAATCAAACTTCTAAGGAAGAACTTACAAAAGCAGAAATGACTACCAGCTGTTTTCCAGTGCTGTGACATTACATTAGGTGTGACTTTTAACTTTTTTTTTTTTTTAAATAGAAGAGGTTGGTCTTGTAAACTGAAGGAAGTGGCTTGTTTTAATATTGTTATTAATTTCTTGATTTTAGTTGTATTGATTATTTAGTTTTCTGTTAGTTTGACTTAAAAAAATCGAAATCTCCGATTTTTTAAAATTCGGTTTGATTGTTGTGCAGCATTTTAGTTCATTTTAGTTATATCTAAATGTTCAATATAAATAGACTAACTTGACTTAAAGTGTCTGAGGCCCTTGTAAAGTTGCAAAGTGACTTGTGTATGAGTCACATGAGTAACTTGCATCACTTGTTGAGAGCTGTGGATTTTTTATTTTTATTTTATTTGGTATCACAATTCTTACAATGTAGGAAACATTTTTCACTTTTTATTGCACTTTCGCTGACTGAAAAGAAAATGTTCTAGGAAGTTAATTTGATTTTGCTAACTGACATGTACGCCTTGTATCACACTGAGTGACTCAATTCATCAGAGCCTGAAATGTCTGCTATTAATCATTGCCTGTGGAGAACCTTGAATAGACGTATTTTGTTGGCATTGTACCTGCAGACTGTGCTAATTGATCTTGCAAATCAATGAATCTGTATTCAGTTAAGAGCAAAAGTCACCAAGCAAAACAAATGTCGTCTCAAAAGAAGTTACCACATACCTCTTGATCACCTACAGTTCCACTTTTTCACTCAGTGTTCGTGACTGCCGGCAGGCTGTTGCTGCCGAGTGTTGATTTCAGGCTGTCTAATGAAGGAAGTGGATTGTGTACACTGTATGGGTGTGTCGAGTCACAGTTTGAACGCATTAGGCTGCACCGCACCACTGAAGAGAGGATATTGTTCGTGTGGGATCTTCGTTATTGAACAAGTTGACATCTCATTCATCGACATTTCAGCTACTTCTAAGGGACCGCTGAAGTTGTATTTACTCTGTTGTTCTACTCTAAACTGGACTTTGTAACATGTATTGGAACAGTGTGTCGTTGCTCCTGCAAACATGATGTAATTCCTGTTGGTCTCTGATTGGCCCTTAAAATGGCATAAACGTCAGTTTCCTGGAGGAACCTCTGTACTCTGGACCTCGCTTGACTGAAAGAATGGTGGACAAGATATGGAGGAAGAGTTGGCAGTTTATAGAGAACAGACGGTCTTTTCGCAAAAGGCCGCCGTCTTGTAATATGGCAGAATGTAAGAGTGAGTGAGTAACCTCTTGTTTTTTCTTCATTATTTGTATAAGGGATAATCACTCAGGGACAGCAGCTCACTGGAAGTGTCTAATATTCGGAAAGTGTTTACGTGGCATTTGTGGCTTCTGAATGTAGTAGTATGACAAAATTTACGACTGGCTGTTTTCAATAATAATTTCTACTGAGGTATGCAATAGTATCAAACAGCTTATGATTGAGTGAAATGTGGGTTTTACTGTATATCATAAAGTTATAGAATCAGCGTGTCCCAGAAATGCCTACACTCATTTACATATGCACTGCAGTTCATTTCAATTCACTTCTGTATTGCCATACGTGAATGTGACCTGACTACTGATTTCAAGACCTTATTTTGGAAAAGCGTATGTTGTAAGTCCCTGAAGTGAAGCTACTTCACACTCAGACGTTTCAAACGGTGGTTAAAACAGACAGCTGTGAAAACTCCAACCTTAACCTGATAACAATTCAGTCAGATTCTGTCTTTCGTTCCAAAATCTCTGACCAACACGTCGCTCTCATTGCAGTGTGGAAGGGGATGGACGGCCCGGTGAGAGCGGCCCTTCCTTGGATGGTGGAGCCAGCTACGGCCAGGGCCCGGTGACCCACGGCTCAGCCATCAGCCCCGACCGATTTGACAACCAACTTTACAGCCACGGGGTCCAACCTGGGCCTCAGAGGCCCCGCAGGCCCAAGCTCCAGCACTCACAGTCCATCCTCCGTAAGCAGGCTGAGGAGGAGGCCATCAAACGGTCCCGCTCGCTCTCCGAGAGCTACGAGCTCTCTGCTGACCTCCAGGACAAACAGGTATTCAACTAAACTAAAATGATGTACTTTGAGCGGGTTGCTCGCAGGGAAATGATATTGTTAGATTGTTGCAGAGCTGCTGATAACTGGGAGAAGCACATTTTTGGTGACTTTTTGATCATCTGCAGCTAAGAAAAGCAATTAGATATCCCATGGGCGGCACAGTTTCACAGTTCATTTACTCCATCTTTTTACTAGGTGGAGATGCTGGAGCGTAAATATGGGGGACGATTCATAACTCGGCATGCGGCTCGCACCATTCAGACAGCTTTCCGTCAGTATCAGATGAACAAGAACTTTGAACGTCTCAGGAGCTCCATGTCAGAGAACCGTATGTCCAGACGCATTGTTCTCTCGAACATGAGGATGCAGCTCTCGTTTGAGGGCCCTGAGAAGGTGCACAGCTCATATTTCGAAGGGAGGCAGGTGTCCATGACAGAGGATGGCACCCCGCTGTCCATGGTGCAGTCTGAGTGTGGCGATATCGAGGTCCACCAACAGGCCAATATGGCATCTCACCCGGCGCCACAGAGTGACCTGACGGATGCCATCACGGAGCTGGAGGACGCCTTTTCCAGGCAGGTCAAGTCTCTGGCTGAGTCGATTGATGATGCTCTGAACTGTCGCAGCCTTCAGGGGGATGAAGGTCCTGACCCAGAGGCCATGGGCTGCTCCCAGGTGGAAGGGGAAGTGCCCTATCAGGTGAAGTCCCACCGCAGGGCAGCTGGACGGCTGCACGATGAAACGATGGCCTCCTATAGTGATGTCACTCTGTTCATCGACGAGGAGGACATGTCCCCTGCTATTGCTCTGTCGAGGTCGGGGGACCAGCCCTCCAGCACAGAATCAGACTTACGGTTGCGGTCGGCCAACTCCTCCCAAGAATACTGGCCTATTGACCCCAAAGATGAGGGTCGCGACACAGACACAAGCTGCCGCAGCACTCCTTCTCTCGAGTGCCAAGAGCAACGTCTTAGAATGGACCATCTCCCTCTGTTGACCATAGAACCTCCTAGTGATAGCTCCGCAGAGCTCAGTGACAGGTCTGACCGCGGCTCTGTCAAGCGGCCACCCGTGTACGAACCTCACAGCCACATCGTAACATCATCCCAGGCGAGCCCCAAACACATTTCCCACGGACCCCCACCGCGAGCTTCCTCCCGTGACGACGATGCACCTCTGCGTCACCGCCACCGCCAGCTGGAGAGCCACTTAGCTATAAACGGCTCCGCTAACAGACAGAGTAAGTCAGAGTCTGACTTCTCTGACGGGGACAACGACAGCATCAACAGCACATCGAACTCAAACGACACCATAAACTGCAGCTCGGAGTCCTCGTCACGAGACAGCCTACGAGAGCAGACGCTAAGTAAGCAGACGTACCACAAAGAGACTCGCAACAGCTGGGATTCGCCCATCTTCAGTAATGATGTTATTCGCAAGAGACACTACCGCATCGGGCTGAATCTTTTCAACAAGTAGGTACTCAGCTCTGAAGGAGCAGGTGCTTGACCAGTGTTTGTAGTAAAGGCCAAACAATTGAACAAGATGTCAGAGATGCCTGTTGGAAAGTCATTCACTCACTGGTGCTATAAACTGCAATCAGATGTGTTCATGTTAAATATATAGCTATTTGAAAGAAAGATTTGCATGAAAGAAACAATTAGGAACATGAATAGATTTGTTGTGTAGTATGTGACAGTGAGGCTGGTAAACCTGAATGGCACGAACATGTATTCCTGCCTGAGAAACCTCTTTCCTAAAGAGTGATTAACAAACACTCAGGGAGTCAGTTAGATTCAAATTTATATAATTATACGACAATTATATATTTCAGATGTGTGAGAGAAAGTGTGTTTGTTTTTGGGATGCGCTAATGTTTAGCCACTTCAGTACGATGTGGCTCAATTAACGTCTTTCAACAACAATTATGGATAACATGATTTAATACATCTGTTTGCACTGACTCTGTATGACTCCTTATGACTGTCCTTAAAGTTAATTCATATGAACTTAGTTAAATACATGATTTGAAGAGCAGCTAAGTTTCCTCAAGAAGTCGCCAGTATGTATTTCCAGAGAATTCAACATTAAGCAGTAACAGTTTCTTATCTTCAGATTTAAAGTTGACCTGCATCAGTCCAAAAGTAAAAAATATACCACATTGATTTTTCAGGAAGCCAGAGAAGGGCATCCAGTACCTGACTGAGAGGGGATTCATCCCTGACACACCTGTCGGTGTGGCCCACTTCCTGCTGCAGAGAAAGGGACTGAGCAGGCAGATGATCGGAGAATTTCTCGGCAATCGACAGAAACAGTTCAACAGAGATGTTTTGGAGTAAGTGTGATTTTTGTTTTTTCCCTGTCCATCTTTCCTAAACTTAGTTGGAATTCCAAGAATAGAAGGATCAAGATGCTTTGAATTAAGGTTTATACAAATACACTATTAAAACACACTTAGTTATTTATAAAGACAGACCGTGTGTACCAAAACTGGGCCATTGCCAAAGAGAATTTAAAATAAGAAGAAAAAGAAACAAACATGGCACAAATATTCTGCAGCTGATAAAAATAGCTGATGGCACAAAAAGGATCAGAATTCCCTCTTTTACAGACATTAAATATCCTCCATGATAAAATCTGAGTCAGACAATCCCTATGAAATCAATGAATTGCCGGTGAGTAGAAAATCTTTTATGTTTGTATTTAATTCTCTTTTTCTGTCCGTCTCTCCCCTCACGTACCAGCTGTGTGGTCGATGAGATGGACTTCCAGAGCATGGAGCTGGACGAGGCCCTCAGGAAATTTCAGAACCACATCCGTGTTCAGGGTGAAGCCCAGAAGGTGGAGCGGCTCATTGAAGCCTTCAGGTTAGGTCGCACACTCGCATAGAGCATTTCAACTTATGAAAGACAGACCAATAACCACAAAGAGGAAACAGAGGGGGAAAAACAAAGAGTGACACATCGCTGATAAAAAAAAAAAAAAAACATTGATGCTCTATTCGATTAACAAACTTGTTCACCAGTTTTTTGAGTCAGCCCATGTGCCGAAAATTGATGATTTGTTGTGATCATTAAACCAAGCTGATGCTGAACTACCCTTGTGTATTTCCCCAAAAAGGGCCACATAAAACATTAATGTTAGTGTTTATAATAGTGAACTTATTTCATAAAAGCTTTGATCTTTGAAACATCACCACTGGGGTGTTGTTTAGGTAACTATTGGTACATAAAGGAACCAGTTACAGCTTTACTTCTGCTTCCTTCAGACAGTGTTCTTTCCTCATCCACATTTCCTCACAATGAGCACATTTCGCACTTGTACGCTTTGAATCTGAGTTTAGTTGTAAGCTGAGACGGTTAACTCTGTTCTCCTGACTCGTGTCTCCAGCCAGCGCTACTGCATCTGTAACCCCACAGTGGTGCGGCAGTTCAGGAACCCTGACACCATCTTCATCCTAGCATTTGCAATCATCCTCCTCAACACTGACATGTACAGCCCCAATGTCAAGCCCGAGAGGAAGATGAAGTTGGAGGACTTTATTAAGAACTTAAGAGGTAAAAGAAAACTGTTCACGAAACACGTTATTACAAACATCTCAACATGTTTAATATTTTCCCAATTACATGTCATTTAGTTTCAATTTAAATGCCATTTGCAGTTAAATTAGTAGGTTGTTTTTTTTGCTAGTATTTCCTCTCATTCTCCCAACCTCAAATACACCAATTTACTGTTGTTGTAGTTCTGATATTATGACATGGAGGGTGCATTTAATAACAAAATAAAAGAATCCCCTGTCTGTGTAGTGTATGGTGCATTGTAACCCGGCTCCTCCCTGCGTTCCAGGTGTGGACGATGGAGAGGACATACCCCGAGAGACCCTGGTCGGCATCTATGAGAGGATTCGTAAGCGAGAGCTCAAGACCAACGAGGACCACGTCTCGCAGGTGCAGAAGGTTGAGAAGCTCATTGTGGGAAAGAAACCGGTGAGTAATGTTTATTTTCTTTCTTCTAAGATCAAAAAGATCTTTGTTGGATTTCTTTTTCTGCAAGGCACAACATCAAACTTTTAGATATCCTAAACAGCGTTATCAATTTTTTTTTTGTCCGTACACACAGTCGAGAATCATCTTTTATTCGTAACATTGTCACTTTTCTTCTTACTTCTAATCCCTAAATTGCAGAGTTTAAGTCAGAGAGGGTTCAGGGAGATTTAGAAATGTCTTTGGTACCTTCAGGTATTATTATATGAGTCGGGGCATGCCTGGGTTTAGACCTTCATGGTGGTGGTTTTAACACACCCAAAAGCCCTCGAGAGATCGTGCCAACTGCTGCAGTCTGATGAAAAATGGGCACATGCTGCCATCTTGGTACATAACAGTATCCACCTATAGTGCCAACTGCAATGCTTTAACACAGCAAAGCCACTTCTGTTTAAAGTTACATGCTTAAATCTCTTGATCCACTAATTATTAGTCACTTTATTTATTTCTATCTCTGCTGCAGTAAAACTATGAGCAGGTTTGTTCTGACTGTACTCCCTCGTCTCAGCAGCAGCAGCAGCAGCATTTCTGCATTATTCCGCAGGCAATAATGTCTCTGCTATGTGTGAAGGTGAAAAGTGTGATTAACCTATGCAGCCTCGGGGAGAGGTTTGTCTCACATGGACGACTTTGTTTCAGTCTCGTTGCAGTGGAGCGGAGTCTGCTCTGCTCCGCCAGTTATAATCGAATGTATTGAAAAATGATCCCTTGTCGCCATTTAGCTGCATAATGAAGGTGGACACTTGGTAATACACTTTAACATAAAACCCACATTGGAATTCCTCCCCAGAATAATCAGGTCAACCAGTGCTGCACCGAGCAGGCTTCTAGGGGAGGATATGTTTTCATTCCAACATCATTAGAGATTCCCTCAAGTCTGGCAGCAAAGAGAGATCACCATCCTATATACAGAACCAATGAGGGGCATGTATCTTCATGGATATGTGCACAGTCATTATGAGCTCATTAATAAGCAGGAGAGATTACAATTTTATGTTGTGAGAGGCAATAGTGTAAATAATCCTAAAATAACCGCTGCATATAACATTTTGTTTGTCCTCTCTTTTTAGATCGGATCACTCCACCACGGCCTGGGATGTGTAAGTAGATGAAATATTTGTGAATCATACTTAAGTTGATCATTTCTCATTCATTATTTTACTGTTCGTGCACAGCAACATGTCTCTGTCAGGGTTGATGCGCATCATGCAGGTGGTTTTTAAGTCGGCTTACCTTCAGGCAAGAACTCTCGCTCCGAAACATCCCATCGGTTAGTGAGCGATGGGAAGCCAGCGCTGTGCCCTGCAGACAGAAACAACAGATATAAATTCTTGGGTGACACTGAGCTGCAGCGTTTACAGATTCTGTGCTCTGCAGAGTGTACAGATCCATAAACAAGGAGCTATACCCTGACTTAGCACCAGTAGTATTATTTTGGAATCTGGCACCTAAAAGTTCAAATTAACAGTTTAACTGTTTACACCAGTGCATTTGGTAACCTATATAAAGATGGAGGTTACCATAGCAACATTGCCTCTGCTTCATGCTGTGTTAAATAGTGTTACCAGTTAATGTTCACTGTTGGAACAAGCTAAATATGAGTGAAAAAGGTGCCAGACAGAACACAGATAATAATTTGTTCTTTCGTTAGTTGTTTCTGTGAAACAACTTCTCTTCCTGGGTTCCATTTTTAAATATACAGTGTGCACGATGAGGATTTTGACAAGGCCTTTTTTTTTTTTCTGCAGTTAGTGTTAGTTTGATAATGCATGCCGAGGTGTCCTAAAATAAAACATTTTTTAAAAACCATAGGCTCTCTTGAGGAAGTATCATCCTGCTTCATGTTCCTGTCTCCTCATCCATTATTTTTGGACAGAATGCCTGGTTATCTTCAATATATTCATTTACATGTCAGGTCATAGACAGTCAATACTCGGGATTATTTCATTGATAGTTCATTGTTACTTTGACCATTTTATACAATTGACAGCATAAAAATAAAGACTATCACCAGACTTGTGTTTTTAATGGGACACAATAAAAAAAAAAATCCAACAGCACAATTCACAACGTCAGCACATCTTAACATTGCCAACGAATAGAGGAGGAGTAAATCAGTCATTCTTTGGCCACACCTTCTTAAAATTCCTCTCAGAGGGTGAATAACTTCTGTTCCTTATTACCGTGTGGACTGAGGCCAAAATTACCCTCTGAAGTGTTGGTGTCTGTGTCTGTTTTCTTCTGCCTTGTAGGTGCTGTCGCTGCCCCATCGCCGGCTGGTGTGTTACTGCCGCCTGTTTGAAGTGCCGGATCCCAACAAGCTCCAGAAGCTGGGCCTGCATCAGCGGGAGATCTTCCTGTTCAATGACCTCCTCGTGGTAAAAGCCCTCTCTTCTCCCCTCCTCTCATGTCCTGAACAACCCTCATAATATCCTCTTTTGCTTATAGTGTTCTCTTTGCATGATTTCAGGTAACCAAGATTTTCCAGAAAAAGAAGAATTCGGTGACATACAGCTTCAGACAGTCCTTCTCTCTGTATGGGATGCAGGTCATACTGTTTGAAAATCAGTGTAAGTAGTTCCTTTGATTCAGCTGGTATCCCTGCAGCATGTGAGCTGACAGTGTTTACATCACAAGGTTTGATGTAGCGCAGTAACACATTCAGCAGAAGTGGGAGGTCAGACCGATGGGCTGCGACGTGGTTCATACGCTCCAAACATCAGACAGATTCTTCCAATGTGTTTTACCTCTGTTTTGATCTATAGGCCTTTTGTAAATGTCTCCCCCTCTCTGTTTGCCATTTCCACAGATTACCCGAATGGAATCAGACTTACGTCAGCGATACCAGGTGCAGACATCAAAGTCCTCATCAACTTTAATGCACCGAACCCCCAGGACCGCAAGAAGTTTACAGAT
This sequence comes from Brachyistius frenatus, assembly GCF_029030835.1. NCBI lineage: Eukaryota > Metazoa > Chordata > Actinopteri > Embiotocidae > Brachyistius > Brachyistius frenatus. The sequence continues at coordinate 984,528 of NW_027210605.1, read as the reverse complement.
GACCTCCGAGAGTCCATCGCCGAGGTCCAGGAAATGGAGAAATACAGAATAGAGTGTGAGCTGACTTGTTTCCCCTCCCATCCCCCTCTTACTCTGTCTACCTCAGGCTGTGTGAAGCAGGAACAGGACATGGTCCTCATTACTCAACTGCAGCAGTTTATGAGGGTGAATGTTTACAGAGTTCACAGGATGACGAACAGAAGAGCCAGCAGATTAGTTTGGACATTCAGATGTGTTATATACGAGTGCAGGATGTTCAAAACCTTGTATGTCAATGTTGGACTCCTCACAAGTTTCAGACAGTGAAAAGGTGGCTGGCCAGAGTGAGACGTAAAAACCGGCGCCGCTTACCTCAGTCTTTCCGTGGCTCCTTTCCACAGCCGAGCTGGAGAAGCAGAAGGGGGTGGTGAGGCCCAGCATGTCGCAGAGCTCCGGCCTGAAGAAAGAAGCTGGCAACGGGAACATGAACCGCGCCAGTCTGGACGACAGCTACGCAATGGGAGAGGGCCTGAAGAGGAGCGCCCTCAGCAGCTCCCTGCGAGACCTCTCTGAAGCAGGTATAGCCAGAACGTCTTTGCTTTGACCAGCTGGTCCTTTAATGGAAACGTACACTTCTTCTGTCATCCACCTCGCTGTGATGATATCAAGGGGATAAAAATAGCAAAATGTTGTTTCACAGCACCATACATTGATTTTAGAGTTCTCCCCTTTAAATCCATTATCTAACTCCCTCATGGCTGGATGGTTTGGTCTGGACAGTGTTTCCTTCAATGTTATACTTTGTTATAGCGAGACTTAAGGGGTCCTCCGACGTTTCACAATTCAAAGCCTGAATTCAGGCCTATTTGAGACGAGGTGTAGCAACGTAGTTTTTCTAGATTTGTCTTCTCAGTGATGAATGAAATTGACGGGCAGTTCTCACCCGAGTTTATTTCTCTTTTTTTTTTTCATCCATGTTTTTATCATCACTTTTTAGTTTTAGTTTCTTAGCACTTTCTGCACTCTTACGTTTGTTTTATTCAAAGACATTTCATGATAATCTGTTATGTTTTACTCCGAAATCATGCGTCATTTACCTCTCACGTATATCTATGAACCAAAACAAATCAGTGCTGATGTGTACCATCGTCAAGCAGCAACAGGATCCAGATTTAACTCCAGTCCTGGCATTAACAGTCATTTCATATCCATGTATATCAGTGTTTAACACAGCTGCTGTGTCTCTGAAGCAAGAATACATTTCATTCATTACAGATAACAGCTGTGTGAAGTTATCAGGTGATTAACTTGATAACAAAATGAAATCCAGTTAGGGGTCTGCCTCACTGTTGGCAATGTGATATGCTTTGTTCTTATGATCACTACCTCAACGGGAAATGATAGGTTAGACAGTGAAGAAGTCTCTAGAAGTCCCTCTGCCCTCCTGTGTCCTGTGTTCTTCAATGCAGGTTGTGGCATGTTAGTGGGGTCATTTTTGTTAAGTGTTTCCTTTTTTTTTTTTTTTTTTTTTTTTTTTTCCTTTCCTGCCATACTCCCATTTCATGTGTATTTACTGTGTTAAGTCCATACACATCAGGGTTTTCCTGTTTATGTGTAATTATTGGTCATATATCATTGGCTGAGTGTGCCTAACACAATGGGGAAAAGTGCGCCGTCCACCCTCAGACCCTCTGTGTATATATCTGTACATCCCATGTGCAGCAACCACTGTATTGCTTTTGATGTGTCTCCTCCTTTGTGTTTGTCACTGAGACTGGCTTTTTGCCAACCCTGACCTTGTATGAAAATCTACATCTTGTGACAACATTAAGAATGAGTTGTCAAATTTCATCAAGCCAAAAATCTAGGAAAAAAAACCCGTTGGCATCAACCCTGTTTGAGGTTTTTAGAAATAGGTGGCCGTCTTTTGGTAAAACTTTCCTTGGTGTTTCAGAGTTGATGCTCATGGAGCCTATGTTTGTTGAGATTTATGATGATTCATACTAATTTTAAAGTATCGTTTGACTCGGCTTTCGGTTCGAAGAGCGTCTAAAAACTGAAATTTGAATGCAGATTTAGCTTGAGTGAAGATGTGATTTCACCGTAAAGAAAACCACAGTACCACCTGTCAACCACCACCTCCTCAAACCTGAATGCCGTCTCCCCTTCCTGCCCATATTTGGACCTTACTCACAGTCACAATCCACTGCACTGCCCCCTATGGGACTGGTGGGCGGCCTAAACGTCTGTAGTCGATCCAGAAGTGCTGTCGATCTCTAATCTCTGGTATTGCATGTCTCGGGCAGGCAAGCGGGGGCGTCGCAGCAGTGCAGGATCACTAGACAGCAATATGGAAGTAAGTTGGAAGCAGCTGGTATCCAAGCTTCTCTCTATGTGATGATGTGCACTGTGAAACACTCCATTTATTTTTGGTCTTACACCTTCTTTGCTTCATAGACTCAGTCCATTTGTTTGGATCATTTATTTTTCTTCCTGGGATGCCTTATAAACTGCTTGCCTCAGTTAGTGTGCATGCATGGGTTGCCTGCCTCTGATCCTGCCCCCCTTTTTGGAAGCCAGAGATCTCCTGTTTTTGGTCATGTTATATGACCAATATACACTCTACCTTCAAACAAGCATGACTCTACTAATGCCTCCTCTGATCCCTCCCCTTGTCGCCTGTCTCTGTCTTTCATTCAATCACATCCAAGCGGTTTTCATTTGGTTCTTCTCTTTGGCAGGGTGGTAGCTCTGATAGACACTAGGACACTACATCTCCTGCAGCCCCTCTCCCGCTGCAAGGTTCAGGGAGGAATGTAACCTTCGTAGTCAGAGGTCTTCACAGCTGATGGGCTTCACATGGACTTAGAAAGATGTGGATTTCATTCATATTTCACTCATTTCATGTGTCCATGAGTTCACGTGTTGGGTTGAAGTCTGGGACCGTGGAAATTTCATTCTGCTTTCAGAGACATCTTATGGTCTTTCTCCAGTCTTAGATGAAGCATGTGCCAAAGAAAAAGCTTCTTTGTTTGTTTTTTTTAGGAGAATTCCTACCTGGATATCAAGTAGTGTTGGACCCTAAACAGGAGGGAAAGTGTCCAGGCCTGTTGAGACGTCTGCACACAAGAGTTTAGGTCCTTTTGCCTTCTGACTTCTAGCTGAATGAGTGGATGACGAGTTTGCCTGTCACACCCTCTGCATGTGGAAACTATGCCTCCATTGATTATAACAAGTTGCATGTGTGACTCTTAGAGAGTTAAGCACTTGGACTGCAATGAAGATGAAATGTTTTGGTTTTTTTTCTTCCCCTCTTAATGTCTTTATTTATGCCTCTAACGGTATTTATGTCATTTCTCTTGTTACAGATTTACTGTTTCAAGACAGTTAGCTCCCTCACAACAGATCTTTTTTTGAATATAGGCTCCCTTCGTCATGAAGCGTTTGCCCAAGCCGAAATATTCCTAGTGTTGCTGCTGCCTATCATGAATACATTTTTAGTTTCTCATTTGCATGCCCTATAACATTTTGCTACTTGTTTATCTGAAATGAGAAAACTGTGAATTCATCCTGCTGGTGCCTTGTGGCTGCAGCGTAGCAGGTGTTGTGCAGTAGCACAGAGTCTGACAGACATGCTGTTACCTTTTTTTCCCTCCTGCAGGGGTCCATCATTAGCAGTCCGCACACACGAAGGAGAGCCACCGCGCCACGTGAGGGCGCGCCACGCGGCCATCCCGCCATCCCTAACACAGCGTCGACTTCCATCCTCGGGTCGCTCTTTGGCAGCAAGCGAGGGAAACCGTCATCTCAGAGCCACCCTCCTTTCCCGCCACCCGGTCAACCCACCCTCATATCCCACAAGCCCCACCCGACTAACCTGCACCACACAGCACAGGTATCGCACTCGGTGCAGGCCCAACTCCACGGCCACCACTCTCAGTACTGCCAGGTCCCGCAGAACCCGCCGCCTTACCACCACCACCACCACTACCACCCGCCTCCCCACACACAGTACCACCAGCACCCGGCCTACGCCTCACACACACACCAACACCCCCACTCACAGCACAGCCATTACAGCCAGCATTCCCATCACGCCTCACACTCCCAGCACGCTCCCCACCACCACAGTCAGCAATCGGGTTCGGCGCCTGGCGGACCCAAACCCAAACACAGTGGCATCAGCACCGTAGTGTGATGCTCCGAACACAGAGAGGAGAAGCAAAGAGGGAACTGAATGAAAGAAGGACAATTGCTTACACCAAAGGGACTGACAGCATAACTCTATGGCCTGTCCACTGTGTTTCTGCTGCTGTGATGGGAACCAATCACACGCAGTCACCTTTTTCACTTCCAGGTCCAACTAATATGCAGGATGGAAATCGGACTCAAATCTTCCACTAGGGGCCTTTTAATAGTTTGCCTGATCAGGGGCTTTGGGTCCCTTCAGGGTTTTGTGTGGGGGTGGGAGGGGTTCTGCACAGTAAAATGCTCTTTGTTATCCAAACACACACAAACACACCGCCTGGCCGTGACGGCTGAGGAGAAACCTTGTTTTCCAGCAAGCCGACCCCACCCTCCCCACCCCCCGACCACCCTATCACCTCCGCTTCCCTCCCCTCCCCCGCCGCTTCACTCCCTCGATAACCTGTCTTACATTCACATAATCAGGAGGAAGATGGCCTGAGATGAGAACATGGCTGAGTGTTTTCTCTCTAACATCGGCAGAGTTTCCCGTGCACAGCCTTTCGGAAACCCAACTTTCTAATCTTCGGTTTGCAGACCCTACCATCATATGAATGCTATCTGTTGTTGCCTCCCTTAGAGCTCATATGTAGTGAAAAACCTAGATATAATCATTTCACACTAACTTAAATCAAAGGACAGGAAACAACTCGACTGAGTCAGTCATAGTAGTTCTAGTGCTGTATTTACTGTAGATGACAGCTATATGTGTTGTCTCCTAGCTCTCATAAATAAATGTGCCAATTATTAATGCATAATCTATTTAGTCAAGATTTCATGTACAGTATATTGTGTGTAAAGTAATTTGTAAGATTATACTTACAATTATTATTATCAGCAAAAATGAACTTTATCAGTATTATACTGACTCTGTGGTAACAGGATGTAGATCTGATAGGAGTGAACTCCCATTCAGTCCGACCTATAATCTATTCTGGACTTTTTGCCTTTCAAACGGATCAGTAAAAACCTCTGGAGGGCAGCTGTTGCATGTGAGCTTCAAACCGCTGCGCTGTCACGGCTGACGCCTCAAAGCAGACTTTTCCTGTCAACTCTTGCGGTTTATAAACTACGTTGTTAGCTCAGTTTACGCCTCACACTGCGGCTGCTTTAACTGTAAGATGTAAAATTAAGGAACACTTCAGTTCCCGTTAAGAACGGACCCACAGAAAGCGTTGAACATGTTAAGTCTGTTGCCTTCAACATGTGCAACAGCTGCTTTCCGACACTCTTCAAATCAAAACTAGAAACACTTCTTAAAGTCTTCTTTTGCCTTGTTTAGAATATTTTTTTATTCACCGACGATATTTGGTGAGTGAATAAAATCAGTTCTTACATAGTGGAGTATTTTTTTCATCTTTTTTTCTATTATATGTGCAATATCTTTGTACTGATTTTGTACATTAAGAACAAGAAAGGTGTCCCTCCCTATTTGTGCGTTTTTCTTGTTGCGTCATTATTTATTTATTTTGTTTTGTTTTGACCCCTGTCAGAGTCTTTTTCGCGGTAAATTAAATGTCTGGCTTGTCCTCATGCTCTTATGAGAGGTACAGACTCGGAGTTCAGTGGAATGTCTAGTAAGTGATTTTTTGCATGTAATGTTATTGATGTGAGGCTATCCTCTGCACATTGTATAACAAATCAGTGTTACCATAGCAAGTTTAAGTGCAATCATGTTCGGAGAATGCAGACTTGCGCTGAGAGTGGAAGTCTGTTATCTTGTTGTCCAGGACGAGATTCAGGTGAAAAAAAAAAAAAAAAAAAAAACTTTTTTTTTTTTCATTTAAAACTATATAAATACAGTTCACGGTGGAAAGAAGAATGTGTGTATATATTTTAATAAAAGGAATATGCTTCTCCTGGGGCTGAACAGAAATATTTTGCTGGATAAGCACATATGAAAGAACACTTTCATTTTTTTCAGGAAATGCAGTTATAATATACAAAATGCAAACTGAGTAAAAGAACTGGGTATATGTAAAGAATAACTTTCTACATTCTACAAATAAGAGTCTATTCTAGTGTGTAAATTAGTGACAGTAAACTGTTTGTCCCAATATTCAGGTTGTAAATGTATTTTAACACTCACAAAGTAAACCATTAACCATAAGTCAGGCTTCTTCTCACATTTCTCCTCTTGTGAATGAACAAGTTCAGATGACAGACATATCACATATGGGACATTAATGATCAGCTGAATGTGTCTTCCCATTGATTTCTAGGATTCTGAAATCTTGGGATGATGTGAAACTGACGAATCTGTTTATTTTTGGTGTGTGTTGTAGTGCTTCAAATGTCTACAGTCATTCTTTGTGAGAACGTACCCCGACAATGCACTGCATGGATCTGATGCATCATGTGTCCTTTTCACTGTGAGCTGATGGGAAAAAAACAAAAAACAAATCAGCCTATAAAATTTTGACTTCTCCTTTGGGTTTGATTAATTTTCTGATGTTGACGTGTTCTTGTTGTTCCATGTTAGCCTGGTAGTTATTGAAGCTCAGCATGCATTTCATCAACAAAGCCATTGTGTAAATTACAAACATAAAGAACATTGCACTTCTGTCGCTGAGGGCTTTCATCGTGTAAATACGGGATTTTGATGTGCAAACTGATGAACTGCTTGGTTGGAGGGTTTCTCTTTCTGAAGCTGTAAAAGGGACCAAGACTGGGGTTAAAGGAGATGTACATAATGTGTATATGATCAGCGCTCTATTCTGATATCTGCAGTAAAGATAGGGATGTATATACAACACCTCATAGATGGACGCGAGGGGTGATAACCTGAACATATCGATTGTCTCTGCCTCCAGCTGTTGTGAACTGACATTTGCTGTGGAAATCAAAAACGGACTGTTAAAGTTTGCTGCCATTTACATCTAGCTCTCTTTTCATACATGCACCCACATCCACTACACACACACACACACACAAACAAACACACACACGCACATAATGTACACAGACAAATGACACATCCTGCTGCAAGCTGTTCAGTCTGGCGTGAGACACATTTAAAAGAAAAAAGGAAAAGACAGGAATGGCCTCATTTATATGTGCATTCTGTTTGTACAGTGAGTAGTGAGTCAGTAAGACCCCAGTTATTGTAAAACTTCAACTGTGACAATGTTGAGAACGCAAAATAAACAAATATATGACTTATGGTACACACGTGTTGTCTTTGCTCGCCAGTGCATTTACCAGTCGGCGCACACACTGCTTGATTTTATCAGCTGACGTGTGAATCAAATGAAAATTACACAGTTTTTCTCCTTTTCTTTTTTTTTGTAATGCATTTCCCATCAGTGCCTTATCTTTAGGCTCCCATAGCTTCTGCTTCCAGACTCCAACAATGCTTTCTACTAGTGTGGCAGCATTTCCACTAGAGGGCAGGCATTAAAGTGGCATTAAATGAGATAGAAAATGTGTGCCATTACACCACCTATGGGTGAGACCCAGTGCATTCCTCTTTTAAGGAGCAGTGAAAATGATTGTTAACACACTCGCCTCTCGTCTTGAGACTTGTTTTTCTTGGATTGTCGATAGTCTTGGATCACTGTTGGTCACCCTCAGCGTGTGTCCATTCTGCTTTTTACTCAACATTTCCATTAAGAAACATTCTCTCTTTGGCCTCGAGCTCATTTCAGTGTTTGTTTGCTGAAATATTCAGTCCAATCCACTTAAAGCTGTACATGCTCCCAGCTACAATTTGCAGTAAAGTGCCTCCTGTGCCATCAGCACTGCAGTGGATGTTAGTTATAAACACTGAGTGGGAGAGCTTCAGATAGCCTCCCCTACTATTTCAAGAGATAAACTATTATCTCTTTTAAGCAGATGGATTTCTTTCATGTCATGTGCAGCGTAACCGTGTAGTTTTATTGGTGCATCGCTCACACTGACGCTGCTCTGTATTGGGCGTGTGATTATTCTGAGCTTAAGAACACATCAGTTACAAAACAGGGATGCCTTGAGGTCAGAGGGAAACTTCTGAAACATTCAAATGTCACATTGGACTAGAACAGTGAAGATACAGTGAGATTTTACGGATGACAGGCACCACAGGAGGTAACTTTGATGTAGGCTTGACTCTGAAAGGTTTGTATTCCTGTTAAATATTTGAGCGGAAGTTTGGCATTTACTTTTTCATTTTCCCATAATTTAACACTGATCTTTATTCAAGCTTCAGGCTGCGGAGAAACATTTATTTTTTCTCATCTACTGGATGTGTGGATTTTCTTTGTTGCTTAATATTAATCTTGTACTAACACAGTTTTATGTACAGTCTGATTTTAGAATATAAAAACTCACTAATTGTTGTGCCGGAAGCGTTTGTCAAAGCATCCTCGCTGTTTTGTAATTTTGTAAAATGCTTTTTCATAATGATGCTGTATTTTTAAGAAGTGTGACCATTTTACAGACCCTGCAGGATGCTGTCCAGTTTAAGCTTACCTGTCCTCCTCCTCCTGGCCACATCAAGTGCACACAGTGTTGGTAAACCCTGCCTCTGTTCAGCCTTCCGGCCTGCTGGACTGAAAGTCAACTGCAGCTCTTTAAATCTGATGGAGCTGCCTCATCTGCCCTCAGACACTACAGAGCTCCATGTGGAGGACAACCGGCTCACCTCAGTGTCTCCGGGCCAGTTTGACCGACTTATCGGTCTGAAGAAGGTCTCCCTGTCTGGGAACCCCTTCCACTGTGACTGTAGGATCCAATACCTGAGGAACTGGTTACTGAAGAACAGGGCGCTGGTTCTGAAGGAGCCTTTCTGCTCCAGCCCCAGCGCTGTGGCTCAGAGAGCCATCACTGAACTTAGCGACGACTACTTTTCTCCCTGCGCCCTGGCAAGGTGTCCTGATGCGACTTACAACGTCATGATGGGGGGGGTCCTATGCTGCATCATTGTTCTGCTTCTGTGGAGCTTGAGCCTTGCCCGAAAGTCCACTTTCACTCTGTACATAGATGAGAGACACTCAGGATTGGAAGCCAACTCTTTGCGCTCCCTGAAGCCCAAACACAGGAGGAAGCTGCACACTGGACCGTCAGGAGTCACCGCCGACTCTCCAGTCTGTACACAGGATCTAGAAAGGCCACTTACCAACATGGAGCTACTGCCACAAGAACTGGATGTGTTACACAAGAAGCACAATATAAAGATAAAGGCTACCTGAAGGACCTTTTTCCACTGCAGTGGACTGACAAAAACATTACAAATGGAAAATAGAACAGAGGGGAAACTTTAATTTCCTAAAACTTCATGTTATTTTTTTTTCTTCACAATGGCACAGTGTTACAATGGTTAGCACTGTCGCCTCACAGCAAAAAAGGCCCGGTTTGAACCTCAGATGGGGATCTGTGTACATGGGTGTCAGATGATTTTGGTGATACTAAAGCGTATACCTTTAGTCTCCTCGGATAGGCTCCAGCCCCCGTTACCCTGTAGAGGGATAACGGAGGGATGGAGAACTCTGAAAATTCATAGAATTGTTACACATTTCACATTTAGAAATTCACCAGAAACTACTGTGTATGATGGATTATCAAACTTAAGTCACTATAATTAATTTGCTCATTACAAATAACCTTACATTGTAGTATTTAGAACTATTTTGACTGTGCTGGAATTGATTGAGAACGAACTACAAAAGCCTAAATACTAATCTGTCTATGTATGATACTTGTCATCATAGATAGACTGTTACAGCTGTCAGGACTCTCCCAAGAAGACGGAGCCAGTTGAGCTTTTATGTTCAAAGAATTTGTTAAAAGACATTAATTGTGGAGAAATCTACACCAGTCAGTCTGTTATGAGTGTCTAATTAGAGTCATCATTATTTTGTTTATTTCAGATAAATTGTGGATAATTTCTAGTTGAAAAAAAAACGCAACAATTTGACGTATCTATTCCTTATATTTTCTCACGTTAAGGTATTTACAATGAGTCGGTTACTACAAATGAGGTGATCAAAGTTTACGACATAGCTCAATAAATGTCAAGTTAGATTCTGCATCGGGAATTAAAATTTTGAAGCATAAAAATGAATTTCTAAATTATAATTAACACGTCATGGAAGGAAGATATGGTAACATTTAACAGATGAAAGTCTCTGATCTGTGCAAATATTGGTCAAGGCTCTCACAACTAGACAAACTGCAGACAGACAGTACTATTAGAAGACGATATTGCACATCAAACAGCTGCTTTTGTTTTTTTTAAAGTACAAGTATTACTCTCATATTCATGCATAGATTTTCCAGGATAAATGGGTAAACAAATGACTAAAAATCCAATAATATAAGTCACCTTAAGAATGAAGGTCAAATGTTTCCGGGATCTTCTTCAAAGCACTGGCAAATTCTTGTAATAAATATAGGATGGTTTCAGGATTCGTGGCAATCTAGAACATTACTATCATCTAAAAAAATATTTGTTAGGATCAAATAAGGCAGTTCTTACACATTTCCTCAATGAAAAATAAGGTAATTAAAGACTATCACGAAAACAATATAAAAGAGCAGAGATGATAGTAACAGTTACATGACTTGTTTTTTTTTTTAAGTTTCTCTCAATGTTGAATGCTTAGAAGATTACCTATATTTTGTCAATGTCCTGTCAGGTGGTTAAACAAAGTCCACAGTGTTAGGCTCCTAGAGGTTTATGCATTAAGTGGTATTTCCAGTTTAATGCCCTGCATTCCCACCCAGCCCCCTTCTTACTTGGACCTCCATCACCACTGTTGGCTCGAAACTCTACTGAGGCACAAACTTTTCCTGCTCGAAGATGAGGTCGACAGCTTCGGCCACATCCTGCACAATGTGGCCCGGCTCCACCAGGGCGGGGTCGAATCTGAAGTCCCGGTGCCCGTGGAACACAGTCTCTTTGATGCAGTGGTTGGCGTCGGACGGCACCTCCGCGTTGGGGTTGTACACCCCCGTACACACCAGGACAGACTTACAGGAAGTGGCAGAGGGCAGCGCCAGCTCGCTTTCCCACAGGCTGTCGATCTCCTCCTCCCTGGGCACAGCACTGGTCGACCCAGTGGCAGCCGCCATCTTGGCAACGGCTTTGGGGTTCTTTCTGGCGACTCTGTCCTCCAGGTAGCGGCTGTACAGGTTGGCGCCGTAGATGTCCGTCATGAGGTTATCTCTGAGAGTACAGAAGAGAAAAGATTACTGGGTGCCTCAGCCGGAATGCCTCTATATGAATATTAGCCAGAATGGGTTTGTTCTGTGCAACTCCAATTAGAAAAGAGCCATTAAAGCAAACACAGAACAGCTGTAGAAGCAGAACAACAACAATCAGGCCAAAAAAAAAAAAAAAAAGTTGGAAGTGAAACACGCAAGTTCTGAAAGTAAACCATGTTATGTTCACGGACACATTTGTGGGCAGCTGAAAGGGAGGACTTCTGTTTTTTTTAGCATGTTTTCTCAGATTAGTGAGCGACCAGGGGCTGTCATGATCATTAAACTTTAGTTGATGAGTAATTGTCATAAGAATAACTGCGATTCCTAATTTAATTGTCTTTTTCTGTACATTTTTTTGCCCCTAATAAAAGTATAAGCCTACTAGCCTAGTGATAGCTTAATAATAAACCAAATGAAGGAGAAGACATTTATTGGCTATAATCTTTGGCTTTGCAACTACATCCATGATTTGAATGTCAATAGATGAGACTTAAAATGCAGTCGAACATAAAAAGTTAAACACCCCCGAAGTAAACAGTTGGTGGGGCTAATTCTTCACTCGTGCCTTTAAATCCCAGCGGACGAAGGGGACAGACACTATGAGATGTTGTTGAAAGAGCGCCAGTCAAACCTCAAATGATGGAAAACCACATGGATATATTGGTGGATATATATGACATCGATGTTAAGTTTCATTGAACTGTTTCCAGTGAAATTGAAAGGATTCTAACAATAATGCAAAAATTATTGCGGTCAGCTCAAATAATCGTGATCAGGCCATTTTGTAATAATTGTGACAGGCCCACTCTCCACCTCTTTTGATTGCTTACACGGCCATTAAGACAGCGTCAAAAGGAAATTCTGCTCACGGCCTCACACCTCCTTGATTTATTTTTTCGTTGTGCTGTCGCTATAGAGATAAAAAGCTGGCGTCTCACCCGATAGCATAAAGGGAGGTGATGGGTAGTTTCCATTGCCTCTGCATGGCCTGGCTTCTGATGAGGTACTCTGCAAAATGGTAGGTCAGCTCACTGGGTTTTCCCATGAGAGCCTCGTACTTCAGGTCTTTGCCCGTTATCTTCTTGTAGATGTTCTCTAGACACACAAGAAATGTCCCGTGTCCAAACCTGAGACAAAATAAGACAGAAAGGTACATCAGCTCACTGATTTGGTCACTTAAAAAAAACCCGGTGCTTTAAGTTGTTAATGTTAATAATGAAGATAACAATGATTTAAAGGTTACCGGGGAGAATGCGCCTCAGCCATCCACATGAGGTCCATGTTGCAGGCCATCAGCGGGAGGTGAGGTGTCTTCTGGGTTTGGTGAACACTGCTGAGGTTACCATTGGTCAACAAAACATCGATGATCAGCTGCAGGTTGGTCTCCCATCGAATTGGCTCCCCGAACAAGACCACAGCTGTATGTGAATCAAAAGATACGGCGTTTGAGATATCAATAATATCAAAAATAAACTGTAGAGTCACAACTGATTGATGTTCAGTTTGAACGAGGACATACAGATCTTCTTACCTTCAACCTTAGGCAGGTTGACAACAGGATTGGACTGAAATTAGAGAAAGAAAACTCAACATGTGCTGTTGACAAAATATTATCATAAGACTCATGTTTCTATAGTCAACAAGCACCGGCAGTTTGGGTCTCCTGTTGTGATCCACCATGTCCAGTAATGGGTACGACTCCCTCAGCATATCAATACTGACAACATTGTTAAAGCCCACGCTAAAGACAGAGCGTTAAGGAGAAACGAGGAGCATTATTGAAGTCCAAATTTAAACACAGAACACACAGAAAATATTAAGAGACAGATTTCAGGATACTTTTTAGCAATTTCCAGGACGGGTCCCTGTCCAGACACCAGCACACACTTCTCATGGAACTTCTTAAACATCCTCAGTGGACTGTGGGACATGATGACTTGGTCTTGTGTGATCTGGAAATAGAACGAGTGTTAGGGGAAGTTAATAGCAGCGGAGTCAGGGGGGACACCAGATTAATAAAAAAAAGAAGAAGTGTTTTTTTCCTTTTAACTCACAGGCACTCCCAGGATGTGAGAGAGCTGGTCGGCTTTTGTTTGTCGTTGGCAGTTCCCTGCGTTTGTGACAAAAACAACTGGCACCACAAATTGTCCCTGAGAGTCCACCAACTTCTCGAATGACTTTTTTGCAGCGGGGATTGGCATCCTTCCCCGGACAAGCACGCCATCAATGTCGAACAACAGTCCAAAGCTTGGCTGTGGCTGGAGGAGGGAAAGACGGGCACAGATTAATCAACCAGACTGATTGCACGACATCAAATGACATTTCTACTTGTAGGGAAATAGGCGATAAAATATTGAAAAATGAAATAACTCATTTGGAACGAAGTTAAAAAAAAAAAAAAAATAAAAAAAGATCAAAATGTTCATGACATAGTGACACACTAGATACCCAATGGACTTGAATGTTTTATTACTATTGAAAGATGGGAATTTGTCACCAGGCACACAATTAAGAGGTTTCATTTGAAAAGAAATGAGTCATATTGCATCTGTTTTCAAATCAAGATGGTGTATTTCTAAAACGAAATCTTACAGTTGACTACAACGTAAAATAATAGGGGCCCTACGACATTTGTAACATACGTGGGAGCCACTGATAATCTAGAGTGGGAATCCGGTGATGACACGGCAGTACATGGGGAGTGTTTACTGTCTGCATTTTAGATTATTTTACAGCTATCCGAGCATTTCTGCAAATAGTCTTCTTGTGCTTTTTCCTCTGTGTTTTTCTGCGACTGGGTATGATTAGAACAAACAAGGAACACAGTGTTTCGGCGGTGGTTTATCTCGTGAGGGAAGAAAATACAGGAAAGCTACATCGCCTGTTGTTGAGCGCATCCACAGCTGCAGCTGTTGCATGCAACATTGTGTGCAACGTCCAATTTAAAAAAAAAAAAAAAAAAAGCCTACACTTTAACGTAAAAAAGAAAAAAAAAAAAAGAAAAATCGGAAAACAAACGACAAAGTATCGCCCTGTCAACAATGCATCGTTTGCCTGAGCCGAGGCGCAGCAACAGCTCCAACCGTACCTTGCTATTTGACCGAGTTCCGCAAAGCCCGCACCGAGAACCGACAATCACAGCTTTTCGCCTGGCTTGACGGTTACTCAGGGTGTACAGGCCCCGGTAAAACGACAGGAGTCCCCTCATCTCCTTTACTTATTCACCGGGTAAAAAAAAGAGAGAAAAAAAAAATAATATACATAAATTACAAAGACCACCGCACGAAGCAGGAGCCGGCTCGCACCGGCCGCGCTGGCTGGCTGGCTGGCTGCAGATGCTCGGCTGGGTTTTGTTTTTTTTGTTTTTTTCAAAGATATTTTCTCGCCTGAAATTTGACTGGGCGACACACGGTGACGTCATATGAGGAGTAGGAGGGCTCTCTCTGTGCTGCAGCTCTGCCGGAAGGAGCTGTGGCGCCCGTACAAGCTTGCATCTGTACTGCAACCCCCGCTGCCATTTTAGACTCCGAGGTGGAGTTTACCATTTCTTTACAAGCACGGGCAGATCTGCGGACCCGGGGGCGGCGGCGGCGGCGGCTGCAGGGTAGAAACGGCGGCGCTCATTGACCACCGTTCTTTACGATGGCCGCAGTTTTCTTTTGAATATTTCCGAATGAGTCCCTTATCTGCATTTCAAAGCACAACATTGGTGCGGATGAGCGGGGTGTCATTCGGACGCAAAAAACCAGTTCGGTTTAATCATCGAGGTCACGTGCGGCAGTCTTTCCTCGTGCCCTACATCTGTGCCCAATTTTTTTTTCCCCGTAAGAAATCTCGCCTGTTTCGGTATGACTGGGTACCAGTGTGATCCACCATTGCTCTGCAAATGACGTGTAAATATAATGGATATACATATATATATATATGTACACGTGTCCGAATTAAAGGGATATCATGCTACAGATGCTTTGCAAAAGTGGAACACTTAAAGGTTAGACTACACGAACTACGAGAAGGCAACGTGTTTGTGGATTTAAGAAATCAAAAGTCCACTTTGTTTACCATTAAATCTGAAGGCAACCTACAAGTTATTTTGTGTTTTAGTTCTTTTATAAAATGATTAGAGCACTCGAGCATCTAGAGAAAAAAAAGGAAAAAAAAAGCATCCTAAAACAAGCAGTGTAACTGTGATATAAATTGTATGTATGGATTGCAGTGAAATGAGATGATAAACCTCCTCCCCGTGCTCCTCCAGCTTTATTGATAGTTTAAAATTACATTTCTATTTTCTAGGACTTCAGTTGCACTTTCCTTCCGACTTAAAAACTGAGTACAAGCAAATGGTATTTATACAGTAGTCTAAGTGATATTGTACAAAAATAACATTTTGAATTCTGTGAAAACATTTTTCATTCCCAAATAACTCCTAATTCTGCTGTTCTGACAACTGTTCTTGATGTTAAATTTTGCCATGGTAAAAAAAAAGAAAAAAAAAAGGAAAATAAAAATTCCAAAGCCATTTTTAAAGGAAAAGTCTACCTTGGACTACCAAGTGATATTTAAATTGTAAACAGATTTCTATAAAAGAGCATGTTTCTTTTAATACCTTCAAAATTTTTATATCATAGTAATATAACATGTAGTTTGTTATCGCCCACTTAGCTGCTTGTAGGGCTGAAATGCATCATATTATGAACTGTTTCCATGTCATACTCTCGGCCAACTCATATCCCACTAAAACAAACCAAAATAACCGTAAATGGAAGTTTGGTTTCCATTTACTCCCTTCTTTATCTCATTTTACTGAGATTCACTTCCACAAGCTCAGAGGTCCTATAGATTCCCATGTGTTTAGTCCCATTTATTCATCTCTGATCACCAGTGGCTTGGAAAGGGGGGTTCTTTAACAAAGCATTATACATAACACCGCTACCAAACTAAAACATTTTTGTATTGAATGCAGAAAGATATTTTTTTCACCCCTTTCATTGTATTACATGTCGAGAGGCTCACTGGCCTGGGACTAGCCTCTGTTAGCCAACCTTTGGCCAGTGAAGAGGATTCAGAGAAAATAATACAACCAACCATCAATCTGAAAAAAAGGAGGGGCAACAGAGGGCACTGATTATGCGGTGGCTTCAATGGTGCACTCTTTTGCCAGGTGGCCGGCCTTTCCGCAGTTGTAGCAGTTAGTCTCACTGGCTTTACTGCAGTGCACAGCGACGTGACCAATCTCACCACACCTACAAGAGACAACAGGAACTTCAGTGAGGGACAATAAAGGGGAAACCAACAAAAAAAAAGTGACAGAAAGTTTTGCACAATAAGCTTTCTTTAAAGGTTTAAATAGAGAACAGGGATATCAAATAATTGCATTCAGACTATAACGCTGGCCTTGTAACTTGTTAAAAAAAAAAAGAAAAAAAAAAAGGAAAAGAAAGAAGGAAAAAAAAAAGACTTACCTGTAACATTTCACCTTGTCACAAAGTTTCTGGATGTGGCCAAACCCACCGCAGGAGTAGCACTTCTGCTCATCAGCATGGTCACAGTCACGGGCCATGTGGCCAGCTTTGCCGCAGGTGTAGCAGAGCTGCTCCCTCTCCTTTTTGGGCTCCTTGCAGTCCCGGGAAATGTGGCCACTCCTGTGGCAGTTGTAGCACGCTGAACAAGAAGAACAAAAGAGTTCATTTTTAGGGAATCTTAGGGGAAACCATGTGTACGATGAAAATTCAACTGTTCACAAAAATACAACTTCACACTAACTAGAAATGGAAAAGAAAGAAGATGCACACCATCCTCAGTTTGGTCACAGTCCCTGGCCATATGTCCTTGGTCTCCACACCGATAACAGAACAGCTCTGTAATGACACAGAAGCACAAGTAAGCAGGATGAAAAGAAGGCAACAGTATTGGAATTTTTCTTTTCTAGTTTTACATGAACTTTGAATGTGATTCTTCTGGAATAATTTCAGTATGCACATTAGAAAAGCTGTACCTATAACCGCCAGTGACGACAATCCCCAAACTACAGCTACAAGTGCAAATAATATCACCACTACTACAAGAAAAAAAAAAGTATGTGCTAATTATCCTATACTAGGTGTGGCCAGGATAGTAGATAGTACCCTTGCCTCGTCCCCGGCCCCTGCCACGTCCACGTGTGCCACTGGCATTAGGGCAATGCTTGACCCAATGCCCGGAGCGGCCGCATCCGAAGCACTCGCTGTTGCTGCTCATCTCCATTACCTAAACAAAAACAAAACAACAAACAAAACAAAAATCAGTAAACAGAATTCTGTTTGTAACAAAATTGTTCCAAGCATTTATTAACTTGCACACAGTCTACACGAGGTGCATTTCAGCTGCGTTTTCCAGCTGTCCGTCTAACCGAGCTTTCACACACAAGACATTTTACTTCCAGGGATTGGATATTATCTTGGCTTGCACCACCCTGATTTTCCACAAGGTTTTGTGTTAACTAAATCCAGCTTTGAACCCTCTAAAAGGCCGTCCTCTTATCAGAAGGCAGACAGAAAGTGGTGTGTGTGTGTGTAGGCCAGTGATGAACATGTGCACTATAATCATACCATTCACTGGCCATTACTGAGAGGATATGCTTACCAGTTTATATTTCTCATTTTCAAAATTAGGGCTCAACTAAAGCTCAGAAAGGTTGCTCTTGTTTAGCAATTAAGCTGCTTGTTAAAACCTAAAAGCAGTTACAACTCATTACTCTGGTCACTGATGGCTAAATCTCTCTCAACTACTTACAATCAGACCGACATAATGCCATTTGGCTCGACACTCATATTAAACCGAGACATATTAGGTGCAAAAAGCTTGTCTGGCAATCACACTTTTATTTTATCCGATACAGCTGTTTACACCAATGAAAAACAAGCTGTGTCATCAAAGGTGATTCAGTCATGGACATAATTCAGGAACACTTTTTTTTTATATATATATAATGTAGTTCTTCAAATTGCAGTAATTTCAATACTGTTTTTTAACATCTGATTCAAACAAACACAATTTATACACCAGAGCTGTAAGACTCAGTCTAGCATGATGGACTAACCAGCGGGATCTAATCTACGATCAAACAGAGGGGAGTACTTTTTCCTTTAAAAAAAAAAAAAAAAAAAAAAAAAAAAAAAAAGCTGCAGCCTACCTGGCCATCCTACTACAAGTAACTACTACCGAGCTAACTTACGGTCTTCCTCTGTGGGCTCATGATTTGCTCGCCATAGGTCAAACTTCGGTTTGCTGACAGGGCTGAAGACATCAAGTCGGGAACAATTCGAGTTAATGAGTAATCACGTCCTCAAAAGACGACGACGACGAGGACGAGGAGGAGGCAGCTGGGTTTAAAAAAGACTTCACGTGGTCAAGACCGCAACGTGTAACTTGTTGATTGTAAGATGGGTCAAATCAAATGCAACATGGGGCGTAAACTTACAGCTCGAGTCGCGTTTATCTATTTAAAACGTGTCTTTTCTCCCCTGCCACGCGAGTTTTTCCCCCAAAAAGGATCCTCGACCATTTGATCCATTAAAATCGCAGCACGCTGCTCGTCTCGCCACAGGAAAAAAAAAAAAAAAAAACCGAGCACGGACGCACGCCGCGGACGGTCTTGCTAACTTGGGGAGCGCGCTAGCTTCAGAGGGGGCAGCACGTCGCATCGTGTTATGTTTGATTATTTTTATTTATTTATTTATTTTTACATCTGCGGAAGACAACAAAAGACGAGGTCCAACTAAGATTAAGACGCCTTCGAACTGGTTTTAAAACGTAAAATAAATTAAAAAAAAAGGGGGGGGGGGGGGGGGAGTCGACGGACCCTCTTGTTTCCAAGTACGCGGACCGGATGATGTGATTTCCGAAACGTTTCGGCGTTTACAGAAGCAGAAATCAAATACCGAAAAGAGGAAAAAAAAAAAAAAAGGGGTTGAAGCTACGCTAACGCTGGCCTAGTCACGTTGACTCTCCAGCGTACTCGCGAGACACTTGTGCTTTGCTGGGCTAGCGCGCAAGCTACCTCACGACCACGACCCGAGAAGCGCGGTTCGGTCGACGACCCGAGCCCTACTTTTCTCCAGCGAGAAGCGCGTCGACCCGGCACATGTTGCGATAAGTGTTTACGTTAGATGCTTTTTCGACGGCCGTTCGAGTGACTGTAGCGTAAAAGCCCCCAAAAAATTCCCGCGCAGGGGGCGCAAACACCAAAGTCGTTGTGACGAGCTAACTGCTAGCGGGCCTGACCGACCCGAGAACCCGATGCTTCCATTAAAGTGAGACCAAACCAAACCCGTACGTATACACAAAAGAAATGGGATTGGAAGAGAGAGAGAAAAAACCAACCCCGCGTTGTTTACCGCTATTACCGCTTTTAACACGCTGCAGTTTCGACGTTAATAGACATACAACAGCTATTGATTAAATTCCTTTCAATGCCTTTTATTGCTTACCTTGATGGCTACCTAGCTATGTCAGTGTTTACGCCTCCTTCTTTGCGCTACATGCGGTGTGAGCAGGAGTTCCTGAAGTGTCATTCACAGGATCCAGTAAAAAACCTGCACAGTCATTGGCCACATACTCTGCAAGCAGCCAATCAGGCACGAGAGTGTCTGGACACCGCCTCTATGAATCAGCCAATCATGGACAGGGAAAGGTTCTTTTTTCCTTAATCGACTGACCCTAATTTATCCACCTCATTTTTTTTTTTAACATTTTAAACTTCCTAAATTGACAAACCACAGATAATGTTACAGCCCATACAATAGGAATATACTTGCTACTTCTACTACGACTGCAACTAAACATACTGCTTTTATTCATAATAATTCACACTATATTTCCCTAAAATCAAGAAAATTCTATATATAAGACTGTTCTTCACATTGTAACAGTAAACTTGAAATATTTTCCTCTGACCACTATTGTTTGTCAGGTAGCCTCAATTTATTCATGGTAATTTGCTTGAGATAAATGTGTGTATTAAGGTTAAGGTTTCTGTGAGCCATTTCAAGCACCGGTGGAAGAAGTATTGAAATCCTTTACTTAAGTAAAAGTACCAATACAGCAATGTGAAAATACTCCATTATAAGTAAAAGCCCTGCATGAAAAAACCTACTTAAGTAACACTACACAAGTATCAGGAGAAAGTATAGTAAAAAGTATCATAATAAAAGTCATGGTTTGGTCGCTCTGACCAAATGATGACATCATTAGATTGATACTGTTGGAGCTGCTGCAGGTGGAGCTAGTTTGAACGATTTTATATCCAGTTCAATATTCAGGGACACCAAATAAATGCAAGGATCCATGAGATGATTACTAAAACAAAATTCTGATATGCACAAATTAGTTTCCAGTTTTTGGACTTTTTTTTCTCTTCTCTGATTTTTTTTTTTTTTTGTGAGATAAGGGATCAATTGAACATTTATTAAAATTAGACAGTTTGTCAACAACTCATCTGAAATGTGACCCTGACTATACAGGTATTTTTCATAAGATGTCAAAAGACAAAAAAAAATAGGAAACCACTAGTTTAATTTTTTAACAATGTGTTGTATTTGATTGTTAAATCTTCATTTGAAAAAAATAAAGCTGTCAGATAAATGTAGTGAAAGTAGATAGTACAATATTTCCCTTTTGAACAGGAGTGGAGTTGAAGTATGAAGTAGCTTGAAATGGAAATACTCAAGTAAAACGACTCAAAACTGTACTTAATATTTAAGTAAATGTACTTAATTACTTTCTACCACTGGTTTCAAGATCATACTCATATATGTGCCAAGACTGTAGCCTGATGTACTGTCTCTAATCTCCTTGGTTCTTCCTTTCAACTAACCATCTTGATTGCTACAATTTTATTTAATTAAATCAACAACAGAGATGAAGGCAGATCCCAGAAGTAGCTTTGTTTACAGAATCATTGCAAGGACCTGTATATATTTCACTGAGATGAAAAATGTTTACATAAATTTGAAGTAAAAAGGGGATTTTCTGTCTATAAAAAAAGTATTATATTTATAATAAGAGTATTATTAGAATATTTATCAAGAATTATTATCCAAAATCACAGATAATTATGACAATAGTTTATTGAATAAAAGGCTACATTAAAAAAAAAAAAAAAAAAAGTTTCTACAAAACACAAAAATATTTTTTCTACCTTTTCAACACCCATGAAATGCAAAATTATAGGCTATCAAGCTCGTTTGTAAATGCCCTAAAGTTAATTATTGAAACCCTCAAAATATTTCTGAAAACTTTTAATGCGAATGTCAATAGGCCTAAAATAAGGGAAAACAATTATACAATGGTGTGTGTTTCAAACTTAATTTCACCAATGCATTATTGTATAACCCCCATTATTTAATGAGTCACGATTGCATCACATTTAGAATTCAAGAAGACCGGTAGAGACACAATCCTTGAGAGCTGCAAGCATCTCAGCTAACTGGCCTGAGTGCTCTGCCAGATCAATAAGTGGGAAAGATTCGTTGGTCTCAGTCTTAAGGTGGCGTTGCCTGTAAAGCTCGGAGAGCAGCTTATCATTTCTGTGGTCTTCATTTTTAAGCTGAAAACATGCAATGCAAAGCAGGTAAAAATATTACAACTTGTGATGCGTATGTCTGAATTGATTAGGCCACGTATGATCTAGCGCACTGATTGAAACACAGTGGTGCGCTTGCATGTGGGGTGGAGCACCTTAAAACACTCCACAATGACAAAGCCCTGCCCTCATCCTCATAGAAACAGTATTTGGTGTTTCTGTTACATGTTAGATTGAATATCTGTCAGAAGCTCATTTTGGAAAAAAGAAGCCTAAACTGTCCTTCAGATATAGAATGAAAGTACAATTTGCTGTTAGACAATAATGTAGCATGGGTTTTTGATTTGGGCATCGAGTTCAAACTGTCTGCTGCTGCTTTATGGAAACAATGCTGAATCCATCAAGCTATTTTGGCCGGGATGTTGTTGATGAGGCTGTTTTATTCTCAGATGGTGTCAACTCCAGCTAGCTGAAAGGACCCTATGAGCCATCTGTGTTTAGGGAACCTCAGGGGACCCACACCGGGATGCTACAGAGATGGTGAACACATGGTGAGTGCACAGGTTTCACAGTGACATCTGCTTCAGGGCCACAGACTAAGCTGTGGTCTTGGCTGAGAGAAACGGTTGGGATGTTTTGGAAAAACACACAAGAAATCCAATGTAAATGAATGAATTATACATTTCTGCCCGCTGAGCATAGATATGTTTGGGACTCTAACCACGCGTCTTTATTGTCTTTTTCGACCGGATGTGTAAAATGGGACATAAACAGGAGAAAAGCTACTAAATCATTTCTAAGGTTTACAATGCTGCAGTGCTCCTGTTTGTCCAGATGATGGCGGACTTGAAGTTAATATGGATTCCTCCAAACCGGTAGTGGGTTGATTTGTTGGTTTTCAAAAGATAGGCAACTGTAAAATCTGCTATTTTAAAAGATGTGCATTTAAAACTATGTTTATGATAAATAACATTTGCGAGAAATTAACATTTGTACGTATGAGCTCATCAGACTTTAGCCTTAAAGGCGACTTAGGCTACTTAATATGACTTTATATATGTAAAATACGATTATATCAAGATGATCAACTTTTTAAAAATCAGCTGTGGCCTTTTTAATGTGCAAAAACAAGAGTATCGCCGGAGTGGGAGGGCTTAAGTTTGTGCGCAATGAGTGATGCTTTGCAACTCTTGTTATGACTGCAAGGTCCTGTTTCAATCACTGGCGTCAGACGGACGCACGACACCAACTCAAACCGCTTCACCTTCTCTCGAACAACGTAAATATTGATTTGAAAAAAGCGGAGCAAACAGCGAGCTGCTTTTGGGGAGTTTTAATTTGAAAGTGCTTCGCGAGAGGACGCCAAGAATATCCCCTCGTCGTGTCACTTTGACGGTCCAACGGATTTTTTTTTTTTTTTTTCGCTTTCACCACGACTGGGAGATAACAACTTTTCTTCTGTTATTTCCAGTGGTTCGTATAAAAAGAAACCCTCCTGTGACCTTCGCGTCTTACATGAATGCAACATTTACCGGATACAACATTGTTTGATACAATTTCGGGACCTTTACTGACGTCGACTTTTCTTTCTTTCTTCTTTTTTTTTTTCCTCTTTTCTTTGAATGCGTTGCAAATATGATGATGTCACCGACGCCACTTTTTCCTGAAGTTATGGCGGAGCACAACTTTTTTAACTTCTCTTGGTGAGCATACAACAAACAGCCTTCTGGCTCCCGAGAATTTCTTCCTCCTTGACTCCTGTTTAAGTCGCTGACTATGACCGAGGCACGCAACCGACAAAATGCATCAGTTTGAACGAGTGGACATTGAATGGAGGGCGAAAAGAGGAGCCGTGCAGTAAAGTTTAACGTTACAGTCCGCCTCTGAGGGCCTTCAGGCAATCTCAGTTATAACTGGATCTACCAGGCCTTATTGCAAACAAACGTAGCAACCGATAGCTTCTATAGCCGTGCAAATCCTGCATGCCTTGTAGTCTTTTTTTTTTTTTTTTTTTTTTTTTTTTAGTTATAAGTATAATTCGATTGGGACTCCATTGAAAGCGTTCAAACCTGCAGTTGAGTGCTTCTCTGTATAACTGCTGACATTGATCTCACCTACATTTATGACTTTGAACGCTTCAGTCAAGTCACAGAAACTTTTCTGTGGATGTAACACTGACGTGGTGTTATTTAGACTGACCTGCTGTAAGCAGATGGGAGTAAAGTCTAATTCTTCGAACATGTTGGTGCCCTTTCCTGGGGGTGGGGGGGAATCACAGCTCTGGTTTTGAACACAATTCCAGCAGCATGGTGGGGAAGGTGGAGGTAGAGCCACAATTTCCAAGTTCCTGCTTTTTTTTTGTTGGTCTGTACTACTGACAACCCAGTATGTCTGCTGTGACAGCTAACCACTAACTCTACGGTAAATCATCTCTGCAGTGTATTTGTGTAAGGCACAGCAGAGATCATTAGGAGTTCTTGTGGTATGGAAGTAGACATGCCAAATGTGAGGACCAAGAATCATAAACAAAACAAAAAAAAATCCTTCTATGTATATGTTGAAGAAAAACAAAGAAGAGGGACACTATTTGTTTGCGATGGTTAAATCCAGTTTGAGTTGTAACAAATGCAGGTTGTGTTTTTTTCAAGCCTAGTTAACATGTTTTTCAAAAAGCACAAGTTGTTCTTTAGAATTTTTTTTCATTAGCTTACCAGTATTTTTCCATTTCCTAAAGTCCTCGGCCTCTTTATCTAAATAGACCTTTTCTTGAAATATTGCATTCCTTTGCTGTGTGTTGTGTATTGGTGAGCTTCAGGAGTCTGCTGGCTGAAAGCCTGCCATACTGTCAGTAACACAACTGACCTCTGTGGTGGCCTGAGGTGTGTTTGTCTACATTGTTCTGCAGTTTTCTTTACAAAAAAAATTTAGATTTTTTTAATATTTTTTTTTAATGCAATTTTTATGATAAAAAGACAAAACCCTTTATGTGGTACTTTATAAATTACAGCTATAGTTTGATCAAGTGTAGGCTAATTTTCAGGGTTTAATAAGAACAAAGGACTAGTAAACAGGTTGCAAGTCACACTTTTGAAATAATTGCTTCTTACATATCTTAAATTACCCGAATGGTGCCATGATCCAACAAGGTTGCACTTGGTGAGATTGGTGCTAGATATTACATCAAACATGCGGTTGATGTCATAACCTAAATCTATCTTGGTTTTGCTATTTTTTTTACGCCTTTCTGTATCAAAGGAATAGCAATTTAAACACGATTGATGAGCAATTAAACCTCATTATCATCATGAAAAATATTTGCATTTGGTGTCATGTTGTTGGCTTGTCTTTCACACATTGCACACCTCCAATATTTGTAGAATGAAACAAATGTGATTTTTTTTTTTTAGACTTTTTGGCTTTACTAATGGAGCACCTTCAGGGAGCGTGGAAGACCCTGAGTAATGGCTTCGGAATGAAGGACTCTACGTTTGAGGGCCCCTGCCTGTCCCCCACCCTGGTCCAGGGCTTTACCTGCCAGCGTCGCTCCTCAGATGACAGCAAGATGCCGGACTCGAGGACCAGCAGCACTATCCGCGTCTACCTCCCAAACCAGCAGCGCACTGTGGTGAGTTGATTTCTGCTGAAGGTAGAAGATGACATACCGGCGCCTCGGACAGTTTTGATACCTTGATTCAATTAAGGCAAAAAAAAAAAAAAATACTAGATTGGTACAAAGTTATTTAAAGACATATGGATATGCTTATACCCTGGCAGGCACAAAAGAACTTGATGTATTTTTTCCGTCTCTCAGGTAAACGTGCGACCAGGTATGACTCTTCACAACTGCCTGATTAAAGCGTTGAAGGTGCGAGGTCTGCAGCCTCAGTGCTGCGCTGTCTTCAGGCTGCATCCAGGACAGAGGAGGTGAGTTCAGGACTGTTGTGTATTTGTAAACAGTCATAATGAGACCAGAGAATCACAACTTGTTTAGATCACACACCTACTGGCTGCAGATAATTTATCCAATTTTTTTTGGTCTTTTTTTCTTTATTAGTAAAAAATTTCGGATGGATTGGAATACTGATTCGACCTCACTGATCGGGGAGGAGCTGCTGGTGGAGGTTTTAGATCATGTTCCTTTGACGACGCATAATTTTGTGGGTACCCGAAGCCATTTACAGTATCCTCAACACTAAAAAAAAAAAAGTGTCACTGCTAAATAAATAAATTCACCTTGTTTTCTGTACTTCTCAGGTTCGGAAAACATACCTGAAACTAGCGTTCTGTGATATTTGCCAGAAGTTTCTTTTGAATGGTTTCCGCTGCCAAACGTGTGGCTACAAATTCCACGAGCATTGTAGCACCAAAGTGCCCACGATGTGCGTGGACTGGAGCAATATCAGACAGCTCCTGTAAGTATGCAAAATACATATTTTCCATTCTTAACACATTCTCTGCATGGAAGCTTATGATTTAATGTTAAAATGATGAAATATGAAGAAGAATTCATAATGCTGCCAAGATTAAAAAGGAAAAGCAAGTTCTCCTGATACTACAGCTCTCGTGTTTAGGTAGTCATATTTTTGCATATTTGCACTCAGAATAGATTCTTGTCAGTTTTGTTTTGCGTGCAGGCTGTAGGATTGACTAATATTTTCTAGATCCATATCATTGACACGAGAGAGATAAGACCTTTTACCTGACGATCATGTAGTCTATAGCAGTCAGCTGTTATTTCTTTAAGCACTCACACATACCCGGGAACTGCATGGTGTTGAGTTAGTCATGCTCCGGTTCTATCTTCAGGTTGTGTCCAACACCAGGTGAGAGCGGCGCTCCGTCCCTGCCATCGCTGACATCCAGGCGGATGAGGGAATCCTTAACACGGTTTCCAAGGTGAGGAAAAGTTTTGTCTTCAATCTATCTGTAACTTATCCCCCTTCTGTTTTTATTTTTTTTTTTTTTTTTAATTTTATACTCATCCATGGACAACATTTAAAGTTTATGAACATCTACTGTGGCTATGACAGAGGAGGACATGTGATTGCAAAATTGAGGCCCTCTGTTTTTATTAGCAAAGAAGAGTAAAATAAAAACAAATTCGTAAAGGTGCCAAAAGTTCTGTTCACATTTCGTGTTAGTCACCATTGTGTGTATCTTTGAGCTCTCATTAACGTGTTTAATGGGTTTTTTCCCCCTCATAAAACATTTGCAAAATAGATTTTTGAAGTGCTTTAAATCCTGTATTGTTAAAATCAATGTTTACTTGCTAATAGTTTTGTTCTCTGTTGTCTTTATTGCTGAGTTGCTGCATATTTTGGCATGTCACCACCTCCTTTGAATCAGTGTGAAACCATTGGCAGACTCGTGTGGGTGTGTCCATGTGTGTTATTGTGAGTGTGACTGAGCTAAACATAAACGCAGACTTGCTTATGTAAAAACAGCTCTGTAGTGGTAAATAAAATCAACAGGCAAACTACAATGTAAACACATTTACTGTTGTGTGACGGTGAACTTTTTGCTTAGATAAATAAGCACTTGACGGTATCACCCACTCTAGTGCTCCTCCGGGGATCATTCTAGTTATAGTTGGATATGAAAGAACAAGAAAATACTGAAATTATTATTATTTTCTTCTAGGTGGATTGCTGGATGATAAAACTGAGGTGTTGGAGGAGTGTACTGTATACAGGAGTTGAGACGCATTGACAAGCAGTCAATTGTGTTATTTGTCATGCTTGAATGCAAGACAATTGTAGTTATGTTGTAACTTCTAAAGGACCTTAACCGTAATTGAATCCAATCCTGTTTTTAATGACCTCCTCAGCTTTATTGGGGCTTACCAATGCTTACCAATCCAAGGGCTGACGTAACGAGATGTGAAAAGAGTCTGTTGTTTCAGGAGCACTTGAAATGGTTAAAAAGCACCCGGAGCTGCCAAATTAGCTCTCCTCAAAGTATCAAGTTGTTCCATGTCGAGCACTTTCAAGTTCTGTTTTGAAACACTGTTTTGTGTTGCCAAAAGAGAGATTGTTCGAAAGGAGTGCGCTCCGTGTTTGTAGGTGTGATATAATATGATCCCTTGTTTAAATACGTCATTCAGCTGGAGTTCCACTGTCCTCATTTTAACTAGAAGCTACAGCACAGTACAGTTAGTCCAGTCACAGAAGCTTACTGGACAAACTTCAAAGCTGGAAGTTTTATGTATAGACAATTGGCACAATGCTCACATGTTTGTGAATATTAAAACTTGTGAAAATTAGATTTTGTGCTGGTAAGTAAACATCTCAAAGTCAGAGCCGTATTTGGGGTGTTTGGAGATCAACATATTTAGCTTGTGAGCTTTGTACTTTTCAACTGAGCCAATACAGATCTGGGCAAACATCAGGGGCAAAATACCTCGACAGTGTCAAGTGAGCCAAAAATGGCATTAAGGGAAAGGCTGCAATAAAACCAATAACTACTTCCCCACAAAGCTATTTTTCAGTTTTACTTTGTTCTTTTTTCTTTTTTACAGTAAGGCATGCTCCATATTGACTTTGTCTATTAGCATTCCATTGTGATGCTTGAATGCGAAAAGTGAAAGCAAATGACAAATGAAACCATAAAGCTCCCGCACCAACTACCACCACACCCATATGGTGTCCCAATTCTAAAGACGTTACAGATTTCAGCATTTGTTCCTGGTAAATGTTTGTGGTTTGTGTCATTTTGAAGCAGTGACACCCACAAAAAGAAAAAAGAAGCTCTAGCTTAATATTTGATTCTTATTCGCCCTTACAGCTCAGCCCACCGATATTCCACCCCTCATGCCTTCAACTACACCACACCTTACCCACCCACAGGCGGCGGCCTTTCCCAGAGGCAGCGCTCCACCTCCACGCCCAATGTCCACATGGTTAGCACCACCCTGCCTGTAGACAGCAGCATGATCGAGGTAACTACACACCATGTGGGCCCCTGGGGTACTCTTGTAGGTTCAGGCAGCCACTCCTAAAATATCTCATGCCAGAGATTATTCTTGCCCTCCTACGTTCTTTTCAAGCATTCCAACTATGTTCGTCTTGCTTTTCTCTACCTCTTATCTACCTCTGTGCTAAGTAATCCACCTGGACACAGTTTAGTCTGTTTTTCCTGAGTCCCCTGATGGCATCTTATTTTGACAATTCATAGTATATGCAATGTTTAACTTCCCTCTTTTCAGTTCTAGTTTCTGCTTTATTGCCACGAGTGTTCTTGCGTAATCAGCTCACAATTTTTTTTTTTATGCTTTGTAGTTTTGTATTTCCTCTTTATTGTGTCCAGGTAAAGACCTGGGCATAATTTCTGTCATTGTTCCTTCCTCACTTTCCTTTACTCTGTCCCTTTCCCTCCTGTCTCCTCACTGGCCTGTTGTATTGTACCCTACTGGGGAGTAGCTAGACTGCCTGAATACCTCCCCCAGCTCCTGGTGCCATAGATTCTGGCTGAAGAGGAAAGTAGGTATTGTGCACTTCTCCCAGTCTTTTGTTGAGGCCTCACCTGAGATTCCAGAAAAGGTTAGAAAGCAGAGTGTCTGTGTGCAGTCTGACATGACATGCCTTGCAAACAGGCTATCTGCATTCATATCTTAGTACTGCAGTCAAACCTTGAGTGACTGCGTAGCATGTGGTTCAGTGTACAAACGAGCTAACCATAACTGTGTATATCTTGTTTCATCTTCTTAGGATGCAATGCGTGATCATGACTCGGGTAAGTACCTGGTGTTCATTTCATTAACTCTGTCGTATGGTTTAGCGCTGCATCACACCTCCTCCGTAACCTTCGACACAAATATTTCATTTTGATTCTGCTTTGATTTAAAAGACAGCTATTTAAATTCAGATCTTCATTTGACTTACTGATTCGCTGTCTGTCCATCCCCTCTCCATCTACAACACAAAAACATTCTCATCACAGCATCCGACATCAAAATCTACCAGTTTAATAGTCATTAAAAAAAAAAAATAGCCTAGCAGTTGAGGGTAGTAATGGAAGGCTAAACTGAATGAGATAGATTGAACACCTTTGTTGCAACCTGATCTCACTACAGGGTAATGTGTCAGTATCACGTTTTGCTTCTCCGAGGCATAAAAACTGAGGTGCCTTAGTTTTAGCCACCAAAAACCACGTCGTTAGGGTTCGGTACAAAAACGACTTGATAAAACACAAAGCTACTTTGTTCGGGTTTGGAAAGTATTCCTTTAAAGAAATCCATGTCGTTCGTCAAATGACCTCCGTTAAATATTCCTTCTTCAGGCTTGGTGATACGTTTGTGTACTTTTCAAGCCTTGGCGAGGCAAAAGGTCCCTTTGATACAGTATCCTCTGATGGACTGATGGATGTATTGCACAATTTGGCATGGCATCAGCCCATTTGTAGTCAATCTATATATTTTCCATTCCACTGGAGACTCCTGCTCATCTGTTGAGCATCAAATGTGACATCCGCCGTTTGTTTTACCATTGCCCTTCATAGCATGCTGTTTTTACGGAGGAAAAAAAGCTCAATATATTAATACCATTTAGCATATTTTTATTTAAGTTGTTGCCATTATTTGGATATTTAGTGACATCCTTAAAATCAACGTGAAGTTGATTGTCACTAAACACTTACTACATAATGCATTGCACAGAATTCTCTTACAAATTTAGGTGACTTTCAGGTGGAAGGAATGACCTTCTTCTTATTTTAAGACCCTATATTGTGTGTACTGAATGATTTGGACAAAGCTAAGGTCTTCCATCCCTAATTTCTTTATTCTCTTTTGCTTTGTAGGGGGCAGTTCCCCCAACCAGAGCCCTACCGGCTGGACCCAGGCCCAGTCCAAAGCCCCTGCACCTGCCCAGCGAGAGAGGGCCCCATCCTTCAACAATCAGGAGAAAAATAAAATTGTAAGTTTTGTGTTTAGTCTCGTAGGATGTATGTACTGTAAATAGTTTCAGACACCTTTGTGCAGTCTTCCCCGCAGAATACTGCTTCATGATAACAGCTTATGTTTAGTTTGTGCGTCAACATTTTCTCCTTTTTGATCGCTGTTCATCCAGAGGCCTCGGGACAAGCGGGACTCCAGTTACTACTGGGAGATCGAGGCCAGCGAGGTTTATCTGCACTCCCGCATTGGTTCAGGCTCCTTTGGAACTGTATACAAAGGAAAGTGGCACGGTAGGAATGCATTACAGATCGGGCAGGGCGCTGTCAGGTGTAACACTTTCACTTTCGTTGTTAGTGTGCATGCAGCATTGTTTTTTTTAATGAGCTTTGGGGATTTTATGAGCCGAATATAACTAACCAGTGAGTGTTTTTGTTGCAGGTGATGTAGCCGTGAAAATTTTAAAGGTGGTGGACCCCACACCAGAGCAGTTCCAGGCATTCAGGAATGAAGTGGCTGTCCTAAGGTAAGAAAAAACAGTGTTTTTTTTTTTTTTTTTAGTTGTTGTTGTTGTTGTTGTTGTCGTTTTGTGTTTTACGAGCGAAAATTCTCAGCTGCAAACTGTTTAATTCTTGGTGAATCATCTTCATTGCGAACCTTTATCTTATCTTCTGTATGGTGATTTCCTCTTCCCCTCCACCTTTGTTCGCAGGAAAACACGACATGTCAACATCCTGTTGTTCATGGGCTACATGACAAAGGACAACCTGGCCATTGTGACGCAGTGGTGTGAGGGTAGCAGTCTCTACAAGCACATCCATGTCCTGGAGACTAACTTCAAGATGATCCAGCTCATAGATATTGCCAGGCAGACGGCTCAGGGCATGGAGTAAGTCACTAAAGAATGGAGCCTGTCTGATAAACCAGATTTGAAATAACTGCGTTATCATCTAATTTCTTTTCCTTATTTATAGCTATCTGCATGCAAAGAACATCATTCACCGCGACATGAAGTCCAACAGTATCCTTTCCATTGGTTTTCCAGCCTGTCTACTGGAGATAAAAGCACTTAATGCACCACAGTCCTCGTATTGTTCAGGATCTGTCTTTCCTCACTGTGTTGTAGCTGTGATTCCTTGACAGCAGTGCAGACATCTTCTTGCATGAAGGGCTAACAGTGAAAATTGGGGACTTTGGTCTTGCTACGGTGAAGGCCAGGTGGAGTGGCTCACATCAGGTGGAGCAGCCCTCCGGATCCATTCTTTGGATGGTCAGTCACACAGCTTTAAACCTTTTTCAACAGCAATGCAGTTTCTGTCAGTGTGATCATAATAAACACTTAATGAAGAGTTGGAATAAATTGGCACTTTAAGTTAGTGAGGAATAAGAAGGTTTTTAAAGTGAATGGAAAAGTGTATATTGAGGTTCCACTACAACAGTAAGATGACTACGGGGAGACCGTTTTTTTTTTTTAGTGGACAAAAAACAGTGCACACAAATAAATTCAATTAAAAAAATGTTCTCCATTATGTTTACTTGTTGTTGTGTGTTGACAGGCTCCAGAGGTTATCCGGATGCAGGATAACAATCCCTACAGCTTTCAGTCTGACGTCTATTCCTATGGAATGGTTCTGTTTGAGCTCATGACGGGAGAGCTCCCATACTCCCAGATAGCAAACAGAGATCAGGTAAAGTCAAGACACGTCATACTGTATCACATATGGCAATAGTTTAGCGGGACGGCAATGCATGTAGGTGACATTAAGATGCCATGATGAGTCTCATTTTGTCTTCTACACACTTGGTAATTGTATTTGTCTAGCACTTTTATTTTGCTCGACAAGACTTAAGGTTTGTAAGGTTTTTGCCAGACAGAGCTGCAACCCCACAATCAGACATGTGTCTAAGATCCAGTCCTCGCTGGGTCCCAGCGTCAGACTGCAAACCCAGGCCAGAAGGTGGTGGAAAGACACTGTGTTGCTGTCTGAAGGGGGTTGTGGAGCTGGCCTAAGGCCCACCATGGGACAGAGCTGGGCGCCATGGAGCCACTGGCCTAATTTTAGACTCTGTAACACAACCCTGTACGTGTGTGAGAACAGGGGTGCACCAGGGTGCATATGTGCGCGTCAGTAGGGTTTTTTTGTCCTCTCACGGGCCACAGACCTGCTCTGGATCATATCTGGCTCCCTCCTCAGTTCAGTTTACTGTGTCAGTATTCAAATGAGACTAAAGGTCTGCACAGAGTGTGCCCATAGGTAGTGTTACGATCCACTGTTGTACCCTGTTCTCCTTGATACCATAGAATGACTTTGTACTCAGCTGATCTGGCGAGCACATAGAGTACTCCTGTCATCCTTTATCTCTGCTGCATCATGCACTCATGCCTTCACAATAGCTCCAGTGTTTTAGATGTCTGTCACCTTAGACTCACCGGCCATTTTTATGAAGTACCTTTGAGACGACTGCTGATTTAGGATTGATCGGGTCTCTCCCACAGCTGCATAGACTTCAATCTGTAGTTCAACTCAAATATTTTACGATGTGATTACTCAGTCTCGTCTGCTCTCTGTGACACTTCCTCTCAGATTATCTTCATGGTGGGAAGAGGCTATCTGTCCCCAGACCTCAGTAAGCTCTACAAGAACTGCCCCAAAGCCATGAAGAGGTTGGTGGCTGACTGCATCAAGAAGATGCAGTTGGAGAGGCCGCTCTTCCCCCAGGTGAGCTACTCTCTTGGTGACATCACGCTGAATTGAGACTGTTTAATTTACCTCGACTCTATTTGTCTTCTCGTTTTTTCTGCATTTTTAGATCTTGTCCTCCATCGAGCTCCTCCAGCACGCCCTCCCGAAGATAAACCGCAGTGCCTCAGAACCGTCCCTGCACAGAGCCTCTCACACTGAGGATATCAATGCCTGTACGCTGACCTCCACTAGACTGCCTGTTTTTTAGAAACTCAGACAGCACTGCCCCTCCTCCTCCTCCTCCTCCTCCTCTCTCTCCCCACACTCACCCTCCTCCTCCTCAAAATATACACATTATTCCAAATGTTCAGTATGCCCAAATTATTTACATAAAGACGCTAATATAGACCAACAGATGTACATGCAATCAAACATAAACCCGTGCTAATCAAGAAAATATGTAAAGAAAAGAGGAGAGAAGGAAGTTCAGAGGAGTGCATCTGAGATTAACTTTTGAAGGAACTGAGCGAAGATGTGTTGAAGGATGTACAAATGAAGACGTCGGCATAAGACACACTGTGCTTATCACAGCCTGTACGAAGACGTATGCAGAGACGCTTCATGTTGGCATTGCATTTGGTATGAGTTGTAAATATATGCACGCACACCTACCTAAGACAACGATGAATGGACACTGAAGGAAATTCGAGCGTCTCTTGATTTGGATTCTGCGATATGAAGCTCGCCCTTCTATCAGGCCGACCTCGTCTCTGATAAAGAGGACTTTTTAAGCTTACCTGCCTTAAGAGGAAACAAAGCCTGGACGAAGATCCTGCACAGCTTCACCTCCTCCTGTTATCACAAAGCCGTGGGATGTAGTCCATTTAGTTGCACAGTAGAAGTTGATTTTGCATTGTCTTAAATGCTAATGAAGTAGACATGGGAAATTTTTCTCTTTTTTTTGACTTCTTTTAATTGTCTATTTTTGGGTCATTTTGGATGAATTCTAGTCTGTCAGACAGCGAGCACGAGTGATGATGGATATCTGCACATTTCAGCAAAAGCAGCGGTTATGTTTGAACAGCCTACGCAGGGGTTTCACAGCTCTGAGTAAACTGATTTGTAGATACCCACACATTCTCAACGGTTATCACGAGCTGGACCTTTGGCAGTTGTCTTAAATATTTAAAATGATTTGGAAACTAATTTGTATTTGTTTGTCGTGTCACTTTCAGGAGGTGAAACGTTTTATTGTGAACTTGGTGAGAAAGTTGTCTATTCGATATTTTAATAAAATTAAGTTAAATTCCTTTGCCAAAACAGGCTGTAAAGATCATCTTTCTTCTCTTTTTTTCCCCACTTGTTTCCTCTTTCCTCTCGTTACAGATTAGTCAACATATATTGATAATGTCGATCACTTGAACTAAATGCAGCAGTAGAAGCAGGTGACGTGGAAAGTTGACATTAGATTCTTCTTGTTCTCTTAACACAGTAAAATCCCATACATGTGCAAGACTTTGTGGCAGGGTGTAATGTTTGCTGTAACAGTGGCAACGTGGTGTAACCTCACAGGGGATCCAGTCCAGACACGCCACCAAGGGATTCCACCATTGGCTGGTGCCACCGCAACGCATAGCCACTGGCAAACTCTGTGGCACAACAATCATGGAGCAAGAGAGGGACACGCGTTGGAAAGAGAGAGGACAGTTCAATTTTGTTTTAGTGTAAACATCCAGCGTGCAGTTCCTGCTGGCCTGGACTGCTTGGTTTAGTCCCAAGTGCAAATTTATTGTAAATATGGGAATGTTTGCAGTGATCTAGAAATGGAAATAAGTATTTGGTTTTTTAAAAATATTTTATAGCTCTTATATTTGAGGCCAGTGCAAAAAAACATGACGGAAGCTTTTTGAGTTCTTTTAAATTTGAATCACATGTCTAAAAAAAAACCGCAGCACAAGGATGAAGTAGGCTTAACGTCATCCCAAGTGAAGCAACACAATAAGGGCGAAGCTTTTGGGTAACCACTACTCCTATTTTTACAACAGATCTGCTATATGTGTTTATCTGTTCTATTTCTGCATCCTGACAAGTCACACAGGCTGGTGCAGATGAAATCAACAAAGTCCCACTTCCTGATGTACAACATCTCCATCTAGTGGTTCTTCCTGAAAGATGATCACCTATAAACCAGATGAAAAAGTGTTATAAGAAAAATATGTAAGTATCAAATGGCCTCTGTTAATGATTTAAATTATATTATAAAATTGTTGATGCATCTCTGCATAAATGGCATTTTACTGCTGTAGCTGGTTGAGGTGGCGCCTCAGTGGTAAGGCTTCGTAACCATTACTTTATAAAGTGTGGTCGTTTAGGCAGGTGGTTCCAAACCCAAGGATTGAGCTACTCCAGAGGATCACGGCTTCAGATTTTGTTTTTATTTTGTATTTATTCCGTTTTAATTTAAAATATTTGTACTATTCCTGCTTCAAACAATTTTTTACCGACACAATCTTAATAGTTTAGAGAAATCACTCCCTTCATAGCGCTGTCAACAACTCATAGGCATATAAAGGACAACTATTATTATTGTTGTTGTTGTTATTATTTTGTTTAGGGCTCAAAAGCCAAAAAGGTTAAGAAGTAGTGCTTTAATCTTTAACCATGAGTTGTATTTCAACTCAAGTTCAAAATTTGTTTAGCAATTAAATATAGAGTATGGAATAAAACGTTTATAGTAACAAATGTAAAGGAACAGGAACGAGAATTGCTCTAGTAAAGTACAGGTACCTGAAAGTTGTGATTGCCTCCAGTATTTTACTAAATGTAGGTTATTCGTTTTCACCACTAACAGTAATAAATCATGACACTTATTTTGTGGCCAGAGCAAGTGAATTAGTGTATGTTGAGCTCAGAAGGAGAAACTGTGCTCTCTGATGATTTTCTTCCTACTGGACCGGACAGTTCAGTGCGGACAAGAGAAGAAAGATGCATTTTCCTCTTGAGCGATTTAATAAACACAACCTCTAGATGTGGTGCTCAAATGTAAAATGGCAGCTCGTTGATTTATTTAATTGTGTCTTGCCAAGACAGTTAATTGCCTCTCTCTCTGTCATAGCCGCAATTGTGTATTAATCGAAGTGTTATTTCCTAATATTTATACAGTATTAGGCCATATTTTAAAGCCATGATGCTCTAACAGCATCCTACATCTGTGTAGTAGTACGTACACATGTTGTGAGTCTCATGTCGGTAGTCATTTAAATTCTGTCACTATGCAAAGGCACAGTCATGCAGCTCTAGGGTTGATTATGTAACAGTAATAACAGTGTATGTTAGCCTCCTTTATGTTGTCCCTCAACTCCGCCAGCAGATGGCAACAAAACAACCCTTGACGGTGTCATTTGATTTTTGAGTTGAAATGATTATTTGAGAAAAAATAATCTGCCTCGAACATATTAATTACTCAGATCCCTTTCACTGTTCAAACAAGCACCGTCTAGCTGCAGCTTCTCACATGAGCAGATACACAGTATATTTCATACACCACTGTAAAAAGGAGATGTCACCCTGGGAAGTTATGATGGCTGTTTATCATTTTGTTTAACATTTAATCCAAAAACAATCTGCTTGATTGATAATGAAAATAACTGTAAACAACTGTTCAATTCCTCTTATACCAGTAAAATCAGTGAGTATTAAAAAGATGTTGTGCTTAAATATGTTATGAATAATGATAATTTGCATTACGTGACATTCAGAGATTTAGCAGAGATTATCTTTACATTTTCCTTCATTATAGGATGGCAATCGCTGTGTTTCTCAGCAGATGGTCAGTGCAGCGTGCCCCCACAGGGCAAATGTGCTTCATGTTGTGCAGCAGATTGGCAGACAGCTGGGTGGAGTCTAGACGGAAGTTGGGAATTCAAGAACCCACAGTGCCTTTTCCTCCGAGTTCTTTAGCAGCTTTATCGTCACCAGGTCAGTCTGCTCGTTGAGGGAAAAGCATCGGCTACATCTGGAAGTCTGACAAATGCAGCATGTTCAGCATGTTTTATCTGTGGGAGATGTTTGCTGATGTTTGTTGAAACAAACAAAATGAATCTGTTGAATGAGTGTTGACTTTTTCAAAGATGAATAACAGACTTTATTGTCTCATATGCAGTCATCTAGCTCCAGTAGTAGCTTCCCAGCGAGGCTATGCTGCCATTGAAACACCCTGAGGCCTCCGCAGTCATTATGAGCCAATAACTCTAGCTTACACAAACAAGTAAAGGATACATTTCTCGTGACGCAATACAACCAATCACAAGTCAAAAATACTCATCAAATCATTTTTGGATTTCATCATTTTGATTGACCGTTATCAAACAACTGCCATCAGACACAGACTTTAATGCTGCTCAATTGTGTTTAAAATGTAGAATTGCAATGACACCACTTTTTTCTAAATGAGTGAGAAAAGTGCAGAGGACAAATACAGAAATACGTAATGGGAAATGTTTATGCAGGACCCGTTCATTCTCACAGGAGGAACCTGCCGGAGAAATTAGGTTTTCAGGGCCTTTAAATATTGGGCTATAGCTTTCATTGGCAGTGCACCTAATACAGTATATGATGCACACGGTTTCCTGTATTGTCAAGCAAAAATGCATTAGAGCAGCTGTGGGATCTGAAAATAGTTGATTTATTCAGAGAATAGACTTGCAAAGGACTTCCTCAAGT
Organism: Brachyistius frenatus; assembly: GCF_029030835.1. NCBI lineage: Eukaryota > Metazoa > Chordata > Actinopteri > Embiotocidae > Brachyistius > Brachyistius frenatus. The sequence goes on along the minus strand of NW_027210605.1, from coordinate 946,265 downwards.
TGCGGATGCTTTCAGCACTTGCTGTGCCTTCACTGACAGTGCGGAGAAAGGACATGCCTCTCATTCCTAAGGTGCTCCTCAGAGAGTGGGATTTTCTGGAATACAAGAAAATCACGACTTGTTACGTGTTATGAGTCAGTTTAATGCTGTATGTCAATTATACCGGCATCACTCAAAAAGCAGGTCCTTATTTCAGCAGAAACAAAATGCTATTCATTCTTACTCCAGCTGCTGGGTGTGCCTGGAGTTTCTCCTCACTATCTTGCTCTTCCAGCTGTTGTTGTTTACGATCCACAGTTATCTGTATATGGGTAGATGTGTCTTCTTGGTGAGACTGAGCTCCTGCTTTCTGCTGTTCCTGAGACTGACCTCGGTCCTCGGGATCGAGTCGCACTGGACTCGCAGTGCTCCTGATGTAAGAGTGTCTTGCTTCACAAACTGAAAAGGGTTTTCATCTTTTGCAGGTGATTTGAGGGTCAACTTTGAAGCAAGCCTTTGTGAAAGATATCCTTGGGGTTCCTTTGGGCCCCCTAATTTCAGCATGAGATATTTATGACATTCAGGTATTACAGTTGTGAGAAACTTTATAATGTGAAGTTATTATATCCAGTTGTAGTCCAGCATGTGCTTGCAGATTACCATTTTATCCATGAATCAAATATGGTATCTCACATTGTTATTGTACAAGACAAACACCGCAAAAAAAGCCGCAGAGGGGATACATTATCACAACACAATTATTTCCACAATACGGAAATCTCTTCATGCATGGGAAGCAATGCAATGCTAGCACTGCAGTGTGCATGTCCTGCAGCTGAACTAATGTCCACTGGATTGTGTAACTGATCAATTGTGTAACATTTTTGAGCACAAACTAATAGTAATACTCACAACATGACACATATGAGGAAACAGACCAAACATCTATTGCAAAGGAAGCTTTATTGCCAGTAACTACAATATATTTTATTCTGATCTGGATTTTAACAGTTCAACACCGGTTTTCAAAGTACCACAGCCCTCAATAGTTACATGGCGTAAGTTTAATCTCAACACAAAGGTCACTCATAATTTATCAAATGTTATATCACCGTATATCAAGTCCTAACCATGTAGCTGTTACCTCTGCATGTTCTTCCCTTGGAAATCAATGTCATGGCATATTTCCTACTAAACAGAACAACACTTCCATAAAGCCTCAAGCATGGCTTTTACAAGGATACGCTCACAGATACAATGGCACTTAATACAACTTAGAAAAGAATTGCACACAGAGCTTGCTGAACATTTTATATACTATAGTAACAAACAAATTGTTGGAAAACGGTACAGATTTCTTTTTACAGTTGATTTGGTTGCTTTTTAGCTGTTTAACCATTTAGGGTATTAGTTTTATGAAATGGCCTCCACAAAAAGCCACTGGACGACAACAAGTGATTGTGACATTTCTGTTAAAAAAAAAAAAAGTTGTCCATGTGTTGATGAATATAGCTTTTGGAATCAATTCGATGGAAGATCTGATTTCAAAATAAAGACATTATTGAATTACTGAACAAGATTTCTATTGCACTTTCCATCAACTCACAGAAATCTTTGAATGGCAGTAACACGGGCACATTACCTACTACTACAGCAGTCCCCACAAGACCTCAGATCACTTGCATTGTTGTCATGGCAACACCTCCATGAAAGCTGGTATCCAGTGTGAGAGCTACAGGGGGTGGTGGGTTGGAGGGACTTTTATATCTGGCATTTCATGGCAGATCATAATAATAATCATACATTACACAGCGTTTTATTAAATAAAGATCTGCATCCATGCAGCTGAATGCAAAATAGACCACAGCAATTTGAATGCAGCTTCAACTCGCTGGCGTGTGATTTCCAACAGACGATTTGAAAACATAAATATTATCTTGGAGAACTGTTCTCTGATGAAATTACACACTCCAGGTGACAAATTGCAGGACTAACAGTCCCCTCACTGGTATTTACATTGTGGGTTACTGGAGTGCAAAGGCTGATTGAAAGTAAATAATATATTCTTTGGTTCAAAATTATACAAATATATTGAAGTTATGTGTAGACACCTGCACAGCATTGTACATAATATAATCTTTAATAGAGCTAATCTTAATATTTATTCTGTATCCATCTATTAATACTCTCTCTAAATAATCTCTTTTTTTTTTAGTGACGTTGTAGATGGAAAATGAACTAAGAAAGGCAAAATACGGTATGTCTCTATTGTTTGTGTAACTGTATCCTATTAAACTTATAATATGCATTACTTATGACACATTCACAATGCATGAATCACAGGGAGCACAGCTTAGATAAACACAGCGATGTTACATTAACATCTCACTTGATCGGACACTTATAACTGACTTGCACCTGCCTTTGTATCAATCATGCAAAACAAAAATAAATATCTATTAGTATAAGTACGAAAATAATCATCACTACAGCCATACACACCCATTTACGTATACGTTATTGAGATATACAGAAACTTCAAACTGTACAGATGTCCACAGTTTGAACAATATCTAAAGGTACACACCAAAAAAACAAAAACAAAGGAAAGAGCATTTGATGAAAGATTTATAGCTGGGTCAAACAGGAAACACAGAGAGCAGCACTGAACTCAGTGTAGGCACGATCTGCTTTTTACATCATCAACAACAGCCCCAAAGAAAAACCACAGCTACTGAAACGGAAGTGACCTTTACAAGCACACAAATCAACAGGTCAACGAGTAGACAGTACATTTTGACACTGCATAGAGTTAAAAACACAGTCCAGTCCAGCACTTAGCAGTACCGAGCTCACGCCACCAAGATCTGATTCTAGCTATCAGCACATACACGCATGTCTGCGCTTGTGTTCAGCTAAGGTACGTCTTTGTTATTGAGACTCTGAGACTCCCTACCCCTTCTCCTGGGTTACTCAGTTGGCCTGGACTGGTTTTGGACCCACTGCAACGCCATTACAGTCGAGAATGTACTGCAGGCAACCTTGAGGTGGACGCGCAGCACCATTCTTAGTGGTTTCACCGATAATATCTCCCTTCTGGCCAGATCCCTGAAAAAACAAACAAAATAACTCAGTCATCCAGCAACAGCTATGATATATACATATATATATATATATATTTTTAATGTATTAACGAGATCTAAAAATAGATTGATTATTTGAATCATATTCTGTAGATGACTGAAAATGTCCTATACAATAAATAGGTCATTATTATCATTTTAGCTAAACTAACACAGGCCTCCTGTTTTGGGGTTTCTGTGCCTGTGTGTTGCAGTACCTGGGATGGCTGTATGGTGGTGGGTCTCTGGGGAGCATTAGCTTCCATCTCTGCTGACTGGTTCATTTTTTCCAGCACCATGTCAGTGATGAGCTGCCGGTCCTCGGCCTGGTGCTCTCCCACCAGAGGCATGGAAGAACCCACCACCTGTGCCACATGGCAGATGGTTATAACAGAGAGAAAGGATGTAAACATCACAGGGTAGTCCCTTATGTAAAACTAGTCTAAATATAAAGCAATAACTTTGACCGAAATACTGAAGAAATAGGCAACAAATGTACTTTTATGTGTTCAAATGGCTCAGTATTTCAAGAAGTTTTAAATTATTCCCTTCCATGTAGCTTTTGGATCTGATAATCGTAGAGTCGTACCTCTGTGATGTAATCTCTGCCATCTTTCCCATGGATAGCTTTGACAGCGCAAATATCAAGACCCCCAAAAATCTCTGAGCAGGTGTCAACCCACAGCTTGTACCTAAACGAAACAATCAAGACATTACTCAGAAGCAGTGGAAGCGTAAAAAGACACAACGGTCTGATTATCTCTTATTTCCTCTTTATGTTAATTTATGACACAAACAGGTTAACAAACATAATCCAGGTGTCAAAATGAAGCAGTGTCTTTGTAATGGTGTGTAGGACTCTCATCTTACACTCACCTATCAGTCATGGCCACCTGCTCGAGCATAGCTGAGCCTATGTTGGACTTCCAGTTACCAGATATGGATGTTCTCCTGACGTGTGTAAAGCACATAAATTCGAAAAAGTTCAGTTTTCGTTTTTGTTTAGTTATAATGTTAACTATCAACAGTGTAAATATATACATACATGTAGGCTTTGTAGTCAGTGCCAATCTTCTGGATCCTGATATCGTACTTGGAGTCAATAAGAGGCTCTGTGGTGGTGTAGGTCTGGGTGAGAGCCACGACACTGGCTATGTCCTGGAACTTACTGTGGTTGTCCACCTTCACCTGAACACAAAAACAGACATGTCAGACAAAAAAACTGAAAAAAGCTCTTAATTTACTCTTGTGGGCAACAACATTATGCATTTGCTTCAAATAACAATATATATTATTACCATAATGTGTAAATTTGCAAATTTGCAAAGCAAAACTTGAATTATGGCAAAACAAAATGATGTATTTTTCTACATGACTACAACAGGAAACATTTCTATACCTTTCCAATACCGGAGTGGGCATGTCCAATCTTCACAACAACAGGAAATGATGGCATGCTTACCTAAAGTAGGAAAGTAGAAAAGTATATATATTTTTTATTGCTTTAAAATAGCCATAATTGTTTCATTTAACAAACACAATCTTGTTTCATGGCAAACACAAATCCTGATTTTATATTCAACTAAAACAAATAGGATTATGATGGAATTCTTACCATCTCCTTGTAGTTTGGATAAAAGGTCTGCTCAATCAGAGGAAACTTCTCAGCACCCAACTTCCTGTGGGTGTTGATAAGCTGGGCGAACTACACACACATAATGGTACATAATTCAGATATGCATGTAATTTGTAAATCTGATAGATAATATCTGATAGATTAAAGGCAATTTAGACACCAGGAAAGCCAGAAAAGATTATTATAATTGCTCCTCTCCCTGCAACATTGTTCTACAGTAAAGCACTGCCTGGCTGCCAAGTGCCTACCGCCCACGGCTTGTCACACAGGTTGTAGATAGACTCAAGGGAGTTGATGCTTGGTACACCACCGTACTGCAGGCCGATTATCAGGTTGCGAAAATCTTCATTTTGGGTCATACTGAAGGCGTGCTGACGAATTAGGACAAAGTCTGGCTTGATTGACCTTCAAAATAGAAAAATAGCAGAGATGAGACATAGGATGCCCATGAAACTGGTGCTGATAGCAATGTGGATAAATCAGGCAGTGGGAACTGTCAGTGGATACATTTTCATTAAAACACTAAAGTAGTGTCTTGTGCAGGGACATTTATTTGTTTCTTGTTTGTTCATTAGTTTGCTTTTTGACCTTGTGTGTGCGTGTGTGCGTGTGCGCGTGTGTGTTACCTGGCAACCCTGGTACCATTTCTGAGAACCTGCATGTTAACATTGCAGGTTCCGTTGGCATGAGCCACGACGTTGATCTCATTGAATTCTGCCTGAGGAGTTGATAATTAGAAATAGAAACATGAGGACAGTGTTCAGATGTCTGTACTCGATTTTACACAAGTATTTGACACGGATATCACTGACTTGATGAAACGTACCTGTTCCACTTTTATGTCATAATCACCGTTTATTTTCTTCCCCCGGAATAATTTTGCCCTAGGAAAAATAAATTAATTAACTTTTAATGTAACAGCAAAATAAATCATATTTCAGAGATTCTTAAAATGGAGTTTCCAATTGATTACTATTCCAAAGTGTATAAAATCCAAGAATATATGTCACTTTTTAAAGTGCATGAATCGTACAGACAAATGTTTTCCTTCCCAGATGCGTATACACAGCATTTCTCACAGTTCTTCCTCTTGAACTGACAAAACTAAAAGATACAACACTTTTAGAAGCTGTATCATTTCTAAAGTAAGCCTTGCACGGCTAACATGCAGATACAATTGAGCTGTTCTGACAGCCAAGTCCACCAGAAGTGCTGCCAGTGGGGTTAATATAGGTGATGCGGTGAGGTAATGTCACTCCTGAAGACACTGAATTCAAAATGTCAGGAAATGGCTACAGCTTTTATGACTTGTGATTCAGCACTTTATAAAACAGACAGTATCCTGTCTGGTTTGAATACAAATCCATCTTTACTTGCATTATTGAAGAGAAAGTCTTTCCATGGGATTTCAGATTAAGATGGATCAGAGACCAAAATTCACTGCCAAAGCCACACAGTGATTGTTAGTTTCATTTCTTTGGCTTCTTTCCATACTGATGTGTATAGTCTAGCCCTGACAATATTAGCTTTGACAGCACAAACTACAGGGGGAAATCAATACTGAGGCGAGTCCAAAAAAGAACACTTTCCTTTTATTTCCTTAAGTTGCCGTAGAGAAGGTTTAATTTTGGTTTCAGCTTCGAGTTCGCACTGAAATAAACAGCCATCTACTGCAGTGCAACAGTGCTACATACATTACGATAGCTTTATCCAAATAGAATTTGTACATCGTCCATACTTCAGTATGGCTGTGATATATTTTGCCGACATGTTTTGAAATTTTCCACTGCTCTTCCTCTTGATTTGTATTGCTCTCCTGTCACACACCCTGCACTGCATGCTTATTTAACGAGGAGGTAAAGCGGAATTATTAATTCAATTTAATTAGAACATGGGCATGTACTGTATTTGGCTGTGAAGGAAAACAAGCATTAAAATAAGAATCACAGCTCCTATATTTTTGGAAATGAAAGGCCTGCGAAGACTGCACTTTGCCAAAACACAGACATACAGACAGAGAAAGAGGCAGAGAGTGTTTCCAAAATATTACCCCTAAAAAACCCACAGAGATGAAGCATGGAGACAAGCCTCCGATTTCATTTTGCACTTTCAAACATTAATCTTTGGTAACAGGGGGAATGACAGTGTGGAGGGGATGTACAGTGTCATACTGGGATTGATCTGTGCTTTATCTCTCTTTGGAGAACATTTCAGCCTGCCATACACAGAATAGAAGCCACACATTCAAAGAAGAGGTGATTTTTCAGTGCAGTGCATTAATATGCATTAGTATTTGACAATCATCTCACAGCTACCAGGTCCTGTGGTTAAAACCTTCACCCAGTCTGTATTAAGTTTAGCTTTCATCCGAAAAAACCAGGACCACCTGGGATTACTGTTATATATTAGGTACGGTCTTGCTTTTGTCCTTGACTTCTGCCTTTAAAACTGGAGTTAGGTCACTGAGCATCGCACCTGTGGCTTCTCATTTTGTAAGAAAGAAGAGCATGATGGTAGATGTTTATGTGGCTCATTCATTTGTAAGAATCAATAGGGCTGCGCTTGACTTGAATTAAAGATGAGATGAGAAACCAAACAAGACGTAAAATTATTTTAATATTTTGTTTTGTGTTTTTGTTCTGATTACAAGGCAAAATGGACTATGACAAATTAAATAACCTTATTCATGGTTGCAGGTTGCTCAAAGTATTACCAAATTATATATTTCTGTGAAAGAATTTACATTCAGATGATTCACCCGAGAGCTTGGTAAGCAGGAGTCCTTGCTGAATTTTAATGTACCATTACTTTGCCTGCATAAAGTGTGTGTATACTGTTTGAATGAGATCAGGTTAACAGTGCAAAGCGTCGCTTTCCTGATATTATTTAAAAGTTTACTTTTTGTAAATTCAAATCTTTAGTGATCAAATAAAAGGAATTTTAGTCTCCCTACTTTAAATTGAGAAACATTATAGAGAGAATAGGGAAGCGGTTCAGCCATTAGTCAGATAAGTAAGACTGTGTACCATCTGCCCCTTCTGTCATAAGAGCAATTTATAGCACAGCATTCCTTGGAACACGTCAAACCTCTCTGGATGACTGGTAGCCTCATCTAACAAATAAAACACTGGCTGAATGACAGACTGCATTTGTCTGAGCTCTGACCCTAGTAATCACCCTGGTTTTGTCAGCACACTTTCTTTTTTTTTTTTTATTTATTTTTTTTTTATCTTATTCACTGCTCAACACAAGTTGTTTCACACCAAAGTCCTTGTTCAATTATGCATCCATGCTTCTATATTCTCCATACTTTGCATTTTGTGAAATCCTTGATTTTTACTATTTGCCGAGCTTTCAGTCACTTTATTGTAAAAAGAAAAGATGTCTAAAATATTGAAGTTACAGGTAGTTACATTTCAGACACTAAATCAATAAGAATTTTTGTTTGGATATGTGCTTACACAAACATCTAAAAAAGCAAAAATTTAACATTTTAACTGTCGTCATGCCATCACTACAATTCAGTGTCATTTCCCCGATGAAATACGCAGAGTGGAATACTTCACTTAGGTAAACTAATTTAGGTCTATCTTAAAATTTTCCCCACTACTTATACTAATATTATAATAACATGAAACTTGGTGGTGTCACAGTGTTAGAAAATGCAGTATTTTTACACAAAATCCATGACAAACTATAAAGAGGACATATTAACTAAAATACAACATATATACTGATCTATATTTGACTGATTTGACCTTATAAGTAGATTCTGATGGCTGAGCTTTCTCCTAGACGCTCTTAGTCTGGAGAACTCTTTCCTGATTTCATTGTGTGAGTCTTGGGGACAACAGGTCTTATCACTCTGGCTTTCATCCACAGCAGCGGGCAGAGAAGTCTTGACACTGCCTGTCACACAGTGAGGTACTGCACATAAACAATACCTCAAACTCAAGGCGTGCCAACATTACAGAAAGCATTAGGTGCTCAGTAAAACCTGTCTGAACATAAAGAGACATTTCATCTTCTTTAGCTTGCCAACAGCTATACTTCAGTAGAGTTTTTGTCTTGCCACTACAAGTGCTGAATATAAAGCAGGTATCATTTCAAACACATCAGCACTTCTCTGAGGCTTTTGTCTCTAACTCATTGTCAATATGGTGCCCTTATGTTTTTTCATAGTCCGAACAGTAGCAGCATATAAGCTGCTCAACACAAACTGTTTTGTACTGCCATACTGACTTACAACCACAGGGTTGAAGGTGCCGTACAAGACACCACAAAACAAAAAAACAAAGCTCGTCAAACATGTACAACCTCCCCTCCAGTGATATTGAGCAGCCATAAAAAATAGACGCAGCACTCAGAAAGAGGAAGCCCTTTGAGTGAATGTGTACATGAAAGACTACAAAGGTTATGAACACTATAAGCAATTATAATATTGAATATTAAGCAAAAACATAAATATCACAGCAGAAAATTACTTGAGTTTTAAAAAAAAAAATTATCAAATACATTCTGTAGGAACTATTTTATCTGAGATCTTGCCAAATATCATCTGACTCCCAGCTCAGCTGATTCACCATTATCCATTAGAATGACCTTTGATAACTGGCATGGTCTTAGTTTAATTTATCTTATTGGGCTCCTCTGCCAGGTTTGCAGTGGCACATCAGACTGTATTTCTTATTCTCTGACAAGCAACTTCCCTTCTGCTCATAACAAATGTCGAACAAGTGAACATATAACCCTGGCATCTATCCTGCTGATGAGGGTCTGATCTTATTAACAATGATCTGGGTTTCTATTATATAAATGGTCAGTGCTACACACACACACACACACACACACACAATACACACTGGCCACATGATACATGACACAGATGAAACACTAATTTTGATACAACATCCATGTAAACAACATCACACCTGACATAAACAAATGCCAAATCTGATGTTTTTTTCCCTATATGGACACAACACAAATATCTTTGGAGCTAATCAATTTAAGAACATGAATTATAAAATCATTTTGTACTTTTCAGAAAGTTATTGGAATCAGTTCTAACTACCAGAGATTGTGATCGTGTCAAATGTTTGGAACCAGGTTTACTTCAGATTTTGCTTCTTTGCCTCAATATTTCTCAAAGTCACTCTACCATCGAGTGAGCATGTAGTCCCTCTGCGCTGCAGATTCATAGGCATCACAGAGTTGAGTTTGCGTTCATGGCTTTCCACCTATTGGTGGCAACTGATAATAATACAAATTTTACAAAAGGCACTGGCTCCATCGCACACATTGCTGTGGAAAATATGCCAGCTGTGTAAATAAATGTTCATCACGAGCAGACAGTTTCCATATTCTACTATTTGACAAGATATCACCCTCTACACAAAGTAATTTCCCTCTAAATGCATGCATCAACTCGTTTAGGGGAACTTTAAGTGTTTACAACAGCAGACTGACAAAGATGCTTGTTTAAGCTACCTCTAAATAAAATCCCTCAGGACACTGACCGCCAGTGTGCCAACTGAAAGGCCTTAAGGTAAACCCACTCTGTTAACCCTCGTGTTGTCCTTGGGTCAAAATGACCCGTCGCTCTGTTCAACCAAGTTCTATTTTATTTCTATATTTTCATATTTTTTGGGATCATTGGTGACAAGGATGCTGTGAGGGTTTCTTTAAACCAAAAAAATCCCCCAAAATATAGAAATAAAATAGAACTTGGTTGAACACAGCTGCGGGTAATTTTGACCCAAGGACAACACGAGGGTTAACATCAGTGACATGATGGTCCATTATCCCTGAAGCCTGAGAAACACAGCTATACAGATGATGTTATCATTTTTTACTATCAATTAATGGAAGCCACTGCACCATGGGCTGCAGTTACTTACATGAATCTTTCCCTATGTTAGTGCATGACATGTCATGTGATCTGCCATCAGTGAGCAGGGGGAAACCCCATTGATGAAGAGAAAGCACTGCAGTATTTGCACTGCTTCCACAGAAATAACATGCATTTCTCAATTTTGCGCAACCTGTGGATCACCAATTCTTAAACATTGGTCAGATGCCACATTACAGGGTTACACTGTCAACAATTTCAGTTAATTCATCAGATTTTTTTTATACATGCACTATGTATAACAAAATACAACAGAGAAGCTTTTACTACAACACAGAGAGAATAGAGGACAATAAATGCCCTCCATTTTGGTGTAATGTCATTACTGCTGAGAATCAATGGACTGTATTTCCTTAAGTATTGCCTGCTTCTTTGTATTATTGTAACACGGCCATGCTGTGCCATCAAACCACAGCAGCAGAGCCCATTCATATCTGCAGGGTGCTTGATACAGATGTTGTTTCAATGGTTCTTAAACCATTACCTAACTACTGCCTTCCAATAAATCATGAAAACTCAGCATCAAGGATGGAGCAAATAAACAATATACTGTTTATAAATGATTTATGGTGAGCTGTATAAGACTGAGTACATATTGTCTTACCACTCCTGTTGTGGTTCGTCAATGACCAGGAGAATCTTAAACTTCTTGGGTGTCGTGACTTGGGTCTGCTCCACTAGACCTGCTGAGGCAGCTGTCTGCTTGACAACGTTGGTGATGGAACTAAAGAAACCTGCTCCAGTCGACTGAGATGGCTGGGGTTTCCTCTCTGGAGTAGGGGAAATGGCTGGAGGTGTTGGCCCAGCTGTAGGAGACTTGGCAGGGGTGGTGGTGGCAGGTGAAGGAGGCTGAGCGGGGTCAGGCCTCTGGAGGTCCGTCATGTAACCATTGGGCAGGTTGGAGATGAACGTGCTGTCCGAGAGACGCCGACGCAAATAATTCATGGCTGCAGCTGAGAGAGCAGGAGAGTCAACAAGCGCTGGGTGTGGAAAATTATTCTGCAGAGGAGTCCCTTTTCTCAGTGTACAGCTGATGATGGCTGAGCTCTCAATGCAAACTACCAACGAATGTACTCCCTCCCTGCTCAGCAGAGCATCCTCAAAGCTCCCCCTCACTGGCAGTGACGATGTACTCTCCCACAGCCAATCCCCTCACCCCGTGCTCTCCTCCAGCATTGCAAATGATGCTCTGGCTATGCCTCTCCTTCCTCCTATCGTCCTCTATTCTCTCTCTCAAGCACGCCTGACTTCCCTACCCCTCCCCCATTTTCTACTGCCTCAGAGGCGTCATCCTTTTTTGAACCACAGCATGGAAAATAGAGGGATTTCCAGTGGAAGTGCAGGAGGGTATACTGTGCACTACATCATAATTGCCTTACTCCTGCTCCCCCTGTTCCTCAGCTTTCTCCGCCCTCTGTCCATGCACAGCGTGTGTGTGTGTGTGTGTGTGTGTGTGTGTGTGTGTGTGTGTGTAAGATGCAGCCATGAAATCTAAAATGGCTGTTAGGACTTGTGGGCAGCACTGAATGAGAGGAGGCGTCAGCAGAAGTCCCTTGAGACACAGATGCATACAGTAAACCCACTTAATTGTTACGTCAATCCCTATAGCTACTTTAGGTGGTCAGCACTTGTCCACGATGGGACCAGTACATTATGTGCAATTATATTTATATTTTTACATTCATATCTGCACTCAAATAGTATAAATGCCTATGACAGCACAAAAACACAATTTAGAATATTATTCTGTACTACAATATATGCTAATTAAAATGCATTTAGCTAAAAAGCACGAAGGGAACAACTGCAACGCCTCCTTCTGCATTACTTGGCTGCACTGACTTGTTTGAATTGGTCTTTATATACCAGGAATAAAGGAGGTAGCAAAGCTGTGTGATGAAAGTTATCGCCAGGAAACAGATGTATATTTTGAATCGGGTCAGGAAATAGATCAATAAATCTATAACTTCTGATCCTCAGAGGTCACCACAAATTTAGTTGAGGGGTGACACTGTTACACGCAAACATTAAGGCACTTAAATGAAAAATAACCCAAGGATTTAGACATATCGTTACTGAGGCAATTGAATATTCTTCTCCCTGCATGTTTTTTTTTTCTAATAAACAACAATAAATCTAATAATACTTGGCTGCTTTAAACGTTAAATTAAAAATCTAAATTAGTGGTTAGTTAACACAGTAGCATAGCACATGTATGAAAGGGTGGATATGTCAAATAAACCATTCCTCGGCTTGTCATATAATAAACTTTCTGTACAAGATAGCCTTGACTTTGTTTTATACTTTAAAATCAATGTTTTATAATCAAATGTCCAATGAGATTTGCATTATTGTAATGCTATTATTGTCAACATAATGTGGCACAATTTTTTTCAAGCTTCCCTGTGAATTTTCTGTATACAGTATGTAATAATGTAAGATCACTAATCTGAAGACAGGGGAAACAGAGTAAACACTGGTTTGAGAGAGAGAAAAAAAAGTAGAAATAGTAATAACAGTTGTCATAGCAGAGTTTCACATGAATAGAGCTTTCTATCATGGCCGTGAAATATTCCTGGTCCAACTATAACTTTTATTTTTCACTCTGTCCAATATTGCCATTGAAACTGTAATTTTACTGGTCTCACTCAAATAAAGGTGATATCATAAATAAAGGCTTATATATCTGCCTCAAATTCTGGTGTGCTCTGTATGACGTACATAGCAAGGCAAAAGTGTGGCGCAGGCATTCCTGACTCAATGTCCATTTTCTTTTTAAACACTGGCCACGAGAGACAATGATGAGAATAACCTGACATTTTATTTGTATTGGCCTAATAGAAGCTATCGCTCGCACTGGAAGTTATGCGGTGTGCTAGGGTGACACCAGCTGGTAGTCGTGGTGAAGTGAACAACAAAACAAACCTCAACTTTGTTGAAGTAAGATAGACTAGCCTTTCGTTTGTATTGGTTTATACTGGTTGTTTGTATATAATATATACAGATATATACTGTACTGTATATACTGTGCATTTTATATTTAATCTTTTTTTTACTGCTATTTTATTGCTTTTTATTATTCTATTATTATCTTATTGCTTCCTGTATGCTGCTGTAGCGAAAAAAAAATTCCCCTTGGGGATTAATAAAGTAACTACCTACCTTTCCAGTCAGATGTCTGTGGGTGAGAAGATTCTACAGCGCCACATGTGTGGCAGGCAAACTGTTAATCAGCCTTTTCTGTGAAAATCACTGGAAGTTGTCCAGGTCATGGTTCACACATTCAAGTGATGAGACTAAAAAAAAAAATAAAAAAAATAAAAAAATCTGATTTAACAGCTGCTCAGAGAAAACAGCTGCATTTGTAATTGCTCCCGTGTTGTTTTGTGTAAAGGCATTTTTTTTTTTTTTTTTCATCGTTCAACATCAGCAGAGAAATAACTGCGAAAAAAAAAAAAAAAAAAAAAAAAAATCGGTCGAACAACGATTGGACGAAGAATAAACATGACCTTTTTAAACTGAGTATCATCACAGGGGTTGTTGTTGTTTGTTTTGTTGTTGTTGTTGTTGTTGACTCTTAACCAGATTGAACTCGGTGCGCCTCGCCTGTCCCTCCACCAGGGGGCGCTCAGCTCAGCTCTCGGCTCTTTTGTCTGCTGGAAAAGTGCGTGAAGGCAGAACACAGGCAAGCTGGGCTCGCCGTGGTGTTGTGGCCGTGAAGCTAAAAAAAAAATAAAATAATAAAATCCTGTCGAAAGTTAAAAGTAAGTAACACCGACCGCTCACCGATGTGCTTCTCTTTTGGACGTTTAGTTTAGTGGACTTTTTTGTTTGTTTTGTTTTGCTCGTTGAATCGGGGAAACCTTCGAGCAAAAACTTTTAACTGGTCGCGGACAAAGTAGCTCAAAGTTAGCCCGTCTGTTGATGTCGGCCTCTTGTAACTTATAACGAAGCATCTGAAACGACGTGTGGTAATAACTATCGTTTATGTTCTCGGTGTATATATAACCCCTTTTTTTTTTTTTTTATATTATTGTTGTTGTTGTTTTTTAATACGACTCCTGCCGCTGAAGGCCACCGGGGGTTCAAGCTAGCTGCTAGCTTTTGGACTCGTTAACGTCAGCGGCGATGGTTAGCCGGCTAGCTGCTAACGTCAAGCAATTTCCATTTAATTGCCTTCAAATGTAAATAAGTTCACAATCTTAATTCGGTAAAAAAAAAATTAAAAAAATGTCCTTCTTCTTCTTCTGCAGGAAAGAAGACCCCCCCCTTCCCCCCCTCTCCTTTTTTTTTCGTTTTGATCTTTTTGGGTTGGTGTAGCTTGCTAACGTCGATGTTAGCAACTGGGCTCTTCGGTTAAATGCTTTTCACGAGAATGGACCTGTTGAACTCTCAGTTCCTGGACAAGATGAACAACAACATCGGGAGACTGCACTACGAAGGTTAGTTCTCCGTGGTGGATTTGCTGAAACGCGTGTTTTTTTGTGTGTGTGTTTTTGTTTTTTAAAGCTGGTGAAAACTTTTAACACCTCATTTCAACGAATCTTTTCTCTTCTCTTCGCCCTTTTAACAAAGTCAGACACGCATTTATCTCCCGTCAAATGTTGATGAAATACCAACACGAAAGGGTGTTTTAACACCCGACTGAGGACTGTTTGATAAAGTTGTGTTTCATCTCTCCGTGACGAATATAAAACTCCGTAACTCATTTTACGCTTCGCAAACCGGAAGTCCGACCATAAATGGCTTTGTCATTTCTTCATAGCGTTTTAAACCCCTTTATGTAACATGTCAGAAGCTGCACAGTTGCAAAAAAAAAAGAAAAAAAAAAGATATACCTAGTGCATACTTACAAGATTTGTGGATAAAAATAATTGCATCCGTTACAAATGTTGACTTATAACATCAGACTGTTTATCAGTGTTTGTGGCAGCGGGTGAGGCCATGAAGCTGAAGAAATCCAGCATGAAGTAAACCTAGTGATTTGTGCTATGTAACACTTTGTTGTGTGTGTGTGTGTGTTTTAAAAGCTCAATTTGCTTTTGATTTAGTAAGGGATTTTAGTTCTTCCTAAATTTGCTTTTAGAAATCAATTCCAACTCTGAAAACTAAACAAAGTCCTTACCTGTCTTGTATTAGGGATGCCGGCGGGGTGATCTCAATCACAGCTCGGTATCCATTGCCATCATTTAGAGATTGAAATAATCTCCTGTCATCTGCTTTATTTTGCAAGAAACTGCATCAAAATGATTAATTTGAACTAGTAGAATAAAATGGTTTAGATATTAGTTCACCACAAGCCCAAATTTTCTTCCATGAAACAACATGCACATTAGGTGTATTTATTGCGTACTTATCGCCTCCGTTTCTTGTCTGGATTCGTCTTAAATTATTTTACATTTGTTTTTTCTTTTTAGAAAGCTGCCAATCGACTAAAGCACTTTTAATTGCAACAACATGCATGAAAGATGCTATTAAAATCCATAAACACATATTTTTTTTTTTTTTAACATGCACAAATTGAAATACAGTGAACCCTCGTTTTTCGCGGGGGTTACGTTCCAAATAGAAACCGTGATAGGCGAAATCCGTGAAGTAGTAACCTTTATTTTTTTTACAATTATTATACAATGAAATACTCCATAATACATTGAAACCAAAGAACAAAACCTTTTTACAAGCCCAAGCATTTGTTTAACAAATAAAAGTACTGTATAAATGTTTTTTTTTTACAAATAACTACTGTACTGTAAAATAATAATTTTAATCATCAATACGAACTGAAGGCTTCAAATTGCTGAGATCGGCACCGCCCCACTGCGACCCGAGTCATTGGATTAGAACGGGAGGAAATAAAAAATGATTATGAAAAAAATTACAAAGTACGGTAGGACAAATAGTGACTCGTGTATTTCACTGCTCTTCTGACTGAGCTGCTGCATCCTGACTCCGCTCTGCAGCGGTTCTTTCTTCTAAAGCCGGCGGTGCAGGTGTGGTTTTTTGAGAGAAGAACATAGTTATCGGTAGTTGTCGCTCTTTTTTCTTCTGAGCAAAAAGATTCTTATAAACCGACATGCCACCATCGATTATTTTTAATTTGGCAAGCTGTTTTACGTACGTGTACATATTAAACCGCAACGTTATTGACAAACAGGTAGAGAAGAAGCGGAGAGACTGTTTAGCCAATCAGAATGCAGAACACAATGCACGATGCAAATCCGTGAAGCAGCGAGACCGTGAAAGGTGAACCGCGTTATAGCGAGGGTTCACTGTACACTTAATTTAATAGTTTTCTACTTTGCTTTGTGTAGGCCAATTTATTAGTTTGCTGAAATCCTAAAACTGGGCAAGTTCCATTACTCAGACCTGTTTACAAAACACTTGATCGCCTACCAGAGGGAGGTGAGACAGAACAAGACAAAATAGTCAACAAAAAATAAAAAATAACGCCTTGGTAAACTTTAATGACCCCACTAAAAGCAGATGTAGTTGTATCGGGGCATTTACCTTCAATATGACTTAAATTAGACTATTTGTACTGCTGATTCCTTTCTCACAGATGAGTCCAGGATGCCCTCCCTGCCCACTGCCATTTCCAACATGACGGGGCCTCCTCCACACTGCCCAAGCAAACGAAAGTATGGCGAAGAACAAATGGAAGAAAGAATCAACTGTGACGAAGACCACATGACCAAAATGAGCAGATTGTTTGCCACTCAGCTGTAAGTATTGATTTTTTTTTTTTTTTAATCCAGTGTTAGCTTTGACTTTGTCGCCGCATTGTCTTTTTGAATTTCATTGGTCAAGCAAATTGTGTGCAAAGTGTTAACGTGTGTTCTGACCTAATTAACTTTTGATCATGCGGCAGATGACGTGCAATTGCACACGGTTCAATTCATGCTTTTCTTATTATTATACCAAAATAAAGCAAATTATTATGGACCAACTTGGATCATGTTTCTTTAATTTTTATGTTTATGATCTAAATCCTTTCTAATTTTGTATCAGCGCAGTTAAGAATGCAAGCTATCCTTTTTACCTCAGTGGATTAGTTTTGTTTGATTATAGCCTTATGAGGGTATCCACTGGGCTTGAAATTTGTTAAAAGGCCTAAATTTAGATTAAAAAAAAATGGAAAATGATAGAAATGTTGGGAATCGGAACCAAAAAGTAACATTAATGTAAGATCAAAAATCTTCACTGTCTAGAAGTGAAAGTGTTTCACTTGCACTTAAACACCGTTTCAGTCCTCAGGCTTAATCAGTTTGGATGTGTGACAGTTTAAATATAAATTGTTTATGAAAAGGTTAAGCGGTTGGTGGTGTATGTTTAATTTGTACTGTCCTTACCAAGGGCCCGTCCCTCTGCTGGAGACAATCGTAATGAGCACTGGAGCCTCAGCCACAGTCCTGTGGAGCACATTACTTCCTCCTCCAACGGTCTCCATGGGAACCACCTGTACGCTTCCATTTCTGGCTATGCTGTGGACCAGCCTCTGGCTCTGACCAAAAGCAGCCACGACATTGGAGTTGGGGGAATGGAGAGGTCCGTCATAAGTGGGACTGTTGAGCGGCAGCAGGTACGTCAAGTTTTAACACCGTATGTGCGTTTAATGTTCAGTGTTGAGAATGAAAGCACTAGAGTGTTGATGATAAAACAGTTTGCGACTTGATAAGTGAATCATTTGGTGCAAATAAAGCCCAATAAATGCTTACCTCATCCGCATGGGAAGACTCCTGTGTGGGTGTCCGCCCGACACCGAAAATATGTGACCGCTTAAATTATGTGCTGTGAAAGCACAATCGTGCTCCTTGTTGATTTTTCCTCATCTCTTGCAACAGAGTATTGTATTCCCAATCCTTGGTTGTATTTTGTGAAGTGGTTTATTTTCTAACCTTTCCTGTTGTTTAGCCCCCCAAAAAAAAAAATCACCCGATTGTAATATGTATAGAAATGCATTCACCCTCCAAGTGCAACTCTGAAGTAATGTGTGTGTATTGAAGCGTGCAAAACCATTTCGATCAGTTGTGAGATTTGTCTGCTGTAGTTGCTATTGAGATGTTAGCGGTGTGTAAGTTTTGTTTCTTGAACCACTCAATTTGTTTAACTGTGTTAAGTTGCGCAAAAGTTGCAGGAAGCAGGAGACATAATATAAACTACCACACAGAAAACACCTCCTTCTACTTCAGTTTACACACAACAGCTTTTGCTTTTACAAAAAAAAAGGTTCCACACAGAGACCGTGGGATGCTCCCAAATAATGCAGTCAATTTAGCAGCCAAAGATTCCCACCCCTAAGATTAAATCCCCAAAATAAATAAAACACAGTTATTAGAAAACACTGTAGAAGTCTTGCACAAAAAAGTGATATTAAAATCCTTGTTTCGATGTAGCTCAATTAATTGTGCAGACGCTTAAAGACGCCTCCACTCAGACCTGTGTTTGCCTTAGGGTTTCTTTACTTTGATCTTTGACTTTCACTGTACAGATTAATGCAGATGACATCTTCCCATCCCTCTGTATCTACGGCAAATGTGTGTGTATTTCCATATTCTATAAAAAAAAATTCTTATTTACAGTGTTGAAAACACTACAAAGCGCATGTACACTCTATCTATATATATATATATATATATATATATTTTTTTTCTAGTCTTTACAGTAATTTACTAAACATTCCCGGACAAGTATTAGGTGCTGTATGAATTAGTGTGTAGAGTATTGTTTTGCATGTCAAGTGTCTCTAGGCGAGATCCATAATGGGTAACCTACATATTATTGTGTTAGCTGATTGTATTTTTTTTTCTCATACAGAATCGTCCCTCGGTAATTACCTGTGCCCCTGCGAGCAACCGCAATTGCAACCTCTCGCAGTGCCACATGAATGGCTGCTCACCCAGCCCCCCTACTGATCAAAGAAAGACCAATGGTAAGCCTTCAACTTGTTCATTACGCAATTGGGCTATTGTAATTGCAGATTCGCCAAGTAGTAGGAAAGAATGCTTCCCTGCAGCGAAAATGAGCAAATAATCTTTCACTGTAATTTTGTTATTCTTAATCTTTTGTATACACGCGTTTATTATTACATTTTGAATTTATTGCACTTAAAATTCTGTCCATGTGTAATTAATACTCCTCTAACTACAGCTACTGTACAACAAGTGTGTTTGTATTGTTACCAGGCTACCCGCTTTTTGTATTCTGCTAGTTCTTCACACACTCCAGCTATTCAAATTTTTGTTTTATTTCAATGTGCATTATTTTATTTTTTTTCTATCCGAAGCATTTTTAAATACCCCACTATATATTACTCAGTTTGAAAGAACATTCGTAAAAGCTTTTATTTATTGTTTTTATTCAACATTCTTGGTAGTAACCAGGTTTTTGGTCTTCTTCCTCCACACACGGTGCTATCGTAGCGAACACAGTGTGCGACCCTGTGATTGAGGAGCACTTCCGTCGCAGCCTTGGAAAGAACTACAAAGAAGCGGAGCCCGTGTCTAACTCGGTGTCCATCACCGGCTCGGTGGATGACCACTTTGCCAAGGCGCTGGGAGACGCCTGGCTCCAAATCAAGGCGAGGGGTGGGGGTCATCAAACTCCAGACTCTGATCCATGAGTCGGAGGGGTGTAAACATTACAATCACTTCCTAAGTGTGTGCATATGAGAGTGGAGATTGCCCACTGTCATTTCTTGCCAAGAATCAACTTCCCTTTGCCAAGAACAGTGTAAGACATACGGTGCTCACAGAGGCTGGTCACTTAGTGGACCTCGAGGTCAACCTTCTATTAGACTCTCGGCTCAGATTTGTAAACTGAACTTCGCAAATCTCTCTTATCACAGGAGAGAGACTAAACATGACATGGTCGGGGGTTGTCGGTGTTTTAAAAACAACGTACAATCGTAGATTTAACTTTGGAATGATCGTGAAGATTGACAAAGCGGTCGGTCGTTAGGAGCTCCTGCTCCGTTTCACCTGCCTCGACAGCCAAAGAAATTTCCTGCCTTTTCCATCGACATATAAGCCATAGATCTAGTCTTTGCTTTCATTCTGAAATCACACTGCTTTTGAATCTATATTACTTGAAAAGGACAGCCGGGTCTCATTTGCACTATTACGTTTTCTGACCGTAGAGGTAGCAGGTTACCTGTTTCAGTTGGAATAAAAGAGCATTCTGTGTTTTGAGATTGTGATATTGCAAGTAAGGCTCTGGCCCCCACCCCCACCCCCACCCCCTCCCCTCCACCCGCTTTCTGAAGATACTAGATCAATCTGTCCTCTTGATGACGGTGAACTGGACGTATCCACTGTTGAATAATAACCTTAGTTTCCCGTCTTTACACTCACTGTGGCTGATCACTTAGTAAACTAATATCAATCATAGTAGATATCGCTAACTAGAAAGCATGTTTCAAATAGCTGGTTTCTATTACAGACCTTATTCTATACTTTATATTTACTCAGAATTTATTTTTTATCAGTAACATTTTAGAAATACTTACTGCTGGTACAGTTGTACTCCAATATATTTTTTTGTATGCGGTTTTCATTACTATATGTAGGTGTATATCTCAGCATCTATCTACAAATCACAGCCTCTGGCCAGGTTGTCTGAATGCGGTTGAATCGGCTGCATTGCTTTAGTTACTCTGTGGAGCCGGGCGCTATAGCTTTACACACGACTGAATACAGCTAAATCTGACCTCCTGTAGCAGTTTATTCGCAGTGGTTTTTTTTATTTTTTTAATTTATTCTCAACATGTTGAAAGTTTAATGTTGACTTTTTGGCAAAATGTAGTCTAAGTTTGATGTGTTTGTTTCCGATGAGAACAACAGAGGATTTCTCCGTCACTTCAATGACAAAGCAGTTGATTTCCTTCAAAAAATTTTTTTTTTTTTTTTACCAACAAGATTTTAATGCACGTGCAGTATGGGAGTAGGCATCAACAAGCTAACGCTGCTGCCAGTCACTTAAGTTGTGTTCAGCGAGTTCTGTTACAGGTGTGTTTGGATTTTTTTTAAATTTTTTTTATTATTATTCACGGTGTGAGCTGCAAAGGTCTTCTTAATAATTTAGAAAAAGGTGTAAGTGAGTCACAAGTTTTCTTTTTATGCAGTCGAGTTATGTTTGAATTAAATTTCCTCCCTTCTGAAATTCACTTGCGGTAGCGCAACCTATTTGTCCACACGGATTAAGATACGGTCATGTAAAAATCGGAATTTTGGTAATAAACTTGTCTGTGAAACCACTTACATTTGTATTAATATTCTTAAGTTGTTACATACACTATCCTGTCTTTTATATTTTATTTTACTCATGTCAGACCATCGTTGCGCCGTGCGGAATGATCATAGATAATTTGTTTCTATTCAGAGTAGAGTGCTCGTATGTAGAATGGGTATTCATTATCTTCTAACCTTGTGTTCTGCCTTTTTTTTTTTATTTTATAAGTTGATTATTTTCCCACAGTTGTTGGATGATTAATAAGTGCAGGAACACGACAGTCTTTTGATCAAAGACTTTCTTGGTGCAGTGTCAGAAAGACTTCTATAACAAATTTAAAGAGTTGGCTTTTTTTTTTAATTTTATTTTTTAGCTCTCTGTGTGTACCATAGTAGAAATTAGGGGTTATCATGGGATCTGCTTGTTTGACACAAGTAGAGTTTTCAGTAATATGTTTGGGGTATTAGTCTATTGTTATTTAATTTCTATATTTCGACGACCTGTATCTCAAAGACTGTTTGCAGTTCCAGGTGTCATCCACATAGAAAAATGTTCACCT
Source organism: Brachyistius frenatus (assembly GCF_029030835.1). Classification (NCBI taxonomy): domain Eukaryota; kingdom Metazoa; phylum Chordata; class Actinopteri; family Embiotocidae; genus Brachyistius; species Brachyistius frenatus. Next base: position 923,832 of record NW_027210605.1, on the reverse strand, counting down.
TTGTCCTTATTTCTCTGGAAGAAAATACCACTTTTTTTGTACTTGCATTTCTTCCAAATAAACATATAATGCCTATCTTTTGGATAGTCGATGTCATCTTTTTACTGCGTACATTGTAACATAAAGCAATCCTTAAAGTATGTTGGATACCGTTTGCTGTATTTGCTGCAGTAACCAAAGGTATCAGTTTTTAGTTTATAGTTTATTTATCTTGGTCTACTTTAAAGAAACAAAGTTTATTTTATTTTAAATAAAGGTGGGACAGGGGTTATTTTTTTCAGTTTCCTTTGTGGACTCTCAAAACAAAAGAACTAGATTGAATATTCCTTTGCAGTAGATTCAGAAAATATTCAGACAGCTACACTTTTTTTTTTTTTTTTGTATTCAGTTGCAAATTTACATTTATTTTGTGTTGATAGAATTGACATTTTTACCCATTAATCTACACTGAACCCAAAACAAAAAATATCTCCCAACATTTAACACTTTTTTATGACATTATTTAAAGCAGAAACTAAACTCTTGCAGAAGTATTCAGACTTTTTAATGTGTCACTCCAGTCTGTGTTTAGGTGCATCCTCTTTACTTTGACCTTGATGTGTCTTGAACTTGTTTGATCCACCTGTGGCCTAATGTTTCTGTTTCAGCTCTGGAAGTTTGAGATATGCTCCTCCAAGAGCTTGCTTTTTGTTAAAAATTTTTTATTGTACTCTGGTTTCTGACAGATCTGGGGAGAACTGCATTTTCCTACTATGCTCCTTGGGTATGGAATACTTTACAAACGGATGTCAAATTAGAAACTTGTGTCCGTTGATGAATTTAGGGGGAACATAAAGAATGTGGTAACTGAGCCATGCTGTTTTTCTCGAGAGGTCACTGTGTTTGAACAGCTGTTTCACCGCTCTTTTGTGGACTTTGTATATTACGTCTGTGCTGTGTTTGAATTTGTTTGGAAGTTTGTACGGCCGCTACCTCGGCCAGGTCTCCCTTGTAAAAGAGGCTTTTAGTCTCAATGGGACTTCCTGGTAAAATGAAGGTTAAAATAAAAAATGATGAATAGACAGGGCAGTTTAAAAAGGCACACCCGTGTGTAAAACATCCCACAATTCACACCGAATGTCAGGACAACAAACGATTTGACCGGTTCCAGAAACACAGTGGACTCGATAATTGAGAAATGGAAGAAGGTTGTTACCACAAAGACCCTTCACCGAGTTGGCCATCCGGATAAACTGATTTAGAGTGGCTTTAAACCCACCAGTCACTGTAGCAGATTTTCAGAAGTCCTCTGTAGAAATGGAAGAACCTCACACAGTGACAAATCTCTGACTGTCCTTCACTGACCCAGCCAAAGCCCGGACTTTAAACCCCACAGAACGTCTGTGGAGAGACTTGAAGAGGGCACTTCAGACGCTTCCCATCAAATCTAACAGAGCCTGAGAGCATCTGCCAGCATAAGTGGGGAAAAAGAACTGCACAAACCCAGGTGTGGAGAGCTCGTAGAGGTTTACCCAAGAAGACTGGAAGCTGTAATTGTGGCCAAAGGGGCTTTTACAAAATACCGAATCAAGTGTGTGAATACTTTTTCATATTTAAGTGATTTCATTTTCAAAAAATATTTCGCAAGTTTTCACTTTATTACGTGTTATTATGTGTAGACCGATGGGTAAAATGTCAGTTTTATTCATTTGAAATCAAATCTGAAGTGAAGGGGTCTGAATACTTTTTGAATCTGCTCTACATAAACAGCAGTGTTGGGATATTGTTTCTCAGGGTTCATTCAAATTTACTCCAGCATATGTTGTGTTTCTAACCATATAAGTACATATGAATAAATACATGCACTTAGGTGTAAAGGGTAAAGAAGGGAGATCTGGAAACGGAACAATTCCAGTAAATCTGTTGTGCTCTTTCAGCGCTCTCGGATTCAAAACATCTTTGTAAATATTGCGCTGATGTTGCTACAGCTTGAAGTGGTTCCACTGATTAGAGCGCTCCTTATTGAACTATCGGGAGTCATTGCTCATTCTCTGTTTTCATTGGATACTTACTGCCACTGATGCAAAATGAAATGATCTGTTAACGCATTAGTCAGACCACTTAGGCATAAAGTCACCGGACAAATGTTCTTTACAGTAGATCTACAAGTTGAGTGTTGTATTTAAAGCGTGGATATATTCTTCAGTCGTCTTTGTTCATGAGAGGCGGTGTCTGGTGTTTATGTTTGTCCCTGGAGGAGTGTCGTCACCCGCTTCCTGTTACCATTCATTTGGGATTTTTTGTTTGTTTCTCAAAACGGGAATAGAATGAGCACAGATACATAATCTGGAGGACTAAGAAAACTTTCAGATAAATTTGCACTTCTGCAAAATGAAATCTGCAAAAGAGCTGCAGGAAGGTTGAGAAGAGACAGGATTGGTGGGGCTCTGTGCCACTGTACCGTGTTGATGTACAAACAGATTCTACATGAAGCCGTCGTCAGAAGAAAATCTTACAAACGTGATAGAAGTCCATGCTTGAAGTGTGCAAAGCAACCTTTAAATAAGCAGTTGTTTTGGAAGCAAGTTCTGTGGACAGATAAAGTTCAAATTGAGCTCTTTGTCCTCAATCAACAAAGGTGTGTTTGGAGAAAAAAAAAAAAAAAAGAGCAGCACTTGACAAAAAGCACATTTTGATTACACATGGGGTGGAAATATTGAGCTATGGGGTTGTGCAGCAACCAGTGGACCAGGAAGTGTTTCATTACAGGAGGCAACAATGGATTTTTAATAAGTATCAGCAAATCTTGGATGCAAATACAAAGCAGTCAAGAAACTGAGACTGTAGAAAGACTCTACAGCAAAACAATGATCCAAAGCATACCTTAAAAATTCTCCATGAGCTACTCCCAAGATACCTGCATATAAGATGAAGCTTATAGTCTGTACATGCTGTGCCTGCAGAATGGACAAATATATCTCAGAACTTGAAGTGATCTGCACGGAAGATGGTGAAAAATAAACAGTAGAGATGTTTTTAGCTGGCTAGAAAAAGCATTTGCAAGCTCTTCTATCTGCCAGAGGTGTGGTTTTGAAGTACTGGCTCACCAGGGGGCCCAAACTTTGGCACATAGCACAATTCTTCTTTACATTTTTTTCAAGGCCATGAAATTAAAAAAAAAAGTAACAGTGCACATCTGAAGAAAAGCTTTTTTTGTTGTTGTTTTTGTTTGCTGCAGAATTGTAGTGACCTTTTTTCCACTTAAAAAAATGACACCATATTTGATCCGCTCAAGGGCACCCAGTCTTTTGTATCCAGCTATCCTCACCTCAGGTTAGTGTCTGCAAATCAAAGCAGCAGGTTAAACTTGGTCATAAAAGTCGAAACTGTCAGTGTTTAGTTGGAATATTTACAGTACTGGCACGGTGATTCAGTCTTTGTTGTCTCACTATCTCTTCACCTAGGCCTCTGTGCCACTCGCAGTTATTTAAAAGTTCCTGAGATTTACAGATGTTGTTTTCCAGGAGAACATAAAAAGCCTGTTGACAAAGTGATCTGATAACAGCTGTAAATTTGATGCCTCTATTTCATCTTAATGGCTGCGTGGGCGTCCAATAAATTCTGCAGCCAAGTTGGCTTGTTCTCAACAAACAGCTGATGTCTTCCCCCAAACAATATGGGTGAAGCCTCTTTGCTTTCAGTTGGCTGTAGATAATGTTTGTTTGATCTGATGTCATGGTGATGAAAAACAGGGTAATTTTCTACTGGAAAATGAAAAAAAAAAATCCATTCTTTTAAAGTGAGAAAAGGGGAAATTGTGATCGATGACTCAGTGGTGAGCATTGCTTGATCAGCATTGACCTAGAAAAAGCATTTTAGCTTCGCCATTATTACGTGATAATAGAAACGGGATGGTATGACTGATTGCAGTTGGGTTTAGCTGGCTTCTTCTTTCCCAACCAGCAGATGGCGACGTTAAACTACTCTCAAGCCTCCCGCAAATGCTTCTGTCCCTGGAGATCAAACAAAGAGCGTCATCATCCTGGGAAGATTGATATGGATGCAGCATTTCTTCACTGTGTCTGTTCGTAATGTGAAAATGTACTTTGCATGTAAAATGGGTCTATAAGTAAGCAGACATTGCTTTAACGTCGAGAGCAGAATGCATCGTGGATGTTATACCCAACATGGCTCCAGATCCACTTCAATGAGATTTAATTGTACGTGTATTCATGTATTGGCAAAACTGTTTTGGATTAGCATAGTTAAATTTTTAAGCTATAAATAGAATCCTTAAAGGCTGAATGAAAATGTAAATGAGTATTCCATCACTTCAATTTAGCAAATTTGAATTTGCTGAGCACCATTCATAACACAAATCTTTAAAGTAGAAAAGATCGGTCTTTTTTCTTTCCTTTCTTTTCCCCTTTTTGGTTGTTGTTGCTCTCACCCCTCAGGCTCAAATCTGCTCAAAAGCCCCTCCAACAGACCACTGCCTCCACAAGATTAGACCCAGCCATTCACCAACCACAATGCCCCAGCTTCTGCTGCACCATGCCTTCCAAGGAAGCCTGCTCTTGTGGGATTACGTAGAGAAGATCCACATTTTCCTGTTTGCGCAAAACCAATCGCAGATCCCCCACCGCAGACGCACACATGCACGCACACAAATATCAGGCTACATCGGCAGCCGACACGAAACCAGTGCCTAAATCAAGATGACACATCAGGGTCACGCCAAATTCGGCCCGGCCTCTTCAATGTGTGAAGGCCACAAGGAGCAGGACATCTGTGCTTGTGATGGAGGACTGGTCTCTCAGTCGCTGCCTCCTGTTATTTCTGTAACAGGATGGACTCTGCTGCTTTCAAACATGGTCAAGACACACATATGTTGAACACTGTCCTCTCCATTTTGCTCTCTTGCTTACGTAAAAGCGCCGAACCAATGAAAACAGATTAACACAGTGCACTCTGGACACGGTATGGAGTAATTATTAAATCCAGTTGGATGGATACATGATTTTACTACGGGCTAAATGAGGAAAAGTGGCCCTCGCAGTGCCACACATGTTGGCTCGCATATGTTGGGCTGCACAAATGGCTGATAAAGATCTCATTTATGCGTTTGCATAATTCCAAATTTGTTGTCCCTGAATTGAATCCAAGGCTTCACCCCCGATCCACAGCATCCCTGAGTGCACAACGTCTAGGGAATTTGCATGATTGCCTGTAGATTATTTGAACATAATCTATTCCCCCTCCTCTTTTTCTTATTCTGTGGCTCTCTGCCGTGAGGATGCACACACATCCTTGGGCAAAAGAATCTAAAATAGATCATACGAGCAACTGGAGTAGATGCACAGGCACAGGAAGCAGCTCACGGGCAGACTTGAGTCATGCTGGCAAGATCATGCACCCTGAGCTGACAGCCCAACACACCCGATTACCAAGGACGTCATTTCTAAAATGCAGTCGCAGCCTCACCATAGGTCGTAAACAAGAGGGGAAATATCCAGATCCAATGCAGATTTACTCTTATATGACGGTTGAATGCATTGGTAATTAAGCGCAGGGTTGCATGCACTTTAAGAGCGACCTGATGAACGTCTCTGGCTCAGGCAATTCTGGCTCATTCATTGTGTCATGTGGACTGCTGGCAATGGCATAACCTTTGTGGAGGGAAGGGAAGACAACACGGTCACTCTAGATAACAGTCTTGCAATGAACAGAAACAGACCCTGTCAGGCCATCTCAACATCAGTTTTCAGCTGCACACCACCACAACCACACTCGACCAATCGCTCTTTGCCTTTTCCTCATTTCCTCCTTCCATCAGTTGAGACAGCTCCTTCTTGATAAGGCCCCTCTTGTGTGTTGCATTCATGCTACACTGATTTGGCAGCATCCTATTAGTACATTGCTCCTTTACATCCCTCTACACTACATGCTGTCTCAGCTCCATCATTGACCTGTTTTATTACACACATTTGGCCTGCTGTATCACCTTATGGTGCTTGACACAGCCAGTGAGTTCCCACTGATATAGTTGGCTTAAACTTCATACTTTTATATATTATTGATTCGTAAATGATTGATTTAAAGGGCCATCTGCTGCACAAGAGTGTGACTGCTGCCGTTTTGTTGTTCCTTCCATATAGTGAATTGCGTCCAATTAGGACGTACAATTGTCGGGCTAATATTTCTTGTCAGCTAGAGACTGTTCTTCCTTCAAAATCAGAGGACCATATGATTATTCAGATTTCCTCTGTTAAGAACAGGCTGAAAGGATGTGTATAGAGATGGTAGGTTTTGGACACTGAACTGCAGATAGATGTTTGAACCATCACTAAATGGCATTATCATGTCTCATTATGAGGCTTGTCAAGGCTCACATTACAGCTGCTTGACTGAGCAGCCTTAATAAGGAAAGTGACCCAACACCAATATGAGCAGCAATGTTTTTCCTCTCACGGCCATCTACTACTGTCTTCCGTGGCCCTATCTCTTTCCTCTTGTCTGTCTGCCTCCCCTCCACCCCCCTTTGCCACAGCACCCCAACACCACCACTACCACTCCCCCCCTGTGTGTTTGGCAGTCACACAGTTGGCCATGTGTGTGCTGAAGACGTTACATAATGCCCTCCTTTCACTGCACTCCAGATCAAAGAGAACAATCCAGCACAGAAAAATCGCTCCTTGCTGATTTTCCTTCTCTACCACCATCACATTGTTTTATCAGACTTCAGTACTAAGAGGCTGTACAGTAGACTGCGTTATTATCTGCTTCAGCATTCCCCTTCATGTTGAAAACCAAACAGGGCAAATGGAGAATGATCTGACGTTCACTGTAAAAGAAGAAGAAGAAAAAACAGATTAGACCAGAAAAGCAGGGCATGAAGATGCTTCAGGTGTACAGATATTACACTTCACTTTTTGATGTACTTTCATTCATTAACTCGCTTTTCTGCACACACGTGCAGGGACACCATCTTTAACCCAGTCTGAAAAAAAAAGGAAATTAACAAGGAGACAGGCAGAGATTGATTTTAATAGAAGATAATCGTATGTGGAAATGTTACAGAATTATTTGATTTATCATAACTTTAACAATTTATCTACAATGGTTTCCCCCTTTTTATGCTCCCCTTTTTTCATATCCTCAAAGAAATGATGCAATTATGATGAAACCATTTTTCTGGAAGGGTTTCCGCTCAATATTTGTGCAGAATTCACTCCCAATGTGACTAAATGGTCGAACACACATGCTCACACAAATCCAGGATGGAAACAATAAAAAAAAAGAAAAAAAAAAAGAGAGCGAGAGAACAAAAAGACCTCTTTTTTTTATGTTAAAAAAAGAAAACAAAGGTCTCCATCAAGTGGAAGAAAAAGCATCACAGAGAGAAAGAGCAAGAGATCATCAAACGCTGTCAGAGAGGCTGGGCCTGTCCACTGCCTTGTGAGGATTGAAATAATGAGTGCGTGCTGGGGGGAATTTACCTCCAATGCCAAATGTAGGCTGCACATTTTTGGGACCAAAGGGCTCACATATCAAAATAAAGTACAGCAAAAAAGCTGAAGCTGAATTATTTTGCAGAATAGATGCTTTAAAGGAGGTAACACACTAGCAGTTGTACAGTGGTGTGCTATAATCCCTTAGGGTGACTTAAGTTACATTTGGTGCCTATAGGTTATGTTATATTGTATACGGCATTGTCTCTGACTGAACACACAGGGGACGTTAGCAGATATAGAAGTATTTGATTCCCTTTAAACAACTGGGATCCACAGCGGTCCTTATCTCTGTTAAACCCCCCAGTGATGGAGAGTGGTTCAGTGGTCCGAGGGACCAGAGCGGCTGGGTTATCTCTGGCCCTCAGCCTGGAGGGAATGAGCAGGTGAACCAGGAATAAAAGCGTCTTTAGGACACAGCACATGCTTGCAGTAGTGCATAGCAGACCACGAGCTGTGCAGCTGCAGCATCAAATGAATTGTGCGGGAATGGGAGAGGGCAAGGCTTCAGAGTGGGTTTGGCGCTCAAACTGTTATCACACCTGACAGTGTCTGGTTTGGGTTCCAGTGGTGCACGCGGCATACGTAAGCGGCTGGTCATCTGTAAGGCAGAGTGATAGGGTGTGACGTGTCACACGCCACATTAGGCCCCGCCAGAGGATGTGTTTGACAGACCACAGGAACTTCACTCCAGCAAAAAGCTTTGCCTCCACTCATTGTCAGACCCACTTGATATTTCCAAGCTCAATTGTGGCGTCTTAATTATAGAATATCAACTTTATTGGAATTTCTTCCTTGATTTCAGCACAGAATGTGATTTAAAAAAAATGTCTGCCATTATTTATTATGGAAGGTATTTTAAGTAATTTCACACACATTGCACGGATACAATATATATACACGGATATATATATATGGCTATTTGTTTATTGTCTCCACTGTCCATTTTTTACACAACCAAAATAAATGTGTTTCAGTAAATTAAATAACTGACCATACTGGTCTTCTGTACAAACTGATTGGCCCATCCAACTGTCTGGTGTTGTGACTCATCAGTAAGATAATTAATGTAAATAATGCTGTCACTTTCTATTCTGTAATGTAAATCTGGGATATTCAATCCTGTGTACGTGTCAAACAATAAGCGGTATGTCATTAAAAGTTAGTTCTTCAAGCTTCCTCTGACTGATATCTGAGAAACAGTGTTGATAGATAATAAGACATTAGAGAGAGGAAGTTTGAGTATATGGTGGAAAGAAAGCTTTTAATGAGGTGAGTGAAATTTCAGACCCACAGTACTGTGAAAAGTCTTTGGGCATTAGAAGTAAAGTGAGGATCCTATCAAAGATAATGCCGTTAATAATTCTTATTTATCAATTAACTTAATGAAATAAAGAGAAAAAAAAACCTAGATTAAATCAATATTTAAGTGTGACTACCTAATTGTTCTAGGCTCACTTGCACACCGTTTTTAAAGCTACATGGCAGGTACGTTGTTCCAGGGACCTTGGAGAACTTCTTCTGTGGATTTAGGTTCTCCATTGCTTTTGTCTCTCCATTTGCTCATACACCGACTTGATGATGTTGAGTTCAGGTGTCTGTGAGGGCCACACAATGTGTTGAAGGACTGCTTGTTGTTCTTGTTGCTGAAAATTCTTTATAACTGTATGGCTGTATGTTTGGGGTTGTTGCCTCATTTTGGTGAGAGAGAGTGTTCAGATGCCTCTCTGGTGAGATGAGATCAAGATGTTTGACAAATCTAATTAACTGTGTTTGTTGTTGGATCCATCTTAACCATAAGAACTAACTAATATCTGCAAATTTTTAAAGAAATATGAGACAGCTACCGGACTTCTATGCTGATAGTGGTTTAACCCTTTCATAATGGAAACATTAATGACAAACTAATAAACTTGCTTATATTGATACTGATGAATCTTATACCATGGATACAGTCCATCAATATACCGTCATTATATTATTACGTGAGGAAATCAAACAAACTTTCGACCATTAATATATCCTCTTTTACTGTTCATAAATACTCACTACAGTGAACCCTCGTTTTTCGCGGGGGTTACGTTCCAAATAGAAACCGTGATAGGCGAAATCCGTGAAGTAGTAACCTTTATTTTACAATTGAAATAGATAGAACTGGACATTAAATATATCTACGTTACATATAGTCGTAATGTGATTTCAATGCATGATGCAAATCCGAGAAGCAGCGAGACCGTGAAAGGTGAACCGCGTTATAGCGAGGGTTCACTGTATTGTCCATTGGTTTTAAAGCAGTACCTTCTGTAAATGCTGTAAATGCTTCTGTAAGAGCTTCTAAATTTCAAAATCTAATTTATAGTACACACACATGCATACAGTAAGGACTAAACAAGGGACTATATAAGACAAATCTAGAATCATTCAATATAAAAAATATAGAAGGACATGTGAATTGAGTTTATTATATTTCTGTCGACATGTTTCTTTTGTATCAGTAGAAGTTTTGTTTTGTTTTCCTCGTGTCTTGATGAGGTAACACCAGTGATCGCACTCTGCTTGCCTCACTGTTTGCCTCAGTCTTGACCTCATTGACCCCTGCTGTGTGTCTCAACCCTGTAGTGTTCAGGCTGCTCTTGTGATGTCTTACCTGTCATTGTTGAGCTCGGGGGAGAGAGAGCACGGAGACGAGGTGCCCGAGGAGAAGGAAGGACAGACTGGGCAGGCCACCGTGGCCCCAGCCTGGTCCGACTCACTCATCAGTGAGCGCAGTTCCGAAACCTCTCTGACAGATCAGAATAGAAAGCATGCACCACATCATAGCTATGATTCACTGCAGCCTCAAGTCCAAGCAGACCCTCCAGGCCCTCAGACCTCTTAATCATCGTGTGTGCCTGAGTGTTTGTGTGTATGTTGTTTAAGGAAGAGACCGAGACAGACAGGGAATGAATGAGCTTGTTTGCATATGACAGCGCTTCTATAAAAGTTGCCCGTGTGTTTTCTGTGTGTCAGAAAGAGTAAACGGCATCTTAACAGGCCCTCAAAATGTCTCCCAGAGCACAGCACTCTATGTTGCGTCAGTTTTTGGTTCATATTTGAGGGAGCGGGGTATTTATTCATATCTGTTTCTTATTCTGTGCTGTTACGATGTGCAGTCAAGGGCATAACTACATGAGTGAAAATGTCATGCGACAATAGGGATGAATATGCATAGCACGTGTGCAGGTCACTTGGTCACATTTGCATATCACAATGTGCCATAAATAATCAAATTAACATTCATTTGCACACACAAACACACAGACAACTTTACAAGGATTCCTATCCGCAATATAAACAAATCATTTGTCATGTGTCAGAATAGAAAAAGTCAATCAGGTAAAATCCTTTTACAGTTTCAATGTGCTTTATTTCAAATATAAAAGAGAATAGTTTAAGGCCGTGAACTTGTCTTAATCACCTGCTCTTCACTTTGCACCTCTCTTTCCGTTCCCAGTTGTAATAAACTGAGGAGACTCAGCCAACATCCTGAGGAGTGAAGTGTTAAGTGTGTGCTGGCGTAATCTGACAGAATTTATTTAGAATGCAGGTCTTTACTAAAGCTGTGCCTGAAGCAGCTGCCGGGTCCTGTCTTCACACTTAACAGGAGTATTTGTTCACCTACAGTAACTCCACGCACACATGCAAACACAAACATGCATACACACGTGCATGCATCCATTTGGGCAAATGCAACTGTAAACACAAACATGCACGCACAAATACACACGATTTGCGCCTATACTGTACACACACAAACAGACACAGGTGCCTGAGTGTGCAGCCTTGCTCGTCAGTGTGGGTTAAGCTCCAGGAGATTAACTGCACAATAATGGAATTCAGTGGAACACCCAGTATGTTTCCTCTGTTGTCATTTCTGCGTAAGAGTAGGAAAACAAATAACTCCATTTGATGTCGGCAGAGTTTTTCATTTGTCAGCTATTATCAAAGTCCCACAGCATAAACGCCAGCATAAGGAGGTCCAGGGTAGTGCACGGGGCCCCTTGGGTAGGGAATCCATGAGGAAGCCTAATGGCTTCACTGGTGAAGAGCTTCACTGGAGAGCTAGTCCTTCCTCCCATTGGCTTCACATCAGGGCACAAGATCATCCAGACCCCCACTGTGCATGACATCCACGCAGAGTAACATGTCCTGCTCACCATGTGGAATTTCTCCCCTTGGCAGACGTTTGGCATCAGCTATTCAGTTCTGGAAATTAGCCCGGTTCTGAAAATATTTGATTAAAATTAGTATACACTTTTCAAATGTTTTAACATTTTCAGAAAATCCAGGTACAGTCTACGCTTCTGTATAAACAGACACACTTGGAATTTAGATCATATGTGAAATTTCTAGACAAAAAACAATGCAAAAAGATTGCTGTTTCTTTTCTGGATGTCTTCCGCGCCCTGATTCTTTTTTAAGTGTTTCACTTCGCCTGTTCCCCGGCCTGATTTGCATTCAGTTTTTGACCCAGGCAGTAATCTACAGTGACTCCCCCATAAGCCTCTGGCACATTTGGGAGATGTTATAAGCTGTGACAAAAGACAAGAAGCGCTAGAGCAAACTGAAGGTAGCAGGGGACAGTCTACTGATTAGCTAAACTTGTCCTCTTTATCGTGACGTTAAATTCACACTCTCAGAGATTCATTTTAATCACAGTTGCTCCTCTGCAATATTCCTTGATTGAAAATGCTATCTGCTGTTTGGATTATACGGAAAAATACAGTTTCCTTCTATAATCCAAATGGAGGATAGGCACTGTTGTACAGAAATACAGAAGAGAAATTCAGTAGTAGGAATATTGACATTAGACGACAGGTTTCTTCATATGTGGTTCATGGTTGGTTCATGAGCTGCTGAGAGATGCAGGATGGGGGAAGGGCAAAGTTATGTGAAAGTTAACTGAAGCCATTTTGAAGGGTTTGTATAAGTTGCAGGACAGAATGATTTGTTCATTTAAACTCATAGATATTCTTACAGGAAGGATAATAAGCTCATATGATTTGTGACAGTGTAACCTCGTAGGCATTGGCTTCAGAATCTGATGTTTGCATGTGTACCATCATCATATGCTTTGTTTGCCTTGGAGCCCTGCGCCCTGAAATAACCACCAGCCAATATTTGCTATGTCATAAGAGCACATGATGAAACAGCAAAAATCTGGGAATCCACAGTTTCATGTCCCAGATTGCACCCATAAATCTCAGATCTCATCCAGCTGCACATCATAAATGTATGCATAATACGAAGGCAGCAGTGCAGTGCATGTGCAAAAGTGAATCGGTAAACAAGTTAATTTCAGCAAGGTTTATATTCAGATTGGAAAATGGAGCCCGATTAGCATATATGCAGAGAGGCTTTGCAGCCTTGACATCCTCTCAGCCCCTCTGCTGGAAATAGCCATGCACACAACATCCTCTGATTACATTGATATGTAGATTCATGCATCTGCAAAGATTAGTTATTCATTAATGTATTTGCTTTGAATTCTCGCGTGAGCGTACCTCAGACAGAAGTCTTGGGAAAACCAAATGTATCTAAAGGAAAAATGTCACAAGTGATCACGTAAAATCCACATCAAAAATATGCAGGTTCGGTGACCCACAACAACATAAATCCAATCGGGCATTATGATTAAGAAAATCCTTTGCACTAGGGTTAAAAACAGAGAAACATAATTATCAGCCTTTTCATCTTCACAGCAGAACTAGTTTTTCTTGCTCTAAGTGGGCTATGAGGATTAATCATGGCAGTCTGTGTGAGTTTATAAGCTGTAGCGTTCTGTCATCCTTTCATAAAGGCATCATGGATCACCAGTTTGCTTCTTCAGTGTCCTCTCTTGCAGCCACACTGCAAGCACTTTTCAACTTTAAAAATAGGCTCGCGACAGAGAGTGCCAAGAAATGCTAAACACCAAACAATGTCCCCTTGCTCAGATCTGGCCATAAAAGAGCTGATCAGCCCAGAGACGCTTCGCTCTACATGACAAAAAAATAGTATCACAAATAATTATAGCCATCTATACCAATTAATGTGTGCAGTGTTGGTGGGTAATGCACAGTGTAGGTTTATGGTCAGGTTTATTCATATACCCCTTAATCACTGAGTCAGTGGGCTTCAAATCCACCATGTTATGAAACAGGTAATGAAAAGGAAATTCCCCAGACTTTCGGGGGTGTTCCCTTCATTTGCATGTCGAGGCTAAAAAGAGAAAACCGACAAAAATGAAAAGCAGTAATACTGCTCATGTCACAATCCAGGCTGTTTGGGAAATCAGCTGCAGTTTAGCCGTCAAAAGAAAAAATTGTACTCTGAGATCTGTGAGCCGTCAAACTTTGGTCATGCAAAAGTGTCAGCTGTAGGAACAAAGTTGGCCAAATATGGACAGGTTAGGTGTTTCTTAAGACAAACAGCTGGCCACTAGCTTTCTGCAAAATTTGTGACCCAAGCAAAATATGACGTCTTATTTTTTGTTTAACTAAATACAAACTCTATTTTCCATAATAAATCACAATATGTCAGTATGATAAGGTCAACCAAGGATAGAAAAGAAATAGGTCAACAATTTATACTTCTTCTCTGGTAGATGAACATACATTTTGGACGCTAATAAAACTCAAGAAATGTAAACAAATGTCAAATCTTTCACTGCTGAAGCTGCGGAAAATTGTTTGCCTGAACCTGAGACTAATCGTGCTCGGCAAGATTGTTCCCGACTAATCAAGAGCGTCCTCTTCCTGTCCTCCCCGGCCGAAAATTATGATCTATAACTCGTATGCACGTAAGACATCAGTTTGGGTTGTCTCGGTGGTGACTGGTTTTCGTAGGTAATGATGCTAAATTACACAACTGGGAATAAAGGAGGCTCCTAAGTCATCCATCACGGGCTCGTTTATATGAGCTGCCATTAGGGGCACATTATTCAAACCCCAGTCCACTCGAACACATAGTTTTCTGTCCCTGACCTATCTCTCTTTCTGCCTTTCACACACACACACACACACACACACACACACACACACACACACACACACACACACACACACACACACACACACACACACACACACACACACACACACACACACACACACACACACACACACACACACAAACAAACGGGCGACTGGAGGGGACATCTCATTCTTTTATCCATGGCGAGTCATTGTGGTGGTGTCAGCTGGTGCCGTCTCTTTTATCACACTGGAAGCTAATGGAAGCAGCAATTGCAGGAGGTGGGGGAGAACACACACACACACACACACACACACGCACGCACACACACACACACACACACACACACACACACACACACACACACACACACATAAATACACACTGAGCCATAAGAGGTTGGGGAGATGGGACGGGTGGGCACACCAGGGGCCCCGAGGCAAGAGCTTTTTTGTGGTGATGTTTTCCTTGCTTGCTGAGGCCTCTCTATCAGCTTGTGTTTCTGACACTCAATAAACCACAAGGAAGGGCTCCAGACATTCTCTTTTGATGCCCAATTTTTTTTTTCTTTTTCCTGTAAGGATTATTTTCCTTTTTACCCCTATGGTAGAGTTACATACTTCAACCAGAACTACAGAGGAGAGGTTTTATTTAGTTTTACACGTCCCACCTGGCCTCATTCTAAAATAAACAGAAAAAATGAATCCAGCTACACAACACGTTGTATTTTCTCCACCTAATCCCTCCATGTCATTTTATTGCTCTAACATTCTCTTATTGACTGGAAATACTCTATGGACAGGCTTTATTTGCAAGAGAGGGAACAACAGCCAATTACTGCAGGAGGATTCAGTGCAGCATACATCTTTTGATAGGATAGTTGGAGTTGACCTAATTTTCTGGTAACAGTGTTACCAGAAACACTGTCTCTGGCTCCGACGTTAAACACACATGCTATAAGGGACATATGCCAGGCGTGTATTGTATTTATATTTTCTATAACTCTTTATTTTTTCCGTCTTTTTCTGTTTGTATAACATAACAATCGTGCTTTATCATGTGACACCATTTAGATACATATCATGTTTATATTATGTTTTACATTAGGCAGTGAGACAGTTAAAAATATACAAAACAATATTGTTTTACTAGACATAGTTTCTATTTTTAATATATTCGTCAGTATCTTCATTGTCATCATCATTTCGTATATTTCTGTAAGATATGTGCTTTAGCTTCTGTGATCAAAATATTATTGCAGAAAACAGCAACTCCATTTTTTCAACATTTAGACAATAACTTCCAATGTATTACAGACATTCACAGTTACATGTTTTACACAGTACAGTTTTACAACAAAGTTCCAGAGAAAACTGTGGTAGAGTAACTTTATACAAAATTCACAGGACATGAACTGTAGCCATTTCACATTTTCGCTCAGTTGTTTTGCTTTTCAAAGTAAACATGTTCTGTTCAAACCAGATGCCTTTCACAGTAGCTGCCATAGAAGCAAACTAACATTGTCCTAACACGCCATGGCAAAAGTCTGGGGAAATTAAAGCTTTGTGCTTTTCACTTGTAAAGCAAAGACAACACAAACAAAAAGAGAAACAGACCACTTGCTTACTGGCCTGCACTTATACATCTACATATGT
This sequence comes from Brachyistius frenatus, assembly GCF_029030835.1. Classification (NCBI taxonomy): domain Eukaryota; kingdom Metazoa; phylum Chordata; class Actinopteri; family Embiotocidae; genus Brachyistius; species Brachyistius frenatus. The sequence continues at coordinate 907,694 of NW_027210605.1, read as the reverse complement.
ATTGCTGAATACATACTGATCAAACTATAATTGATCATGACACATAAAGAAAAAAAATCATGAAACACAGAATTGGTCCAGGTTTTTGTGCTAGCATACAAAGTGGTATTTTATAGTTCTGCCCAGTCATGTAAACAGACTATGGCTTGGATGAAATTGGTGTACTGGCTTAAGGCCTTCTCTGTTCTTCTTCTTCTTTTGTTTGTCAGGAGACATTTCAGATTTTTTTTTTACTGATGTTCCTGAGGAAAGCATGCAAAACGTAAACAGGATTGACTGTAAGCATTAAGGGATAGTCAATGTTTTGTAAATCATTTTTCTAACCCTGTGCTTTTTTTTTTCTTCTTGTACTTCTTTGTACCCTGTGCTTTGCCAACCGAATACTAAATGGCATAGTTTTTGCTTTTGTCTGCCTATTGATTTTGGTCCTCCATCACAACACATATAGTATAAAACATCCTAAAAATAATTCTAAAAATGTTTTGATCACATAAAAGTTTTCTCTGTTTTGTTTTTTTTTACTGAAAAAAAGATAAAGAAAACAGAAGAAAAAATAACAGTCTCTCTCACAAAATCTTTTGCAACAAATACTGGATTTCTCCAGAGCTCCTAAACATGAACTTCTTATTGGCATTGTGCTTACTCAGAGCTCCCCGTTCGCCTTGTGGCCTGTATTTTACCTCACAGAGAGCAACCTTTGGAAAAGAGACAACTGTGTGAGGTTTAGTAAACATCCACAAAAAAAATTGACGCCATCCCTTGCACTCTTCAATGATGTCAATTTTGTTCACTACTTCATCTACTATATTCACACGGTATTTACTTGATTCATGAAGATATTCAACAAATCTCTAATCTATATCTCTAAGTTTTTTTCTTTTCTCACAGTATTACACAGTATGTTTAATTTTTTTTTTATTCTGAATTACGGTTGTATTTGCGAACACTAACAGTCTTTGATGTTGTTTTCAGAATGCAAACCAACAATAAGACATCATTGGCTTGGTTTACAAATGCAGAAAAAATTTGACATGGTCTGAAAATTGTTTTGATCACATATTGCCCCTGGAGGTAGGTGAATCAATTATAATCTTGGAAGTCCTTTGTAATGGTCTCTTTTGTCTACATGCTCCATGAGGGTTTCTTTGTTGTCTACACGTTGGCCTCAGCATTGGTCAGGTTAGAGGTCGGGCTTGTTGGGTTTGGGGGATTAACAGGCTCTGTTGGGCTAGTAGGGTTGGGTGGTGGGCTGGTCGGGCTGACAGTTGTGGTGATGGTGGGATTAGCCGGACTGGCCGTGGTGGTTGTGGTAGTAATGGTGGTGGTAGGACTTGTCGCCGGGTTCACCGGGCTAGAGGCACTGGCTGGATTAGCTGGTGCGGAAGCCGGGTTAATGGGCGTCACAGGGCTGGTTGAGTTGACAGGAGCCGGGTTGGTTGGGCTCGCAGGGTTTGCGGGAGCCGGGTTGGCAGGGCTGGCGGGATTGGCAGGGCTGGACAGGTTAGCGGTGTTGGTCTCGGCTTGTTGCTCAGGTCCATTCTCTTGGCATCGCCTGACAACTGCAGGAGGCTGAAGCATTATCCGAAGTCGCTGGTGGAGAAACACAAATTTATTACATAAGAGAAACGGTATGTGAGGTTACGCAGTCAGATTACGTGTTAAACTAAAGCTACGGCAACACAAACTGTCAAAATCCATGATATTCATGTACGGAATTTCCTTCTTACCTCTTTGTAAGTACCCTTGAGCCCGAGATACATATAGATCATGTATCCTGGTATGAGAATCATGGAGGACATCGCCATGAGCCAGCCTACTCCCTGGCCCCAGCCTGGGAACACATAGTCTCCCATCGTGAGAGGAACCATTTGTACGGCACTGAACAAGAACACCCCCTGTGGGAGACATGAGACGCTTTATGCATCCTGACACCACTGTCTACGGGCAGCGCTGCCTCAGCCCGACATGGCTGCAGGCAGGTAATATTGACTTTATTTATTGTTTCATTTTTCATGTCATGACTTTAGATGTACTGTTCTATTAGTTCAGAGAACTTACACCGACAATGAGAGGGGTGAACACGACCCAGCACAGCTTCCACCATATACAGGGCTTGTAGCCAATCATCTCCTGGATGTTGTCGTAGAACTTGTTCACACCTGCGAGACAAATGAATCTATGATCAAAATATTCATATCCAATTTATTTCAATTTGCTGCTGGCCTGCCATGCATGATGATGAGGACGGTGAGGTGGAACACATGAGTGCTCATGACCTTGAGGCTGAACAGTGTTTGAAGCTGCAGAAACGTCTCTGGGTAGGTGTGACATTTTCTAACCTTCATATTTAACCCACCCTCCCCCAACTTTTCGCACGTGATGTTTGGTGAAAATGTAAAAAGAAATATAATATATTTTTTTTAATGGTAATTTTGTTCTTTTCTTTTGCTACATTACTTGAAACACGGATAATACACACCGTAGAACCAGGATATGGAGATGCATTCAAAGAAGACCAAGAACAGCAGACACATTCCACTGGCAGAGTAGTAGTCAAACAGTTTGAACACATAGATTCCACCCTGGTCACAGAAAAATGGATAAGTGTTATAAAATATTTAATATGCAGATATACTCTGGTATTGTAATTTATTAAGAGGAAGAAAAAAAAATCACAAATTAAATGGCATCTTTTAGACTACATAAGTGCATGAATTCTACGAGTAAATTCTGATTAAAATTAATTTTTTTCTTTATACTAATTTTTGTAATCAGGTGCCATGAAGAGCCACATGAGAGAGCTGCCCTGCTGTACCTGTGTGATGTTTGAAAGTCCGATCAAATAGGACACCAGACAGACAGCAGCGATGAAGATCTCTCGTCTACCATTAAGAGCTCTCGGAAACTCATCCATCAGAGCCGTGATGAAGCCTTCAACAGTGCAGAACTGAAGGACAGAATCATAGAAACAGCATTAAGCAGAGGTATGAATATATGCACTATTTGCACCTTGCTGCTATTCTTTGACATAAAATGTTTTTAATACGTAGGGTATATCTACCTATTTTGTTGAGGTCTGTGAATATTTTACAAAATGATTTCTGTCCCAGAGGACCTTCACTTTACTGGTTAGACTGACTGATGATGACAAATGACAAAGAACTGCAGTGTGCACTAAACCACAGGACAAAAACACAAACATCCTTTAAATGTCTGAGGATCCACTTCTTGGAGGCCATTTTGGTAAAAGCCCTGATATGCAAAAGCCCTGTTGCTATGACAGTTAGAATAGGGTTCAAATTTATGTCTTTTACTTTGAAGTGCTGGTGGTCACAGCCATTGTATTACTGTGTATGTTTTTTTTTAATCACTCTGGCCTCATTTAAACCCAGATATTATCCACAAAATAAAGAAACACAGACGGTGGAACCTGCGGGCACATGGAGGTGATAAAACTGCATTAAAAATACTTGACAGCTGATGTTGAAGCCCAGCTAAAACTGCCCACAAGAAGCAAATTGCATGCTTATCATGCAGAGAGCAGGGGTGAGCTGCATGATATGTACCTGCGTTTAAATATTTAGGTCAGCCCATGAGCAGATCATCTTCAAGTCCCTTACCTGGCTGTCTATCCCCAGCATGAGCAGCATGGAGAAGAACAGAATGGCCCAGAGAGGAGACACAGGCAACTGGGTTACAGCCTGTGGGTAGGCCAGAAAAGCTAAGCCAGGACCTGGATAGTAAATAGAAAAATTTTATTTCATCAGGGACAATTATTGTTCTATTTTGATAACTGCAAACACACATTTTCACATGGAAATGTCGACAAAAGCTGTGTTTAGCAGTCAGTATCAATGACAACGCACCTATTTTGTGCAAAGGCAGAACCATTACAGAAGAAATCAGTCTGTAGTTACCTGAAGCTGCTACATCGGCAATGTCTTTCTTTGTCACATGTGCCATGAAGCCAACAATAGAGAAGATTACGAAGCCAGCAAACATGCTGGTACATGAGTTGATACAGCACACAATGATAGAGTCTCTGGGGAGAGGAAATATAACATCGGGTCGTTGTCAAAGATTTAAAATGACTCTCTTTTTTTTTTTTTTACTTCTTTATTTATTGAACTTCCCTTTTAACCAAGTCTAAAAGAATAATTAATGCTTTTTATTCTTTTTGATCATATATATGTTTAAAAGAAATGCAATCTTATAACAGATTAAAAAAAAAATTCATTTAACTCATATCAATTAATACATTTCTCATATATTTTCATGGAAATAGATGTGATGGAAAGGTAGAGCCATCTAAAACAAGCCCACAAATTGCACAAAATGAATACAACTATTTTTTATGTAACTGATTGTTTATGTGACCCAGAACCATGGGGCTGCTGGAGAAAACACTCTGCTGGGAAAAAAAAAAAAATCTTTTTTTTTTATCCAGTATGCAGAGCAAGAGAAAGAAACAGCCTTCTCCTTGGATTATTATTATATTCCTGCCAGGAACTCACATTTATAAGACCTTTTTAAGGGCTCTTACCAAGTATCCTTGAATAAGATCTTATGGTGTATGATATAGCAGCAATTTAATTACTGCTATGTCAGCTGTAATGATTTTCTCTCATGTATCAAATTCAGCAGCGTTCTCTGTCATTGCCTTATAGATTACATCCTGTTCAGGAATCATCCCCAGTCTTACCTGTAAACATTGTTATTGAAAGGGTTGTAGCTTCCCAGAGCTATAAGTGACCCCAGTCCCAATCCATAGGAAAAAAAGATCTGAGTAGCTGCATCCAGCCATACCTGACAAAAGGAAATGAGAATATAACTGCGTGAGGCCCAGTTCTGTTCACTCAAGCATGCATTACATAGGTATGAGTCATACAATAATATGTCATTACCTCAGATTGTTTGAGCTTTTCAAAGTTAGGGGTGATATAGAATAGAATTCCCTCTCTAGCTCCAGGTAGAGTCACCCCACGGCAGAAGAGAATAAACAGCATGAAGTACGGATACGTAGCTGAGAAGTAAACAACCTATAAAATGTGAGACGGTTATCAGCAGGGTAACATCTTTGCATTTAAGGATATATATGGTGCATGGAATGGTGAATTATTTTCATGAAGTTTTGTTGATATTTACTGGATTTTTGTATTAAAAAAACTATTAAAAGGACCAAATATTCAGCAAATAAATCACTGCACCTTCACTTTGAATCAGCTCTCTGTCTCAGTGCATTTATGGCTCTGTGCAGGCACTTTGTGAGCAAAATGCGGAGGAGGAAGGGATATTTTGTCACCAAAACTAATTTTATTTGCTATGGTCATGTGATGAACTAGACTTTCAAAATGTGGCACAACAAGGGAGAGAAGCTGCTCCAAGTGAAAGGAGAGGACAAAACCAGATTGTAGCGTATGGCTGTTTGTTGCTCCTCCTATCATGAATCCACACTCAGTGAAGACAATGTGTCAGGAGGATTGGAATTAGAGGAGCCACCATGAGGCAGAGCAGGATTAGTGAACACAAGTTTTTGGTGTCTCTTCTCTTATTTTAAAATCAATCTGGACAATGCTGACTGCAACCTGAATGATTGATGAGGTGATATTAGATTGATTAATATTGCATAGCTGTCACATACTGCTCCTCATTGGGAACCAGTATAGCATAAGAGGTGTTGGGCAACCAAATCTGGCGACCATCTTACCTTCCCTGTCCAGCCAACCCCTTTCCAGATACAGAAGTACACAAGAACCCAGGCGATGGCCAGTGTTATTGCCAGTGGCACTCGAAGCTGGCCTGGTTTTTCCAAGCCATCAGTCATTTCAAGCATGTTGCGCCTATAAGTCAGAGCAGACAACAATAAGACTATTATACACACAAGAAAATAACTGTGCAGCAGAGGAAGCTGTCTTTTGTGTAGCTCGGGAATGCATGCAGGAGAGTTTAAAGTGCTGCTTTTGTGAAAAGCAAGAGAGCAGTCAATATCTTACTCCCAAAACTCCAACACTGAACTGGTGAGATTGGTGGTATCTGCAATGGAGTAGTTTGTATAACATCTGTCTGTGTTCCATGGATTGTTACATGAGCTCCATGGAAGATCCTGAAAAACCAAAAAATGTAAGTGTTTTTCTTTCATCTTTGACAAACTTTGGGATCAGAAAATTCTCACAGGCATCAGAGGCTACATTCACAATGAACAACCTTGACCTTATGCTGGTAGAAGCTTTTAATGAATCAAGTGAGAACACTGTGTTATACTTACAGCGGTGAAGGAGTTGTACAGGTAGTAAATGGCCCAAGAAATGATTACAATGTAGTAAATGTTAAGCCAGAAAGACAGGACAGCTGCTGCAAGGCCCACACCTATCATGGAAAAATTGATTAATGTAGTAAAATGATCATGTGACCTCCATAAATCCTGCAGGTCACAATTATCTCTATGAAAGCATCCAATACAAATATTTTTCCAGTGCAGATTGTTACAAAACCGATATTTTAGATAGGTCTGGTACAAAGACACATGTATTTTATATTTTGTTAATATACCTTTAAACATAGGAGCCAGTTTCCACACACCAAGCCCTCCAATTGATGTGTATTGACCAAGGGCGGTTTCCAGTAGGAACAAGGGGACCCCAGCAAATATGAGGGTCAAAAAATAGGGAATCAAGAAGGCTCCTGGATGGACAAAAGTACATCAAGTTATGCAATTAAACAATGACCAATCCCACTGCACTGACGCACTACTTAAAACACCGCAGCACAACGTCTATTAATTAGGGTTGCAAATGTAGGTGATATTCATTCTTTTTATGTCTTCTACACGGTCAATTAGCTCGACTATGTGCATAATAGCGCTGAATGGGCCGTGCAGTTTGTTTAAATTAGCAGTGAAAATAATGTTTACCTCCACCGTTTTTTCCACAGAGATAGGGAAATCTCCACACGTTTCCCAGTCCAATTGCATAACCAACACACGACAGGAGAAAATCAAATTTTCCCGCCCATGTTTCTCTATCTGGCAACTCCTTTTGCTTATTTTCGGATTTCACGTCCAGTGACTTCGGTTTGTCATTATTAGTGGCCACCTCGTTTAGTTCTGTGACTTGTCCATCCGTTTTGGTGCCGTTCGTCGCCATGTCTCTGGATTTGGCAGAGGTCCTGGCAGTCGAACGGGAGGCTTCAGCACCAGTCCACGTAGACAGCAGCTTCGCGGTTTTTAGACCTAACCTTTGGAACCAAATGTCTGGAGATGAAGCCTGTGCACACACGGCTCCTCAGTCGCCGTTAACCTGGAATCGTGAATAGAGTAATTTGTTTTTTTTTTCAGGGGGCGCAGAAAATATGGTCATTTATGAGACAAATATGGACACATTTTGCAATACATTCATTTAATCCCTGGCAGGTGCAATAGAACAATGCCAATTAAATCCAAACATACACTGTTTAACTTTGAAATATGCATTTAAAAACGCAGACTAATGCATCTGGATCATTTGGCACCCTGACAAAATTTTCATTCATATCGGACTCAACAAACACCGAAAAAAAAACATCGATGGCAAAGTCATGCTGACTTGCCTCCACAACTAAAACACAGACGATACGTAAATTAACAGCAGTCAAAACCAGATCAGCAGACACGGCAGCCTGAACAAAGTCTGCGATTAAATATGCCCCAAAAGGAAATCGGAAATGAACATTACGGACAGAAACTGAAAAGGAAAACTTTAAGACGAATTACAGGATCCAAAACATGCACTTGAAGCGCAAGACGCACCGTACCAATACCAAATAGCCTATGAGAATTAAGCACAATGAAGTCCACCAATTACCACCGACAGATTCTCCCAACAGTTATCCACATACAGAATTGAAAGCAGCAGGGATACAGAGAGGTCTCAAACAAACTGAAACACAAAATGCATAGTGGAGACAAAGGGATGTCCAATGCGTAAACGCTTTACGCATCAGGCTGCACAAATAGCTGCCTCATTCTATCCGATTAATTGAGAACCGTAAGCGTTTTTAAACGCACAAGAATGCGTCCCCAGATTTGCAACATCCAATAGCAAACAGTAATCAATTCTGCATTTAATTGGGTATAGCATGTAGGTTCAGAGATCATCATGCAATCATTACATTGACCCCAGCAACATATTTGTAGTCTCATTCACAGTTTAATCACTCACACTATCGCCGCAAAGACACAAATGAATCATACATTAACCACACTCGTTATGAGGGTTAAAACACGTACACACGCACAGACAGACGCAAGAATTCAGCATCCAGTTTACTCACAATGAATCTGTGATCTGTGCCGCCGAGGATACGCTGTCTGCCACAAATCCCGAAACGAGGTATCCGTAGATTCCTCCTGTGGGTGAAGTTGTAAACTCCCAATATTTCTTGAAACATAAATAGATGTTACTTCCATTAAAAGACTTAAAGGGACAATGCAGCTTTAGAGGTGTCCAAGCAGGAGCTGTCCAGCGGGGAGCAGTGCTGAAGACCAGGAGGAGGAAGAGGAGGAGGAGGAGGAGGAGGAGGCTGAATCAACACGGGCAGCAGCCGCTTCGCCTTGTGCGACTGTCTAACATCAACAACCAGAGACTCAACTCCCATCTACACAGCCTCAATGTCATCTCAAAGTCGCCCCCCCTCACTCCTCCTCCTCATTCTCATCTATAGGCTGTGCTGACATCGCACTTGCCGCGTGTTTGTTTTTAGTATTTCAATTTTTATTTTCCCCTTTTCAATTAATAAAGAGGTATTTACAATTTTGCCTTCATCTCCCAAAGCATGGCAGCCAAGTTTTGTAACCGACTGAAATAAAGACGAGTGATTAAATTCCCATGGTGCAGATTAGGTGATAAATAATTAGTTTAGAGGCTTTTTCAAAAAACTCTTTTATTTTATCTGAAATGAAGAGTTTTTATTTCACATTGTGAAATAGGATTTTTGGATCCTCATGCGCCCAGCATTACAAAATGTGACCCCCTCCCCACACACACACACGAGAAAACCACCCCTCCTCCCCCCAGTAATAAAAATGTATGATCGAGGTGCAAAATCAAACATATGGGGAGGTAATATAAGCAGCATTATCAGGGTCCAAACGCGTGCTTTTGGAAGGTGAGACCAGTCAGCGGCTGTCTGCAAATCTGGCAAATTGTGATAAAGGGAGCCCGTCAATAAAGGGAGGGAACATTGGCTGGTTGTCTAACGCCTGCCTGTAATCGTCCAAAGCCCGACGTCTTCCACAAATGAGGGGATCATATGAGAAGAATAAACTCGTGGACTATAGGCTCGAAATTTGAAAAAAAAAGAAAGAAAAAAACCCCCAAAAAACCAAAACATGTTTAATGATAGAAAAAACACGCCAGGACGGAGGAAAAATATGAACACATGAAGCAAATCAGCGAAGAGTGGATCCAGTTGTGGATTTTCTTTACTTTTTTTTCTAATGAAAACAACCGGAAAGTAGAAGACAATAACGAAACACATCTTTAAGGAGTAGTTCGTCAATGTGAAGTGCAAAGGTAAGAGATGCCTAGCCGTTGTAATTAGGCCCACTTGTTTGATTTATGTCGCTAAAAGTTTTTCTTGAGCTCAGCTATTTTTTAAAAAAAATTTAAAAAAATTTTTTTTTTTACTTGCTTGATCAGTGATGTCACGTTGGTTACTTATCTGTCCTTTTTGTAACTTGAAGGCTTGTCAGTTCGCCTCCATGCTTGTAGTTTGTTTTCATACTCCACACGTGTTGGCTGGTATCACTTAGTTTCTTGCTAAACATCAGAAAATACACTCTGTTTTTTAATGTCACGGAGTTAAGGAGTAGGGAATGTACGCTGACTGCGGTGTGAACTGCTGGAAATGCTCTGGCAGAGATCAGGAGCGTTTAGACTCCAGTGTGAATGCTCCTATCACAGGCTGAGAGGGCACCAGATGGCAAACCAATGAGGGGTGAACTAACCTACTAAATGGTACCACATGAAATGCAGCATTTAAAATCCCATCTGGGTTGCCGTCCCTGCGGACATGGAGTGTGAAACATGACACATATTTATACACCTGCTGATGGAGCACACAGGCATGTCCAATAGGCTGGTGACATGTACTCTCAGCCAGCTGACCTCCTAACCCCGCAGCTTTGGTTTGATTCCGCTCAATGCCCTTTTCACCAGCAGCCCCTAGTCTCTTAATTTCAGTTGGAATCCTGGATTTGACTCCTTGTAGATGCTGTATGTGCTCCATTAGGCTGGAATTACTTGTCCTATTTTGTAATGGCTTTCAGAGTATGTCACTGAGATTGAGGCTCTGGTTGCCCCTCTTTACAGGCCCAGTGGCTGTAAAATCATTTTAATGCTGGGGAGGTATTTGCGGGATGATGCAGCCGAAGTGCAGTTCACTTATATCTGAAAATTCGCTCCTGGCTTTTTGTCATTTCTTAAAGGTTTTGTGGACACAATTGTTATTAAATATGTGACTCTATAGACTTCAACACCAGCATCAAAATGATACTGTATGTTTAGAAATTACCTTTGTAAATAACCTACAACTTAAACAAAACAAAAATGCTATATATTGAATCAATAATGGAATATGAAATATATTTAATACTTAAATGTTTTGATTTGGATTTTTAAATAAAAGAACATGTAGAATTTTTAAAAATCCAGGTAAATATAATAGAATTTAACGTAATTTTTTTTATAACAACATCTCAAACAATTTTGAAATACCCTCATGAGAATGATGGCAGGTCACTGTATAAATCTGCCTCCCATTTTCTCCCATGATTTCAATACTTTTTTTTTAATAACCTACCTTGAAATGATTGCGTTAACTGCTCGATAATCTCTATGCAATTGTCTCAGCGTTGCTCAGTTTTCAAATGCATCTTCATGGACTTGTATTTTTCAGCACCACTCTGCAATTTGAGGCCACAAAATGAACTGATTAGCATGATGATTAGTCATTAGTATGCTAATCATAAGCAATTCACATATTTTATTCATAATGTCGCAGAGTTGTTTTTCTCCTTCTGCTGGAATTGTGTACACATCCCATTTTATTTTCATTGTAAACATGCAAGTCAGTCTGAGTAAGAACTGTGATTTTACCTATAGCAAGCTTAGCATTTGTGGATACAATAGCTGATATTGTAGCAAAAGAAAATAATGCTTCAAACCTCTTTTAATGATATTGAAAAGGTGCTACGTAAAAACAAAAACAACTGAAATACAAAAAAATCGAAACAAAAATATTTACAACACCTTTGTTGTGACAGCAAGTCTGTCTTCTACGGGTATTTAAAATATAAACATGTCTTATTAGGTAATTTCACAAATAGTTGCACTGTCAGAAGCCTGAATGTGCAGCCTCGTTTCTGTTGCTGTCTCCTCTTTATTTTCATCAGCCTGTAACCGTGATAGCTGCTGTACATTTTTCTTGTGTATAGTACCACACCGCTGCAGCACCACTTGTGTCTTCATGACAAACGGACTGGCATACATGCATTTCACCAGGGAAGTAATGCATAACTGAATAACCGCTCACTCAGTATTTCTGTGTCGAGCATGAATATAATTTGGTCTCCTCTCCCGGGGATGATTGATGAAATTTACCCCACAACTGCACATGCTGCGCAGAGATACCTGAGACATCCACTGCATGTATACAGCTTATGATATTTTAAGTCACTACACTGTGATCTCTACAGTATATAGCCTCCAAAGATACTGAAATCTCTTGAAGGCTAGATGCTCTTATTTGTCTACGCTTCTTTAGTATAGCGTTTGTTTAGCATGACCTAAATTGCTGTGAAGTGAGTGCCTCAGCAGCTCTCTGTCTCGCCTCTTTCTTTTTCCTTCCCTACATCTCTCTCTCTCTCTCTCCGTCTCTTTGTATGCCTCCTGTTCTCTTTCCCTCTCTCTCTCTTACGCACACACACACAGATGCATTCACACACACAATTTACAAACGAGCAAAACAAGCTGAGATGATTTTTTTTAATTTTTTTTAAATTTTTTTATAACAAACAGCTTTTGCCAGATTATGTACAAGTGTAGTGAAGTATTGTTGGATGTAAGAATCAACGAGGTGGGCTGGCTAATGATATTTCAGGAATATTGAGTCAACCAAATTTGGGGAGCTTTCTGCTTCTCTCCGTGGTGTTTTTTTTTTACATTTTACCCTCCTGAAGGGATCGACTACGCAAAGACGTTAAATCCCACAGCTGTAAAAGACTGTCTTTTCCGTGTTTTGGGATTGGGACGTAGCGTTTGCCAGCCATTCAAAAATGCTATTTCCACAAATCCATGGAATTAGACAGCCATGATTTAGAAGACATTCAGCCTGGCTGCAGCTCTAACATGTTTGGCATCAACCCGTAAATATGCACCGAGCAGGACGGAGACAGGTAGTAGTGCTGATCTGTTGACAGCCCTATGTGACGGCCAGCACACGGTGTGGATTTAGTAAACATATGACCTCCATGATAGCCAGTATGGGGGCATTAAATCGCTTCAAATTTTGTACATGTGTTGCTAGGCAACAGCATAATCGGTCTCCGTCTCACCCTCTTTATATGGCTCTCTACTGGGATTGCTGTGCTTCTATCATTGAAAATGGTTAATTAACTTCTACAAAAAGTCCATTAATGTTGCAGATTAGACTTCTGAGGGTTAAAAAGCACATCTAGGCTGCACAGAAATGTACACCAAAATACAAATGCATGTAAGGGATTAAAAGGACCTTGAATTGAATTATCCTAGAACCGTGCATTTGGTTGTATTCTAGCAATAACATATTTAATGACTGTTATATACAATATTATCAATATCAAGAAGGTTATGTGGCAAAAAAGACACACTGGTTCCAATGCTGTCAAACTAATTTACAGATATAATATGGTTTGACTGACTCTGAAAACAATTGAATAAAAGTGCTATTAAAATAAATGTATGTTCAAACAAAGCATTGTTGCCCACTTTTAGTCAAGGTTTATTATATGTTCTTTGAACATAACAAACACAAATGTAGCATATACCTTCTTTTAAAAAAATTTTTTTTTACAGAATACATATTGAAAGTTACATTAGTGACAATGACCAGTTATTAAATATTTCTGGACCACAACAATGTAAAACAGTTAATCTCTAGATTAAAGAAAAGTAATCAACCTGAGTACAGAAATATTGGAATAAAGATGCCACAGCATTAAATCTATAGAATCGTGGCTCTACAGAAACATGCAATAAGATTTTCAGTAACTGAAAGTAAATACTTCATCATAACATATCTTTAAATACATTAATATCTATTTGATCACATCAGTTGTTCACATTATATTAATACATAGAACTTGCCCCACAGATGGTTGTGTACAATGAGCTGAACGTCATCATTTCTCCCATTTAAATAAGAAATGACAGGAAGGACATCCTTCTTATTAAAATAATTGGCTGTGTATCTCATTGCCTAACATTAGCCATTAACTCTCAGGAGAGGCCTTAATTGGATAAAAATTTGTGATGTAACACTTGTTTAGATGCTCCCATTTTCCCCCATTTACTCGTTAACAGAGACTCCACACTGATTCTTCTGGTCTTTCATTTAATTTCTACACTCTGTTATAGTCTGTATTCTGGATGTTTCTTAATATGCAGTATGTTGGAAACCACTGAATTATTACAAAAAACATTTTCAGTGAGGTCAACCTCAACAAACAATTTTGCTAGATATTTTATTTCATTTCTTACTTTGTTTCTTTGTTTGTTTCTGTCTGTCTGTCTGTCTGTCTGTCTGCCTGCCTTTCTTTCTTACTTTCTTTCTTTCTTTTAAAAATGTTTTAAAAAACATTCTAAGAGAAATATCTTTTTTGATGACATTCAATTTCCAAAAATGATTACCAGAACAAGTATTTGATGTTTAAATTGTTTTAATATATCTGCCAACTTAAATTTACATAGATATTTGAGAAAGATTTAATATTTTTTGAATATCCGCCTCAAAATATGTTAGCAAAATGCTTCAGTGAAGTAACTGAGTAAATCTTTGCACATCAAAGGTACAGTGCCGGGTATTAGCTAGATTTATAGTTTCATTGTGTCAGGCTTCCACGTTGTATTCTCCTCCTGTAATTAAGAGTTGCATATCAGCTCAAATAATTCTTTGCTTGGTTAGGCCATCTAGGCTCATTACATCATTGCAAGCAGGGTTGCAGAGTAGATGGAAAATACAAATGATGAGATTAGAGAAATTGATTACAAATGAATGGCAAATCCACAATAATCAGATGCCTGATCTTTTTGGTGGGGGAAATTTATTAATTATTATGATTTAATGAGTGTTTTTTTTTTATGAAAACATGCACCATTACTGAGATAACACACAAAACTAAGATAGTGATAAGGATTAAAATCTTAAAATTACTATCTGGCAAAACTTTGATGTTTAACATTCTGCAAATGTAAAGGCAAATTCATTTATACAGTATACCATGAAGGATTGTAGGCACATTTGTGGTGGTTGAGACTGAAAGTTGAATAGCTGTAACATGCAGCATGTTAACACTTTAATGGCAAGTCGTGAATATCTGGCTTTGCTCTTGGTTAATGTCTCGAACCAGCAATCATGATAAAACTAAAAACCCTTCAGGGTGTTATTTCAGTACATTTCTGTTGCGGTATGCGGTGGGGTCACATGTTACTGCGCACAAATGGCTCATCAAATATTTTATACCTGAGAAGCAGCCACAGAAGAGGAAGCAGCAGTTTCAGTGCACCTAAAACATGTCTGCGTAAGGGAAACCGTGGGTACAGAAGGGAAGCAAGAGGTCTATCATCAGCATATCCAAATAGGAAGGAGCCACGACATGGAATTCTTTAAATGGAAGCTTTGACAGAATCCTGCAATCCTTTCTCACCACACTGCCCCTGCTAATCCCCTCCATTCAACCACATCACTATGGAAACTGACTGGATGTCTCACCCTTGCTGCCTAACTTGTGCCATGTAGCCATGTCCGCCACTAATATGGAGGTTGTGCAACAAAATTCTGGCTGATTACTGTTCAATTACGCGCCACAGGTCTCCATGCCATGACATTATTGGCGCAGGACCGTTGCAGGTTAATGTCCTTTGAAATCTGGGAAATAGCTACGGAAGAGACAGCAGCTAAGCTCAAAGCTGTGCAAGAGTAAGCACTTCAGCCTTTAAAAGAAAAACGTAGCTGCATGGTGAGGAGTTTGAGGTGGTTGGAGCAAATTTTCATATTCCTTGAGCCTGCTACCTATTTAATTTCTTTTCCTTTCCTCTGGCAAAATTGCAGGAGAATATTTGTCATGGTTTTAAAAGGTTTATCAGCTTCAAAGCTGAGGGAGCTGGTCGTCCAACCCATCAGCGAGACCACGCAATCCTTCCACCACTGACTAGAATGGGCGAGAGCATGTGGACAAAATTTTCCTGCTAAGCTCCCAATTCAGAGTTTTAACATAAAGCTGAGAGAAGTACATTTGCATTTGCCATTGACGTCAGGTTTAATCCATCCCAAACCACTTCTTCAACCCCCTCAACATCTTGGAGAAGAGCTTCAGTAATTGCTAATTTCAGAAAAAATATGGTTATAATCACTTGCGCCATCAGCATGGTCAGCGCTAACACTGATGGCCTCAGATAAGTTGGAATCAGCTGGAGAACCGAGCCCACAGGTAAACACAACATAAACAAAGGCAAGCTACAACAAAGGCTGTGCTACATGCATCTTGATATAGTCCAAGTTAAAGCTCTGATACTGAAGCAGGAAAACAACCTAATCACACTTACATGTGTCTTGCTTGTTGCTGTCATCTTACATCTTTTCATAAAAATGCCAAAAGCATGCCTGGGACATGAATTACCTGCCTGGGTGAATTTTGTCCCAAAGCTGACCTTGATGGCACAACGCAACATTGTATGGTGTTTAATTAGATGCTTTTCTGCACTTAAATAGTTGTAGTTATTCCAGGCACCCACTTAAGGCAACATTAATATTTATTCTTTTTTTTTTTTTTACCAATCAGTAAGTCGCCTAAACTAGAATTAAATAAAAATGTCTTTAAAAAACAATAACAAATGTCTTTTACAAGTTATTACAAGTGATTTCTTAAACTGTTTATTTTGTCTGACCAACTCTCCAAATTTCAGAACAAACAATAATTAATAAAAAAACCAAATGTATTCTTTAATCAATCTACTTATAATAGTATGAAGTGTGTTGGGTGAAACATTTCTTTCTCATAAAACCAAAAAAATGTGAAGAAATACTTTATCTGTTCATTCATCACTTTCCAGAATATAGTGTCAGTTTTGTAGCACATCAAAAAAGAGTGAACTATGAAATAAATAATATATCCCCTCAATAAATGATTCATGAGTCATTTGTTTGCACAAATTCACATCTACCAGTGCAACAATCAACACTATTTCAACATTCATGAGGGTGTGTTAGGATCAACTCATTTGTTGTTGAAACAGATGTTGTCTTGATTCTCTCCCAGTGGAGAAAAGAGCATCTGGACTAAAACTATTTCAACAAAAAGGCATTTCTGGCAGATTCTCCCTTGGCCGCTATGCAATGGCAAGCTATCCCATGGCAAGCTATCCATGGCAAGCTATCCCAGGATAGAGACACACGGTACAATCTGCATTTTTGTTTTATTTAAGTGTTGAGAATCCACGTTCACAGACAAAAAATTAAAAAAAACAAAAGATCTTGTCCCCAAAGTAAAATCTTACTATGTCAAGTTTGATGAACATTCTCAATTTTTTCAGGAAAATTTGTCCTTAACATTAGTAAAGAAGACCCTTTAAAAAAAAAGAATCATAAATACAATTGTAAGCATTGACTATTCGGTGCTGCTTTAAGCTAAATGCAAATGTCACCATGCTAACATACTCACATTGCTAATGCTAATAGGCTCATATTAAACGGGTATAATGTTTACCATCGTTACAGTTCAGGCACACATGCTAACATTTGCTCATCAACACTTAACACATAATACCACTGTAGATGAAAGGATTATCATTTGTTTTCCTGGGATTTGGTCATAAACCAAATCAAAGTTGAAAAAGGATAGAGCTCTGGGAAAAGTTAAGAGATCATCAAAGTCGTTAAGATTCCATCTCTGATTATAACAAATCGGTACAAAATGTAATGGCAATCCATCTCAATGATCTTGTGTGATATTTTTCAGATAAAGTGAAAACTTTGACTTCCTGGTAGCACTTGACAAAAAAAAAAAAAAATCAAGGGAACACCAAGATTGGTAAGATTCCCTCTTTTGTTACCATGAATGTTTATACCAAAGTTCATCCCAATACCCCAAATTACTCGTATAGTTGCTATCAATTAAATAAAAATGTCATAATGCTGATGGTATGAGATAAATAGCCAAGGAATCACCAGTGAGAGGAAGACCCATCCTCTGGGTATCGTGATTATCAGTGCAAAACTTTAAGGCTAAAAGTGATGGACCACCTGACCAACTAACCAATCACCTATCCACACACCAACCAACCAACAAACCAATCATTTATCCACTAACCAAACAACCAACCCACCGACCAAATAAAATACCAATCAATCAACCAACAAACCAAACAAACAACCAACCCACCACCAAACTAACCAACCAAACAACCAACATACCCACCAACCAAATAAAACATCAACCAACCAACCATTCATCTACTAACCAAACAACCAACCCACCGACCAAATAAAATACCAATCAATCAACCAACCAACCAAACAACCTTCCAATCCCCCATCCACACACCAAGCAACCAACCAAGCAACCAATCCCCTATCCACACATCAACCAACCAACCAACTAATCAACCAACCAATCCTCCATCTACACACCCAACCAAGCAACCAACCAAGCAACCAACCAACCAAGCAACCAACCAATCCTCCATCCACACACCAACCAACCAACCAACCAACCAACCAACCAACCGGTCCTCATGTTGGTGCACAGTTGGACCATTCAGTTGTTAGGTTGCTAGAATAGATTGCAAGTAAAATAGATAATAAATTATGTTGACTCATACACAGACCATGTTTAAATATATCTGTCATATATCCTCCTAAACCAGGTAGAGTGGGTTGGTACATTTCAAAGCTGATATAGTAAAATTTTGACAAAAAAAGCCGGTAAAAATACAAAGAAAAGGTCATTGCGTGTGAGCTGTATGAGTGTTTTTACAGTTACAGGAGGAGGGCCTTCTGCAGAGAAATAACAGCTGTGACTGGATATTCAAGTATGCTTACTAAAACCTCCTGTGTTCTACACTAGTCCAACTCTTTACAAAAATAACAACCCACTTTTTTGTGTGTTCTTTGGGTATAAGGTGCATTACTCTACCTATGGCCCACACAATATGTCTCTCACTAGAGATGTTGGCTGTCTTTATTTATCAATTTTACGTGACAGAGAACGATAAGCTTTGAACGCAAATCCCAAACTTGTTAGATTCGCCACCCCTCAACCTCCACAGAGGCAGACCCATGACTTGCTCGTGTGCTTTGGCTGATAGTTCTGTCCAATTTATTTCCTCCATGATCTCCCATGTCTCCCCATGGCACAGTGCAAAGTAAACCACATTTTATTCAGAGAGACCAATGGCAGCTTAAAGTTGCCCAATTAATCAGTGATAAGTGTTGTAGCACATGGACAGATATTCCATTAGTGGCTTTTCCACTGGGGGCATTACAGAGTTACAGGGTTTTCGTGCATTTGTCAGCGTCTATTTTCTTTCTGCTTTAAATCACCCACTTACTCCCTTCCCCAGCTTTGCATTTCCTTCCAACAGATTACCTTATATTTGACTGTTCCTCAACTATTTTTGAACATCCCTCAGGGTCTGTGCCTCTTTACTTTTGAACTGCAACTTATTTAGTTTGACATGTTTGTTAGTTTTTTGCGAACATATTTTTGTGCAGAATAAATACAAGCCATTATAGGGCCGAAAAACATGTTCACCATAGAGCCACAGTTGCTTCAAAGACTGCCCTTTTAATTTCAAGTCGATTTTATTCTGTGTATGTAATGAGTGAAGTAGGAAAATGATGCTATTTAACCTTTTGAGGTTAGAGATGGCAGATCAGCTTGTGTAACACGCTTGTGTGTGTGTGTGTGTGTGTGTGTGTGTGTGTGTGTGTGTGTGTGTGTGTGTGTGTGTGTGTGTGTGTGTGTGTGTGTGTGTGTGTGTGTGTGTGTGTGTGTGTGTGCATATATGCTTGTTGTGTGTACTAGCAGAAATGTGAATGACCATTACATTGTATGAGTAAAGTGATGCAGCACCTCCAATGTATCCATCTCCTAAAATGGGACAAATGCATGAGCAAGAGATGAAGTCACTTAATTTAGTTGTCGGCAATGGCATCAGGAAACATTGACCTTTCGTTGGTTCCTTCAGGCCATGAAATGAGTCACATGACAGCCGGATATTTACAGTGCCTCTCGTCACTGGCCTTGTCAAATCACAGAACACTTCACTGAAGCCGAGTGGGCCCCCGGCTGGACTTCAGCTATGCAGACGGATGCATAGGTGTTTTTTTTCCTCCTCTTTTAGATCAAGCTTTCTGCCACCCTGATTAACACAGAAGAACATGAGGGCACACAGGGACATGAGTGTATGTTAGTGTGTTTGTTTGTGACAGTTTGTGTGAGTGTGTTTCCACTAAAAAGCAGACAGGGAGAAAGTGAGACATATGAAGGGAGACAGACTGTCCGCAGGACCAATGAATTTCAGGCCAATTTATCTTATGAATGAGCCTCTGGAGGGCATTCATCCCCAGACAGTTCCATGAATTGTATAACAAATAAAACTGTACTTTTAGACCCACATCTTGCAGAAGACAAATCTGGAGTCTTCTGAGGTTGAAACCAGGAGGCATTTATCCTGTATCTGTTTCATTTGTGAAACAAGACAGGCACAGTTAAAATTTTACACATTGACAGACTCATTATTGTTTATCTTTGCATAGATATATTTAGGTGTTCTGTGTAGGGTTCCTGCACCTTGACTTTCTCTCAAGCCAGATATTATTTGGAAAACAAGGAATGTATTTCTCTGCTGCAGCAGATCTCACAGTTTGACATGTTTCTGATTTCAACTGTGTCTGAAATGGTTCACAGTATTATGGAATGTAAAATCAATAAATACCATAGCCGTGCTTTTCCTCTTCCAGCCAAAGAGACCAAATGTCTCAAATGTCAAAATATGACAGATAATTGGGCAGGGATGGGATGCTTTTCTCTGCCACAACCCTACCTCATGATGTCGGCCAATTACGTTGCTGTATTGTGACTAAGAATCTTACCTGCTGCAGCTTTAATGGTCACAGTCTGTTTGATTTAAATTAGCTGTTTGATTCAACAAGTATTTCACTTAACGAGCTTTAAAAGGATTTTTTTTTTGGAGCACAAATCAGCGCTGGCCAATAGTTGATATCAGGACTAATAGCGAGAAATACAGTAGCAGAACCATATCGTTTATGAGAAGAGTCTAGCTGTTAGCTGTACTTTAGTGGTGCTTTAAACTAAATGCTAATGTCAGGTGTGTAACCTGCTCACAGTGAGAATACATACAGACTCTCATTTATTTTGCAGGTATTTGGTCATAAACCGAAGAATTGGAGGACAAAAACTCATCTCGTGGAGAACCACGTGTCTAAACCACATTTCAAAGGAATTTAACAAATGTCAACCTCATGATGGTGCATGAAGAAAAGTCAGCGCTTTATTATTACCTTATTCATACAATAATATTACCCTTTAAAATAGTTACAACATATTTTGACATGTTTTGATTGGGATGCTCATATTTCTTTCATATCATATCAAAAGACCACTTGCGATATTCATTTTTGTTATTCAATGTACAACGAATTATCACTGTTTCAAAAGTTGGACATTTTTTCGTCATCATTCTTCACAATCTCAGTGCAGGAATGTGGTAGTTCAACTTTTATTTAGTTCAAAAATGCAACTAGCAATGTGAAAGTAGGGTGATAACTAGTTGGAAGAGTGAAAAATGTGACCTGCTTTCTCGTAATACATTCTCAACAGAGCTAACTTTTAGATTTAATAATGCTGAAGTTATACCGCTGTTCATTTTACTTAGGAATGTCTGAAACATTGTCAGAAACCCTGAGGGCCCTTGGATTCCATTTCAGAGAGCAGCTATTTGAGGCGAAGAGGAGAAGGCAGCGACACTGACAAATCCAAAATGGATGTGTGTGCATGCAGGAAGAATTTTTCCAAAGGCAGGCGACTCTTGTTATTTGCTACACATATAAAGGCTTAAAAAAAACAAGATTTGTTGGGTTCAGTCATAGTACTTGCTCCCCATTTTAACCCCTGTGTTTTGTTGACATCCATTTTACTTTCATGCTGTTTGAGGTCAAAGATTTTAATGCCACATATGTAAAACTAATAACAATTATGCAAAAGAAAATTTCCATCAAAACTATTATAACATTTTCTTTTATTAAAATTCAACATGATGTAGGGGACAAAATACAGACATTTCTATAAAGCAGGCTATTTCTCTTGATAATTTTTTTATTTTTTATTTGGCCTATGCAAAAACATATATTTATTCACTGACAAATGTAGATGATGCAATCCTGCATAGTTAGGTTACTCATATTTGGTCTCAGTTAGAACCTAGAGAGGTTACAACTGTGATAAAACTACACAATAACATACAACGTCGATCCATACGGACTGCTTTAGGAGGGGTAGTGTTGTATAAAAAGTAATCAACACCAGATACAGATTCAGACCATCTCAAATTCTCTTGTATTTATCATTGTTTCACAGCTAAGGTCTCAGAGACCCCATGTCATTTTGGGTCAGTGCTCTATTACACAAGATTAGTCCCAAAACTGAAATAAAATAAAGACACTGATAAAGTGCACAATCCTCTGTCTTCACTGATGTCTCTGTTGGGTGTCAGACAGTGGAGGTTTTCTTAGCTTATTAACTGTCCTCACGGAACACTTTTGCATTTGAATGCAAGCTAATACAATGCCTCTGCTTATTTGTTTTCTGTTTGTGTTTACATTGTCAGAAAGGTGATCATTCTAGTTTATGTTCATTATCGGGGTCATAGAGGGTGGTGGTGGGGTACTGGACTGCAACATAATTAATTCCTCCTATCTTGGCCATTCCGTTAAGATTTACCAGGAGGCCAATGTTTATGAATACATAATATACTGTAATTATCCAAATAAGAAATCACTAAATTACAAACAACTTTATTTCACAGTGACAATGACATCACCAAGATGCATTGAGCTATACATGCTGTCATGTCTCTGGTGTATGGAATAATATTATTTATGAGGCTATAAATTGTAGACATATGTGAGTAGTTAGCCAAACTGAGCCAAAACAGGGAAACTTTACAGGGTTTGTGTTTTTCACTTGACGAATCTACTGTTTGTTTCTTCAACATTTCGGGGGCAAAGCCTGTTCGATGATAAATCTCGAGACAAAATCTTGACCGCTCTTCTTGTTGCCACGTAGCAGAAACACATTTTCTCTTTGCTTGAAGGGAACTTCGTGTGCCATATATCTGAGAGGAAATCTTTTCTGGGTGTCTCGAACACTATTATAGAGGTTGGGAGGAGGGTGGCGGAGGCGGCGGCGGCGGGGGGGCAAAAAGGGTGGTAGGGGACTTGGTGGTCCAGTGGAGTGGAAAACGCTGCCCCCTGGCAGAAAGTTAGTGCGTGGCTATATCCGCGCTGGAGCTAATATGGCCAATGGCTCATTAGAGCTCTGATGTAAGGAACACTGCGTAACGCAGAGTGCCTCAAAGAGTTTCATAAAGGAAACACTGAATGCAGTGAAGCAAAGTGAAGACTTCCCTCTCCATCATCCCCAAAGACAAATCCCTCAATTTAGGTTAGACATTGTCACTGATGAGAAATTGGGCTTCTCTGCTGAAACACTCTCTGGACAGCCAGTGATGCTTTTATCGTGAGAAAAAAAACGAAAAACGGTGTAACATTCAGTCACATGCAGTGCATTCACAGCCTGCCACAACAGGAGCTGCTGACAGGTTGGTCATCAATGAAAGGAGGCAGAAGGAGAGAAATAGACAGAGAGAGGAAGGGAGGAAAGAATAGAAAGAAAGAAAGAAAGAGAGGCTGACAGGCTCTGCTCCCCTCCTCCTCTTGGCAATCAAGGAGGTGAGGACGCAGAGGGGAGGAGGAGAGAGCATAGGACCTATGCTTCAAGCTTAGTTTCCCATCAACCCAATCATTATACCACATGCGTATTTGAACTGGCATGATGTATGCTGTGTATCGTAGAAGATCCTCACAAATGTGGTCCAGCTGATTGAGAACTGCCAGCAGGAGATGTGACACCTCCTGCAGTTTGACATATTGCACACTTGGAATCAATAATGTTTTCTGCAGTAAAAGATTTTAGTTGATGATGGAAATTCAGCCTTTTGAATGACAAGTCAGTCAGATAACTGTCATGATGTTAAGTAGGATTCATAAGCACAGTGTGCATGCTTGTGAAACTTCTAAGTATATCACATAACCTGGTTAAATGCAAGTACAAATTAATTGAAATAATTTCACTCCAGTGTTCTTCCTGAGACATGAAATGTAATCTTTTGGATTTTGTTAATTTGCATGAGTGATTCTGGCGCACGAATGACAACTGTTAACCTTAATTGTGACACCCCACATGTGTATGCAATTTTGTGTGTGTGTGTGTGTGTGTGTGCACATAAGAAAATAGAAGGCAAAAAATAGAAAATGATACAGTCACTCTGAGGACAAAATGTGGTGGCGAGGAGGCAGAGAGGGAGGTGGAGGGGGAAATAGCCCTGCTCATCTCCTCTCATTTTCTGCCCGCTACTACCCAGCAGAGTTTCTATGGCAACCCCTCAAAAAGCGGTGTGCAGTGAATTGTGGATTTGAGATGCGCTGTCTGATTGCGCTGTGTGGAGGAGATGGCTGGCTCTTTCGTCAGCCTTCCTCTGTAAGAGGAAATTGGTGGAGAGCTCCAATAAAACAGCACTCCATATGCTTTCTTTGATGTGTGTGCCAGTCTTTGGTTCTTCAGCATGTGTGTGGGTGTGCATGTGTATGCATGCTCAAGAAAGCTTTACATTAGAATCTAGTGCCCCCTGCAGAGCTGCTCATCACTTTTGGCACCCACCAGACTGCACTCAGTTTTCCAAATGAATCTTTTTGGCTGACCATGTAGACTCATCAGTATGCTTTGGGTTTCAGCTGATTGAGTCGATGCCACTGATGACGATTCATTTCTGTTTTGAAATCCAACAGCAATGTAGCTACACCGCTCACATTGTGTGCTGATTATGAAATTTTGAAAAACGACATGGAAAACATACACAAAAATATTTTTTGCCTCATGCCACGCATCCCCCCCTCTCACACAAACACACACACGCATACACGCACACACACACACACACACCTCCTCACCTCACCGCCTCTCTTTTCATGGGAGCTCAAACTTGTGCATGTGACTGACATGCACTGATGTGAGGTCTTTGTCAGGAGACCTGTGTCTTCATTTGTGCAAGACCCAGGACATGTATGTTGTTCAGTGTGAGCTTCCTCTCTCTCCCTCTGAGTGGCTGTATGATGCTTGTAAGCTGTGCCAGTCTCCATTAGCATCCCATTATAAACCAGCATGATCACTCGTCACTTAGAATGCCTGCCACAGCATGCTTTGTGTGTGTGTGTGTGTGTGTGTGTGTGTGTGTGTGTGTGTGTGTGTGTGTGTGTGTGTGTGTGTGTGTGTGTGTGTGTGTGTGTGAATCAAACAGTAAAGTGATTGAGATGGCCTTGTTTCAAAAGAACATGAAAAACGCAGCAAAGCCATGCGCTGTGTACAATTCAATTTAAATGTGTCTGCAAGTGTTTGGTTTGTTTGACCCAGATTTCTCACCTAGCCCACTATTGATAAATTGGATATCCTGAGGCAGCCTTGTGCAACAATTTAATTTAGTTGATATGTAGTGAACAGCACCCTCTGCTGACTGAAGCTGTGTTGCGCATGAAAGCTAAAAATGAAAATAATCAGTTATGCCCACAAGGACTTACTAGACACCAAAAGTACTGCTGCATTGAACAAGAAGCCAGACATGGACATCGCCCGTAATGATCAATAAAACAGACAATGATCTTTGTCTTCATTCTTACTTAAATCACATGCAAACAAGTCTCTTCTCCACATACACGAGTAAACCAGCCTGTTTCTGTGATGATCTTTGATTTAATTTCTACCTCACATAAGCATGTGCTGTAGTTAATAAATGCAGGTAGTGCCGGTGGTTAAATATGTGGAAGCATAATTATCTTAACTATATTTAAGATTTTGTTCATCCAAATTGCAAAGTAGAGTATTTTTTCCACGTTTGTTTTTTTCTCCTGGTTTTGAGACAGCTGATTTCACCCAGACATAAAGATATTGAAAGGAATTTTGTTTCTGTTGCTCACATCAGTGAACATTTTTGCTTTTAAATAAAATAACATCAACATATTCTTTAATAAACCTTTTCTGGATAAACCACAGATCACACTGTCAACAGTTTTAAAGGGACTATTTCCTCAGAAAGCAGCTCCAGTCTAAGCTGCTCACAGTAATCTGTTAGTAGTCTGGGGATCATCTAGAGACAATAATTTTTTTTTAATGTGCTCTTGAATCCATGTGAACACCAGAAATAAGATCCCAGTCACTTTCATTGTACTGGATGGAGGCAGAAATCTCAACACCCAGAGAAGTAAATGAGAGAACATCATTTTGTCATTTGGGTGAACAGAACCTTTAATTTTGCTCCTTATTTTGTGTCTTCTAACAACATAAGAATGCCTGTGGTTGTCAGCACAAACAGTGATTGTGCTAGAATTTTTAAGGTTTGACATTTTTTATCAGTAAAACGCAGGCCTGACTAACCTAATTAAAATTGGCCGAATTCCATTTAGGTGTTGCAGGTTTTGTTGTTGTTTTATCAGAAGCAAATGTTGAAATGGAATTATCATGAATTTCATTACTTTCCCTTTGTCTTTATGAACATTAAAATGTTTGCCAGGACCTCTTTAGGACCCCACAGTTAACACCCCTCACACCTTTGCCTGCTCTGACTCCACAGAGCTGTCCTCCTCCTCTTGCCTCTCTCCACGGTCAGCTGGCTGTCAATCTCATCCTGGCCTCCAACCTCTCACCTCCTCTGCCCCCCCCCCCACCCCACACTCTATGCAGACACACACTCACAGACACACAATGTCCTGAGCCCTCTGCATCTCTGGTCCAGGTCTAGAGGAATGTTGAGTGTCTCTATAGCCCCTTCCCTGGAGATTAGGCCTCACCATGCATGCCCCCCTCACTTCATTCCATTCCAAAGTGTGCTCCCTAAGAGCTGCTGCATTTTTATCTGAGCCCGGTGATTGTGACAGATTGGCCAAATGACACACATATACACAGACACACAACTGTGGACACACAGCAAGGCACAAACAGAGGGGAGGCTGCTTTTGCCCAGGGAGGGACCAGGCAGTGCCAGGCTCCAGCTATAAAACCCCCCCAGAATGAGGCCGGAGTCCTGCTCTGAGCTGGACAGTACCTTCTTCCTTTGTGCCGAGACACTGTCGGGACAGGCAGCAGACGAGTCTCCAACATGAACGACATCTACAAGGCAGCGGTACGTCCTCTCACAACTCAAACAGATGAAAGTGTGCAGCAGGTTTCCTTTGATGAAGTGATGTAGTTTGTTGGATACTCCCCAAAACTCTGTGAGAACTAAACTGGTTTGAGAGTGGTGTTGTTCTGGATCACAAACCATGATCTTTGAAATTTTTTGTTAGTGTCACATATGACCATTGGTTTACTGTGTGAGACGGGAAGTTTATTTTGTTCTGTTGGATTGGCAATTGTATGGAAAGCTTTGGTACTTGTGTATTAATTTGTTGTTTGAAAAAGTCTCCCATCATGTTGGTCATCTGACATCTGACATTACTTGAATGGCTGGAAAATCCCTTCCGATGTGCACATCACCTCTATCAGCAGCTGATGTCAAAAGAGCCTTAACACCATATACGTCTCTAGATGTTCTCCTACTTCAGCCCTATCAGCGCTGATGGGAGCCACTCATGAGGTCACTGACAGGCTGCGTTCCCGGGTCCGGCAATCTGCTGCTTCATTCATGACTTCAAATGGAGCAGTCACCCTTCACATGACTAATTTTGGCCAGTTGCTCAGACGCTTCTGCGTCCGTGGTCCTCTGGTGCCAGAGCTGGGCTTCAGGTTTAGATAAAAAAAAAACACGGCTGAATTCCAGCATTATCTGTGAGCCCGAGAGCTGTGTGGCTATC
The DNA here is from genome assembly GCF_029030835.1 of Brachyistius frenatus. NCBI lineage: Eukaryota > Metazoa > Chordata > Actinopteri > Embiotocidae > Brachyistius > Brachyistius frenatus. Next base: position 880,262 of record NW_027210605.1, on the reverse strand, counting down.
TGTCCACCACCGCCTGGATAGTCGGCCGGCTGTCCTGTCCACTCACATCCCAAGTGAGCATTGCAGAGGCAGTAAAAACACACAGGAATGTATATTAGACGTGTTTGTTTAGACAGATTTTATCATATATCATCACCAGAGTGTGTATATAGGCCTTTCTATATATGTGTTAGTGTGTGTGTGTGTGTGTGTGTTTAATTTATAGTGGACGACAGACGATAACTCTTACATAAGCAGCTGTCTCCCTCTCTCATTCGTGGCAGCTTTTCCAGGATTACTGTTCCATTGTTGGGCCAGATCCACAGCTATGCTAATTTAAAGCACTGTGTATTGTGTCCTTTATCTGTGGTTCCTGATCCTGCTGTCTGTTTATTTTTATCTCCTCCTCTTACTGGATCTCACACATGATATATAGGTTCAGTGTTTTGTCAGAAGTGGGCCAGTGTGTGAGACACCTCTGTTGACCGAAAAGTTATCAAAACAGACAGAGATAATTTATTCTGGCTGATTTTACATTTTATATTTCTAAATATCTTATCCCAATTCCAAATCTAAAACACTTCTTAAAAAAATATTTTTGATGACTGCCTGCTTGAGCTTCAGTAAATGTAACTAAATCCATCATAACTTTGTGACCAAGAATGTCTTTAATATGCCAATATTCATGGTGATGTCATAATTTAGTAATTAAAAGTTAACTCTTTAAATTTTTCAACCTTTACAGGTTGAGCAGCTGACAGATGAACAGAAAAATGGTGTGTAAACTGTTATTTTGACCCTTTATTCTCTTGTACTGCCTACATGTAACGTGTTACTTTGCCATCAAGTCAGTTTAATATTGCATTTTCAGATATAACCAAGGGTGATGTTGCAAGGAAAAATCTCACCCTGTCCAACACCAAATGTGTTGTAACGGTTGTTAATTCGTGTTTGTGCTGCTGCGGTGTTGCAGAGTTCAAGGCCGCTTTTGACATCTTTGTACAAGATGCGGAGGACGGCTGCATCAGCACCAAGGAGCTGGGGAAGGTGATGAGGATGCTCGGTCAGAACCCCACACCGGAGGAGTTGCAGGAGATGATTGACGAGGTGGACGAAGACGGTAAATCAACACACTGCTGGGCGACAGTAAAGAGGCTAAATGATTGGTTGTTGTTGACCTCTTCATCTCCACGGATCAGCTGGCGAGTCCATCACTGCACAATCATGTTGTGTGGACAAGTGTCATTTTGACCATCTGAACTTAATGTCAAATGCCAGTTAAGGATCTTAAACACAACAAGATGTGTCAGGCTGAATTAAAGGGAAATGTGTATCAGATGACGCACAAGTCATCTTGAATTTTCCATGTGATGTAATGAGGAAACATTGTTTGTCAAAGCTTCAGTGTACAGTATGCCATGTTGTCAAACTATGGATTTTTTTCTCCAACAAAAACTATAAAAAGAGACATTTAAAGGCCCAGTCTGTAGTTTTTGGCCACATAAATTTCCTATATATACTTATTAATATAGATATAAATAAAACAAATTGGTTTATTCACAGATTATAGACTTTTGTTACTTAACTGTAGGTACTATCTTCTGAGGTGAATTTCTGGAGGTGAAATAATATGAAATTCCATTGTGTGATGAAGTACAATTTGTGTGTGTACATGTGTGTGCGTGTGTGTGTGTGTGCGCGCGCGCAGGGAGTGGCACGGTGGACTTTGATGAGTTCCTGGTCATGATGGTGAGATGCATGAAGGACGACAGCAAAGGGAAGTCAGAGGAAGAACTGGCAGAGCTATTTCGGATGTTTGATAAGTAAGTTTTATGTTTGAACCGTTTTACTGGTTTCCTTATGATCCCACTATTGAGAATTAATGCAGTGAGAGCAGTTAACCGGCACAAGACATACTGCACTGTAAACTTACAGACAGACATACCAAAATATCCATAACAAGAGGATGCTACCGTCTGACCAAATATTTTAAAAAAGTACCACAGTCTAGTTATCAAATTGGAATAGTGAGGTTCCAGCAAAGTATGCTCCCCGTTTGCAATTATGTGTACTGACAAAATGCCAAGTAGCTCTGCAGAGTACAGTGTGTGGTTTTCTCTATAATCCTTTTTGACAGTTCAGAATATTTGAAACACCCACTCCATGTAAGCCAGACACCTCGTCTGAGCATCAAAGAACAAACTTGCCTCACTTTCCCTCACAGTGATGGTTCCCAGACATTTAAATTCCAGATATGATCAGTCACATGTCACATACAAACATGCCACCTTCCCCACGCCCACCTCTAAAGCTTAGTTACTTTTTTTTTTTATTTTTTTTTTTTAAATGTATGAATAATATATTTTACTCCTTTGGTTGTGCAGAAACGCGGATGGTTACATAGACCTCGACGAGCTGAAAATGATGCTGGAATCTACAGGAGAGGCAATCACTGAGGATGACATCGAGGAACTGATGAAGGACGGGGACAAGAACAACGACGGCAAAATTGACTATGATGGTGAGGAGTTGGAACGGTTTTAAACTTTGAAGAGTTATGATGAAATGGTTACGTATCTAACACTTTCTGTAATCTTCATTCATTCCTTGAAGTCAAAAAATTATTATCCATTATCTATACCTGCTTTATCCTGAGCACGGTCGGGGGGGGGGGGGGGACCTATCCCAGCTCACTTTGGGCAAAGGCAGGGTACACCCTGGACAGGTTGCCAGTCTATCACAGGGCCAACACTTATAGACACACAGAAACAAAGACCATTCACCCCCAAGGGCAATTTACAGAATCACCTATTAACCTGATAGGTCTTTGGACAGTGGGAGGAAGCCAGAGTACCCAGAGAGAACCCACACAGGCAACATGCAAACTCCACACAGAAAGGCCACTGGCCAGGACTTGAACCCAGAACCTCCTTGCTGTGAGGCAACAGGGCTAACCACTGCACCACTGTGCCGCCCAAATGAGACATTTGCTTGATAAAGACATCTTCGCTGACTATGACTGCCTTCATTTTCCAGAGTTCTTGGAGTTCATGAAAGGAGTGGAGTAAACCTGAAGAAGAGAAGATCCAGAGTGTTATTTTTCTATTTCTCTGTGACTCCACAGTCATCTGTGGAAAACTGGAAGCTGAACTGGATGATGCTGATGGAAACAACGGGACGACTTTGCAAGATTTAGTCAAATACTGCATCTGACTGTTTCTGTATTTTTCTATCATCTCTTGCATTGTTGTAAATACAGATTGTGACAACTTTTGGGGCCTATGTAGACTTTAATTTGTGTAAATGTATCCAAATTACTTTTATTTTCTGTTGAGGCCAAGTAGTATCCCCCCCTCTGTTTGCTTGGAATATCAACTCTGTGTTTGTTTCTGGCTAAATCTCATCTCTGAAGTGTCACAGCCAGTTTACAAATCTTCTTACTGAGAGGCTGATATTGTTTACCTGGGCAGGAAATATATGTGTGCACAAAACAGAACATATTCATGAGACAACAATGGTTTTACCCCAATCTGTGGAAGACTAGCCAAACTTTTAGAACAATGTACCGCATCTAGTGTTGTTAAATGTTAAGATGTACACATTGTATATAAAAATATTTCTGTATGTCTAAAATACCCTCAAGACTTTTTATTCCCATCTCATGTCCCTGGAACATCTGCATGTTTCTACATGAAAGGTCTGTTTGGAATGTGCACTCATGTAATATAAACAATATGCATTTGTCAGTGCTGTCATTTTGTCCATTTTTCCCTTTGACTAATTTTCTAATAGCTTTCATTTTAAGAAAATTTCTGACCTTCTTGAGAAGTTGTGGAGGAGACAGATAATTCTGTCCATGCTTTAGTGCTTTTGTTGTCCTACTAGTTTTACTAGAGTACAAGACAGAGTCACAACAGTAGTGCTGAAGAACAAACAGCCATTATTTTACTGTCTCATTTCAATTTTGCAGAACTGGTCTTCAGATTTTACAGGCTCATCACAATGCTCGCCTCTCTGCCCTGCCCTGCTGTTCACAGAGCAAATTAACAAGCAAAGAGGACCTGAAATATTACTATTGTCGCATCAAAACAAGAGACACTTGTGTGCAACACTGAGCCATGCAGTGAATTTGGATTCATCTGTGTAATTTGTATTCTATAGTGTCTCTTTTCTACAGTATGTGAAGTATTTACATGGTTGCTGTGTAAGTATCTAGTTTCACAGTCTATTGAGACAAGAGCTATTTATGTCTAATCATGTTAGTGCCCATGTTAGGGGATCTGGATTGACTGACACCAGTTGACAATCAGATGCCTTCATCCATTTAAAGAATGCAGTTTGACTACAAAGAGATAACAGTTGTATTGTTAATACAGCTTTAAGTCTGACATACATACATGTTAGTAAACTGAATATCTGGATTATCAGAGTAGAATGATTAATTTTACATCAGCCAGCATTTTGTGAAAAAATCCTTATGTGTTTCTTTCTGTCAGTGATTTTAGGTTTTGGCACCACATTCACAGGAATCAAACAATCCTAAAACAGTCATTGCATAGTTAAATCATCATTAACATTTTAAACCATCATTCCCACACAAACAGGCTGCAGTTTCAGTAAGTGCAGGAGTCATGCAGTTAACACTGTGGCCACTTGATGTCAGCAGGAAAACATGTTCTTATCTGTTAGTTTGACTCAGTTGCAGTATGCTGAAGATGAGAGATTTCATAGCAGAGTTATTAGACTCTTTCTAAAAAAGATAATACTTAGAAAATTATGAAAAAAAAAAAACCACACCCACACAAAGATAGATGCAGTCAATTTGAAAATAGGGCAAGCAGAATATGTTTATCTTCTATGTGGTTAAAATGACTGTAAAATACAATAAGCAATTCCAAATATGAGCATGTTACAGTATTTGAAAAATATGATCTTTTTTTAAATCAATCCTGATGGATGAGAAAATATTAATTTTAATCTCTTTCCAAAATGAACATATAATATTTTCTGTATTATTTGATTTGTGATTCTGACCTTTTGTATGATTTTGTTAGCTGAAATGGGAATGACTGTGTTTTTTGTGAGCAGGTGACATCAGTGGCTTGACTGATGACAACATCCAAAAAAAACCTCCCACCTCCCTCAATCTCTTTCTGCCTCCCTGGGGGTCCTGTTATCTCTATTCTGTCCCCACGGTCGTGTGTTACCTGCGGGATTAGAAACCCAGAGTGAACCACATGTGCTCTGCCAGACCGATCTCAACAACCTAACGAAGATTGCACACTATGTCAGCTGCACTATCTGCAGTCATAGCAGCACTGACGCAATACTAAGATAATATCAAGCTGAAATTTAAAATCCCCCCCCTCCTCCTTTTTTTTTTTTAATCACACAGATTAAACCACTCGGCTGAACATGTTCTTTATGAGCTTTTAAAGAGCTGTCTGCAGCGTGGAGCAGGATGAGTAGTGCACTCTTCCCCCATCAATGGGAGGCTGGGCAGCAGCGGAGCACTGTGTGAATGAATCTGGGGTGTGGCGCACTAGCAGGAAGTTGGGTGGAGAAGTGATGCAGTTACGTAAAACAGGACTGATGACTCATGCCTGCTGTTAATAACACACACACACACACACACACACACACACACACACACACACACACACACACACACACACACACACACACACACACACACACACACACACACACACACACACACACACACACACACACTGCGGTTATGAACCACCTTTGCGAATGTGAATTTCAGGGAAACAAAAGCCACCATGAGACCTGTTTTCTCATGGTGTGCAACATTCACACCCTTTAACACGGACCATTAAAAGTGACTAAGATAGAAGGGATTTGTGAGGTGATACTGAGTTTATAGATTTGTCTTCATTCAGTTTTATTATACCAGTGGAGAAAAAATGGGTTATTCCATTTGCTTCGAATGAGTCAGGCAGACTTAGAGCTATAGTGACCATACACAGACACACACTGTTTCACTGTTTTACTCATTTGTAAATCATCTATTCAAACCATTAGATCACATAAGAATCGTGATCTACCATTAAATTGTCCTGAAACTGTGTTACTAAGCTTTGCCAACAGCGCAATGTTTTCATAACCTTTTCCCAGCACAGTATAATTTATGGATGCATAAAAAAAAAATCCCTGGAAGAGCGAGGAATACCCCTGGACACAATTTTGAGTTTGGGAGGCGTTAACTACTCATACCATCCTTCTGCCGCCCACACATGCAAACCTCGTTTGAAGCCAACAGGCTTTGGGTTTAGAGGATTCCTGTTTTTCTTGCTTTTCTGCATCACATGGTCTTCGAGGTTGTTCATTGCCAAACATCACAGTTTAATCTCTTGGAAATTTCTCATGCTGTTTGCCATTCACAACAACACAAAATTATTTATATTAGCTTCCAAATTCTCAAGATCCCTTTACACTTATTCTTTTTTAGGTCATGTAAAAGTAATGTATTATGTTTGATGTTCTGTGCTATTAATAGTCTGGCTCTTAAGTGTGGAAGAGTGATTTACAAAAAAATTATACACAGGCAACATTCACTTCTCTAACAATGAACAGAATCCATGGATTTATGAAATCTGATCACATTTTGAATAGACAGAATCTTAGATGAATCTCTGTTTTCAGAGAGCGAATGGTAGGTTGTTTTTTTGTTGCCATAAATACACAATGAGGAAGTGGAACACTTTAGACAAAGAGAGAGTGGAAGGACTGCAAATCAAACTGGAACAGACAGAATATTGTGTCATGACGCTCCATCCCACTTCTGGTGCTGAGAACACTGAAGTACTGTTTCTCGACTGGCTGACCATAATGGCCCATAGAAGAGCAACACGACAAGACACAGAAATCTCAAATTCCACAATAATTATTCATTGATTCAAATGAATAACAGCGATTGTTTTGTTTTAATGCACCACTGGAGGGTTTATCTATTTTTACCGCTTTCAGAAAGGAAAGTAGCTGTGCATGTAAAATGGTGGAAGATTTAAATCATACACGCTTTGTACTTTTTAACACTTTCAGACGCTGTTTCAACAGGACTGCAGATTATTAGATGGTTTGTTTAAAATTGGTTTCCTGACATCACTTTTCCAGGCATTTATGACGTAGAAGCACATCCTGAAGTACAGACCTGCTCTTTGGCTCACTCAGAAACTCCGGACTGTAAGCAACATATGGCCTTGTGTGAATGGCATACCAGACGGCAAAACAGTTCCCAGCACGGCCTCCTCCGCAGCTCCTGAGCAGGAACACATGATAGACAGATGACCTTTACTTTGTGTTGGGTCTAGCAGGACACAAGGAATGTTCACTTTCATTCATGTTGCCACAGATTAAACTGCAAACAAATATCACTTTGTTCTAGTGCTTGGTGAGCGCAGGCTACTGTACATCACCGGATGGTGAAATTGGCCACGAAATGAGAGACTTCTGGTATTAACAGATGGCTGCCTCGGTCTGCCACTAGGATTCCATGTGGCTCTGCTTTACACATGACCCAGTATTCTCTTTGCCAAAACTCACACTTCTCTTCCTCCTCAGAGGACATACATGTCTTTGAGAAGAGACTGATGTTTCACAAGAGTGACTGAGGAGGGTTATGAGGGCTGTTTTGAAAAGATAATGTATCTGTAGTCCGTTTCTGAGGAGATAATGTACTTCCTGTTAGATGGCTGTATTTGTAACGGCACATATGTTCACTGCTCTGTGAAAGCATTGCGAATAAGTTTACAGAAGCTTATGATTTAAAGTATTTTGTTACAATTACTTGTGACTATGATGTTAATTTTACAGTCAGTTCAGCTTCTTAAATGTGTCCTTCCTCTCTATACTGCCCTTACAAATAGGGAAGTAGGAAGCATTGTGCATGACTTCAATATGATTCACGAATTCTGAGAATCCGATGGCAACCCCCAAATAATTGGAGATGAAATTACTGGCATATTATTCCAACACTAAAGGGTATTTCCATGTTTCACTGTAACAATGAACTGATATGAAAGAAAAAGTCATGCTCGTCATCATTTCTGGTAAAAAGCAAAGAATGTATCATACAGCTGTGTCTGAATGTTGCCTTTTAAATACAGTATAATAAAGACAGCACGGCGTCCATGATGTCATCCCTTCCTCAGTGTCATGATGTCAGTGACAACATTCAGCCAAATACTGAGATTAGGATTATTCTCCTCGGCCCAGAACATCTGCTCTACACAAACAGAGTGAGACCATGGGAGTTCAAATCCCTGCAGTAAAGATGGCAGTTATTCAGATGAGATTGGCATTTACAGCAGGATGGCCAAACGTGTAGAGGACATAAGAGACCAACATCTAGAAATGTTGAAACTTTTAAAACAATTTTTTTTGTCATGGAAATAAAAAAGTGAATTAGTGGACATAAAGACTGAGTCTGAGCTGAATGAATGAGCTATCCCTGTTATAGTGCATCACAAGCAGAAGCAGCTGTGAAATTATTGTCAATCATGCAGTATGCTAAGTATGTTCTTATAACCACAGCAGGTGTGAACCAGCTCTGACTGGCTTCTGCTCAGCCTCAACCGCACACACACACACACACACACACACACACACACACACACACACACACACACACACACACACACACACACACACACACACACACACACACACACACACACACACACACACACACACACACACACACACACACACACACACAAAACATACCATAAGCATGCTTGCAAACTGACACATGCCCCCTCCCACCCTCACCCTGAGCTAAAATCCAGTCAGCCTCGTGCACATCTGCTTCCCCAGTAATGTCTGCTGAGTAAGCAGTACATTTGCCTCTGCTTCCCTTCATGGGTGATCACAACAGGACAGAAATACTCCAATTATCTGTCACACAAAACGTTCTATGGCAGCAAAAAAAAAAAAAGAAGAAAAAGATCACACCAACAGGCATCCTTTTTTTTTTGCTATGTTTAGAAATGATCATTTTTCCTCATCAAAGGCTTCACTTGAAAAGTTCTGTCGCACTGCACAGCAAGCTCTGTAATTTCTGTTTACATGAGCAGGCATGAGTTGCCTACAGATTTTCTTGAGCAACTTAGTAACAGGAGAAAACAGGGGCTTTTGAGACCTCACACCTTGCTTTGAAGCTGGCAGCAGAACACAAAATGATTTATAATTACAGATTGCAAACTTTCAGGAGAGACATTCAGCATGAAATAGTCTGTGCCATAAAGTATTGAATGGTAGCTGCACGGAAATTCCAGACACAGGCACCTACTGTACATTACATATGAAGAGAAGTGTTTGAAGAATACTATGAAACAACAATAAATAATGGTACTTGAAGGTTTGTAACTCTATAAATCATTATTCTTTACTCTTGTAAAGTCCTGGGGATCTAGATATACAGTAAGACCACAATGATTAATGGTTCTCACTCCATCGTCCCCAAGCACTGTACTCTTATCTTTCATACATTGCAGCTTCCCATTGCCTTATCGTGGGTGTCTTTCCAGTCATAATCACAGGTTTACCCTGCAGGTATGTGGCTGGCCAGGTTCAGTCATGCTGGAAAACCCATCACTCAACAGCTTTTATTATCACCACTGCAAGGTGTTGCTAGGCAAGTCTCTTCATGTGCTGAGCTGCTGCTCTGAAAGTCGAAGGTTTTCGTTTTTAGCCCCGCTACAATATTTTCACTCATCTCAGCATAGAAGCTGCAACTAATACAGTTTTAGTGTCGTATTTAAGTCATTAAATCCCACAGAGTGACAGTTATTGGACCATGAACTGCTGCACAGATCGACTACAGAAGATTAGCCCCCAACCTGTTTTTTGTTTTGTTTTTTTTCACACTTAAGAGTTTGGCTTTCGTTCAGGAAATAATTTCCTAAGCTAAGGGAATTCACTGCATCATCTGTCTGTCGTTTGGCAAAGAACATATGAATACATCTCTCACACAAGGTACAAACAATACCAAACCAATTTAAAGTTCAGGGAGTTGGAAGTTAACATTAAGCTCAGAAAAGACTGAAAAAAAAGAGGTTTCCTCAGCAACTTTATGAACACATTTGGAAATATTAATACTTTGTGTTGTCTAATTATTGGGTGAAGAGACAAAGTGAGGACCAGGAGATTTCTCCTATTGACAATAATATATGTAACTAGTGTGATTCAATGTGTGAAACCACATAATTTGATTTCCCCAGGCATTATAAAGAGGACTTTAACTTTCCTTTTAAGATTCAGTTTTCTGGATTATAGTCATATTTTAATATCAATTCTGTTAACACTTCCCTCTTTACTGGTAGCATGAGAATATTAAAAGTACATCAGACAAATGATGCTAATTTCCCTCTCTAAATGGCATTTTGTATGTGAAGATGTTAAGGAGTTCTCATTTCCTCTTTTTTTTTTCAAAACAAATTACATTTATGGTTTTACAGGATATTGCACTTTTGCCAATAAATGTTTAAACCACAATAAACAACAAAATAACTGAGGCAAAGACCCTTCGAAAGCCATTGCCCAACCCTGTTATTAAATTGTATCTCTCAAGTTGCAGAGGAAAGCCATCGGAAGTCTTGTATGTGTGGTAGAGGACATGCTGTGTCATCTTCCCCTTCCTCTATGCGCTGTTTGACTGACTGATTGTGGGTGTGCGCGCACTGTGGTATTGACAGATGTGGCCCTGTCACTGTCTTTGTGTCAGAAAGCCTGTGGGAGACAGGAAGCCAGGCATCAGAGTGGACAGAAAACAGACAGCTGACCACACCTACAGCCTTGGGGCTGGACAGCACACAACAACTACTTCCAACTCTCTGACTTCTCAGCGCACTCGTTGGTCCTGACTCAACCACACAGCCGCTTTCATTTCAATAAAGTGTGCTATCGACTTTCAGTGAAAAACTCCAGTCTAAACAAAGACAAACAAATGACTTTCAAGTAAAAATATACAGTATATTTGTTGTATAAACTTGTACAGAATGTCTTGGACATTTATATATACTATACATAAGGGTCCAAACAGGGTCACTTTCATATCCTTCATGATTTTCAGAAAATGTCCCCCATATCAACCACATTTTATGTACATCTTTACAAACAGACCAAACGAAACAGCCCTTGGGTACACTTTAAGAGGCCATAATGAGATACAGATGCCTTGTATAAAAATCCCTGATAATGTCTCTCTGTGAGGTAAGAACACATTATTCAAACTCATTTCCTTTCATACATCAAACTCATTCATTTGTTCTGAGACGAGACTGGCAATAGAGAACAGCTAATTACACATCATGTTTCCTGTAACTTTACTGTGCCACAGAGGGAGTAGCTGCTGACTGAAGAATGTCGGTGTATAAAACAAGGTGGGCATCCATTTGTTTATACACTGATTACTTACATATTGGTTCCTTTCAATCGGAGCAAGAGCGAGTCCTATACATTACACCTCGACAAGGTAACTGACATGTTAAGGTACGGTCAAGGCCTCAACGACGACAGGCAAAATGACCCAAAGGTTACAAAAAAAAAAAATCCTTGGCAGAACATAATCACATGCAAATGAAGCAGTTATAAGCAGTAGAATGTACAGAAGTGCTTCGGAAGAGTGATATATTTAAACTGATATTTTCTGCAAAATATCACAGTTAAAATACACACAGCAATGGTCACTCAAGCTGTTAATGTTTAGCAGATATTAGTGAAAGTATTTGGAGTGAAAGCACAAGAAAAAAAATGCTTTCTGTGGTGGCAGCAAACGGCCATCAGTAGAAAAATGTATTGAAGGTTGGATGACTGGAGTAGCTAATTTCCCTCCACTAGAGTACCAACAAAACATCTCGAATTGGTCCCCAGGAAACATTCTGCTTGGCCACAAACTCATTTTAGACCATCAAGGCAAAAATACATAATTGATACAAAGAAATACATCCGTTTTACAGCTGGTGAATAACAGTCAAACAACAATCCTAGATGTATAATAGAAAAGTTATGAAATGTCCTGCTATTATGGCTGTACATGACCGTTCATAAATGCCATGTATGGTGGATAGCGAAGTGGATCCATGTGTTAGATATTAAGGCATCGAGAGTGGATCTAACAGGGCCTGTTTCCTGTTCCTTCAACAGATCAATGCAGTTGCTTTTGATGCAGAAATACTGAAGCTGACTTACTGCTTGTGTCAGCTAGTTAAGCATCTGACAGGCTCAGAAAACCTCAGAGACGCCACAGGAAACAACAAACAGAAAGAGCTGTCCTATCGATCCTCATGTGGACTCCAGCGTGTCCAGCTGAAAGACATTGTGATTGGTCGGTGTGGTGAAGAAGAGCTGCTCCTCGCTGGTGGGACGGTTATCGCAGGGACTGTGTAGCCCCAGCTTCCTTTCAAAGTCCAAGAGCTGACCCATGAAGTTGAAGTTGGGTGAAATGTTGGACTTCTTCCTCTTGACAAAGTCATAAGCATCGTTCAGAGAGAGGTTGAGTCTCTGCATCAGGTAGGCCACAGTGACTGTGACGGAGCGGCTGATGCCGGCCAGGCAGTGGACCAGGATACCACACTGCTGTGATCGAGCCTCATCTGAAAGGGAAAAATCTCTGGTTATCCTCAGATACAGATTTAAGTGTAACGAACATAACATTGCAGTTTTTAATTTAATCTGAACAATATTTTCCTGACTATAAAATTGAAAGTAGATTTAGAGTTATCAAAGTGGTTCTGGCTGCTAGTTGACAGAAGAAACCCTGATGACAAAATAATACCAATTCTTCTTTTAACAGTTGATTTGAGGAAGAAAATAATTTACCCAATACCCTGTTAGTTACAGACATTAGCAAACAACTGCCAGCTAAATAACGCAATGCAGAACTTGTAACCCTGGAATCAAACACAACCCCAGAGAGCGGAAACAACTCTTCCTTCCTTATTCTACCTCTAACCCTCTTAAGAAACTGGTTCATGACACACAGCACTGCAACCACCAAACAAACAAGTGAAGAGCTGTGGTTTCAGGTGCAGTTGGTGTGACTAACACTGAATGAAAAGCAAAATTGAAACATAATGTTGTGTTGCCACAACCTAAAAAAAGATGTTTTCACACGTAAGTGTTGTTGATCTTTGTAAAAACAATTCAATGATAATGTTGTCCAGCAAATGATAGAAGCTTAGCAACAAACACATTCATGCCCCAGTGTACCAATATCATTGATTATAAAATCATTATTAAAGCAATTAGAAAATAATGTATTCATTCTCTGGTTTAACTCTCATGTACGCAAAGGTCCCCAGATGACTTTGGCTTACAACGTATGTACAAAACAATCCTTGTGGCAAAACAAACAACTCAACAAAAAACATTTGTCTAAAGTGTGTCAGTGTGTTTAATGTCCAGCGATGCCAGTAATTAATTTACTCACCTATAAATGATATTGCCTCTGGAAAGAACTGGGACAGGTTCTGACTCCAGTGGTCCGAAATGGGTATCTGTTTGTACCTGAAGTGGCCATCGTGCTCAAACATGTTGGGGAGATTGGGTGTGACGTTCAGGATGTACTTGATGTTGTACTGGCCCAGCACATCGAGGTTAGTGGAGTCTTTGGCGCAGCCCAGGTAAAGATACGGTAAGATTTGGACGGGGAAGGCGGGCTGGTTGCTGGGGATGGGGCTCTCCTCGGACTCTGTGGCACTGCTGGGCTCTCGATCTGACTCCCCATCAGAACAATCGGAACTGATCCGGAGATTTCCGAAACCCAGAACAGACATAGGTGGAGAGGAGCTGGGACAGGAGCTGTCCAGGAGGGTCTCACAGTGCTCCGGGTACCCTGTGTGGAACTTTACAAATCCACCTGGATAAGAGCCAAAACACAAGAGTCACATTTACACATTTAGATCATTTTAAAGGGGGCTCCTTATATAAATAGTTCATTTTAATCATATTTGAATGGTCAAAACGTTGCTGGGTGCTGAAGCAGAACTGTACAGACCCCCCCCAAAAAGGACCATTCATGAAATGCATGCCTGTTCCTGCTGGAGCAAAACATGGTGCAGCCATTTTGGAATTTTAATTGAGAATCTCAGTAGTGACACAAACTTTGGAGCAGCCTTGCAACCGCAAACACACCGAACGGGATGAACATGACCACACAAGTTACATTTCTATACAAATACACACACCGTTACAGTTTCGTTTTGACCTCCAAAAGGTTTGAAAGTTTTTTTTAAATTTTTTTTTAGAACACACAACATCCGCGCGTAATGACATTGTTCTTAGATTATTTTTTTGAAAGGAAAACCATTTACCTTGGAGGTAAAACGCTTTACAGCCGTCCTCCCACAGTTTTTGAAGAAGTAGACCCAAAACAGACGCTGGCGCTCCGCTGTCCTGCCAGTCCACGGAGCACTCATCGTACAGGACCACCGTGTCCGTCTTGCACCGTCTTATAAACTTCTCCTTGTCCTCGTGGTTGGGGATGATGGTCCGGATGGGTATGTTGCCCTTCTTGAACCTCCGGAGCATCAGCCCCGGTATGGCCAGGTTTATGGCGCTCTCTATGTGGGATGACTCGTAAAGCTCATGTGAACGGCAGTCCAGCAGGAGCAGAGAAGTGCCCCCGGACTCTAACTCGAGTTGCAGCCATTCCACGCTTTTACTCGGCGTCACATTAGACATATCGGACTCAATATCATACTACATGCACGCGCAAACACTTACTACATGGTCCATCGAGCGATCAACTACATGTCCGCCGAAACATGAAAAAGAAGAGGCGTCAAATGTTGCCCCGCCAGTGCATGGCGCTTCTGCCTGAGCGAAGAGAGTTCCCCTTTTTCCTCCTCTCCGTTTCCATCAGTCACAGAGTCAGACCTGCCCCAGTAAGACAGCAAGGCGAAAACTTAACGGAGACCTGTTTACACTTTCATTTACAAAATACACGTTTTAAATTGGAATGTTTTATGGCCAGTAGTCTCTGCGTCAACTTCAGCTGCTCCACGCCGTGCCAGGGTCCTGCATGCACATTCTCCTTTTACCATTCCGATGCATGGGAGGCTTTTTTTTTTTTTTTTTTTTTTTTTTTTTAGTTGACAGTAGAGCAACTCAAGAGGGAGGAGTTTAGTCCTTACGATTTAAAGTCATAGCAGAGATATCGCAAAGTTTTGTTCTGAAGGTCTCAATGGAATATTTTTGTCAATCACCATAACCGCACCATCAAATTCCTTAGCAAACGTTTGTGATATTATTGCAAATTTATTCTATCTCTAAAAGAGATTATTATAACATGATTTCTACGGATGGCATCGTAGGACTTCTATTATTTCCTAAGGTATCACTTAGGTGTTCTGTTGGGGGCCCAATATGTGTCTGGGTTAGTAAAACAGCAGTATTTACACAGTTTAACATTTCAGGATAAATTGCACCTTTGAAGATGGGATTTAAAAAAAAAGAAGTTTTTACCAGTAACGTGGGATTGCATTGTTCCAGATAATAGAGCAACATTATCTCTTGTTCACAACGAAATTCCCCAGGCTTTTGGGGGGTTTTCTGGAGTACTTTCATGATACCTTTTGAAACATACTGTGTTTTATCCGGCACAATTTTACACACAACATAGACTAAACAACAAGCTACTATATATATATATTAGAACAGGCCCGGTTAATAACACAGGATTTCATATGTAATGCATTATTTACAAAGGATGAACACATATCATTAACACAAACACTAAATAACAAATGATGGAAGCTCCACCATCCTTCATTCAGTCTGCACTTTGAATTGGTCATGCATTTTGTTGTAGAGTATTTCACAACGGAAGGATGCCGCCATCTTTCATCACGATAATATCACTTATCAGATTGTACACACCCCTGAAACTGCTCTCTTTCTCAATTTTCATTTTATTCACGAGTTGGAGTGTATATAAAAAATATATATATATATATATATTGAATGGTGACTGCAGAAGGAAATTCACAACACTGCTGCTCTGCCTGAGTGTCTTTTCTTAGGATGTTACCAGAGCGTGTTTTGTTACTGATGTGTGTAATAATGCAGGAGAATGGTGAATAAGGAGGAATAAGAGAGGGAGAGGGAGAGAGATGCGTGCGGTGGGAATCCAGCCATGCAGCTCATCTGTCTGCACACGTGAGTGGGGGAGACACAGATGTGCAGGGTATCAGGATTAACACAGAATGAGGACTAGAGCTAAAGTTGCGCACGCACTCACACACACACACACACACACACACACACACACACACACACACACACAAACACTGTCAGGCAACGTATCATTGCCACTCTACACTGCACCACCATTTCAGCACCTGCCTTCAACAGACAGCCTCCACATAATGGCAAGAGTTTGAAAACCAACACACACACTCACGCTGCCTGTGGCCCCTCATGCCCACATGATCGCTGCTCCAGAGGAACTCTGTTCCAGTAAGCGTAGAGAGAGGTGTTGGACTTGCCCTCAAGCTTACCATAATAAGGAACTGAGCAGCCTGCAACTACAAAAGACAGTAATGAGGGAGGATAACAATGTGTGACAATGAGGTCAGACAATGTACGAAGGTGTCTTTAATGCCAACAACACTTTACAGTCTTTTGTGTGTTTTGCTGGATTTACTGTATAAAGCAACATTTGGTTTAAGAGAAAGGAAGACCTTGTTTTATTTTGTAAAATCCAAGAACAACATGGAGCTGTCATATATGCAACTGTATGATGTGTCTCAAAATTTTAAATCAAAATGCACCAAATCAACGTAACACATAACAAAGCTTATTTAATCAAAATCAAAGACTGCTGTTCTGACATGCAGAGACCTGCGTGATAGTGGTGGTCACCTGACTGCTTCACTTCGGTTACATAATGTGCTCCAAACGTGAGCGAATGGTAATTCTCCCAGAGCAAAGAGAGGAGATGTCTTTGGTTTACAGAATCCCAGGTTTTTGCATGTCAAGTGCTGCTTTGAGGGCTTTCACGTATACCCGGCGGATACATACACACACACACACACACACGCATGCACGCACACACACACACACACACACACACACACACACACACACACACACACACACACACACACACACACACACACACACACACACACACACACACACACACACCCCTGTCATGTGCAGATGTACAGAGGGATGAATTCAGAGATGAGACAGATGGGAGGAGTGCTCCCTTTTCATTGATGTTTCTCTACATGTGGGAATAATCGGCATATATTAAACAGATTTTTATCTAAACATGAAAGTCATAGGCCACAGAATAGAGGAGGTAAAAAGCCAATAAAAATGTTAAAGCTATATAAAATAACCTGGCTGCGACTTCAATGGCAGGTACATCTGATAAGTCAGTTCATTTAAAAGTCATTTATAATCTCTGGTTTTGCAAGTCTGCTATCTGAGACATGCTGTGAGGTACATGGAAGTGTGTGTGCTGCATATTATTACAACCACAGTGATCTCTCATGTTATCTAGATGGGAAACACAATATCCTGTTTTCTGCTGATACCCTCTAGTGGTTCATTACAAAAGCTGCTGCACCAGTTATGAGTCATCTGCACAGGAGAGGAGGTGTCTGATGTCACAGCCTCACAGCTGCAAACAGGAGGCCCAGCGTGCCTCCATGTGGTGAAACCTAGAATGCAACAATGGGCATTTCATGAATGAAATAACCAGATGACCACAAATCCGCCTTTAAGCTGATTATGCATAAGGAACCCTCTTTGATACATCACAGTCTTTTTTTCCCTGCTAAATCAGTAGGTTTGACATTGAAAACAAAAGGAGAAGAACATATTCTAACAACATGAAAACCGCTTATGCAAAAACTATTTTATTGCAGTTTACTGTTTATTTTAATGATGTACTGTATCTGTAAGACTAAATGGCATTTATCCTCCACAACCTTAGAACTAAGCCACAAGCTCCTCCATCACCCTCTACGTGACCTTTGAAAGCTACAAACAGAAGTAATGTCATGTTATGACAGATGTGAGATGTGTCTGTGCTGGGAGCAATGCATGTACAGTAATGAAATAGTAAACAGTACAGCACATATGTACAAAAAAAATATCCTGGGGTGTCACAATAAATGTATTATGATAAAACTGTATGAGCCTTTAAATACATTGTTGCACCATATTAGTGATATGAGATTATGCAAGTTTACAGAAAACCTGAGTAAGACAGAATGTAGGATATTTCTTTCCATTGGTTGTCTCTCCCTAATAATAATCCACCTACTAATAGACCATGTAACGTGTTATAAGTGGATACACTGATTGAAAACATTATGAAATCCTGTGCCAGGTCTCAGCCTGACTCACCCGACACGTAAAACTAAACTATGATACAGAAAAAGGTAAAAGAGCATCCATAGGCAACTGAACATAAACAAAACCACAGTATTAGCAACCGGTATAGGAAGAGTTGTAATACTGTATCAGAGGGCACAGTCGCCATCCTCGAAAAGACGGCACACAAAATTCACTGTTTACGCAACTTTGCATTGAAAACAGACAAGTATGTGCTTCTGGTTTGGCACAGGGATTATCTGTGCTCATTGTTTCAGACAGTATGAAGGACGTTGCACGAAGTCGTCCTCTAAAGACAGTGTCCAAAAGGAAAATCATTGCTCACAATATGGCACACACTGTATGATTAAGCTTTGCCAAAGAAGATGAAAAGAAGCCTGATAAATATTGGCAGCTCATTATTTGGCCAGATGAAACCAAAATAAATTTGTTTGGATCAGATGGGGTCCAGCATGTTTGTCGTGGAGCTGGCTCAGACTACCACAGTGACTGCATAGCGCTGACTATGGAGCTTGGAGGTAGGAATGTGGCGATATCTTGCCGTGTGAGTGCAAAAGGTGGTCAAGTATGTCCCCTGACTTAAATCTTGGCCAATAAATCTGATTCTGATAGAAAACAAACTTCAGCCACGGCAGTAGACAATGCTTCAAATATGGATGCTGCTGCAAAAAAGCCACAAATCCTAAAATGTGGATGCTTCGCACACATCTTCAACCCAATAGCCCAGAAGGTCCTACAGTTTAAAGGTAGACACACAAGATTAATGTCACCAATTTAGTATCTGAACAAATTTGAAATATGGTCAAAATCTCCCCTTCTGTTACTGACTTATGATGTTAAGTAACTGCCAAAAAGTGTTTTTACAGATCATTATGACATCACAGTGAAGTTGACCATTGACCTTTTGGATATAAAATGTCCTCACTTAATTCACTTATTATATTTAACATTTACGTGAAATGTTTTCATAATCTGTGTCTGCATTATTGCATTATGGCCAAAAGTATGTTTTGTGAGGTATTAGTGACCTTTGACCCCCAAAATCGAATCGGTTCATCCTTGAGTTTAACTAGACGTTCGCACCAGATGATATTAAATTACCTCCAGGTATTCCTGAGATATTGGATTGACAAGAATGTGACGGCTGTGAGGTCACAGTGACCTTTTGACCACTTTTTTTTTTGGTCATATTTTGAGAAATTCCCTCAAGGCATTCCTGAGATATCACATTTAAAAAAAAAAAAAATGGGACAGAGGGACAGACAGACAACAAACATAATGCTGGGGCAAAGGCATATTAAAAGAATGGATCTCACTAATTAAGGATATACTTTCATTAAAGGACAGGATTAGTCATTTAACACTTTAATGATAATGACAAGTATAGTCAGTTTTGATGTACACTGTACTTATCTATGTTTTGCCTTTTGAAATACATTTTAGCTCATGTGACATGTAACACATCGCTGTGTCGCATGTGGTTGTATACATGACCTTTGTGAAGGAAATGATCTTCAATATTAGCTCAGTGCTTATCAATAAGTACTTAGTACTTCATTGAAAATCACATTTTGCACATAATGACTCAATAAATTAAAATTTAAGCCACAATCTATGCATTTAAAATTAACACACAAGAGTAATTGAACACCTTAACCACATACAGAACATTTTACATTTAGTGATACATATAATTTATATAAATAGAAAAAAACATGATGCGGATTTAGTGTTTTCCATGACGTCAGGCCACTGCTGATATCATGTGACTGAGGCCTTTAAAGTAGGATTTCTCTCTCTCACTCATCAGCTCAAAGTGAAGAGGTTGCTGGCAGAAGTTACACTCTGCTGAGGAGTGCGGCCTCAGCGCCAAACCCACCTCCCTCCATGTCTTCACCAGCCGATCTGTGGAGACAAAGAAGCATACAAACAGGTGAGGATACGACAATCTTTGCCAGGTATTATTGATGTTAAATATCCTTTACAGTCGAAGAATTTTACAATTAATTCCATTTATTGCAAATTCATACAAAACCAACCAGAGACTTTTACCTGTGCCTTTATTCCTCTAAATGATAATTTAACATTGCCCAGAGTTTTAATACAGTAAATAGAACTTAATGCAAAAAGACAGGACACTTAATTATAAGTGAACCTACTAACAAAGTAGTACATCATCTGGGGAGTGTGGTACGGTGTGGGAGCAATGCGCACCAGCTCCTCTCCTTTAGCCACAGTGGGGTAGTTGATTGCCTGAATGTACATATTGTAGTGAGACATCATGATGTCACAGATCTCCGTGTTCTTCTCTGCATCTGGAACCTGCCAAACAAGTACACATCATAAATGTCAGTCACACTTAAAAAAAAAAAAAAAAAAGACTGAAATTTAATTTAGACAATGAAACAGAATTTATTCTATAGCATTGACATGTTAAACTGTAGGAAAAAAAAAAAAAGATCACATCCTCAGGCAACACAGCAAATACCAAATGGACTCCCAGGGAAAGTCCAGCATCAGAGTCATTTAAATTAATGAATTATTCATGTTCTTACTCGGACAGGAATGATGTGGCTTGGACAGTGGACCACCGGAAGGCCAGAGTCCATCAGCATCTGTCGGAGCAGCTTGACACTCCTCTGATGTTTCCTCCGCAGCACCCGGCCTTCCTCACTTTTCAGGACCTTGATGGACTCCTTCGCCCCCGCCAGCAGCATGGGGGGCAGGGAAGTAGTGAAGATAAAGCCTGCAGCGTAGGAGCGCACTGTGTCCACTAGAGCGCTGGTGCTGGCGATGTAGCCACCCACACAACCGAATGCCTTGCCTGGAAATGAGACCCATAACAAGTCATATGGAACAGGCGAGGGTGTTGTGAAATGTTTGCCCTCATTAGAGAGGCTTTCACTTACCAAGGGTCCCAGAGACGATATCCATTTTGTTCATGACTTTATCTCTGTCTCCAATGCCTCCTCCTCTGGGCCCATACAGACCCACAGCGTGCACTTCATCCACAAAGGTGATAGCACCAAACTTGTGGGCAATATGACACATCTCTTTAAGTGGGCACACAGCACCTGTTGAGGGCACAGCATTAACCAGAACAGTCCAAATCAAGTACAATAAAAACAAATGCAAAGTTTTTCTTCACCACACAAATGAAATATTGGAGGGTATTTATTTGGTAAGGGTTTGTAAGAACACTACTGATTCAATGTCAACTTTAAAAAATATTATATTTGTAATTTCATGCATATACGGCAATGTCACCAATATACAGAGACAACACAAAATTCTAGAAATTCTGTACAACCTCATTCACCAACTAACTTCTGATTAAAATATATTGATAAACAATAAATGATTAAACCTTTTAATAACTCTATTAAATCTGCCTCATAGGTTAGTGGGAGGGCTGTGTACTGCGTATTTACCATCCATTGAATGCACTGTCTCAAAGGCAACAATCTTTGGAGTGGAAGGGTCAGACTTCTCAAGCAGCTCTTGAAGGTGGCCGACGTCATTGTGACGAAATATAAACTTCTTGACTCCGCTGTTTCGTATACCCTGAATCATTGAGGCATGGTTGCCAGCATCGGAGTAAATCTCACAGCCTAGCAGAGAAAACAAAAGGCAGAAAATGTTGGCTCAAGTACACGTTTCATTGTAAATCGGAAAATATGTGAGCAATTGCGGTAAAATTTTGCGTCAAAGCAAAGGCATGCAACCTTGGGCCATGTAAAAGTATATTTGTGAGATAAGTACCCGGTAGCATTTTTGACAGAGAAAATAATGTGGAGTCGTTGGCTACAAAGCAGGAAGTGAACAGCAACGCTGCCTCCTTGCCGTGCAGGTCAGCCAGTTCACTTTCAAGTTCGACGTGAAATTTGCTTGTTCCTGAAATGTTTCGTGTTCCTCCTGCACCGGCACCATGCTTCCGTACAGTTTCGCTTGAAAGAAAAAAAACAGAGAAGATTTACAATCATGAAACTGCTTTTTTTTCATACGTCATCCGATCTGAATTTCAATGCGAACACAATAATCAGGGCTATAATTATCGTGCCCACTCACATGATGGCCTGGGTGACTTTGGGGTGGCGGCTCATGCCGAGGTAGTCGTTGCTGCACCACACAGAGACGTCTCTCTTTGCATAAAGAGACTCCGAGTAGTCGTCTGCCATAGGGAACGAGGAGGCACTTCGGTTCACGGTCTTAAACACCCTGTATGTGTGGTCTGTTTTCTTGCTTTCAATCATCTTTTCAAAAAATCTGTCATACTGGAAGGTGGCACCTGAAAGAGGGAGAAACAAGAGGAATGTCTTACAGGATCAAATCTATTACCTACAGTATACTTTTTTTTTTTTTTTGAAATACTGTTCATTTAGAACAGGCTTACCTTCAGGCAGATTATCCTTGAGCAGATGAGATGCATTGGAAGATGTGGGTTTATTTAAGCTTTTTGGTGACCCTGCATCGGCCTTGTCTGCCTCGACGAGATCCGCGACTGATAAATCCACACCAGTTTTCCGTGTTTAAGAATGGCGGATTTAAGAGTATAAATCCATGCTTGACATCCATTTGCTTTGCACTTTAAATATCACCAGAGTGCTCAAAACAATGACCTTTCACAATTTACATGTCTGGCATACTTAATGGATATTTACAAATAAAGTGTATTTGTCTTGACTGCTAACCTGTGCGGTAAGAGTGTATCTCCTGGACGTCCTCCTGCAGCTCCATCCCGGCCTCTCTAACTACCCTGTTGTTGTTTTGTACCATCTCTGCAGCCAGGAAAGGACATTTGGAGCCAACAACCTGGCCAGCAGGTGTCGCTGCGTGGCCTGGAGGCAACTTGACTTTATGTTTTGGATCTACAGAACACAAGAGTCCAATTTGAAATTACAATCAGTTCACTAAAAATAATGTAGCTGACTTGTTTGCATTTAAATATAGCTGTAACATTGAATCATTTTTAAAAGGATGCGTGCATCATGCTTTCCTTACGACTTACCATCATTGATTTGAGTTGCTTTGGACACAGAAGTTGAAGAGGACAAGGCTCTGGCCAGAGGTCTGGAGGCCAGGTCCATCATCACTGGGCACTTTTGGGCATAGCTCACCAGTGGCAACTTCCCAGCCAAGCGGAGGAAAACATTGGGCACAACTGTCAAGAAAGGGCACCGGCGGATCACTGCATCCATATGAGGTAGTCTGTATCTAAGTGGGAAGGAGAAAAGAGGAAAGATGTCAAGTTTTCTCAGTAATTTTCAAGGCATGCAGCAGGAGAGTAAGCATCTATTACTGTATGTATATTGCATAAAAGTCAGATGATGAAATAGAGCCTTCTAAGTATAGACAATGAATAAGGACAGTTAAGTCAAAAGAGTAAATGCAGGTAAATATGTGACGGAAACACTGTGAAAGGAATCAACTATTTGGGTAACATTAAAGGTTTTTTTTTTTTTTTGCCAAAACCCATCCCATAAAAATGCAAACTTTATCTACCTTTGTCCCTGTGGTAATTTTTTTTTTTAATTTTTTTTTTTACCTGAGTACTTCCCAGTCCACTTTGATGTAGCAGATATAAAAAAAAAAAGTGAGACATGACTGACTTCACACTAATCTGTGACCCCTGAGACCAGAGAGGATGTTAAAAGCCCAAAAGACTCCTGTCCTTTTCATTCACTCTGGAGTCAGCTGTTCTTGACAGAGCCTTTCCAAGGACCTGTCATGCTACCACTGCAGTGTCTCCTCTTTCTCAGCCATCTGGCTGCTGTTCAGATGAAACATACATAACCACAACAGTGTGAGTCCCGAGCTACCCAAATCTTACAAAACAGGGTCTGGATCTCTACTTTAGAGAGTAAGCTCCACAAAGTCAAACATGGTGTCGTGTGTTTTAAGTCTTTTTTTTTTTTTAATTGTCAGTGTCAGCTGCCGGTGACTTATTTCTAGAAACGAACTGCTTTAAAGTAACTGACCTTGACTCTAAAATCCTTATTGAGATGACAACTGAACAGAGAGTAGATGAAATATGTAAATAGTTTGCAAAACTAAAATAACTGAACACATTTATTTTCCGTACACTATATTTCAACCATTTAATATAGCATGACACTTTTAAACCCTTTTTCAATCGATCTGAATGTAAAAATGTTGTGAAAAGTGAAAACTGTTATTGACAAAAACATCCAATTATCCCACTTGCTTTTTAAAAACAATCTCTATTGGTTTCCCGGGTAAGTATACAGCAAAGTCTTTACTGTAGTTTCAATTTTAAACTGAAATATAAGAAATATATCCGTTTCAATCGGCATCAATTCACCAAGCTATGCTCATTCAGTTCTTATATCAACGTACCGGTTTTATCCTGTTGAAATAAAACGGTGCTCTTCCACACGTTGAGGAGACTCCAGCCGACACAATCACAGGTCGGCAGTATGTTGCGAAATCAGAGTCACGCCTTCCAACAGTCGTGCGTAACGTCACCGTCGACGCCGTTCATTGCGGCGATACGTCAGCGTAGCCGCCATATTGGTACGGGGAGGAGAGGAGGGGGGGAGCCTCGCTTCCGTGTATGTTTATATAGACAGGAGTCTCGTCCAGCAGTAGAGTCTGCGTAACCCGCTGAATTTCTAGTTGCGTGGTTTGTTACAAATGCAAGATGAATCCATGATTGCAGCACTTGCTTAAATTACTCATGCAGGTTTTCCAACAAAACACTTTATCTTTTTTTTTTTTTTTTAGATGGCAAGATTCCCTCCGTAGTTCATTTCAAGTTATAATCTCCGTTTGACACTTTGTAAAAAAAAGGCTTCGAGTTTAGTATTTTGGAAATAACGTGGTAATAAATTACAAATAAATAAAAAAAAAAAAAAATTAAGACTAAAGTTGAAAGATTCCATGAAACTTTTCCCTGCTGTACTTTACATTTCTAGTAAAAAAAAAATATATATATATATTTTCCTCATTTACATTTTAAATGAGACATTATTTGAAAGAAAACAATATTTGTAGTGCAACAGGTGCACATAAAAAAAACAACGTTTTACAGTTACAACATAAAATAAAAACACCAGAGAAATGCAATAATTTGTTTAAATAAAATTAATAATAAAAAAAACCGTTTCCCCTCCCCTAATAAGTTTTTACCTACAAATAATGTACATAACGTATTGATGAGAAAGATTACGTATTGTAGGAAATTCAGAACGTTTGCAAAGGTAAAGGCATTGCAAGATAAGTTCTCACGAGATGCTATTCAAGGTTACCTGGTTTTGGCTTTTCTTTCATTGGAACATTGAACCATGTTCGCACAAAAGTTACTTCTTTTTTTTTTTTAGGTTGAACGATGCATTATTATGGCGGCGACAGGGACACATTTCACTAACTTGACGGTGTTTATACAATACAGTAGCCTGTATGTTTAGTTCAGTTTAATGCCAGCAGATGGAGCTATTGCCCTTCACCTCCAGTTTCGTCTGATTGACAAAACCTAAAATGCTTGTGAACATGTTGTTATCAATATAAAATAACATTTTGGTTTTATCAACTCAAATTTTAACTATTTCCTAGAGGGCCCCTTTAACACAAATACTACCGGGAATTTATTGTCCAAAATATGAAATAAAAGTCATACTATAGCATGTCGTCAAAAGGACAAAATAAAATAACCTTTTTTTTTGGCCTATTGATGGTGTTTCAACTAACAAAATTTCAAATCTTTGACTTTTTTTTTTCATATTTTGGAGGACATGACTTTTTATTTAATATTTTGGACATGCTATAGTATGAATTTTTTTTTTTATATTTTGGACGACATGCATGCATGACTTTGCATTGTCGTCCAAAATATGAAATAAAAGTCATACTATAGCATGTTGTCAAAAGGACAAAAGAAAATAACATTCTCACAGGCACCATGGTGCGGTGGTTAGTGCTGGTGCTTCTCAGTCAGAAGGTTGTTGGTCCAATTTATTTTGGACAAAATGCTATAGTATGACTTTTTTTCCCATGTTTTGGACGAGATACTATAGTGGATAGGAATTTAAAGGCACAGTTTTGTTTTTTTTTTGTGGTCAAAAAGTGTTTTGTCCGTCATTTGAACATGAATAAAGCAAAATCCTGAATAGGTGGCGTTAAACATTGAGTGGATTCCTGTTAAAGTCCCTCCTGACCTTACTTTATATCAAGAGTTTATACCTTACAGTTACTGAGAAAATCAAAGGCAATTTCCTAATAATTGAAAATATTCATTAAAAATAATCTGTAATAGCTGGCGAAAAACGTTGACTGGATTCCCGTTCAGGAGAATCTCGACTATGACCCTAAGAAATATCAAGGAATTTAAAGGAATTGTTTTTGTTTGTCAAAAAGTGTTTTGTCTGTCATTTGAACATGGCGCCGCTCCTCCGCCGCAAATTTTTGTTTGTTTGTCAAAAAGTGTTTTGTCCGTCATTTGAACATGAATAAAACAAAATCCTGAATAGGTGGCGTTAAACATTGAGTGGATTCCTGGTAAAGTCCCTTGACATCAACGATTCTCCAATTTATTGTACACCATCTACAACTGCTGGTGAACGAAGAACAGCAGCGTAACTCTTGGTATGCTGTATATTTATGAATGAAAACCTTCACTGATAGAACTCCAAACCACTAAATTGTCATGAGCACACTTGTGGTCTTTGCATGTCCGTGTTTGTGATGCCTGCAAGGCACCGCTGAAAAAACATGAAACTGTAAACCAGTAAAAGTAAACTGACTGACAATTTGTCTTTGATGACTTTACAACAGCAGGTCCAAACATTTTGGGAATATAAGCAGTTCCAACAAGGATATAAAGACCAAACACTTGATCTGACTTGTCAAAGGGATGACATGCGTTTTAAATATGATGAGATATTTCTGAAATAATAAACTACACACACACACACACAAGGTCTATGAACATTTAAACACCACAAAACAAACAAACTTAAATTCACATTTCCCTCTGACTGATAAATTCAGGTGAAACTGCTGCATCCAAGATCTGTCTTTAATTTTGAAACCAACTTTAGCAGTTCTCTTGTTATTCCACTGAGTGGCAGCATTGTGCTCATACCCAGCCTCCATAGTGCAGCTTATTGGGCAGGTAGATGCTGGTGAGGAAGTCTGGCGCTATTGCTGCCAGGGACTGTATTTCAGCCTTTACCTTACTCTGCTGCATCAGTTCCATCTGCAACAGGGGGAAATGCACACTTTTAGGGGGCGTTCAAGAGAAAGCTGTGCAAACAAACACTCTGTTTAACAGACACTCTGCAACAGAATGGCTACTCTATATCCTCAGTACCAGTGACCTCAGAGTCCTCTCGCACGGATTCCTCTACCACATCTCACCTGCAACAGGTTAAAACTGTATAAACCTGTAATAAACAAAACCTTTTTTTTTTTTTTTAAATGAACAGAACAACATTGTCTATACTAGATAGATAGATAGATAGATAGATAGATAGATAGATAGATAGATAGATAGATAGATAGATAGATAGATAGATAGATAGATAGATAGATAGATAGATAGATAGATAGATAGATAGATAGATAGATAGATAGATAGATAGATAGATAGATTACTACTATTATTACTTTTATACTAGGCTCATAGGAGCTGAGTGTGGCAGGTTACATCATCCATATTGTATAAACTAAATGTTATGGTCAGCCAGTCAAATCACAAACTGCCTCACACCCTGCGTGCGCTGTTTGCAACCAGCCTCTCAAAAAGTTGATATTATGGTAAACAGTGAAAAAGGGCATATTATTGATCATTTCCACCCGTGTTATCTCAATGATTGCATTGCTAAATGAGTCGTGTGTGGTCAAAGTGGTGTTTATCAATAGCTGGATAATTTCTCCAGGGATCATCGCCGTCTCTCCCTCGCCAACCTCCAACCTGGCGAACCCTGCCAGAGTGAGTTAAACTTGACAAAATGACAAATTGACTGACAGTATATATCACACCACCGCAATAATTGTTGCCTATTGTTATCATGCTTTGGAAGGTTTTGGAAAGTGAATGTAGGCTGCTCGAGATTTTAAGTTCCGACGGTCACCCTGGAAAAAAAGAATACCAGCAAAAAGGTCTTAAGTGTCACACAACAGGACACAATTTGGTCAAATCGAATGTATTCATTCCTAAAATAATGTTTAAATCAGAGATCACTCGAATATTTGAAATTATACATTTCAGAATCTCTCCTCCTTCACACTTCACATTAACCCACACATTTCTATACACTGTAAATGCTCTGCACTTCTTAAAGCTCTGTACAACTGTGCCTCCCATTCACCCTTACATTTACACACCAAATGTGACAGCTGCCATGCAAGGTGCTCGGCTGCCAGAGAGAGCAACTTCAGGTTCAGTGTCTTGGCCAAGGACACTCCAGTATGCCAACAAGAGGTTCCAGGGATTAAACTGCCAACTTTATGATTAGTAGAATATCTGTTCTTCCAACGGAGCCAGAGACGTCTCATATTCCTAACATCCATCCTCCTCTCTACCCTACAGCTCTTACCTCGTTCCATTGTTTTCTCTCTCACCTCTTTCTGCCAGTCTGGTTGGCTGCTTAAATAGGGCCTTTGGAGGAGGCTGTTGAGTTTGCTTTCGTCTCTCTTGGTGAGGGGGATCAGGACATCCTCCGGAACACGCAACCTAAAGAAAATAATCCTGATTGTAATATTAATATTATTTTGGTCAACAACCCGAGGACATTTCTGTTGATGGACGATGTCCCTGCAGAATGTTAAATCCCATTTTCAACAGACTCTCAGTCAGGAGTTATTTGTATGTTTAGGGTGAACACAGAGGAAAAACTGTACAGACTGCAATTAAATGTATGTCAAAGAACCCTTTTGACCTAAATTTGTTTAAGGGGATGTATACTTAAAACTCAATATGTTCTCAGATGCAGTTTCTTGAAAGGGAAAAAAAGTGAGGGAAACAGCAACAGAAACCAAAACAAACAATCTAAATGTCCCCAGAATATAATCCCAATTAGAGGCAGGAGGAGGAAGTAGGAAGTAGCGAAAGCTGAGTCCAAACCTCTGGAGGTCAGAGGGGAGGAGGCCTAGCCACATAACACTGGGGACGGTCAGGCTGTGGGCCTCAAACGACATCGCCTGTGGAAAAACCCGCGCACACACGCCCAGTCAAACACAAACACACACACACACACACACACACACACACAAACGCATGCACACACACGCATGCATACGCATGCACACACAACATGCTTAAACTCAGAGTCTCAAATAAGCACACACATAATCAGCACTTTACCTTCATAATATGGTTATGCCCAACACATGTTCACAAGGAAGTTAATGATTACACAAACATTGCAGAGGTCAAAAAAGACATCGCCACACAATCTCTCAACATTTTCACTCTATACCTTGTCAGTTTAAATATTCTGAGATGTGTGATTGGTCCATTTTTTGTTTTTGTTTCTTTTACTTAAAGAGCGGCATAATTACATATCGCTAACAGGGAGACACTGAACAGGCCACATGGGATAATGTAGAGTACAGGAATAACTGGCATGGCAGGACTCACCACTGATCCGTACTTGTAGATACACATGATCTCAATGCCTGGGAAAATCAGGGGGCGAGACAGACACACGCTGCAATCACCGACATACCACAGCAATTATCCTCCGAGATGTGTAACGGAGCATAGAACAAAGTAAAGCATTACATATGCGTCGCGCCATGCAATGGGAAAAGGGTTAGAGATGGACGGAAACTGAGCCATCCCGCCTGGAGAAGATCACGCCAGCGGGAATAATAGCCAGACTAGGCACCATGACGTACTGGACAGGTGTTATTATTTGCTGGCTTAGTGGGACATGCAATCCAGCTGTGTGTGTGTGTGTGTGTGTGTGTGTGTGTGTGTGTGTGTGTGTGTGTGTGTGTGTGTGTGTGTGTGTGTGTGTGTGTGTGTGTGTGTGTGCAGATGAAAAGAGAGTCAAGTGTGGCTAAATGTGTGGAAACATGCAAAGTGCGAGAGTTCAACTGGTTTGCATTTAGAAGGATGAGTAGTACCATGAGGGTCTGCATCCACAAGGGCGAAGATGGGGACGTGCAGCATGTCCCAAAGTTTTCTCACCATCAACCTGCTGTTGACATCTGGCACGCCTTTACCCTGATACACACAAACACACATCTGTTCACGAAACGGAACACTAAAACTGCTTTTCAGATAATTGGGATACAAAGTCCCATTTACAAAATCCCCCAAATAGTGGAAACGCACGGTGATGATGATGCAAGGAGAGAGCTTTGTGCAGAAGTCGTCATCCAGCAGTCTCTGGAACGTCGCATCCTTCTCAACTATCAGGACAAATCGTGCAGAGGACACAATATCTGAACGTGGTCAAGGAAAGCAGTCTTGTCCCCACACAGAAAGACATACATGAAGTACACGCTATAAAACTACCAAAGTGTTGCGAAAAGGAAAGGCATGTGCAAATACACAAACACATTACAGAGGATACTTCTTATCCCAGCGATGTTTGATGACACTGAAACCGCCTGAAAACAAAACAAGGCTATTAAAACTGAATAAGCTCGTTAAACCTTTGTGGTTCTGCTGCTGGTTTGGTCGACGGCGAGGTACTCTGTGGAGCTGTTGACACATCATGTACAGCAATGTCTGTATAACAGGTTTTATTAAGACATGTGCCAGTTATATGATACATATTTCTGTCAACTGCAGAAGAGCACAGTGTGAGTTGTTGCCAGTCATCCAATGTAATTGCAGGGAAAGAGGCGTATAAAGAAGAAAAGCAGCATGGAAGTCGGTGACAACAATGTAGTTTTGTTTTTTTAAAGACTTTGAAAGTGCTTTATGAAGGTAAGAGCATGTGTTGTTGGACATTATGGATACCAGCAAAAGGACATTTGTTTTATTTATGCCGGCAGGATGAAAACTCCTCAGGATACCATTAAGTCTTGAGCTGGATTTATAATTTCTGCAAGGGGTCAAAATGTGTCCCGTCATTCATTCGTTCATTGTGACATTAAGAAATAGAAATAAAAAGATCTTGACGAGCTGCAGCAACTCGGACTTGGAGTTATGTTTTTGAGGAGGTACATCGTAACCCATTAGTGTGAATCTATAAGTCCAGCTTTAGTTGATGTCATATTTCTTAAGTGTTGTAACATGAATGCTTCCTCAGTTGGTGGGACTTACAGCAGAGCTGGAGTGGCAGTCGATCCTCGTGCCGTCCTCCTCCAAGTAACACAGGTCACCTGAGATTAATCCCTTGGACGTGGCCAACTAAGGACACAAAAGTCACACACACACACACACACACGCACACACACACACACACACACACACACACACACACACACACACACACACACACACACACACACACACACACACAATTTAACACGTAGATGTCAACACATTTCCAACACTGCCTCTTCCAATTCAACTTAAATTCTATTTCTGTTTGATCAGAGGAGACATATTTTTTGCACAGGTGTTTCCTGACATATGAAGCAGAACAAAAATAAAATACCAAACTAAACTAACAGATTTCATCTGTGGGACCTGAGCAAATATCCAAAGGAATGTTTTGCTACGACCTTTCAATATCTGAGGCTTCTTTTTTTCTGCCATACAATCACACAGTCATGTAAACAGTCTCTCACATTAGCATGGACAGACACACACTTACCACATGTAGTGATCTGCGTGGAAGCTTCAGCATGCAGGAGATGTCGTCTACTATACCGTCAACAGTTTTCTGTGAACCAAACAGCTGCGTGTTGTTGTAATAGATGTCTCTGTGGAAGCAAACTGTGATATCAGAAAGTTTCTGCAATTCAAAGCAAAACAAAGGTGAATTTGTTTGTTTTTGTCGAAGGGAAATGTGCATCAATGACAAATAACCTTTTAGTAGCATACGAGTTGCTCTGCACAAGTCTGTAGATGACTGAGAGAATCTTGAGAATTTGTGCTTTGAACAGAGAAACAAAGAAACATACGTTTTCACACAATAAAACACTTAATTCACTATCGCACAGTACATGTTATATCGCTGTTTTGAAAGATTGGCGGAGGAATAAAAACATATTCTGTATTCATGTGGTAAAGGGACCCTTAAAACTTCTTTCGACATGTTCTGTCTCTGCCCATTTGTCACCTAAAACTAAGTCTCACTTTTACTGCAGTTTGTACATGTGTTCACAATGAATATAAATGAAAGCCACATGAAGTCCCATACAACTGTAACGGCTTTTTGACTAAAAGGAATGTTGGTTGTCAAGAACAGAAAAAGTTGCAGATGGAGCAAAAAACACAAAAGACAGAGGTGTGTGAATCCTCTTACCAAATTTCGTGGCAGATGAGGGACAGTCGCTTCTAACGGTGGTGACCGAGTGTCCTGAATTCATCTGAAGGCCGATGGCACTGTCAAAACTTAAGGAGGAAGTAATGAAAGAAAGATGTGGAAGTTCACAAGGCAAGAAAAGTGGCCATTAAAGAAATCTCGACCGATTGACATTTACTTTTAGAGCTTTGAAAACACCTGCAAGTTATCTAAAAAGTCCCCACACCCCGAGGGCTACCTGTGAGACGGCTCGTCGGTACCTCACCTTCCTGCTCTGGCACTCAGTCTGCAGGACTCTCAAATTTAAAAGGGTTGAGCCAGAACGTGCTGTCAGCTGCAGCAAGTTTTGATCCAAACAAGACCAGACGGACTGCTTTGTTCTCAGCATAAGGTCTCCACATTTTAGTCACATTAAAGCTCTTTACAAATTTATGTTTGTGTGTAGGCGCAGTGCTTTTCAATCCCTTATCACGGTCATCTTTTAGGTAGCAGGAAGTTATTTCAGCATCAGTCTCTTTGAACCAAAGTTGACTGTTCATTTTTTTTTATTTTTTTTATCTTCCACCTGGTTGCCGCTGCAGTCTGCTTAAAACACCCTTTATATAAAGTCAGACGGTTTTGAAACGTGTATTTCCTCTTTAAGGAAATTAAACATCCATCTAATCATCTTGTGTGGCCTCCCACAGAAAACTGTCGGTAAATGTTGATTTATTTCTTTAGACAACACGACTGCTTGTGTTTATCTTTGAAAGGTCAAGCGGATCCCACATAGTCCGTGCTTAAAATGGCTGCAGTGTTCAGAGTGAGATGAAAACCTTTTCATGTTGCAGCCTGTTTGAATCAAGTTACCTGACGTTGGCCCAGCTGGATCTGTTGGTCAGTGCCAGGACAGGGGCCTCATCTTTGGACAGACTGCTAACTATTCCAAGGATTACGCTTTCAATGCGGTTCAAAATTTCCCTGCTGGAAATAAAGATTGTGAAGATGACATTAAATCAAAACCAAAATCATCTAACAACAACGCAATAATCTTTACTGTCAATGTCGTAAATCGCTTTGGACATAGGATAATCTGTCTTATTGCGATTATGGTTATACAGCGGAGTACAAACAGAAGCATTTTAGGGATACAACAATCAAACAATAATTTTTGTTTCTGAGGAAACCAGTGAAATAAATACCTGACAAATTAACGTGCTACATGATGGAAAAGCAACGCTGTTCATTGATTTGCAGAATTGTCGACACAGAGATATGAAGCAGACATCTACTGCACCACAGTATACTGCACATACATATTGTCTTAACAGATTAGCATATTGTTTTGTTCTTGCTTGCAGACAAAACAATTATAAAGAAAATATATTGCAGATCATATCTACTTTATCCTCAATACTCCCAACTCGGATTCACTGAAAACCACACAATTCGTGCTCTACTTTTTTTTTATTCCATAAATCTATTTGATTTCTAACCCATGTTTTTGTTAAATAATAATAATTTATTTTTTTTAAACTATCTAAACTGATTATCTGTCAAACAATACGGTATGTTAAGATGATTATGTTAAACACTATACTGTCGAACATACAGCTATCAGCCATGACATTAAAACCACTGACAGGTGAAGAATCAAGTATAATACAACAATAACTCCCTTTATAGGGAATTATAATGTTTAAGTGTTAATCGATCTGATAGAAAAAGGTCTTGATTTATTTGAAATGTCATACTGGACACTGTAAAAAAATATGGTGCTGTTGAACTTCACTGGGTCGTACTGCGAGGTGTTCAAAATAGCTTGTCCTTCTCAATTAAATAAATGTGCTTAAACTGCACAGTTTAATTAAACTGCAATTTGTTGCAACACAGACCCAAATGTCACCGTGAATGTCACCTGTTTTCTTCAACTGAGAACCAGGAGGAAGCGCTAACCTCGCTTAAACGTGACATTAGCCGGCAGCCGGGAAGATTGGTTGTGAACTTACCAGCTGATTTCTTCTGCTGCCCGCTGGCAGTCCGTCGCGAATTCGACACTACTCAACAGCTGAGCACGGAGCTTGTCAACTTCAGAAAACAAATGTGCTTCTCGGGATCCCATCGTGTAGATCTTACCGCTTCACCTTCACTTCCCTAACACGATGTTTCCCGCGGAAAGAGCGAGAGGAGCTCTCGCGCGTTTTTGCGCGACTGGCTGAATGTTGTTTCGAGTTTTCAGAGACCACAGACACCGACCCAATTTGATTACTTTCACCGTATTTATTCGGTATTTACGTCGTGATATGTGTTAATGCAGCTTATTTCAGTGTTTCCAAATGACATTCAAGTTTGAAAAATGAATATGACAATCCAGACAAACCCCTGGAGTAAAGCAGCCTACATTTTGGCTACTTAAAGCCACTTAAGACACTATAGAGAATAGGGTTCAACATTTTAACTGGGTGAATTTTGTTGATATATTACAGTCAAACAATTCCTTGTCTTATCACCCCACTAATCAGGAAATTCAAAATCAATTTTCTCAACGTTAAGAAAAATATTTAAAAAAATAATAATAATTAAAAAAAAAAATCTAAAAGTGCTACTGAACTAGAGATTTATTGGTGAGAATATGAGAACATAACTCATTTTGAGCCTTTAAAGAAATTGAAATTAAAGGAAGTTAGTTTTCAGAAATATTTTTCTTTTTAATTTTTTAATTTATTTTAATTTATTTATTTTATACACTTTATTAATCCCCGAGGGGAAATTTCTTCGCTACAGCAGGGGGGCTCTCAGGGGGGAGCTGCTGCAGCAGGCTGCCACTAGCGCGGCGCCAGGTAACCTGACCTGAGGTGCATGTTTTTGGATTTAATACAAGGTTGTTTTATCAAAGTGAATCATTTATCATATTCTTTTCCAAAACTCTCCTTAGTACTTTCCACCAAACTTTCCAGTTTAATTTCCATCTATACTCTGAAGGTTTTTACAGTGGGGTCTAGTCATATATCATTCATAACCGGACACATTAAGTGAAATGAAATGAAATCCTGAATGTGTTGGATGTTTCCCTAGTTTTAAAGACATGTTATGAAATCAAAAAAAAAAAAAAAAACTGACCTGCATGAAACAAAACCATAGACTATTTTTGCTTACCATGTCTTGCTTTAATTACTGCACCTAACAACAGTTTTAAAGTATTGTCCTTTACATCTCCTGTTACTTAATGTATATTTTACTTGAATAAATCTCATGGCTAAATAATACGAGGAATTTTTACCTACTTAAATCATTTCAATGTTCTTGCACAACAAAAAGACCACGTGAAATGTGCATGCAAAGAATTTTACTTTTACTTTTTTAGGAATTACTACTTTTATATAAGTAAAAGTAAGTAACTACTAAGCACAAAGTGGGTGTATGTATACACCACACTTGACAATAGCCAGTCAAAAACCATGTGGCAGTTTATAAAATGCATTATGCATTATGATATATTGTAGCACATACAAGGATATAAAATATTGCACTGCACCCACCTGTACAGTATACATTTTAATGAAATCCAATTTTATTTCTCCATAAATTAGTAACTATTTATGTCCTTAAACACACATTTTAGCCTGAAAGTGACTGTAAGAAGCTACCACTCTCCTTTTTCAAGCTAAAGGTCAGGGCACATTTGCAACCTGAGGCCATTAATAAGATCCAGAAATGTGTGTGGGCCAGTTAGCACCTCATTGGTGTAAGGTAGTCAGAGGCCAGAGTATGCTGGTGGTGTTGGGAAAAATCCCCATTAGCACCCTCTGTGGCACTCAGTAATGAGACCCTCTATCGGAGCTTGCTGCTACTTGTCCAAACGTGTGTCTACTGTATGTGTGTGTCCCCATTTGTGTGGTTTCAGTAGGGTGGGTGGAGGCTTAATTGGCTGTGGTTAAAGTGTGCTAGAAACCAAATATATATTGTTTCTATTAGCCATGTGGAAGTGATTTTTAAATATAATTGTGATGATTGTGGCGATGATGCTGGCCAACATGTGTTTCAGGGTTCTGTGAGTTGCTTCTCATTATTTTGTTCGCAGTTTAGTTTACTGTATCAGACAGTTACTGACTAATTACAGCATTTTTTTTTTTTTTTTTAGCTCCAAACATTGTAATGACATTAAATACATACGACACCCTGAGGAAGTGCACATTCTGCTTCATCAACAACCCTTCAAAACCTGTTGCTGTCTCTGTTGCGTCATGTTGCAGTCATGCAGCTTTATTGTTAGAAACAGATAAATGTGCATAGATTCTATAACTATTAGGTCATCCAGAGTCCCCACCTTTTAGAATTGTTGGCAGGCATGCTGTGTGTGTTTGCAAAGGCACTGTGGTCTTCATTTCACAGTGTGAAGGCCTGGTCAGAGTGTGTGGGAGCCAGGATCTAAAGAGAAGAGGTCCGTGCCCCTGACCTGACCCTGAATATTTCCTAATGTGCAGCTTTACCAAAGGTCCCCCTTTCCCCTGAGTGGCTTTGACAAGCTGCTTCCGTAGTAATGGCTCTTAATTTCTGAGTAATTGCTATCTCTTAGTGATGAGGAATAATCCCTCACCCGAGCTGAAAAAAAAAATCGTAATATGTTGAAGACTGCAGGTTGCCGGGGTCCTTTTTCTTCTGTTCCAGAAAGCCTGAGACCCCTGCTGTTCCTTTGGCCCACGAGAGATTTGTGTCGAGTGTGAGGCCCTAACCTGAGGAGACAGAGTGCAACGAGTCATGTGCTTGTCTCGGGATGAGTGTTTGTGCTGGGCAGGAGGGTGGAACACGGGGGAAGTAGGGGGCTGCAGGGTCAGAGGAAAGAAAGGGGGGGGTGGGAGGGGACCCGCTGCAGGTGAGGGGGATTAGCTGCAGCTCGAGGCCCAAAGAAACTAAATACAGATCTGTCAACCTAATCCTCACAAATAGAAAACAGAGCTGCCCTCCCTTCACAATCCACATAGTTCAGCACATCCACCTCCTGCTCCTCAGCCCCCCCACTTTCTACCTCAGGCTCTCCTGCTCCTCTGTTTCTCATCAGCTTTTGGCCAGTCTGGCTATGCCGCCTACTCTCTAATGGCTCCTCAGACCAGCATCCCCTAAAGAGGAGTTGACTGATCACCCAGGGTCCTCTCTGATTGACAGACCAACATAGCCTCACAGAGTGATGAGAGCAAGAGTCAAAGGGGCAAGGCCTCTTTCTATACAGACAGGAATCTAAATGGGACCTCTGCTTTGAGCTGCATGAAACTGGGTAGAGCTTTTATCAGGCCCACACACCTCAGTAATGGATGCTGATAAGTATGTGGCTGGGTAAGGAGACCAGCTCAGTGTCAAGCCCGAACTCTGCGCTGATGACACAAGTGACAGAGTGCCTGAGTGATAACATCCTGCAATGGATAAGCGCTACTAAGCTGGGCGTTATGTGAAGCTTAACTAAAACGGTATCTCTGACTGTCAGTGACACAGACTATAACTGATGGGTCTGGCTGGACTGCTGAGAGCAATAAATCAGAACCAAGCTACTCCGGTGTTCCAGAGTACCATATCAGGTGACAGGACAGACCACAAACAGGCAAAAGCAGGCAGTTAGTGATAGAAATGAGAACCGCCAGGTATAGCATTTTAAATACGATAATCAAGTATTCCACAGCAGAAAATCTTTGCAGGTCATTTGGACATGTTGTAATTAAACTCATTTGTTATAATACTGCCAAACAAATAAAGTAGAGCTCCCACAAAGAATGTATTAGGTTCCAAATTGGCAACTTATTTGTTATTACTCAAGTCTAATAAAAGTACTTTTGAATATTTTAGCTTACAGAGACTTCAAGTAGCTTAAAAAGAAGCCATGAGAGTTACTTATGAGCTCAAGATGGTGCAATGCCAGTGAAATGTTTGTTGCTGCAGGAGTTAACAAATTACAGTCTGTGCTAAGAAATCTTGTGTGTAAATTTATTTCTCGATGAAGTGGCTCTGAAAATGAAATGATTCTGGTCTCATCACACATAGAGTTTAGTAATACACACTACCAATCTAAAAGATGGCGACACTAGTACAGCTGTCTCTCAGTGGGACAATGATATATCAAACCCTGAGTTGGCAATAACGTTTTCATTTACTCTTCTTTTATGCAAACACATCTGGAGAAACTGGAGTTTTAGTTGTTTGATCATCAAGTTTTAGCACTTCAAAATGAAGTGCTAAAAATGTGCAACTTTTTAAAGCGATTAATAATTTCATACTGAAAGCAGATTTTAGAAAATGACATAACCCAAACCTAAATGGGCTACACAAAGTGAACTATTTCAAAGCTGTTTCATATACCCACCCCCTCTCTTTTCTCCTGCCTGTCTCACAGCTGTGTCTCATATGTTCATGAGGCCCCTGGAAGTGTGAGACATCAGAAGGGGAACATTTGCAATAGCTCAGCTCCACCTGGTTCGGCTGTTTTAACAGGCCGTTGGTTTGTGCATTGGACACAGTGGGGTTACGCCAAAAACGTAGACAGGGGAGGACAGGACAGGCGGACAGGGTGGGGAGGAAAGGAAAAAATGTGCCTCCACCCTCTCGTGTCCTTGCACCCCGACCCCACACTGCTTCGTTCGAGGGTCAGTTTACCCTGAAAAGAAAAAAGAAAAAGTTTTACTGTATCATCAGTGGGTCTCCTTGTTTGGACCCCCCACCCCCTCCATCAAACCTCATCCGCCTCCCTGCATCCACACGTCTTCAAAGGACTGCTGCCTGCTGCTCTCTAAGGCAACACATGAAATAAATATTAATCTGACCTCTGACCGCATGCTTTGAGCTCCTAAACAGAGTTAACCAGGCAGACGGAAAGAACTGAGCATAGATAAAAAGAAAGATAATGAGAGAACAACATTATGTAGGGATGTAAATGTTACAGGGTTATGAAGGGCTTTCCAGGGATGTTTCACCACACTGCTGTGTGGTCTTCTTTGGAGCTTAGCGTCATGCTCCAACCTGTTGGAGAGTTCTGGGGAGGTGCGTATTTACTCAGATTGTCTTAGTGGGAAGAGTGCATGTGTGTGAGCTCAAAATGCTCAAGGCTAAATGCTAGTTTGAGCTAAATGTAGTAAGAACTACCTAAAACGAGTAGAAGCAACTGACCAGAAAATACATATAAAGATCTTGAGCTCACCATTATTAGCTCTGATCATAAAACCTGTGTATCATCATGAATGTGCAGCCAGCTGTTCGACTCACTACAGTTTTGCCTTCAATGCTTTTCGCAGGTATACTACTGGCAGAGTTGTATCCTTTCTTTTATAAATGTATTGAACTATATTTGAGAGGAATTATAGCTAGACTTTTGGCAGCTTCTTTTTTTCTGTGTGTCGTTGACAGAAGGTTCAAACACTGTTTGTTCTGCCTTTCTGCTTTAGTTCCCCTTGTCAAAGGCCCCTCAGTGCTGCTCACCCAGCCTGGCCTCAGCCTGTGCCCACTGTTTACTGGGACTGTCACCAGGCCCATGGAGGCCCAAACAAAGGGGGATCTGTTCCTATTGTCCTGTCCAGGATTGTCAGCCCCTTTCTGGGCACAAACTTAGCTGATGGCTGGGGGATGTTGGAGGAGCACTGGGGTGGATTTGACCTCACCAACCTTACAGCAAGGGTAAGAGAGCAAAATAATGAGACAATGAGAGAGAGAGGGGGGGGGGGGGAGTGAGAAAGAGAGGAAGATATATAGTTAAAACCAAGACCCTTTCAAGTCCCCTGTCGGAAACTGCTGTAATGTAAACACCTGCGGCCATTAGCTGATTCTATCTGAGGCACCGGATAGAGATGTTTATATGTTACAGGCTACTACTGAAAGGCCAGTTAAAAGCAAATAGAGGATTAGATATACAGAATGAGTAGTTGCAGGCTATGTTAGCCGTAATGCTTTAAGCTATGTTGAATTGTCATTGGAAAAAGAGGAGTGGAACGCCTTTGAAGACAAGAACAACCACATTAAATGGGCAGGAAGGTGAGCTAAGTGTAGAAGACCCCAAGACACGCTCTGCCTCCTTTCCTCCCTACCTCTGTTTGCAATCAAAGCTTAAGCTGTCTGGCAGCCTCTCTTGCTGTGCCATTGAAGTCTAATTTTATTGTCATAAAAATCACCTGGCAAAGCTGTAGCCCAAAAACATCCACAGAGCCTTTGAAAGTCCGCTCTCTGTGCTGCGAGCTCTGTTTAGATAAAGCAGTCATTCTTGGGCAATCTGAAATCCTTCTGCCTGTGTCAGCGAGAGAGAGCAGAGAGCACAAGAGGGTCAGGAGAGTTCCATTAAAGTGTGGTGTTTAAGAGGTGCTGGTGCCAGGGGGGCAGATGGAGGGATGAAACAGCTGCCAAACATCTGCACCCCTCCTTTGCAGTCTGTGCTCTGTCTGTGCACCGCTGCCTTTGTGACAAACTTCCTGCTCTAGCTGGGGAGAAAGCTGGGATAGCCTCAGAAATGGCAGGCTGTGATACTGCCTTTTTGAAATCCAAAGACAACTGACTTTAAAATCTCACAACCACATGACCCAAGGTATTCAGAGAGCGCACCTGCATCACTGAGAAACTATTATGGTAGCAGCATTGTGACTACATGTTGCAACCTCTCCCACATTATTGAAGTATTCACTGTCAAAGGCAAATAACTTCTCTCTCATATGAAGACTAGTTTCCAAAAACAGTCTATTGTCACTGTCTGCACATCATTAATGAATCCACACAAGCATACAGGTAGGAAATGTGGGAAAACAATGACGAAATGTGCTGGAACTGAAGCATCATAATACAAATCCTGTCCTAATCCGTTTTGTATTTTCACATCTAGCCTCCAGCCTTTCTCCAACAGGCAACAAAGCCTAGCTCTATCTCCATTAGACAACCACAACATACGCTGTCTCTCTCCCTGTCTGTGGCGCTTTCTCTCTCTCTCTCTCTGTCTCTCTCTCTCTCTCTCCCTACTGCTCCTCCCAGCACACAGCGCCTCCTCACAACTTGTTCGTGTCTGTGCCAGTGAAACGCGTCTGCTCACAGCCTCCACTCTGCAGTTGCACTACACTTGGTAGCTTTTGACCACAGGTTGTGTATGAGGACCGAGGTCCACGCGAGCACAATCCGTCCAGAAAAGCAATCAATAAAAGGACTTTGAAGTTAAGTTGATGTTTCATTTTGGAGCACTTCCCTCAACATGAGGGTCCGCAGCTGATTTTGGATATTGAACACAGGCTGCCCGTTGCTAAAAGTTCAATATCCAGTTCTCAGAGTTTCGCTGAACAGAACTGGGCGCAATTACGCACGGAGAGCACCATGGCACCGATTTTGGATAGACGCGCTCCTGCTTTGCTTTTGGTTTGGAGCTACTGTGTCCTGGCGGATACCGCGTTTACGAACTTTACTTTGGACAATGAGTTCCATTCCAGTTTCATCCACCGTCGGCTGAAGAGCCAGGAGCGCAGAGAGATGCAGCGGGAGATCCTGTCGATCTTGGGTCTGCCGCACCGGCCGCGACCCCACCTCCATGGAAAGCACAATGCTGCCCCGATGTTTATGTTGGACTTGTACAACGCCATGTCCATAGAGGGGGACGAGGACAGATACTCCTACCCTTACAAGCCCGTCTTCACCACGCAGGGGCCCCCGATAGCCAGCCTGCAAGACAACAACTTCCTGAACGATGCAGACATGGTGATGAGCTTTGTGAATTTAGGTAGGCAATCTGTTCTACTGTTGAAAAATGTCTTACTCTGAAAATCCATTTTCCAAAAAATCTCCCAGACAAAACAAACCACTGGAAAACAATCGACTTGTTACAATGATAGAAACAATTATGGTCTTGAGCTATTTTAACATCATTATGCACATTCAGTCCAGTTATTCAGTTCTCAAGACTATTTTCATCATAAAAAATCTGGATGACAAGGTCACTATTTTGAATCTCAAACACATAACCAGGACAGTGAAGAGGATTATTTTTAAGTACTGTACACAGTATTATCACGCACATTTAGTTTTAAGTATCCGCCAAAGGATCATCAAAGGCTTATAATTTACTGACTGGGCTTCATTAGCAGGGATAATTAATTCCTCTTAAGTATTTCCCTTCACTTGATGCAACTAAGTGGTGTTTAGATGCTTTAGTCACAGGATATCTATGAGTCAAAGGTGGTAGGGCAGAATCATTATAGAGACATTTTATCTCGTTAGTTCAATGAAAGGAGCAGCACATTACACCTGCATGCACACACAGGAGACCAGCACAACAACCACGTTTGCTTACAACTAGGTGGTGCAGGTATATCTAGCTAATAATAGGACTGTCACATTCCTGTGTCCCCCTCTGTTAAACAGCTGTGCAGCCAGCTCTAA
Source organism: Brachyistius frenatus (assembly GCF_029030835.1). NCBI lineage: Eukaryota > Metazoa > Chordata > Actinopteri > Embiotocidae > Brachyistius > Brachyistius frenatus. Next base: position 837,156 of record NW_027210605.1, on the reverse strand, counting down.
TGTTCAGGTGCTCGAGCTGTGGATGATGGACCAGGCAAGCAGCTAATATGTCAGCAATGTGTTATCTAAAGAATGAGCAAGTCAACAGTAGAGTGGGTTCAAAGTGCACTGGGTCCTCCCTTCACTCTAATCTGAAGACATCCCTCAGACCACAAGATAATGCCACCCAATGATGATCTGAACTTTGTTTAATCCGATTCAGTTGCTCACAAAAGGAGTTGTAATGTTGCAGGTGCACTTCACTCCAGTATATATCGTTTTGTTAAATGTTGCTTCCTCAACACTGTGCTTATCTTATCAGAATGTTTATTCAAATCAAACGGTCTTGAGCTATTTTAATACTGTCAGCAACAGTCAGAGGTTGTTAAACGCAAATCATCACAACATCAGCCATCAGCGAGCAGTGTCAGATACATGGATAGATAAACACGTCATTATAATGAAATTTGCTCAACAACTCGTACATTATCAGAAACAGCTCCATTTGCTCTATGTTCCAGATGAGTAGCTGCAGTGTATTAATTTGATACAAAACAAAACATGAAATCAAATCCTGAGCCGGAATATGTTGTAGTTAAACTTTTGGAAGCCAACAGGACTTTTGTGAATTTCTGCAAAGAGTTGGAAGTTTACATTAAATCCTGGAAAGATCATTGTTGGAGCGTTTTGGCAAGAGAGAGGGAGGTGACACTGGTTCCTCCACTGCACTATGTAATTACTGTGGGAGCTGCTGCATTGTGACTATTTTTGACGGGCTGTGACACAGATGGATTTGACCACAGAGCCTCGCAAAGTCAAGGGCCTCGCAAAGTCAAGGGCCAAGGCTGCAAGAAAAAAACGAGCTTTTGAGAATCATGAGAGAAAAACTTGGTCCATTCTGCAAATATCAGACAGAAAACCTTTGCAAGATGGTTTACATCGGCTTGGGAAAATATATCTATTTAATAAGTATCATGGACAGAAAGTCACACTATCTTCTTGAAATCTTGTAGCTAATGTAATACTAACTAATGGCGTTTGCTCAAGTTGAGTCTTCTTGATGGCACATGTTCAGTGTTCCCATAGAAGTCACTCATTTGGAGAAGTGGGCGTTTGTCACTGCATCTGCCACGTGTTGCATTTGTCAGTAGGGTTCATTGTTAGGTTTGTTCCTGAGTCTCCTGTGACACCATCGAATATTTGTCCGCGTAGCCTGATTCAAAACAGCAGATAATGTGCTGTTTCATTATCCTTCACGTGAGAGAGAGACAGAGTGAGGGACACAGAGAGAAGAAAGTGATGGCTATCAAATGGATTGACTATTTCCTTTCCAAATTCCTTCCTTTCCACATTTGCTCGTTGTGTTTTTTGTTTTCTTATTTAGATTGTCCGAGCGCAAAATGAGTGTGGCTTTTATTTAAAAACTGTCCCTCAAAACTCTGCATACCTCCATACGGAGCCAAGGTATATTAGTCAGACTTTGTACCCTGGTTACTGCTTCCTGAGAGGCCTGTTGTCATGGATTGTATTTCTATTTAAGCCCAAATACTATGACAGGAATGGCTCTTTATTTCTGATGTTCACAACTCATCAAAGTCAAAGAACATCTCAGTGCCTGAGCCACCCAATGCCTTGATATAAAAAATATTTTTCCAGCTCTTGCTCCTTCTTACTGATTGCCACTCAAGGGAGCCGATACACTTTGTTGTCAGCTTGTGTGAGTTGTGCAGAGTCCAGAGCAGCCGGCTCTGGGTGGGTGTGGGCTTTGGGACAGACCCCAGGCCAGGGACGTCCTCTCACTGAGTCACCTCAGTTTAAAAGCCCAGCTGTGTAAATGGCTTACAGCATACATTCAGAATGTACGCTGCTACATGCAACACAGGTCACCAAGCCACTGGGTGTGTTTGGGACATGCCATGTTAACATGCCAGCAAGTTAACGCAACACACACATTCCCTGGGTCTCAAGATGGCAACAGAAAATACAATGAAATCTGTCTGTCTGTCTGTCTGTCTGTCTGTCTGTCTGTCTGTCTGTCATAATAATTTAATGTGGTCCCCATGGTCTCTGGCAACATTAGCCCTCAGCCACTGTGCATTTAAGCATTTCCTCTTTAACAAACCACAGCTTCCAGGCCTTTTGGCCACTACTTTGGCCTGTGCTAAGCTACAGTTCAGTTCAGTCCATGTTAAACTCTACTAAATGACTGTCAGCCAACCAGGCACACACACAAACACTCAGAATGTCCAACCCGAAATACCCATTTACACCTCTCCTACAGAAAAGGACTGTGACTTGGACGTCTGCTATTTGCATCCTGGATGACTGAAAGGTCAACATCGTCACCTGTGCTTCTGTGTGTGTGTGTGTGTGTGTGTGTGTGTGTGTGTGTGTGTGTGTGTGTGTGTGTGTGTGTGTGTGTGTGTGTGTGTGTGTGTGTGTGTGTGTGTGTGTGTGTGAGGGGTGTTATAGTCTTTTAATGTAAGATGTTATCATCATGAGGTGTGTTAGTCACAGCTTCCTTATTTTCCCTGTTCTCATGCAACCATGGATTAACAAAGCTTTGTGACAGTGTGTTAAAGACAACTCTACACTAAGGCCAGAATTAAATGTAAGGGTTTAGCCACACTTACTACATCCATATTGTAATGATATGGTCTTATCATGTTATTGCTCTAAGTTAAGAACAAGAGAGCACTTATGCTATTTTTTTTTTCCTATGGTTGAACAATTCTCAAAGATCTAGTCTGTCTTTTAAAACTTTCTGAAACACCCTCATCTGTGGCAACCAGCTACATGCCCATTGGTTCGTACTGAAGACGTTAATCAAATATACAGTTTGACTTTTTTAAGGTTTTCAGTAATTTCCAAAAAGAGTATCAGCACTTTATAGAGTAGGAATGGGTCATGATTTTTGAATTTTTAACTAGTCAATAAATCATAGAAAAATTAAATAGTTTATGCAACTATTGTCATGTCATGTTGAAAAATATATTTTTGCTTGTTTTTATTGGTTCCTTGTAATAATGTGTTGCTACAATCAGGAGGTGGCAGTAATGCTCCTCAAAGCTTTAAACAATTAAGCAACAAAAGACCTACTACCGGGCTCTCATAAAACGTGTGTGGTGCTGTGAGATTAGATGCTTTAGTAAACAGGAGAAGCAGGTAAAGACTACAACAGCTGTCAAAAAAAAAAAATCTGTCGAACTCCTTCAAAAATTAAATGGAAGTGAGGTACATTGCAAACTGTGCCAAGTAAAGTTAATATATCAAAAGACAGGGATTAAGAGTAAAGCATCGAGCACACTGTCCATCCCACAACCTATGACTAACTAACTGTCACCGGCCTTCATTTTAAAGAGGATAGCCAAAGACATGCTTCTCAAAGACAAATGTTTTCCAAGTCTGATGTCGTTTGTTAAACCCTAGTTTAAGGCATGACTCAGTCTCTCTCTATTAGTGTGTGTATGTGTGTGTGTGTGTGTGTGTGTGTGTGTGTGTGTGTGTGTGTGTGTGTGTGTGTGTGTGTGTGTGTGTGTGTGTGTGTATGTATGTGTGTGCACGTACAGCGATGGGTGAGTTGTCCACAAATAATAGTGAAATAGTTCCCCAGTGCGTACGTCCTTCTATGTGTTTGAGTCTTTATAGATGTTCATATATAAAAAGCTGATGGCTCATTTTGTGGCTTTTTCAATAGCTAAACCCAAACGGGTGAGTCTCTGCATGTGTAACAGTAATAATGTGAGTAATCCCTGATGTCTTTATACTCAGAAGGGGTGCAGTTGTAAAGTAAAAGCGTCTAAAACGTGAGCATATCAAGCCACAAAAAAACACGTGCTACCAGGGTGCATTTAATTGTTCAGTGCTCTGCTGCTGTTAATCAGCACCAGATGTGATACATCTCACCAAACGCAGTAAACAAACAAAGCTCCTCTGCTTTCTTTCTCTCATTGCTGCAATGTGCAAAATTTGAAATGTAAATCTCTCACAGTCATGATGTTGCACACTGTGAACAGTTTTCGTATAGAATTGCGTGTCATGTTAAAGCTCTGCCTGTATTTAACTCATGAGCTGAGGCTGTGATCAGAGAATAGAGAAGTATCTTACTTGGCCTGCTGAGTGAGTCAGTGCACTAGCAAGTAATTATCCTCTGTGTTACCTTGGTGACCTGACAGGGCACCACCTGGCCCTGCACCATTCATGGCCCTCTGTCTGCTCCCGCAGGAGCTGCCACACCAGTGTCTGCCAGTTCTTTCTGTTTTATAGTATGTGTTAATAGCAAGACAATGGAGAGCAGAGAAGGGGGAGAAATGTCTAACAGGCAAATTAGGATGGCTATATTAGAGGCTTTGGCTCTCAGACAGTATTGTGTCACCAGCTCGCACACTCACGGCTGCATGCGCGGAAGCAGTTGTGTCACGCTACAGTCACACTAGAGGCACGCAGGTCTAGTTTTATAGCTGATAGTGGTCTCCTCGTGCCATTTCCACTGCAGAGTTCTGATGTATCTTTTTTTTTAAAACATACTCATATCTCGCATTCATTCTCTCCCCACCCTTCTTTCTATTGCTTCTCACATTCCTCTTCTCAGTGGGCTGCCTGTGGTGCGGAGGTTAATACCGATGTTTCCCTCTGTCTGCAGGCCAAAGCAGCTGTGCAGAGAAACTTTATCTTTTCAGAGTCCAACAAGTCCCCTCAGCTCAACCTCCACCATCATGTCTGGCCGAGTGTCCAATCTGTCCCACACGCAGGACCATCTGATACCAGATTTCTCTGCTTACCCTCCTGAACCAACAGCGTTGATTATCAGCACCGGCCTACTTTTAATCAGTTAGTCATCATACGGTCCCAGTAGTGTTGTGTGGTGTTTGGTCTCCAACCTCCTGCTCTGGCCCTCACCTCCAGGGGTTTAAACCTCCTGTGCTCCCAGGCATAAAACATTTCAACACTTTCTCAAGTTCTTTTGTATGTTTTTCCACTCCCCACCTCTTTCTCACACATACACACATACAGAGAGACACACACACACACACACACACACACACACACACACACACACACACACACACACACACACACACACACACACACACACACACACACACACACACTTTCTCTGAACTCAAAGCACGGCATTCCCTTTCTCTCAACTTCATTTGTCACTGCCTCTCTCTCATAAACACACACATTGAGCTATTGTCCATTATTTAGTAGTTGTACACCGATGAATTTGGTCATCAACATCCTTCCATCTCACACCAGAAGCTGCTTCTGCGGCTGTGTTTGAGGAGGCTTGTCACATGAGGGTCAGAAAAAAGTCTGGCCTACAAAGTATGTGTTGAAGGCCAGTCTTTCCCCTGTGCATGCAGGCAGTCCTTGACGCTGTTAGTACGCCTTTCTCCCTCCTGTAGATTTATGTAATCGCTTCTGTGTACACTCCCAGCAGAAGAAAAGCACATGCATGTGTATGTACATGCATGCCTACAACTGCGGTGAAAGAAAGAAGCATGTTCACTTTTTTTTTTTTTTTTAAAGCCAAAAGGAATGTTTCTGGAGCTAATTAGTGTTATTTAGTGCATGTTTTATTGCCTTCTGCTGGGCAGGGAGTGAGCAGAAGCAGAGGAATGTAACAGTTGGTACAGATAGCCCTTCCTTCCTGTCAGGTAATTTCTCTTAATGTACTCCACGATTTGACGTAATACATCGAGGTCTGGTGTGTAAATAAATACCACGAATGGAGACAAAGAGTCTTTCCGCTAATAAGCTTCAGGCAGCTTTACAAAGTACACAGCTGCCGTGATCCAGGAAAATCATATTGTTGTTTTTTCCATTTATAATCTCTCAGATTCACCTGTTGAACCCAGGAGTCCAGAATGACATCTGGATGTACATAGCAGAGCCTCTGTGCACTTGGCCCAGCAAAGGCACTTGCTGGGAGAGATGATGAAACACTCCGCGGGTGGGATTTGACAATGTGGCGTGTGGTCAAAAAGCCCAGATGTACTACGCAGCGGGCGTTCTAGCTCTGCTCCAGTGATGGACGGACCTCCTTCATTGCCAGGAATGTTGGGCTCATTTTTGCTTCTCCAATAATTACACTCTCCTACTCTGCATCTTTCTTTTGTCACTCTATGGCTCCAACTTTGCCATAACTGACACAATAGACAACAACTCTAAAATGCATATACGTCGTACAAAGTCGATTGATGCACTTACGTGAGCTATTCTATCATCTGGGATACTTTGGCTTTGTCTTATCAGTGGCCAGCAGCATCTAAGACTCCCCTGCACTTTCATGACGGCGGGTACCAAGCAGTGAGGCTGAGAGGGCAGATGTGGGCCAGAGCACAGCCAGAGATCCTGGGACCAATAGCTCCGCTGCAGCAAAAACAAATACAACACTCTTTGCTTGGTACTGGGGAACTGACAGGGCATAGAGGAGAGGAGGAATGAAATAAGTGGAGACGCTAAAAAGGAAAGAGAGGAGAGGAAAGGTCTAGGAAAGAGGAGAGGAGAGGGAAAAGGTGGATCACAAATAGATGCCATGCATTTCTTTACAACGAGCGCATTTCCTTCTTTATTTATTTTCCCTGTGGGAACATCATGTGCCTGAAGACCTTCGTGTTAGAGCAGTTATGTGTGTTTGTGAATAGTAAAACACTATTTTAGAGCCACCTACCCTGCCCAGTCACCAGCTGCACTCTGTGATGTGTGTTAGTTCTCCGGGCGGAAGATTGCGTTAGCGGAAGCCCATAATACTGACCAGATTCCTCACCAGGCTCCAACAGCCAAATCAAAGCCTGTAAAAGCAAAGCAACAACTGTACGCAAGTGGTTTTATGATAAGTGATGAAATATTGCATCTGTGTAGCTTAAAATATGGCTGTAGCAGGTTTCTGTTTAGTTAGGCAAGTGTGCAGCTGTGTTTCCTCCCTGGATATTGTGTTTACTTTAAAAAGGAATGGGCTGTGATTAAACAAAATAAACAACAAGCTGTTAAAATCAGGGTGCCAATGTGCCCATCATGTGTGCATAAGATGTCACACTGGGATGCAGGAGAAAACTATTAAAAAAAATAAAAAAAATAAAAAGTTTCTGCTTGTGCCGATGTGCGTATTGTATGCGAATTTTCCTGAGGTCTATAATAAGAGGTGGCTTGGCAGGATGAGGAGGGTGTGGCCCCTGTGGCCACAAAATTAAAGAACATAAAAACAAGGGGATGAGGGCAAGAGTGAGTGAGTGGGGGAAACTGAATGGCTGTGGTTCCACGTCTCCGAGTTGTTAAATCCTGCAGTTAAATGAAATGCGGATGGTGACATTAGCACAGAGAGAACTCCCTCACTGCTTGGCACTGATCGCTTCACACTCCTTCATCCCTGTCTCTCAACACCACACAACAAAGACTGCTGAAGATTTAGGATGTGGTTTCTTTGTTGCTTCACACGAATATAGGCTACAATCTATCTCAGCAGACCTCAGAGGGAACATGTTGATGTCTAGGTTCAAATATTCAGGAAGACTCAATTTGCTTTTCAGATTCAGCTGATATATATATAAATATATTAAAAAAATTTCTCACTTTCCACTAGTGGTATTGAAGAAAATGTATTTCATTGTGTGTCTTGTCTGGCACACTATAAACACTGAGGCTGGAAAGAGATTCTTTTAAATGTAATTTTTCAGTGAGGTGAGCAGCAGAAACAAAACTCTACGGACCTCTATTTCACTGGTGTGGCAGCAGTTAATTAGTTTCATGTTTATCAACTTTGGAGCTTTAGCGATCAGCCAGCTAATTTAGCTCGATACAAAGACAGGAAACAAGTGCAAACACCTTCCCAGGCTAAATCTGAAGGTAACAAAATCCAACTTGAAGCACTCTGAAACTCAGCATTTTATTTGTATAAAAACTGAAGTGTTTTTGTTACCTTTGCACAAAGCCAGGCGAGCTCAGCTACCCTGCTGCTTTAGATATGACAGATATGAGAGTGGTATTGATCTTCTCGTCCAAATTCTCCACCAGAAAGTGAATAAGTGCATTCCCTGCAATGCCAAACTATTCCTTTAAAACAGAAGTATCTGTGTAGCTAGTACAGTGGAGCTATTCAACTTCAAAAGCAAGTGGGCTTATTAGGAAAACTACCGAGAGCTAGTGGGCCACCAAGAATGCTCAATCAACTGCTACAGACAACTCTAACAGTATCATGTTTATGGATATATTACTACATCGAATAAACTAGTCATGTGCATTGCTTTACTTTCACTAAAATGGTATCATTATGATTGATTCTTGAAAGCAGCGCAGGACACTGGCGGCTGGCAAAGAAAATAAATACTCGTCAGTCGATTCAGTCTGGAATTGGCAATTCTTACATTTCTTGACCTTCAAGAGCTTTTGAACTTTGATGTTAGCTTAGTTAACCTGAGTTTGTCTGTGGCCCGTCAGCCAAGGGTGCAACGTGAGGCTTGACTGAGCGGATGGCAGGCACAGAGCGGGTGTAGTCCTGTTACAGTCAATCACAGCACATGTTAACGCTAACACTCACTCACTCATTCACTCACTCACTCACTCACACACACACACACACACACACACACACACACACACACACACACACACACACACACACACACACACACACACACACACACACACACACACACACACACACACACACACACACACACACACACACACAGTTTCCCTGATCCTCCCCGTTTCTACACTATCCTGTCAACAAAGTTACCCAATAGATTATCTATGACTCAAAATGCAAACAGCTACCTGCTTATATCCTTATATGTCGAAGGTTCCGCCTGATTTGACAGCTATCTCACAGGGGCCAGATTCAAATTCAAAAGGGCCATATTGAGCCCACGGGGCACTACTTGAATAGGCCTGCAGTATATATAGGTTAGTGAGAAAGAAAGCACCACAGAAAGGCATTAGAATCAGGTACATTACTGTCAGTTTCAGGCTGTTACATATCAAGTATAAATCTCTGGTCCATGATGCCCAGCGAAGCATGAGGTGGAACCCTGCACTACAGTTTATGGGTGTAGAGGGCAAGCAGGTTTGATGGCAGCAGCGAGAAGGACAGAAGGAGGTCTGCAAAGCTGCTGTGAATATAATCTCAAACCTCTCAAAGGCCTTCAAGCTAGAAACTCAAAAAAGTTTGGTTTGACCGCAAGTCTTAAACGTGAAGTCTTTTCTTCCGGTGGTTACTGTTTCTACTTGAAGGCATGTGACTATGTACACACACACACACACACACACGGCCAAAGACGCACGCGCGCACGCACGCACGCACACACACACACACACACACACACACACACACACACACACACACACACACACACACACACACACACACACACACACACACACACACACACATGTACGCACACACACAAAGATGCACACTCGAACGCACACACACGTTGCGGCAAGTTAATGATCGTTACGCGTGAGTAAGTTATAGCATGAAACTCCGTTGACCCTTTCCAAGGGGACCCAGTGCTGTCAAGCTCTACAGCAGTATAAATACATCACGCAGGCATGATGTCATCAGTAGTCGCCAGTGGGCAGGATGTTTCCTAACGTGGTAATCGCTCCACTGTGGGCACTCACTCTGTACCCAAGAGATCAAACTCTTTTTACACTTTTTAGGATAAACATCTTGAGCAATCTACGCCTTCCTTGCAATATGCTTTTCTTTAGCCGTCTCCTTTTAGCTTACGGAAACTATGACTTACTTTTTTCCCAGTGCTGTATTTAAAACATCGCTGGAATGACAGCAACCGAAAAACAAAGAAAGAGACAGATTTGTATGGCACATCAGTTAAATTTGCATGATTCAGTGCAGCCCTGAAATTATCTGACCCTGATTTGGCTGACTATTGGTTTATGGTTTGGGGTACCAGGTGTGTTATTAGAGTTAATGAGCTCTATAGGGATGTAGAAGGAGCTGCAGATAGCGGTGGTTAACCCAAGAGAGCTTAAGGTGGGACGGGAGGGGGCGAAGCTTAAGCTGTCGGTTGAGAAAAGTGAGAGTGGTGCCAGGGGTGAGATCTCCCCCCTGCTGAGTAGCGGAAGTGTGCAAGGCAGGACTGAGGGGTGTGAGGGTGCTGAACAGACACTTGGGCTAATGCGAGCCGTCAGATCTGTCCGCTGCTGCTCCGAAGCCTGAGGTGCCGTAGAAGTGTCTTAGGTCCACAGGCCCGACAGAGGAGAGGGAAAGGAAATGGAGGAGAGGAAAGAGGGCAAGATGAAAGAGAACACATGCAGGCAGAAAGGATAAGGGTGATGTTCTGCAATTTAATGTACGACGTCAAAACCCACAGATCAAAACTATCTCTAGCTACTTTCCAATTCCCCCAGATTGTCTCAAGGCCTGGATATAAATTCAAATTTGAAAGGTCCTCGGCTGAATTCATTCAGCTTTTCTTTTTTTGTTGCTGTGGTTTTTAAATCATAAAGCAGGTCAGACATAAATGGTACAAAAGAGTCAAAATGCTCAGTCAGATGGGATATGCAGAAAAAAAAATTATTCAACAACTGTGCCATTTGAACAGCCAGTTTGGACCGCTATAAGTTTGTGATGTCACAGTGATTTTGTTATGTCACAAACTCACGCTCATATCCCCCCTCAGCACGGCCCACTGTCCAACCTTTTATCTGGAAGAAAACATCGAGCAGTCATTCAGTCGCGGAGCTAGGAAGCTACAAAACCACAGAAAACCAAAGGCGAGTCAGCCAATCAGAAGCGAGAGTCAATGATATAAATACGCCTTAAAGTCACAGACACAAAACAGATTGTTCTTGGCAGAGGCCAAGAGAGAAGCTGAGCAGAGATGTGAAATTATACTGAGATGGTTTTTGCAAGAATACAAATAAAACACCAGAAAAGTTTAAAATATTGGACCTTTAAGAAAGGGTAATAAATATATGACTTCATTTCCCCCCCCCCAAAAGTTATACAAAACAATACTTTAGGTAAATGTTATTCCAACAGGAGTAAATCAGTAAGTGCTGGAGACTATTTTTTCAGCATTATGTGGTGCAAATATTTACAGTACCAGGAAGGTGTACTGAACGTGGGACTGACTCACAATAAACTACAGTGGCTACATTCATAAATTCATGGTTGCCAGGTGCACCAGAGAGTAGACTTGAGGGACGGAGGAGTCACTATCATCCCAACATGTCTGATGTGTGGCGCTGTGCACATGTGTGGCCTGCTGCAGTCAACTGATGTGGGATGACTGTGCACCATCAGCATTTGTAGAAAAAGCGAATCAGATGTCAGACACGCTGATAAAAGCAGCTCACGGAGGAAGCGTATACGTTTGTGTGCTCGTGTGTGTTTGTCTCTTTGCATGTGTGTGTTATTGCATCCCTAATTATGGATTACAAAAAACCCATAATGATTGTGTTACCGTGCTGTGACGCACAAGACCATTCACTTCACAGGCAATACTTTGTGATAGTTGTGTGTGTGGGTGCGCAGTAGAGTGTGGGTGGACGTGTGTGTCCGTGTGAAGAGCCGCAACCAATGTGGACGTTGACTAGTCAGAATGAAGGGCTCAGGCAGCATCGGAGGGTGTGTCCGCCATGTTTGTGGTGTGTGTGTATTTGCGACACAGGTGGGGCGATGGCTACTCACTTCCTCCCAGAGGAAATCATAAATGCACCCACTTGGCTTTAACTGTGCTTCTTCCCCTCATCTAATGACTGCAATACTGCCACGGCCTGTAAGAGAATGAAACAAAGAGACAAAGGCCGACAGAGACATTCTACAGGCAGCTCTATTTTTCTATTTTCTAATTTTACACTGATGAAATTCATGCATTTAAGAATGGGAATGTGATGTGAGACTAATAGTTAGTGTGGGAGTTTTACAGCAGCATCCAGCTGTTCTCATAAGCAAAGATAAAGAGCTTTTACAGTGAAAGGGCGGGCGGCTGCTCCGGGGGCTCGAGAACAGGTCTGGCTTTCTCCCCATAGGGAGTACACCTGCACTGGGCTTCAGGAAGAGGGAGAGGTCTCCGGAGCGGTAGAAGAATAAGCAGGCCTTGGAGCTGAGAATATGAGTGAGAACTGAAAATGTGTGAGAAGCTACCAAAAGCATGAAGTAATTGTTTCCTGGATGGATAATGACGGGAAAATGGCAGTCCTTACGTTGTTACATTCCTCTTTTCATGTCCTGTTGTGAAAAGCAGTTATGATTAATTACTGACGTGGCCTAGGCGATTTGAAGAATGGGTTTAACCTTGTTTGACATAAGATGATGAAAGTAATAAGAATTTTTTTTTTCTCTCCTTTTTTGTCTCTTTTTAAAATATAAGACAATTTTACCAACTTGGACCTTGACGAATCCTTAAAGTATAAAGAGTGTAGTAGACTGACTGTGAGGTGAGCTGCAGATGTAGCGGTGTAAACTAGCTGATGACTCCTATGAACCTCAGACTTAATGTAGGGATATTGAAGGTATTGACGAACGGGAGGTGTAAACAAAGTGGCATTGCGTTGGCCAGTTCATGGAGATAATTAGTGTTGGAGTCTATGATAAGATTAAAGTTAAAGTTATTTTTTCTTGTTTATTACACTAAGTAAATTTATTATTTGCATTTTTATATTTCAGGCAGGTGGGCACTGCAGTACACTCCATCCTACTCTGGAATGTTTTTTTTCTAAATTTTTTTTTTTTTAAATAAAATAAGAGTTCAGGTTGAAACACACTTGTGCCACATCATCAAAATTTATATCAAGAATCATAGGATTTTGGGGGTAGTTGTAAAAACTACAAAAATGTTGGTGTCGGGAAAAACCTAGTAGAATGTGCTGTACGTATTGTTAACACCCTCTGTAGTGTTGTAAATGGTGATGTGGAGGATGGGGGCTTGATGAAAGCTCTGGCTGATGGAGTGGTCCGCAGTGAATGAAACGGGGTAATAGATAAGTGGAGCTGGATGAAGTAACTAAGGCTTAATTGATGAGGTTGCAGAGTCCACATAACCTTAAAGTCCCCTGTTTTTAGAAAGAGTCAAACACTTTTCAAACCTAGATGGCCTAAAGCTGGGCCATCCAATGGCCAAAAGAGAGCAGCTGAAGAGTAATTAGATCCTTTCTTATACTCCTGCTCTGGCCAATCATCTCACAGTGCTGCCTTTGTACATTGTGCTTCAGCAACTGGGTTTAATAGAGGCATAAATGAAAGGGGCAGGGGAGAGATCCTACTGGGAAATAACACTGCACTAGTTGTCTAGTAAAACATGCATAACATTTACATCATTGCACACGTATATTACAGACAGCTGGCATGCTCTCATCAAGAAATATTTTGAACTGTAGTGTGTGTGTGTGTGTGTGTGTGTGTGTGTGTGTGTGTGTGTGTGTGTGTGTGTGTGTGTGTGTGTGTGTGTGTGTGTGTGTGTGTGTGTGCGTGTGTTTGCAAAAGTTTTACCATGTTTTTAAAAAAAAATTTTTTTTAGGTGAGATAAAGTAAACCACTGCAGGAAACAAGCATTTACAATTTAATGTTCTTAAATTGCTAATGCATTATTATTTTATCTATTTTTATTTTATAAACTGAAAAAAAACAACTAATGTGGCATGTGCAAACGTTTCAGCACCTTTCTACTCTGATGCACAAACAGAGACTACATAGTCATCAATAGAAAACTGTATCTGCAGCCTCATCACAAAAGTCAATGTCTAAAGTATGCATAAGTCAGTGTCCTTTGGAAACAAGTGCTGTGGACAAATGAAGTTCAAATTCAGCCTTTTTAGCCTTAAACACCAAAGATGTGTGTATTACTGACTTAGTACGGTGGGCAAACGTACACATGCCACAGTTAATGTTAAATTATTTCTTTTAAGTCCTTCACACAAAACATAGCATCAAGATTTGAAGAATGGTTTGTTTTTGATGTGGTTTTTTTTCAGTTGTTGCATTAGTTATATTTACTTCTTTTCACTTTGAAAATCAAAAAAATATATTGAATTTGCTCTTTGCATACAACTGTATGCGCACGTACAGTATGCGAGTCTGATGATGATGATGATGATGGCAAAAATCCTGGGATTTTTTTTTTGTGTGTTAAAGTTCTAAGGTAGTCGACTCCAATAAACAACTGTTGAATAGTAATGGCTGTTGGTTGATGGATGACTGCTGAGGATGGCAGCAGGATTTCTTCTGTCACTTAGCTGTGACTCAGTCTTGCAGGAGTATGTGGACGTTATCTGTAAGCTGTAAACAATTATTTTCATAAGGGGAGTATTGATTAATCAGTTGTTAGTACTCCCCAGGATGAACTATCCAATAAGATAGTTGGATAATCTTAGGAATCTTCTTTAACCTGGCGATATGAGCCTAATAGCATACTAATGTTAGCATTTAGCTCAAAGAACGACTGTGTCCATCATTGTTCATGTTGTTTCATCCACTCAATTAATCCTTTAGATATATACATATCAGGGGAAAAATAAAGAAGCCGCTGCTTAAAAATGATTTAAATATTGATCAGTGGTGAAATTGTTGTCATCTTTTCCCTATCTATTAATGAATTAATGAATTGTTTCTGCAGGTCACAGTTCACTAAATCAAATCAGGGCAAACTCAAACAAATTTATAAAATGTCCCTGGTATCTGGCTCAATAAGTCATTTATTGTGTCTTTTTGATCTGTTTGTATATGTTATAGATACATGTATGTGTGGGGGGTCTGTCTGACAGTTGATAATGAGGGAGGTGGAGGGAGACCCAGGAGATACAAGGCACTGACCCCTGGGATGTCCTGCTGGAACATAAGAGGAGGAAGGTCAGAAGGGGCACATCTTGGAGGTACAGGAGGGGCTGGAGAGCTTGGATGGGGGGATGAGAGAGAGCGGGGAGGGGTGGGGACGGGGTACACCAAACATGAAGCCCCAACTCATGAAAACCAGATGAAGGGCAAGACTGGATGACTCTCTGGGGCTATGAAGGGAAGGAGGGGGGAGGGGGGGGAGAGAGAGAGAGAGAGAAAGGGGCTCATAAAGCTGTCAGAGTCCGCCCGCATCTCTCTATCATCGCTCAGTGTGCACCAGATGCGTTACTTCTGGCACTAGTCCTCATGAATGTTTCAATCATAGGCCAACATGTATACAGCATATATATGTGTTTAATCTGGGACTGACCCAGAGTCTTGACAAGTTATGTCTGCTACACACTAACAACTGAGGTTGATGGACTGCTGAGGAAGAATATATTGTAAGAAAAGACATTTGTTCTCTGCCTTTGCAAAAAAAATGTTCTTCCTCCCGGAAGATGACACTAAATACCACACAAAAGGCTCTTTTAGTTTCAAGTGAAGTCATATTAGCCCTGTGTGTCTGCCTCTAGAAATGTATATATGCTGCTAAAGGAAGGGATGCAAATAGCTCATATGAAAAGAAAACATTCTCTACATTTTTTTTGTTGCAGTGGAGCACGATAAGGAATTCCTACCAGTGCGGCGGCATCATCGAGAGTTCAGATTCGATCTGTCACGAATCCCT
This sequence comes from Brachyistius frenatus, assembly GCF_029030835.1. Taxonomy (NCBI): domain Eukaryota; kingdom Metazoa; phylum Chordata; class Actinopteri; family Embiotocidae; genus Brachyistius; species Brachyistius frenatus. The sequence goes on along the minus strand of NW_027210605.1, from coordinate 821,641 downwards.
GAGGGGGAGGCAGTCACTGCTGCTGAGTTTCGAATATACAAAGACTTCATCCATGAACGTTACGATAATGAGACCTTCCGTATCAGCGTCTACCAGGTGTTGGAGGAACACTCTGACAGGTAAGCTTGGGTATATTGTTATGTGTTAAAATAACCAAAAAAAATGATCAATTTAGTGTCGATCAATTGATTGACATCCATGTTAAGTCATGTTTGCAGTGCAGCTCTTTCAAAATATCTTCATACCGAAACGACATGATTTCCACTGATCCCCAAAACAACATGCATTACAATTTTCCTTAAATCTCAACAACAGAACAGATAATTTGACCCTTTGAGAGGAGAAGCGGCAGGCGTAGCAGACCTTTGTCATCATGGTAACAGTAATAAACAAGTGGTTAAAATTGTGAAAAGGTCACAGTTTGTTTGGATTAGGCACCAAAACTTCACATTAACGATGGTTCTGTTTTATTCGAGTGTATCAGTAAGCCATAACAGTTTAATGGCGTGCCAGCATACACAAACCTGCACCCAAAAAGTTTAATGAAACTGTAATGACATTTTTTATTTTATATCTGTGGTTTTCCTACTTGTACATGTCAAAATATTTGTGAAAAAAAAACCTGTTGCTAATTAAGTATTTGGGTTTTGGACTTAACAAATCAAGAAATTTCAAGGAACCACCCTGGGACATTTGAATTAATAAATTAATCAAGAATTAGCAGTTATCAATCTTGTCTTTAAAGTCTGAATACTTCTCTGAATCGATTACGATTTTGACACACCTTCTCTATGTGGTTAATCTGTACCATCCAGAAGGTGTATGTAACTCTGGAATGGCTCATGTCCTGCTCTCTTCAACCCCTCTTAAAGGTTTCTGTTGTCCAGAGGAAACAACACAGTCATTTATTCCTTTGCCAGAGACATGCCTGGGTACATGAATGAACCAGGGCTCTGTGACACACTATCTGCCCACTCAGAAAATAGGTCGAGATACATGAATGGTCACATGAAGAACAAGGGGTTTTAGTCTCCAATGGTGAAGGAGTAAAAAAAATCCAGAGTTCACTGTTGGACAATATGACTGACTTGTATAAAAACCATTCCTCTCACTACTTTTCACACAGGTTTTTTTTCTCTTCCACAGCTGTGTTGACACACTCTCTCTCTCTCTCTCTCTCTCTCTCTCTCTCTCTCTCTTTCTCTCTCTCTCTCTCTCTCTCTCTCTCTCTCTCTCTCTCTCTGGGTCTTCGGCTTCCTGGCTCTCCCACTAAATTTCAGCCAGTGATGGACTGTGTGTAGTGTATGAAAGGGCCGGTCGTTTATAAAGCCATTATTGTCAATTAAGAAAATGAAGTGTTCCCCTGGGCCTCACCATCTGGAGCCCTACCCACCTCCCTCCTTCGCTCTCTGTCTTGCTCCATCACGCTCTTTGTTTCACTCCGTCACAGTCCTCTGACTCCCTCTCTCCACTTCATTACTTCGCTTCGTGCTTCAGTCACTTAGCCTTACAATCTGTCACATGGTTTAACTTTCTTTTTTTTTTAAATTGTGCATGTTCATATCCAACTTTAAATGTGTCCTCTGTGCCCCCTTTTCAGGGAGTCAGACCTGTTTCTGTTGGACTCAAGGGTGATCTGGGCAGCAGAGGAGGGCTGGTTGGTGTTCGATGTGACAGCTACCAGTAACCACTGGGTCCTGAACCCTGGCAGAAACCTGGGTCTACAGCTAGCCCTGGAAAGCACAAATGGTGAGAGTCACTCATAATGGTAAATTACCTGGCACTTAGGCCACAGATGGCCATCTTACTAGTGTTACACATTTTTGCACAAAAATATACTGTATATGAAGAAAATACATCAGATATTGACAAAAGGACAAAAGTACAAAGCCTGAACTGGCCCCAGACCAATTTTGGGTCCAATTCGCACCTCTCAACAATCGCAGGGGACATTCTGGATTTGAGATTGGTCTGAACTGAATATCTGCACAAATGCTTGTGTACTCTGAGGGGTTTACAGACATAATCTTAATTTTACTGTGTGGATCGGCATCTCCTGATTTAAAATGGAAAAGTAAGGAAACATTCAGCAAAAATCCGCAATGGCCGAGGAAAGTGAGCTGAATGGGAAGAGAATCAGTCACGAATCCCACAAGCAGGAATATTATGATGGAAAAGTATCTCCATGTCAAGAAGGTCATAGGAAATTTGTAATGACCACAGGTCCAACCCTCCACCTGTGTACAAGTAACAAAATTCTTAGCTTGCAGCAGTCGCTTGTACTAGCCCCATTTGTTGCTAACTTACGGTTAGAATATTAAAAATCTTTTAAATGTAGTTTTATCTCACGCTTTTAAAATCACTTCAAAATGCACCACACATCAGGGGATGAAAAAACTGAAAAATGATCGTATAGATAAATCAAGACTCCCATAGTGTAAACAAGAACTTAAATATTCTCAAAGATAAGATTTGTTGTGGTGTTGTTGTACACATTGCGTGTACGTGGGGGTAATCATCTTCAATACTGCATAAGTGCTGTTATTGAAATTATGAATTAAATACAGCCAGTTACCACAAATTACACCTCCACGGCCTGCTCAGAATATTAACGAGTTTCTGCTATATTTAAGTGTCAAAATAGCACTATAACAAACCCAAGTTAATTGCACTTACCACATTACTGTGGAGCTGATAACACTGGATGTTTAACAGACACGAAGGTTGGCACTACCCTGTAACATGCATAAGTCTAAACCATTGCTGTAAAAGCCAACAAATAGGATTTGTTCTTTGTGTGCACACAGAAAACATAAATCAAACCCAACTTCTCATCATTCATCATCAGTCATTCATCACCACCATCATTTGTTATACCCGCATCATCATTAGCAGGCATGTGGAAAATATACGGTCTTATCTTGAGGATAACATCATAGTGGGAGTTTGTCATGATGAGACTCAAATGTTTGTCAGTGGAAAACTTTATCAACAAACAGCGGGCAGTACAAGACGGTGTATGAGAATATTATCTCTCACCACATGGCAGGATGTTACATGTTAGGTGAGGAAAACAGACAGTCTATTCCTTTCAAGTTGTGGGAGGGGTGAGCTGCAGAAGCTGTATCCACGAGTGTGTGTTTGTATGTTGAATCGGGTATGAAGGTTTATGGGTGAGCAAGTACAGACAGGCGCATGGGACGTCCTGTCGCCAGCAGCGACCAGAAGCCTAGATTTACCACCATACAGTGATCAGACACACATTCTTCTGTGCGAGAACAAGATAGACACTGCAGCAGCGCATGTATACGTGCGTGCACAAACGCACCCACACAGACACACAGACTAACACAAGCAGAGAGGCTTTGATGTTCAGTCCTGCGTTTGTTCTTGGCATTTCAGAGGCAGAGGGCTGAGAAAAAAGAGAAAGGTGAATTCCTTTCAAGAAAATCATTTTTATAAGTGAATGTTGCATTATAGACAGAACAAACGTGTTTTAAAAAAACAAGCACACGCATGAAAAATAAACTTAAGTGGGCATACATTCATTTAATTTCAAAAGCACAACCTTCCTCCTTTCTACATCGCCCTGTATGAATACAATCTGGGTTTCTTTGACTTGCCAACACCTGTTGTATTGTTCTCTCTGTCCCCCCCTGCAGGAGAGAGTATTAATCCACGTGTGGCAGGACTGATTGGGCGCAGTGGGCCTCAGAATAAACAGCCCTTCATGGTGGCCTTCTTCAAAGCCACTGAGGTGCACCTGCGAAGCATCCGCTCAGCGCCAGGCGGGGCCAAACAACGAAATCCCAACCGCTCCAAAGGGGCAAAGAGCCAAGAGGCACTCCGAGTGGCCAATATTGCAGGTAAACACAGAAAGTGTGTGTTTTGTGTATATATTCAGTGCTGATTTATGTTGTTGTGCTGTGCTAACCCCTTGTTTAATCTCTCTTTTGCTTATTCTGTGAGGAATTCATGGATTGGAACACAGATGAATGGTCCTTATGAGGAAGTACAAGGGGCAACATACGCAGCATACTCATTGACATGCACACACATACACAACTATGCAAAGATACTAACGTTTTGTTACTGGAGCTGATGGGATTCCTGCAAGACAAAACCTGTGATGCATATTCAAGGTCTTTGTTTAGGAGGTGTGAGAGGGCTGTGTTTATGTGAGGCTCTGAAACATTATACTATAATGCCTGCGCTTCAAATGTGCCTCTGCTGTCTTTGTTTATTTACACAAGCATTACAGAGCAGTTGGGGCCAAGTTCCCTGCGTGGAGGTAAGGCAGCACAGGCTTTCATGGCAGAACACATCTGCGGTGTGCTGTGGGGAACAGGGCCACAACACATGGGCCAAATGGGCCTGTTTGGAACTTTGGATACCGTTGGTCTTTAACTGGATGATGAGAACCAGTCGCTCATGATCATTTCCAATGTGAACCGCTTTCAGCAACTAATGTACCACAGAGCCCCAGAGGTCACCAGAAGAAGAGATACCATTCGATAAAAAAACAGACAATCCTTTTCTGCCACATGGACGGGGTAAAAGGGAAAAGAAATGTTGATATGAGTGAAGAAAAGAGCTATGATAAATGTGGAGAAGCTAAACTGTGTGCACATCTGTTTCATCTAGTGGAAACTCAAAGCCCAGCAGAGTGACCCCTGAGCAGGGTGGCCCATTCACTTGAAACAATTACCAAACTGCTGAGAACTGGGGCTGATTTCCTTCAGTCATTGTTTAAATGTTAATGTTTTGTATGAGGACACTGGCTGTGTTTATGTCTGTTCTTTATCATTTCTGCCTAATTGGAGTCTGACTACAGTAAATAGTTACCCTTGTAGCTGAAGAGAATAACAGCTCTTGTACTGAAGTATAATCTCTCTCTTTTTCCTCTGTCTGTTCCTCAGAAAACAGCAGTACTGATCAGAAGCAGGCGTGTAAGAAGCATGAGCTCTACGTCAGTTTCCGAGACTTGGGGTGGCAGGTACGGAAACCATTCCATGTCTGAGCCGCCACAATGGCTTGGCTAAATCTTATCCCAGAATCCTGATGAATGACCACCTTTAAATGCTAGAGCCCAAGGACTTGATTTCCACAGGGGACAAGTCCACTTCACTTTTACAATTTCAGACCAGTGTACCAGCTAAAATTCCTCTGAATGCTCTCATTTTAATGTCCAAAAAAGAAAGGCTTTCAACTAAAAATAATTCCAGATGCATTCATTGGATCAGCTTCATTGTGCCTACAGGAGCTAGCATAAGAATTTTTTAGTTTGGGTTTGCCTTTCAGGTTATGTGAAGGCTGTTCAAACCCTCTAGGTGTGATCAAAAAGTTAAAAGACTGTGATTTTAACAACCAAAAACCTGATTTCAATCTGTCCGTCATCCCCTTCAAAGTAGTCCCTTTGCACAGAGATAAACCACTCTCAGCGCTCCTACTATCCATAGTACATTCCCTGTAGTGACATTCTGTAAACTCATCAAGCACCATCTGCGATTCGCGCTAGATCTCCTCCAAGGTGTCAAAACAGTGACCCTTGGGATTGAACTTCATTTCAGGGAACAGAAAGGAGGCAAGGAGCCAAATCCTGTGACTGGCGGAGGTGAGGGGGGTCTGGTTGTTGGCCCAGTATAAGCCTGTGGGAGAACCCAATTGCATCGTGCCACAGTTCAGGTCGTTTGCACCAATTGCTTTTCCTCAGACGCCTCAGAACGTCACAGTAAAATTCAGCATTAACAGTCTGACCGTGGTGGACAAATTCATGTTGCACAACCCCAAGAAAATCAAAGAAAACCACCAGCATACTCTTGGTTGTGCTCTTGGCCAGAGGTTCCTTCTTTGGTCTTGGACAGTGATGTTCCCCTCTTAAAACACGTATGTCACTCAAAACACCTTGCCTAGCTCCTTGTTAAATTTCCATAAGCTTTCTGAAGCATTTCGGTTGCTGTTTTCCTGAGTTTGAGGTCTATGTTGAAATTGCAAATGATTATGTACCAGTGGTCTCAACATGTATAACTAAAGGTGCGGATGTTGATCAAGCGAGATAAATTGGAATACTGACACATGACAGGTTTAGCTCCGTGCTATGCTCCATTCCCCACAAATGGAAAAATCTCTGAACTTTTTCATCGCACCATGTATGTAGCCTGAAAAGATCTGCAGACATGACTGAGGGCTGAAAGAAAACACATAAAACTCCTCTTCCCATTATATATATATATATAAATAAATCTAGCTGGTTGATAAAAATTCCCAAACTTGACTTTCTCTCTATCTTCACTCTCAGGACTGGATCATCGCTCCAGAAGGATATGCAGCATACTATTGCGAGGGAGAGTGTGCCTTCCCTCTGAACTCCTACATGAACGCCACAAACCATGCCATTGTGCAAACCCTTGTGAGTAACCATGAAACCAGAAAACAAAAACGCAGCAGTCATGTTAAGAGTCTAATCATCTCATCAAATGTCAAGACAATGTAGCCGCTGTTCAGACTTCTGTATTTAATCAACCAAAAGAGTTGCAGACTGTATTTTAGTGTAAGCTGTCATCAGGGATTTGGCAGCGATGTGACACACAACAAATGTTGCAAGGGCATCATTTTCAGCAGCATTCGTGCTCCTGTGTGATACATCCTGTTAACTATTTGTCAGAACTCATGGAGTTGTGATGAATTTAACAGCTGATTCCTCCTATTCTTCCCAGGTTCACTTCATCAACCCAGATACAGTTCCTAAACCCTGCTGTGCCCCCACCCAGCTCCACGCCATCTCTGTGCTCTACTTTGATGACAGCTCCAACGTCATTCTCAAGAAATACCGCAACATGGTGGTCAGAGCTTGTGGCTGCCACTAGACTGTCAGCTTCTGCAAATGGACACATACATATGCACACACTCATGAGCAGTGAGGGCTTCCCCTTGCTCTCATTTGAAATCATGAGAATGAATCATGAAATATAGTACATGCATATTATGAACGTTCTTTTGTGGAAAAAGCTTGTTTCATTTTCAAGATTGTCCTGAAGTTAACATACTGTTGTGTGGCCGAACATGAATTTCAACCAATTTAAGACTCTTCGCCACAAGTACACACACACACACACACACACACACACACACACACACACACACACACACACACACACACACACACACACACACACACACACACACACACACACACACACACACACACACACACACACACACACACACACACACACACACACACACACACACACACACACACACACACACACACACACGTTTGTGCTTTCTACTGTGTATACAAGACATTTAAAGCAGTGATTGTACTGTATATTCATTCAGTCAACAATCTTTTGTTTATTTCAATAATTATTATAATTATTGTAGTTCATTCTTTTACTGTAGATGTTTATTATATATATATATATATATATATTTAAAAAAATATATACATATATATATATATATATATATATAAAAAAATATACATATATATATATACATATATATATTTATATATATTTTTATATATATATATATGTGTGTGTGTGTGTGTGTGTGTGTGTGTGTGTGTGTGTGTGGCTGAGAGATGAGGAAGGAATTTATTGTTTCTATGTACAATATCGTGTAAATAATTTTTTCAAACAAAGCAAGTGTATTTATTTCCTGGAAAGTCTCTTGGATTTGTGTTTTTTTCCTGTATGTAATGCCGGCTGTTTTCTTTCTCATGATAGTACACAAAAACTCAGAGGAAATGAAAAGAAAGCTGACAGAAAATTACTTCGACATGAGCATTGAGTTAAAACTCGATGCACTCTCTGTGCCTCACAAATCCTGATACATTTTTAAAAACAACAATCCACGGAGCTGCCAGACAGATGAGAGACAGAGGGATCTTTGTATGAAGCATCTTGTTCTGTGTGCAAGACATTTTCAGGTTTATATTTCTCTGCTGTAATACAATCTGTCATATTTAAAAGGTCTATTTATTGAGAGCTGACTAAGCTGTTCAACAGTGTGCTCCAATGTCTCAACTATGTTTTACTGCTGAATTGGTACAACAATAAACGGGGATAAAAAGCAACAAAGCCACCTTGAGATGTGTTGTTTAATCGGGATGAAAGGCTGAGTTACGCTGCCAAGTTGGAGAAGGACACATGCTGGTGTTGTACTTTCTTACATGTTCCCACACAAATATTTGCTTAGATTGAAGCTTCATCCTTTACCTGCTGACCTGGGGTCTGTCACAAATGTTTCTACAATCATAAGCAAACTGAAAACCTCTCAGGCTTGGTTTCTTTGTGTGTACAGTGGGTACGGAAAGTATTCAGACCCCTTTAAATTTTTCACTCTTTGTTTCATTGCAGCCATTTGCTAAAATCAAAAAAGTTCATTTTATTTCTCATTAATGTACACTCAGCACCCCATCTTGACAGAAAAAAACAGAAATGTAGAAATTTGTGCAAATTTATTAAAAAAGAAAAACTGAAATATCACATGGTCATAAGTATTCAGACCCTTTGCTCAGTATTGAGTAGAAGCACCCTTTTGAGCTAGTACAGCCATGAGTCTTCTTGGGAATGATGCAACAAGCTTTTCACACCTGGATTTGGGGATCCTCTGCCATTCTTCCTTGCAGATCCTCTCCAGTTCCGTCAGGTTGGATGGTGAACGTTGGTGGACAGCCATTTTCAGGTCTCTCCAGAGATGCTCAATTGGGTTTAGGTCAGGGCTCTGGCTGGGCCAGTCAAGAATGGTCACAGAGTTGTTCCGAAGCCACTCCTTTGTTATTTTAGCTGTGTGCTTAGGGTCATTGTCTTGTTGGAAGGTGAACCTTCGGCCCAGTCTGAGGTCCAGAGCACTCTGGAAGAGGTTTTCTTCCAGGATATCTCTGTACTTGGCCGCATTCATCTTTCCTTCAATTGCAACCAGTCGTCCTGTCCCTGCAGCTGAAAAACACCCCCATAGCATGATGCTGCCACCACCATGTGTCACTGTTGGTATTGTATTGGGCAGGTGATGAGCAGTGCCTGGTTTTCGCCACACATACCGCTTAGAATTAATGCCAAAAAGTTCAATCTTGGTCTCATCAGATCAGAGAATCTTATTTCTCATAGTCTGGGAGTCCTTCATGTGTGTTTTGGCAAACTCTATGCGGGCTTTCATATGTCATTGCACTGAGGAGAGGCTTCCGTTGGGCCACTCTGCCATAAAGCCCCGACTGGTGGAGGGCTGCAGTGATAGTTGACTTTGTGGAACTTTCTCCCATCTCCCTACTGCATCTCGGGAGCTCAGCCACAGTGATCTTTGGGTTCTTCTTTACCTCTCTCACCAAGGCTCTTCTCCCACGATTGCTCAGTTTGGCTGGACAGCCAGGTCTAGGAAGAGTTCTGGTCGTCCCAAACTTCTTCCATTTAAGGATTATGGAGGCCACTGTGCTCTTAGGAACCTTGAGTGCTGCAGAAATTATTTTGTAACCATGGCCAGATCTGTGCCTTGCCACAATTCTGTCTCTGAGCTCCTTGGACAGTTCCTTCGACCTCATGATTCTCATTTGCTCTGACATGCACTGTGAGCTGTAAGGTCTTATATAGACAGGTGTGTGCCTTTCCTAATCAAGTCCAATCAGTTTAATTAAACACAGCTGGACTCAATGAAGGAGTAGAACCATCTCAAGGAGGATCAGAAGAAATGGACAGCATGTGAGTTAAATATGAGTGTCACAGCAAAGGGTCTGAATACTTATGACCATGTGATATTTCAGTTTTTCTTTTTTAATAAATTTGCACAAATTTCTACATTTCTGTTTTTTTCTGTCAACATGGGGTGCTGAGTGTACATTAATGAGGAATAAAATGAACTTTTTTGATTTTAGCAAATGGCTGCAATGAAACAAAGAGTGAAAAATGTAAAGGGGTCTGAATACTTTCCGTACCCACTGTATGCATGTCTGTGTCTGTGGTTTATGTCTATGAGATCATTGTGGGCTCTTTTCTGCATTTGAGTGACTGATTGTTTGCACATGCATTTTATTGTAACGAACATTGAGTTTAGGTGTCATGAAATGTGCTAAAATGGCTTGCACGGTATTTGACATTGACATCATAGTGAGAACACCATTAATTAAAGAGAATAGTGGGAATAATACTGGCAGCATGTGTGGGGGCTGTTTACCGTGCTATAAAACCATTTACAGATGAATATAATGAGATGGGACAGTTTGTATTTTCAAAAACATTTGGTCAGCTGTTATTTAAACTCTATGTTAAGTCCAAAGTTTGAGGTATTGTTGCATTGGACCAAAAGTTTACCAAACAATCCAGTGTAAGAAATATCATAAAAAAAACACACAGTTATATAAATAAACACCTTTCTGACAAAGTGTCAAAAGTTAAAAACTGTAACATTCACAAAATATGTATAACAACAAACACTATAACAATTGCTGTCCTGGATTCTATACCACCCTCCCAGGATGGTCGTTATAAGACGGACTTCTGGCACACTGTTTTATAGTGTAGTGTAGTATACTCCTTGAATGTAGGTGAGGAGAAGAGTGGAACGAAGTACTCTCGGCTCCAACATGAGAAGCTCCTAAAAATAGTCTGGAATTAAAAGTTTGGCTTCATCTATAAGCCAGGGCTGCTGCTGGACCTCCCATGAAGCTCTTCATCTCTCTTTCGCACTACATTCATTTATATGCCACCAGGTGTCCCTTGCCCTGAAGCTGCATGTTTCTGGTCTGCAGTTACTGGCTGCGCCAACATACACAATGTTTATTATCTTTCTATTTTGTCTTTTCTCTCTCCGCTCAACTCTCACCACAACCGGTTGAGGCAGATGGTTGCCTTCCTGAGGTTTTCTTCCTGTTAAAAAGGAGTTTTTTTCCCTTGCAGTCATCATTAATGCGGTAATTGTTTAATTGTTGGATTCTTTTCTGTAATATTGTGAGGTTCTGTTGTTGGGGCTTTACTTTGTCATGTGGCCTGAGATGACTTGTGTTGTGATTTTGCACAAGATAAATAAAATGTAATCAACCATTTTTGACATTTTACATTATTAACTTTTATTATTAATTCATATTTGTGAAAGTGTCACACAATAATTGTATGTGGAAGAGAAAGGAGGCTGAAACATAAAATAACCACGATAGGTACACAAGTTCACTTGCTGATACAGTTATTTGCGAATGGATCCTTGACAATAGAATTGTTGAAAGAGTAGTGCGCTTCACTGAGGGTGCATAAGAAAGCCAGGGTGTTCAGACTTTTGAACTGTTTCTAGAAACTGAACAAATTCCTGAAAAGCAAGTCCCACCAAGACAAGCAAAAAGTACCAGTAACTGACAAACGACCTGTGATGGATCAGGTACTCAAATATCTGAGCCCTGGGTTTTAATAACAAGATTAATGGTTTTGTATTTATCGCCATGTATAATACCAATTCTATCTATTCTCTTGTGGCATAGTTCTTTCATTGACAGCTTACTTTGTGTTGAGTGACAGTAACACAGATATACGCTGCCCTCTGCTGGGGAAAATTACACAGTGTGTTTTTCTATAAAACATTACGAGTTATGACTTAGTTTGTTTATACATCTACACCTCCTATCGAAGTGAACTCTTTTACTGTCCTCCTTCTCACTATCATTACCTGACCTGAAGGATTTTTACTATTTATTGAGACAAACCCTATAGATAGAGGAGGATCCTCTGAGGACAAAAAAAAAAAAAAAAAAAAAAAAAAAAAATCCCCTCCACCTCCACACTTTCATTTTCACATGAAAGTTTCGCTATGATTCGTACACGTTTATGAATGTGCTTGCGTGAGTGTTTGTGTGCGCGCTTCTGGCCTACGATTACTGCTTCTTGGTGCTACCTTGCCACTGACTCATAGGGACGAATTAAAGAACAATTTCCAAATTAGAAATCAACACTTTATTGAATTTAGCAGTTTTATGGACTATATGTCTTAACACTACTCCCTGTTGTGTTTACATTTACATGGTTAAAAGATGATGTCTTGCTTTAATGAGCAACGTCAAAAAAAAAAAGCATCGCATTTGCAGCATTGTTTAGAAATGATCATCGCATCAAAATCACATTTCAGCCCAGTGACCTCGTTTTTCACCCTCCCACAGACACCTTCCTAAGAGTGATTAAACGTTTGCTGCAACTCAGTAAGAAGGGGGAAACCGAAAGTATTAATGCTTTCGCTTTCGCTCTTAAGAGCGCACTTAGGTTTGGTAGCAACTTCTGCATGTAAGTTTCTGTTGAAACCTGTTCGTCTGTAATTTATAAACTTCATTTAATTCAGAGTCTTAATATTACCACAGACGTTTGAGCAGCATCAGAACAAAATATTGTTTTTTTTTTTTTTTTTCCAGACTGCCGGGTGAGGCCGTGAGTAAATTGCGCTCGAGTTACTTTGCACATGTCTCTGTGACATTTCAAAGTGGACTTCTGTTTCTGGAAGACGCAGCATGCACTGAAAATGGATGAGCGAGCTAAGTTGCACCTGAAAGAGTGGCTGATAGTGCAGGTAGAGAGTGGCAGATATGAAGGACTGTGTTGGGAGGATGAGGCCAAAACTATGTTCAGGATCCCGTGGAAGCACGCAGCCAAGAAGGACTACAAACAGACGGAGGATGCAGCTCTGTTCAAGGTCAGGTATCAGTCCGTTTCTATCATACTGCTATTAAACCATTTTTCCATGCTTTTGCAGGTTTTTGAAATTAGACAGAAATTGATCCAACTATATGCCTTTAGAAAATAATAAAGTTAATTATTTCCCGCATTGGTTTTGACTAATCTAGGGCCAATAACAGGTCAGTTTACATTGACATTTAAAAACGAAACATTTTCAAACATATTTATTTAATTATTTTGTAAGAATACCTTAATTTCTCCCCCACAGTTAAAAAAAAAAAAAAAAAAAAAGTCTTTGCTATACTGCGTTACAATGTTGCACAAGTTTTGTAAAATGATCCAACAATACATCCTAGCCACCCGTTGCACAATTCACCTTCCTAGTTAAAGCCTGTCCCTGTGTTAAGCATAGACAGAGGTGTAGAGCGCATATACTAGTAATGCTTCTTAACAGGTCACTATGAGGCAGGTGGAGAATATACACTATACAGTATGAGAGCTTCTGCGGTATAATGCCACGTTCTGCCTGCATGCATTGAGTCCACACTCATGCATCCACAATGTCACTTTATTTCGGGAAATCTTTAAATCAGATGGTTTAATTGGCTCATACTTTGGGCCGTTTTGGCTCTAGAGTGTGAATTTCATCTGTTCTATTGTGACCGAAGCTGGAATAATTAGAGATACGCCTACATTACTCTTGTGCAACACTCAGTTCAACCGAATAATGCCTGCAATCCTTAACACTCAGAATTGGCCCTTAACATTAGTTGGATAGTTATCAGTTTTTTTTGTTTTTTTAAAAATCAACAAATAGCCTACTTTATTTGATGAAAGTTGATGTCCCCATTTTAAAAAACGTATTTTGTAACTAGGCTTTCTGAAATCCCTGTGTTCAAAAACACATTTAACAACAAAGGGTTCGCCAGAAATATTGAGGGATTAATCAATGACAACTTGTACATTTCACACCCGTTGTGAAGAGATGTAAGTTTTCAGATGTAAAGTTCACGAGCCTGTTTACGTAAACAGTCCTCTTAACACAACAATTTAAGCAGCTATGACAGGACAGCACCAAGCAAACAGACACTGAGACACATTTCAGCCTCAGATTCAGAGATCACAAACTCAACAGGAATTTGCAGATTTAATGTTAAATGAATGAGAGATGACTGCCAGGGTCGGGAATATGTGTCTATCAAACACCAAAGCATTATATTTATAACAAAAGGAAAACAAATTATCTACTTACCTGCAATGATTTTATTATGGTCCAGGAGTTTTCTCCATGTTTGCTGGTTCAGAGTCTCCACTGCTTTTAAAAACTGCACAAAAAAAGAAGAAGAAATGCAAAGAAGCAAGTCCTAGCCCTGCGTATTTATCTTTAGTTTTGGTAATTTATTAATTCATTTTTTTTAATTAAAGTAGTCACTGATTATAAAGAATTTAAAATAAAGCAAAGACCTTTCTTGAGGTTTCATATGGGGCTCCTCCCTGGCTCCACCTACTTTTGAAACAATTCTGACTTCCTATTGATACTGCCTCTGCTGATTTCATTCCCTTATAATAAGACTATTTGGTAGCCTATACAGTAAAATCCCAAAGTCTATATGATTTTATTTAATATTTTATAATTAAGTAAATGTAGGCTAAATAATAAGGTTGTCAGTTTCAGTGGGCCTGTGTATTTTTCAGGTCATTACAATGATGATGAATCAGTAAACCAGGCAAGCAGGCAGTAGGTCATATATTATTCTCTGTGTTTTTCAACCCTTCAATCATCTCATGTTTCAACTCTTTACATTCAGGCCTGGGCTGTGTACAAGGGCAAATACAGGGAGGGGAGGGATAAAGCTGATCCCACCATGTGGAAAACCCGTCTCCGTTGTGCACTCAACAAGAGCACGGACTTCCAGGAGGTCCCCAATCGCAACCAGCTCGACATCACTGAGCCATATAAAGTCTATTGCATCCAGCACGACAACGGGCCGTCCAGGCCAGCAGGTAAAAATGTTTTAAGAGGTTCTTTCTAACTTTATAGTATGTGAATTTTTCATTTGGACTCACTTTTTCCCACTTGTTCCTCTTCTCAGAACCTCCTGAGACAAAGGATCACGTGATCAAACAGGCTAAGAGGTCTCCAAAGAGTCCCAATAATCTGGACAAAGAGGTAAAATAAAACATGCAGACAATAAACCACAGATTAACAAAATGTAGCCCTGTATTTACACAATACAGTAGATTATAATCAATGGTTATATTTCCCTGGAGAAAATGAAGAACACACTCATATTAATCAATTTGCTATAAACAGGGCACATTGTTTCCTGTTGTTTATTTCCTCTTTTTACGAGTGTTAATTTGGAGTTACAAATAATAATCAGGGATGAAATTAAAATTGTAATGTAACTTAGTTTATTCTTAGTTTCCCTCTGCAGGTTAAATTTGTTTGACTTATGTCTTTTTTGATATTACCAACATGGGCTGTCAATATTAGATTTTTACCAATATGGGGGGTTTAAGCTTGTTTATTTAATTGGACTCTGAATAAGTGATGTGTTCTCTGTGGTAGACAATAGTGTCCTGTTACTGCAGGAAACCGTTATTGGGGCGGGAGTGGGGGGAGTCAATTTATACCAATAAGATATAACCTATAAACCTCATGCTACAGTACGTTTGGATGACTTTGGTTTCTGTTTTTGTAGGTTTATTATCAAATGGAATCCTGTCAAGCAAATAAAGAAAAAAACACATTGACTGGTAAGTGTTACATACATAAACTGCTACAACACTATAGAACGGTTGAAGAATTGTGATCATAGATCAACACAGGAAACGTTCCCTCTTCAACCAACTTGTTTGCACCACGAGGTTCATGCTTCTACTTTTGAGGGAAATTTCTCAACAACTAGACATTTGCGTCCCCTAACTTTTCATCCAGCTTTATCTTCATGTCTTCACTTAATTTTTGGGTAAGACAAAAGATCTGCAAAGCTAATGACATTTTACCACCAGCCTTTAGCATTTAGCTCAAACTGATGTGCGTCGCAGTCCTGTTTGCCTGGCTGTGGACTCATCAGTCTTGTTTATTTGTTGTTCTTTGTAAAGCTTACAGCTTAGTGCCATTTTATTTGTTTAGTTTGGATACTGGCAGGTTAGTTCTGAGACTGACTGTAGACTAGTTGTTGGGTGGTCCAGCGAAAAGCACTAATCTACCACTAGTCTTCAATGGTTTAATCCCTGGCTGCTCTGCTTCTGGCTTCAGCGTGTTTGTGGGGGAGAATCTGGCAAGGGAACATATGTTTTGTCACTACAATAGAAACTCCTACTGTATCAATGGGATATCTGCGCAGGGGGGAGAGGGGGGGAATCTGGAAATCCTTAAAAGTCTCTAAAAAAAAACAAACATTCAAAGTAGTCCTTAATTCTCGTATGAGGACTCCTACTTCTAGTTTGGTCTGTGCACCGTGTGGGGTGGGGTTTGGGAATGTGTGCTCCTCAATTGTTTTCCCAATCTTTGGCCTGCATGGGCAGGCACACTTAAGGAATATATTAAGTCCAGTTTGGTTCACTCAAATGGGATCTAAATGCCACCTTGAACCCTTGTCAGGCTTGCATGGACACATTGGATGGAATTTTACTTGTGAACAAACAATACACACAGACATTATTTTTTTCCCCAACAGTTTTTTGATTGAAGTTTGTCTCTGTTCTGCTTTAGACAACCTGATGAGGGAGCACATGTACTGTGAGGTAACAGGAAAAAAAGTTCAAAATCATGCCCCTGCTCCTTTACCTTTCTTCAGCCCTCCACTTTCTATATCAGGTAAAAAAAAAAAAGCTTTGGGAATACAGACAGAAACAACCAAATAAACATATTGCTGGGCTTTTAACTTTGACCTGGAACATAAATTGCATTCTGTGTGTATAGACTTTCGTATGCAGGTGATGCTGTTGTACCAGGGCCAGAAGGTGATGAAAGTGACCACCAGGACTCCAGATGGGTGCTTCATCCTGCAGGGCCATGTTCCCCTGGGAAATGAACGGATCTATGGACCCTGCACTGCCCAGCAGCTCTCCTTTCCCTCCCTGGGCTCTGTGTCCCCGCACTCTAGCATGGCTGAAGCAATGAATCGTCTCCTTTGTCACCTAGAGAGGGGTGTGCTGTTGTGGGTGGCCCCAGATGGGGTGTTCATCAAGCGGTTCTGCCAGGGCAGGGTGTACTGGAGCGGTCCCTTGGCCAAACACACTGACCAGCCCAACAAACTGGAACGAGAAAAGACCTTCAAACTGCTCGACATACCCGCATTTCTCAGTGGTAAGGCAGAGCATGGATACTTTAACAAATTAAAAAAAAAAAAAATCATTAACAGCAACTAAAATGCTGTTTTGATTCATTAGCTACCAGTCATCCTTTTTTACTGTAAATTCAGGTAGAAGAAAATATCACCCATTGAAAGACATTTACATTACGTAAAGAGGAAATCAATTTGTTTGATCAATCTGAATTTACAGCACTCCAGAGCTGTTTACAGGGAAAAGGACCGACACCTTCTTATGAGATCGAGCTCTGCTTTGGAGAGGAGTACCCCGACCCCAACGTACCTAAAACCAGGAAGCTGATCATGGCACAGGTGGGTGGTAGATAAGAATCTTTCTTTTTATACACTGTCTTTACTGGGCCATCAACTCAAACATTGCATTTGTTTAGAATCTGGTTGTGTATCAGAATCTTTTAAGGTACAGATTCCCCTGTACTTCTTAGGAGGCAGACATCACAATTACAGTTGTTTTGGACTTAACACCTGGGCAAATACTCATGTGTTTTGTTAATTTACATTAAGCACAAATTCTCCTATCCCTATAAATGCAGTCATCTAATTGTGTATTTGTTCAGGATTAGTTTCCTAATAAGTGAAGAAAAGCAACGTTACATCCAAGTCTACAATGATGTGAACAGTGTATGATTTGCTGGCAAATGTCAATTTCTCAAATGCCAAACACCAACAGTTTGGACTTACAAAGTTTGTGATTTTCATACCATGTTGAAAATCAAGTATGTCAATTTGTCTATCTTCCACGACTAGATCTGAACCTCAGAGTGCGAGAGTCTGAGTGTAGCGGCTGCGGTTGTATTTTCAACCAGTAGAGGTCCTCACAAGCATATTGATTGGGCATTACAATGTGTCCCTTTGCCCAGGTGGTTCCCTTGTTTGCAGTGGAACTGTTGCAGAGGTTCAACTTGGGAGAGACTGAGGAGAAGCGTCCAACCCTCACCACCAACACAGAGGAAAATAAGATGTACAAAGACTGAAAGTTACCCTGCGCCGGGGTAGGCATGGACAATATACACATTGATTACTGAAGCCATGCTCCCTCCCTGTCATCAGCATGAAAAACAGCCTCAGAGCAACTCAGTACTGTCAGACGAAATGTATATATGAAGAAGAAATGATGGCCGCATGGTTGACCTATTTGCAATGCATCAAGGGAAATTCAAAGTGATGTGACTTTTTTTTTTTGTCTACCATGCAGCTAGAGTTGCTGCGGTGATAATACATTTTTAACCCAACAACACATACTTGAAACATATTAATAACTATTAATAGCCTATTACTAAGCGATTTTTGAAGTCCATCGTATTTTACAACAAATACAGAGAATAAATTGACACCTTTAATTAAATCTATAAAGCTTTTTTTCCCTTTATTTCTAGCGAACATCATATAACAGATTCACAATTTTTAAAAATATACATTTTTGTAGCTATAACATTTAAAAAGAAAAATCAACAGGT
Source organism: Brachyistius frenatus (assembly GCF_029030835.1). Classification (NCBI taxonomy): domain Eukaryota; kingdom Metazoa; phylum Chordata; class Actinopteri; family Embiotocidae; genus Brachyistius; species Brachyistius frenatus. The sequence goes on along the minus strand of NW_027210605.1, from coordinate 803,197 downwards.
AAGATCTTGAAAATAAAAAAAAAAAAAACTAAAGTGAGAGAGTGTGCTGAATCAGAGGATATACCCGTATCTGAGTTTAAAATACTTTCATCATTTTCCCTGCCTTCAAACATATACAGTACATAAAAAAAATGAGATGGGAACAGAAGCGTACAGTACATGGGGGTCAAGAGTATTCACAAAGCATCATGTTCCAACGTGTTATTAGCACCATTACTCTTCAGCCGTACTGCACTTTTTACTCTTTTCCATCATTCAGTTTTTAATGGAAAAACACCATGAGTGTCGAGGCGATGTGGCACAGACCTGTCTGTGTGGGTGGGATTGTCTGTTACGCAGTTTTCATTAGTGTTCTCCCTTTCTCAGAGATAATGTTAAGAACATATTGGAGAGTAATGCCTTGACGAACATTTGTTTGAAATGACTCCCAGTGATGAGAATAAAAAAAGGCGAAGAGTTGCTCATACATTCACCTTGCCTGGCCAGGCCGACACGTCCGGATCGGCTCAGAAGCAAGAAAAAAAAAAAAAAAAAAAGAAAGAAAATAAAATGCATTGCAAAATTGACAGAGATTGCATTTAATCTGTTTAGCATATTTACTGTATATAACATTTGTAATGTAATATATATATATATATATAGTCCATTTTTGTTCATATACGTATATCTGCACTTCAATAGCGTTTACTTTCATAACACTGATTGAAAATACCCTGCAGCAAACACTTTCAGTAAGTAGGTGTGTGGGACAACCATTACAAAAACAGAGTGAACACAGACAAGTGCTTGATTGTCTCAATAAATGTCTTCAGTGTGTCTGTAAGGAGCCATCCAGACGTCCTTCAGCTGCTCCTTCTTTCAGGGCAATGCTAAGTAAGGTTGAGGGAAAGAGGGAAAGAGGGAAAGAGGGAAAGGAAAGGAAAGGAAAGGAAAGGAAAGGAAAGGAAAGGAAAGGAAAGGAAAGGAAAGGAAAGGAAAGGAAAGGAAAGGAAAGGAAAGGAAAGGAAAGGAAAGGAAAGGTTCAAAAAGGGCTGGACTAGAGTGGACAAGATTAATCTTTTGGGCAGCAGTGTGGACACCTGTAATTTGCATTTTCAGTTTTTAATTTTTTTTTTTTTTTTTAATTTTTTTTTTTTATTCCTTCCCTGCAACCCTACCTTGAGGTCTCTCCATTGTTTGTCTTGGTGGGTGCAACAGAGACAAGGAGGGTGTGTATGTGCTCGTGTACGTGTAAGTATGCATGTATGCATGTGCAAGTTTCTACTGCCACTTCATTAGCTTGGAGCCATGAGGTAATTCCAGGAGGCTTTCATCAGTTGCGGCTGAGGGAAGGGTGTCCGGGGCAGACCAGCGCCGTTTGCGCGGCCGCTGCTGCTCCTGAGCCGGTGGCTCTGCGGCCAGAGCGCGCGGGGGGGCTGGCGTGGTTGGAGGTGCATGGTGAGGAAGCGGTGGAGGAGGAGGTGGGGGTGGCATCTCCTCCCTGTGCGAGCTGCTGGACTCTGCTGGAGCCCTGGAGGGGAGTTGTGTGCGATGAGACCTGGAGCTGGTACGTGAGTGTGTCCGGTGGGTTTGGGTGGGCGTGAGGGCCAGGCAGACATCGCCCTCCATGAGCTGGCGGCAGGGCAGGCCATAGAGCTCTGTGGTTCTCTGGGGACAGCAAGAAGACCAGCCCCGGTCCTGCACAAAGAACGGATACTCCACCAAGACCTTCAGTAACTCCTACACAAAACCACAACATTGTTATAAACTCAACCAAGAGGCCTCTCAAGTCTGTCATTCATTATCACAACAATGCGACTTTAATGAAATGGATCAAGAGCATTTTAACCTGAGAAAATCAAGGCAACAGCAGCTGAAACTATGACTATTATCAACACTCATTTTTGTCGTTAAAATATGTGTTATCCTGGAATATAAATATGCTACTCTAGAGTAAGCAGAAGCATACTGTTTATCTCAAGACAAAGCTGACCTGAGTGTTGCGGTCTTTGAGGTGAACCTGCAGGTGGCTGAAGCCCTGTGTACTGCTGGGGGAAATCAGCAGCACAGTGCAGGTGCTGAGGTGGAACTCTGGGGAGGTATCCGCACTCCTCAGGAAGTCCTCAGTCCGCAGCTCCTCCACCCGCTTCAACCGCCCGCTGGCCAACTCAATCAGAGAACCCTTGGTGAAGTGAGGTAGGAGTGCAGGGGGAGATGGGTGAAGGGCCGGGGATGAGGTGTGAAGATGGGAGGGAGATAACTCTCTCCCTCGGTCTCTCTCTCTGTCTCGTCGTCTCTCGCGCTCAATGTCTCTTTCTTGGTCTTTGTCCTGTTGTTGTTGCTTCTCTTTGTCTCTGTCTTTACCTCGCTCCCTGTCCCTCTGTATGACCTTGTCTCTTTCCTGGTCTCTGTCCCGGTCTCTTTGTGACCTGTCATGGCTGTTAGGCAGACCCAGGGGTGAGGTCCTTAGATTGTGCTGCCTGGGGCCCGGCTCCCTGTGCAGGTTGTACAGAGATGTTCCTGAGGAGCTGTAGAGCGGGTAGGCCTGGGCCTGAGGGCTGGGGTGGCACACCGATCCCAAGGAGTAGTAGATTTGGGCTTCAGCTGGTGTGGCCCCAAGGTGGTCCAATAGTACCCCTCTACCTGCCCTGGAGTCTGGTCCGAGGGGATGGGGACTGGTGGAGAGCAAGTTGGAGCTGGTCTTGATTATCCCATGCAGATGTCTGTCCTGCAGTGAGGAATGTGGCTCGGGGCCCTCCTGAGCTTGAGGGTCTGACAAAAATGGCCCTCCAGAATGGACATGGGATGTTAGATCCTCCTGCTGTCTCCGTCCACCGTTGGCATGGGAGCTGTGTGAACTGACATCCAGTCTGGTTCTGCTGCTATCGTTCCCGTATTCTCCCGTGAGCAGAGGCCTGGATGCTGAGGCAGTCCTGCTGCCTGGCCCGTCCAGGCCATTGGGCCTCTTGCCCAAGAACCTGTGTCTCACTTCAACTAAACTTGGGTCTTGGGGGTAAAGAGAGTGGTGGCTGAACATGTATGACGGGGAGAAGAGAGAGGAGCTGTAGTCCCGCCGACCGCTGTTGATGTAGGACCACATCTCTCTAGAACTGGCTGGAAAGGGAGTCTTAAAAGAGGAAGTGGAGGAAGAAGATGGGGAAGGTGGCAACGAGAGGGGCCCCTCCCCTCTAAGCCACCTGGAGTGGTGGGGAAGGGGTGAGGCCAGAGGATCATCTCTCCAAGCAGGAGAACCTGAGCCCCTCCTTTCGCTGACCTGCGCTGGGAATAGGGGAAGAGAGACAGAGGGAGGGTAGCTCACGTGCCATGGTATGGGCACGGGGAGGCCTGGTGCTGGAGCAGGAAGAGGTGGAGGAGTGTGAAGGAGATGGGGGTTTGGGTTAGTCAGGGCTCTGTCCCTATCACTGGGATCCCTGCCTCCCTCCCCTCTCCCTGTGCTGGACCGACTCCGGAGCGGCACAGGGGGTTTAAACTCATCCAGAGGGATGTGGTGTTCTGCTGATCCTTGCCGAGACTCCCTCTTCTTGGGAGGGAGGCACTCTTTGCCGCGATCAGGGATGGGATTCATGGGTGGGCTCCAGCGGCAGTGGGGGCCCCCTGTGTGTGGGTGTAGGCTAGGTCACATGGGCCTCACGGGAGAAGGAGGGGCGCAGACAGAGGGGAAGGCTGATACACAGCATCACTGTCAGATCACTGTTGATTCTTTTGTACTGAAGCACCACTCACCTTCAGAGAGGAGGAGAGAGGACAGACACAGAGACGAGGTGGGTGAAAAGGGAGGGAGGGGGACATAGACAGAAGTAAGAGAGATTAAGTGTGAACATTGAAAAAGAACAGTCTGTCAGGTCCTGGCATCATCTGTAGTTAAGACTTAGCTGTCAGTCTGGTCAGACATACAAACAAACATTCGGCTGCGTCAGACAGATGGAGAGAAATCAGCGAGTGACTCCTTCTTCCAAACTACTTTAAAGAGTTTAGAAACTCTTAGCTTCTCTGATAGCTGTTGCTAATTAGTCATTACCTATGTGCAGTGCGGTGGGACTGAAACTACCCAACTTACTCGTTTCATTCAAACACATTACTCCCACATGTGGGCTAAAAATAAATTTAGCAGCCAATGAAGTTCAGAGGCAGTGCAGTATGTGTGTGTGAAAACACACACACACACACACACACACACACACACACACACACACACACACACACACACACACACACACACACACACACACACACACACACAGCAGGAGAGTTTTTATCTCTGACTCTCGGGGGATGATTGGAATATGTAGATGTTTTTGTACCACTTTCATGAAACACCCCCACGACACCCTCGGGTGTTCTCTGTATTTTATATAGGCTTACTACGAGCGCACCCCCTAACCCTTTTTTCTTTCAGACACACACGGACAGCAACAGACTCACAAATACTCCCTCAGGCGGCTGTACTTACTCCCCCAGTGATAGGCAAAGCTGGTCACCACCCACCCAAAAGCTGACAGAAACACTGTTGATATTGCCACCAGTTGTTGTGGATACAAGATATGTGTCTTTGCATATTAATTATGTGTCACAGCAGGAGTGTGGGGAAACGTGTGTGTGTGTGTGTGTGTGTGTGTGTGTGTGTGTGTGTGTGTGTGTGTGTGTGCGTGCATGTATGCCATGTGTGTGTGGTTTTTTTGGGGGGGGGGCCTGGGAGAAATGTGTGAATGTGTTTATTTGTTTAGGTCTTTGTGTGTGTTTGTGTTGGAGTCCTCAAACGTGTCAGAGATTTTGCAGCCTTGTTTCATTCAGTGAGGAATGCGGGGGAGCTCCACTAATTCTTTTCCAAACGGTTTAAATGAGCTCTTTTGAAATGATGGCTGCCGCGCTGCGAGCCCAGTGAGCCCAGCTGTTCCCTCCTCTACCTCCTCCACCGCAGCCACCGTCGCCGTTCCCGCCGCCGCCACAACACCACAGAGCCGTTCAGCCACTCAGCCCCGCGCTCACCCGCAAGTCTGTCTCAACTGCCTACCAACTCCCTGTCGTCTCACCATCCGCCACACTGTCACCATGGCAACTGTGTCCACACAAACACACTTGCACACACACATCCAGTTGGTTTAGAGAGGTTAGATGGGGATACTCCATGGAGAGGCGGGTACTCCGCTCCTGACTTGGTCCAAAAACAGAATACGTGTTGGAGTGGCGCAAGCTGTTCGTGCATCTGAGTGGAGAACTGAAGACTGGGTGGTGAGAGGAGGAGGATCTATTGTCCCAGACACTGACAGGACGGTGGAATACAGTTGAACATCGGAAATGTTTATGATGTACATTTATTAGGTCAGCTAAGATGTTGTTAAAATGATGCAAGTCCAGTTAAAATTATTTATTTTAAGTTCCAATGAAAGATGGGGGCTGAAAAAAGCTGTTGATTTGTGGTTTATAAAAAAAACCCCAATATTCTAGAGATGTAAGGCCTTCAGATTAGAGGAACAATCAGAACTCTCTGCCACACCGACACATCTTCCTTTAAAGATTTTTTTCAATATGTTTAATATCTTAACCAAATTTTTTTTTTAACTAAAAGAATTATTATTATCTCATTGATTCATTACATTTGACCAACATTATTTAACTATGAAATAAAAAAATAAATAAAATTGCAATAATGTCTCAAAAATACGAAATGGAAAAACATTCTGAAAATACATTTTAAAGCCACACACAGCATTCAAAAAGGTCAGAATTTGTCATTATTATAATTTTTTTTTTTTATCTTACAGGGGAGTTTTGCAATGCAAAAAGTTGTCTAGAATGCAGATGATTTTTTTTTTTAGATTAAAAATAAAATAAAAATCTGGTTTCAGTTTTTGTCCTCAAATGACTCTTACACCCTTGTCATTTTGACAGTCATTATGGAATAGGTTGTCAAAACAGACCTAATATAAACTTGCCAAAAAAGTACAAGAAAACAAAGAGCACAATTGTGCATGTGGAGGAGTTTGCAGAGAAATGTCTTCTAACAGAATCCTCCTACACTGTGGAGACATGCACACAGAGCTGGAGTTTAGCTGGAGCTACTGTTGTTGTTGCATTTAAATATATCCAAATAGTCAGATCACAGGCATAACGATGTTACACCCCCCCCACCCTTCCCCATGAAATATTCCTCAAGGCTTTTGATTTGCAATGTAAGCCTAGATATAATTAATAAATACAAGTCCCTTTTAGCTTTTCTTCAAACTAATAAACACAAAAACAGTCTGGAACAGTTCAATTTTTTTTTTTTTTTATTATCCTGAAATGCAAACTGCTTACATTTCTTAACTTTCAAACAACTTCAGATTTGACAAACATATTTGCACTGCTCTGGCTCATCCCGCCTTTTCTCTACACGCATTTCCCAGGAGAGCTGTCAAACGTACGTTTGTCTCTGTGCTCATGACTGCAAACCTCAGAAAAACAGAACTACAAAATATTAGTGGCTAGTTTTGCCTTCTTTGCTCTCAAAGAAACATGGATTAAAAGCTCTTTGGGGCTAATTGCAAAGCAGTCAACAACAAAAGAGGGAACATAGGTGCAGACACAGAGGTGGATGAAGTTGGTAGTTGTTGTGATGCGAGACTGACCTTAGGCCGAGCTGAGCAGACGTCCCATTGTTGGCAGTCATTCATTTTCTAGTCCTCCCAGAGGGTCAACCCACTCCTCAGCTCCTTACTGTGCTACAGTGCTCCTCCACGGCAACACCGGCAGTGACAGCACCCGCAGATATCAGCAGCCTCCAGCTACACACTGCCTCTGATCTCTGTGCGCGTGAAATAACACCAGCGAGCCCACCAAACTGAGGGAAAAAACGGAGAGCCTGCTATCCGTCTCTGAGTCTGTTGCCTATGAGAGTATGTGTGTGTCAAGAGTGTGTGTGTGTGTGTGTGTGTGTGTGTGTGTGTGTGTGTGTGTGTGTGTGTATGTGCTTGTGTGTGCAAAGGGCTAAGGAAATGAGTAATATCTAGCAGTGAGAAACATGTCTGCTATGCAGAGCCACACAGGCAGACCAGTTGCTGCTGCCGCCCACTTGCTTTAATCACTGTGAGGGATACAAACATGCATACACACGCATATATATATATATATATTTGTATATATGCACACAAATGTACACACAGTCAAGGATGCAGCCCATATAGATACTGAGCAGTATATTCTGACTATAGGTTGCCTTTGTACTGTCTGTTGTTATACTTTCCACATGCATTTTATTTGTCTTTTTCATCAAACATCATTCACCAATCAAATCATCAGAAATTAAATTATTAATGCATGTTTCTGATGAAGACTTTCTCATGTAAGACATGCTAGCACATAAAAGGGAGGGAGGGATAGAGAGGAGACAGAGAGACAGTTGATGAGAGACAGGGAGGGACGTGGTAGGAGGCTCATCCTACACACACAGTCTCAGACTTAGGCTTTTTCTGCTGCCTCTGACTCAAAACTAAACCTCACATCCATCAAGCACACACACAGACTTCTTCTTTTTGTTTATCAGTAGTTTCATCTGAATTTGTGTCATTTGTTTTCATCAAAGCACTTTGTGACAAACCTGCTTGTTAAAAGAGCTTTTATGAATACATTTTATTTGACTTCATATGCGCACGCACTCATACAGGCTCATACGCTAACAGGAGCACTGCAGGAGAGCTCTAAATGATTTGCTTCAGTGATTCAGTCAGCACAAGTGAAGTGTGCTGGTATGGCTGGTGCCGCTTATTAGGACTGTATCGGTGAGAGCAGTGTAGTTCATTCACAGCGAGAAATCAGAAACCTGTCAGTATAGAAACCGTTTGCAAAATAATAAACAGGCCCAGAGTTGAAAATGCAAGGCTATGCAAATAACCCTGTCTGCTCCTCGTCAAAGAAACAGGGCCAAACCTCAGCTCATACAAGCTTATGTTAATTATCAGCACAGAAATGCAATGCGGGAGTGAGAACATTAAGTGGAGCACAGGGGGAAATAGGATTTAATGAAGCAATCAAATCATTATTTGTGGTTAATTGTAAAAAGCAATCTTTATGTTCTTTCATACTTCTAAAAGCAATTCATCTGACCTTTCAAACGTAGACGTGGAATGCAGACTCGAAATGCAGACTCGAACCCACCAACAGTAAATTAGTTAACCTTGTCTAACTTCTCAACCTCAGTGGGATGGAACGCTAATCAGACTTCTAGGTGTTTGAAAAAACATCGGCTTGAACATTGAAACATTTTCACAATGAGGTGACAACATCTTCTTTGACATTTAGGTGAAAATTCCTTGTATTTTTAATGTGATGTGCGCTGAGGTCGTGTGGGCTCGACTGCTGTCTGCTCCGGCAACTGTAGAATTCGTGTGGGTTCATTACATGCATCACAATTAGTAGAGACAAAAGGGGCATAATTAATTTTTTTTTGAGAAATCTGGATTAATAAAAAAACAAACAGTTTTTAAATTATGCTGTTTTTTTTTTAATGCAGGCCAAAAGGGAAATGTAATGAATATTCTGACTTGACAAGCAAAACTTGAAACAATATCTAGTTTTTAAACTATCAATAAAAACAATCTTAAAGATGATTTGAAACAAAGAAATAAAATATTTTGAACATTGCATTAATTTCACGTTCAGTAAAAAGCCTCATTCAGCCACAATAAAAAGGATGAATAAGGATCAAGTATTGCAGGAATCTTACTAATTTAAGAGGCTCATTTACCAACAGTAAATTGCTAATTTAGCTGCACAGTTGTCAGCATTTTGCTGCTTAAATCAGCATTTTCTTATTATATTGTAGAAAGCAACCCGGTGCCACAGTTACCTTGGCAATGACAATGAAGCTTTCAAAAACACATTTATGCAATTCAACTTCCTCCTTGAACAACATATTTTTAACAAAAGCTACTTAAACAAGGTAGGCAAGATGGTGAGTAATCATACTTTATTTATTAAAATATAAAAAAATGATCAGAAAATAAATTAATTGTAGAAAAGCAAATTAAGTAATTTCTTTCTTCTAAAGATAATTAACACCTCTGTCCTGCAATCAGTATTCAGCACAACTATTTTAGATACATTTGTAAAATCTGTCTTAAATGAAATTTCACATAAATCATAACACCACTCAATGTTTGGTATAAATTTACACGTAACAGTTGAGTCATAGCGAAAGAGAAAGAAATAAGACTGGGTTCATCATAAGGTGTTTACTATAATACAGAGATATAGAAATGACTATTGTGTTCTGCTTATGTATGCAGACTTTGATATTTAGCATATCGAACACACACACAGACAAACATCAACACAAGCAAACACACAAAGGTGTCACAGTGCTGTCAATCATTTGTGGCACCACTGAAGCATTTGGTGTACTCGTCCGCCATCTCTTCTGCTTCTGTCTGTCTGTCTCTCTGGCTTTGCCCTATTTAATCTGTCCATTTCGCACACGCACACACACACACACACACACACACACACCGGGTCAGGCCGAGACGAGAAAGGTCAGAGGAGTCAGACTACATTCAACAAATCATAGTGGAAGTTTAGAGCAGCAGTAGGGGTCAAAGACCTCCACAGGTGAGGCTTTCGAGAACACAGAACATTTTACTGTCTTAGTTTTCACTGCTTTCTTTTTTTTTTTTTAAAGAAAGAAAATGTCATTTTGCATTGTTTTTTTTAGTTTTTTTTACCCTTCCTATGTGTAGCCTCGTATTGGGTGTCTGATCACGTTTCAGGCTGAGTGGGAGATCTATGATGGGCGTCTGATGCAGCAGAAATTTGTTGCTGAATGTAACAGATCTGAACAGAGGGAAGAGTAGAGGAGAGTGGAGGAGAGGATGGGGGGTCGAGGACACAGCAGATAAATGGACAGACATACATACATACAGATGAAGAGACAGTTAGAGAGACAAAGAAAGATATACACATGGAGAGAGAGACAAACGGACGGACGGACGGACAGGCAGACAGACAGATAGTCAAATGGATAGATGAATAGATAGTTGGATAGATGGAGAGATGGAGAGATGGGTGGAGAAGGAAGATGGATGGATGGATAGATGGAGATGGATGGATAATTGTAGTTGGAGACATGAGAGATGGATAGTTGGATAGATGGATTTTCTCATCTAACAGGGAGAGTCAGTGATGGGGGGGGGAGGGGTGTGTGTGTGTGTGTGGTGGTGGTGGTGGTGGTGGGGGGTGGGGTGGGGTTGAGTACTACTAGCTTTGTGGTGGCTTACTCTACAAAGAGCCAGGATAAGCTGATAAAAGGACAGGGTGATACGGGCAATAGCTTATTGGGCAAAAGGCCAGGTCAGTCTTCAGAGCCCTGACCCATTCTTCAGGATGAGCCAGCAGCCCTGCCCGCAGCAGGCTCAACCACAATGAAGACAGGCTTACGGCTCAGGCGTTACTATTAGCGCCACCACACATGCACATACACACAAACATCCACACACAGACTTTGCAGCATGTAGACAGAAACGTGCATGCTGAGAGTCAATACAAGATTGATTCTTTGTAAAAATGTGCTCACTCATTACTGTCCTGTACATTTTACTGCTGCAAAAAGTGATACAAATATTTACTCATTTTAAATGGGAGTAAGATCAACAGGGTGTGCCATAAGTCCAGCAAAAGAAACGGAACATAGCACCTTCTACATAGCAGAGCTGTAGACAGAATATGCAGAACATTGCAAGTGCAGAGCTGATAGGAAGAAGAGTACAGCAGTGTGAGTGATGCAGACTAAAGGGTGACGCCTGTAACGTATTGCTGGGTTAATCCCTGTGAATCCAAACTGGTACGGCCTAAAGCAGGCTTAGTATAGTTCTGTGAGGAAATCCCCCTGTGTAGTGGTACAGGCCATTAGCCCCTGGGGTATAAATAGGGCAGCTATGGCTCCTTAAGCTGGCTTTTACGCAATATCAGTTAAAAATATGACTTGACTAATTACATGCAGGTCAACCAGTCAGCAGAAGCAAAAATTCCTCCACCTCCTCTTCCTCTGACCAGACTGCTGCAGTGTTCTTCAGCCTCTGTCTTTGCTTCCACAAATACATGCAGACGTGTGCTGCACATGAAAATGTGCACACATGCACAGAATGGAACAAGTGGAACATTTAACAGGTATTCTGTAAACTTTGTGGTTGACATTTCAAAGGTGGGTGTTATGTTTTTGTCATTCATTGACATTTAAGTTTCTACTGATGGGAGTTTCAATTTTGCAGTTTTCCACTGTCTGATAATTTGTCTCTTTATGCGGCATTTGCATCACCTTTTTTTTTTCAACCACAAAGAGCTGGTTTCGGTTTGTAGGCATCATGCGCAACACAAAGATGTAAAACACAAAATAAACATCAAATGTGCCAATGGGGTGAAATATTCGTATGCAACTGCAATGATAGTGATGTCACATACTGCTGATGCACAGTCATCCTTTTTTTTGTTTTTGTTCTTGCAACTCACTAATTTCCTTCCTTAAAGTTTTTACAACTTTTTACATGCACTAAACTGCTAGTAGTACAGGTAGAAGCCCCTCCCACTAGTTTGTGACATGATTAGCCAAAGTCATAGTTCTTAATGTGAACAACAACTCTCACACTATGAGATCAATAGCTTATGAGTGGGGTGGAGGCGGGAGGGGTGAGTGTGAGAGCGGGAAACAAAGTCTGATGGGGTAAAAACAGCTTGAAAGAGAGCGGACAAGTGTGTGTGCGTGTGTGTGTGTGTGTGTGTGTGTGTGTGTGTGTGTGTGTGTGTGTGTGTGTGTGTGTGTGTGTGTGCGAGACAGAGGATTACTTTTCAGTCCAAAGGTTCGTTGTTTTTGGCACTGTTCCCTGGCGACTGACAGTCAAACTGGGTTTTTGTTAGTTCTCTGGTTTAGCAGCAAAATGTCAGCAAACATAGTGATGACATCTCCATGGAGAGAGCATGGCCAGGTCTCCTGTTGGTACCTTAAGTGCCATTCATTTTCTGAGACTGTCTAGACTAGCTTCACAGATACTGTCTAGAGTACCTTTATCTCTGCTGGTATTCAAGGCAACATTGCTATACACTGCCATTATTGCTACTGCTCTACAACCCCTCCCACACCAAATCTGCCACCCAGACACACATGGTCACAGTCATTTACTCAACACATTGCTTATGCTGTTTGCAGAGGGTGCTGCAAATTATACTGAAATATGATTGAGTGGGCTTGATGCTTATTTTCAAAATGAAAATAGGAGAGTCCCAATACCACTTCAAAGAGAACTTTTGACACTCAGTTTCATATTTTCCAGCTAATAATTATGAAAAAGATAAATTGAATTAGAAAAATATGTTTTGCTGAGAGATTTTATTGTTACACAGGACAAAAAAAAGGAATGAAATAAATAGGAAAGCATTACAAGGGTAGGAACGGTAACATACATCCAACTTCAGGACAGGCTTTCAGGACATTATTGATGCAATAGGCTACAGGATGTCTCAGATGTTACTCTTTCTGGGCAGTGATACCAAAACCAATACTGTGCAATATATTGTGTTTGTGCACGTTGAGTCCGTCTGTTGGAGGGAGCAGATTTACTTTCATGGGCTCCACCAGGCAGAAAGGCAGGCCTGGCTGAAAAACTGTGGGTGTAAGTGGTGGGTGGTAGGGTTGAAAGGTCGCTGACCCCTATTGTAGATGAAGTGTGGAGGAGGAGAACATACTGCTTGATCATACACAAGGGTTAGCGAGTCAAGGCCAAGGAAAACGATCTGTGCGAACACAAGGAGCGAAGAACAGACTCCGATAACTGGCAGATTGAATACACATCTTTGCTTCGGAGCACGCGCACGCACGCACACACACGTGTATATACATATATACGTATATATATATAGATAGAGTGGTGGAAAGGAATTAAGTACATTTACTCAAGTACTAAAGTATAATTTTGAGGTAATGTACTTTAGTACAGTAGTTAGTAAGTATTTTTATGTTCACTTTTAAGCACTTTATACTTATACTTTTTATTCGAAAGCTTTAATTGCTTTTAAGTTAAATCATTTGACACAAAAGATAATATAACAAGCTTTTAAAATCCAGCACATTGTTGAAGAATAAACCAGTAGTTATCAACCTTTTTGGTTTCTGACGTCTTACAAAAAGTACTGTGTAGTAGGGGTGACATTTTAGATGCCCGAGATGACCACTAAATAGGGATTTTTTTTTTTCCCCCTCTAAACTTATCACATTGTTTCATTGCAATAAATACTTACACAACCCAATATCTCGTCAAAAATCAAAGATTAGAGAAAAAGTTGAAACTTTGTTTTCTGTCTTCTTTCCTCTTCTAATAATCAACTCACAACCCCTACAGTTTATCTGGTGTTACTGTATATTAAATAGACAAAGCAGTCTAGACTCCAACAGTGACATTCTGCTTACACGCTGATGCTTCAGTAATAATAATCTAATGATGTCATATATTATGATTATCAGTCAGAGGGACCAATCCAGTACTTTAACTTCAATATTGTAACTACTTTTTGCTGCTGATAATTGTGTACTTTCACTGAAGTAGGATTTTTCCTGCAGAACTTTTACTTGTAGTAGAGTATTTTTTCCCATTGCTGTATTGGTACTATAGGACCTGAATACTTCTTCCACCACTGCACATGTCTTCACACATTCAACAAGTGGATTTGAATGCAAATGCATCCTATGAAATATCACTTCCTGCACCTTCCTCTCATGGGACACCTCGACTGACAGCTGTGTCTGTCACCTTAAAGTAGTCTGGCGTGGTGTCAACTGTATTCAAACAGCGGCTTGTGTTTGGGATTACTCATCACACTCCTGGATCCTCTGCTGAGCTCCAAAGTCAATTCCCAGACCATTCCAATGGTCAGAGTGCTGATCTGAGAACAGTGAACTTGCAAATCCTCTTCACTAATTCAACAATACACGCAGAATTAATTCATAATTGTATGATGTCTATCCTTAACAGTGTTGGTGCAGCATAATTTATTTTGTTAATCCTAAATATCATGCATTTAGGCAGGTTATTTAAGGATGTGGAAGCCAATCTGCCTGCCTGTGTATATATTTACATATTGTTTGATTGGCCAGTTCAGAGAATAATTATAAAGACATTTGGCTTCTCTTTTCAATACATCCAGTCTTGATTAATTAAAGTACAGTTCAGGCTTAGGTTAGGGATCTTTTTACAAATGTTTCCACCCAACACGAAGGATGGGGGTTTGACTCCTATTTCCGTTCTGTGAGACAATGACATACAAGACATGCAAAGACATGCGAGCCAATAGGTGTGACTTTGAGAAATTGTGCCTCACACATCCCGGAACATAGTGGTGAGTGTATCCCTGCTTTCTAAGCCCCTGAACGGGAACAAAGTGGTATAGAAAATGAACGCACAAATAAGGTTATTTGGGGTTACGTGGGCTCAAATATATGCTAACCTGCAGCGCCCACGGGGCGGGGGGGTTTCTGTGAGTGACAGACGGGGATGTTTTCAGAACAGCCGTGGCATACAGCCCTGAAAAATCACACATAAGTGAATGCCACACACTCACAGCTTCATATAATCATGCAAATGTATGAATGTGCTTCACTCTCTAAGTTTTCCCTTTCTGTGTCTTTCAGTCTCCCCACCCCACCCACTCTCGGTCTTCCTCTGTCTTTCCCTCTCACTCATCTGGGTGACTGTTTGAGAGCATACACTCAGCGTGGGTGAGAGTGCTAGAGTAGAGTATACGACTGTTAACACAAGGTGCAGGGTGTGTGTGTGTGTGTGTGTGTGTGTGTGTGTGTGTGTGTGTGTGTGTGTGTGTGTGTGTCTGCCTGTCTGCGTGGTGCTGTAGGTGGAGAGGCACAGCAGGGCGTGAAGGAGCGCTATGATAATGACAGGCCATGCATTATATAACATGCAGATTGCATAAGGAGAAGATTATTTTAGGTCCAGATATTGAGGATGTATAAGTAATTTTTTTACGTGGGTGTACAGCACTGTGCGCACCTCCAAGCGCACGGATGTGTATTTGTGTAGAAATGTTCTGAAATGTGCCTTTTTTTTTTGTGTGTGATTTCTTTCGAGGAGTGTGTGGGTGTCTGTAAACTAAAGTGTATTATGTGTTTGTAAGAAGGGGGCATGAATGTTTTCAGATTTCTTTCATAGCTATCTGCATATCAAAACAAGTATGTGGGAATGTTGGCACATTTGCGTACAGTGTGCATAAGGGTGTCTTTATTGCAAACTCCCACTCATTATCACTTTTAGACTTCAGAGATCCACTTAAAAAGGGCTGATTCTTCTTGTCGGGTGAGAAACCTCGTAAAAGACCAGTTTTGATGATTTTTCATGTTTGAGCTTGTGTTTGAAAGAACACATGCTCCTCTATGGACCGCACAAATTTCATGACTCTCTCTCAGTCACAAGGTTATGGTCCTACAGGATGTGTTGTTTGGAGTCACAGAAGTGAGGCAGCGCAGATACAGTCTCCGTGAGCCACTGCCTCTACTGTGCGCCTTGCTCCATGCATGAGTGTGCCCCTGTAAAAATAGACCTCTTAAAGGGCCAGCATCCACTCAACCTTCTCCCACAAGAGGCCTGTTCTCCTCTGGGTGACAGTACTCTAAGAAACATGCGATTCGAGAACATGTTGTATTTCTCATTCATCGCGCAGAGACAAGTTGTATTTCTGTGTCCCCAAAGATAAGGAGCCATCCCTATGTTCGGCTTCCCTTTACATCCTTCATGAGGGCACATCTCTGGTACATACAGGTGTATAACATAAACCCCAAGACTTTATCTTGGTACGTTACTATGGCGCACAAACACATGAGATCTGGGTTTTCAAACCACCAGACTTCGGCATGAACTCTCATTGATATAACAGAGAATCCTTCCTCAACATGCGAGTAAGAAAATCCATTCAGAGAACAAAAAAAAAAAAGAAGCTCCTCGCAAATGAAGCACCGAAACATACAATCTTGCAGTGACTTCCTGTACGCTCCAGCAGATCATGCTCATAATTGAAATAAGTTGATTAAGTCAGCAGGGACAAATGTTGTACGTCTTGCCTGAAATACATCTATAGCTGAGAAGTGTTTGAACCTGTGAAATGTTCCTATATGCAACATATGGGATATCACCGCAACAGAAGGACAGCGCCTTCTGTAGCAGAAATAGACATAGAGAAATCATAAATGTGCATAGTGGCATAGTGTGTCTCCATCGAGAATGGCGACTAATGAGGAGGGATTCGAGTGGAGTCAGTGACTGAACCACAAACACAGCTCTGCGCTCTCGACAGAGGGGTGCCGAGGTCTTCAAATCAGAGTTACAAAGTTGAGGGGGAAAAAAAAAAAAATCAAAGGGGGTATTTGAAGTTCTGCTAGTTATTTTTTTTCTCTTCTACACTGGTTGAGTACAAAGTTAGATTGCAGATGACGGATGCACCTGCCAGCTGACAAGTCCTCCCTTTTATTGTATGAGATATTTCCCACACTTGCCCCCCCAACATCTGCAAATCTTATTTTGTGTCTCTTCCACCTCCCTCACTCTTTCACTTTCCAAATTTTCCCCAACTGGACTAACCCCACCCTCACCAATCTCATACCCATCCCTCCCAATTTAAGCGGGCTCCTCGAGGGCCCCTGGCTATCTCTGGACCAGGGCTATTTAAGCCCACTGCTCTAATTCTGAAAGCCCTGATCTGCCGTCGGGCTGAGTGATGAACCTCCACCTCTCTCCCTCTCCCTCTGACTCTGTCTTTCTCACACACTCCTTCTCTCCGGATCAGTCACACTCTCCCTCTTGTTCACACTCTTGCCGTTATTCTCTTCCACGCACACAAACACCCACACACATTGGTGCTGACTTACACGAGTCTATAGACCATGCTCATTCACACACACACACGCGCGCGCGCGCGCGCGCGCGCACACACACACACACACACACACACACACACACACACACACACACACACACACACACACACACACACACACACCAAACAATTCAAACATATTTTCTTCCAATTTCCAGCCCAGCTCACTCGCATAATGACATGCACCCACGGCAACTCTTACACCGGTGTTCTCAGGGCATTCAAACCACACAGCATGGTCTGTTTATCCCGTCATTCAAAGTTGCCAACACACCTGTGCTCCCGCTCTCCGACACACACACACACACACACACACACACACACACACACACACACACACACACACACACACACACACACACACACACACACACACACACACACACACACACACACGCCCGAGAAGAGGAAACGGTGTGGTCACATACCTCGCCGGGTGCCTTGCGTAGCAGGTATCAGAGAGTTTACTCATTGGATCAGGCGGCAGCAGGCACGTAGGAATATCCAGTTTTGAGACTGCGAGTCTCTTCCTCCGCTCTACTGCTCAGCCTTCCCTCCCTTCATCCTATTCCTGCCTCTCCTCCTTCTCACTCTCTAAACGCCTCTTTGCTCTCTCTCTCTCTCTCTCTCTGTGAGTGCGCTCTCTGTCTCTCTACCCAGCTTGCTTGATCTCTCAACCCCCTCCCTCCCCCCCCTCTCCCTCCTTCTCACTGACACACACCTTCTATGTCACTCTTACAACTTCAAACTACACTCATCCCTCTTAGTGAGTCCCTCTGACACACAGCGACACTTGATAACTTTTTCTTTCGCCTGCCTAATATGCTGTCTGTCTCTCTCTCTCTCTCCCTCGCTGGGAGTGTATAATTAGACAGAGCTCAGTGGTAATACAGTCAGGCTCA
Organism: Brachyistius frenatus; assembly: GCF_029030835.1. NCBI lineage: Eukaryota > Metazoa > Chordata > Actinopteri > Embiotocidae > Brachyistius > Brachyistius frenatus. The sequence goes on along the minus strand of NW_027210605.1, from coordinate 785,402 downwards.
TTGTGGGAGCCTTAGCATTGCTGCTCATGTTTGGCTGACAGCCCAGCGGCTTCACTCATTAACCTCCCTGGAGCTGCAGAATGGACCAGCCCACAGCCCGCGCTATTTGCTGCAACACCTCAGCCTCTTAGCCCCTCAGCCAATCACAGTCCATAGGGATGATGGAAAAGGTGTGCTTGCCTGGCACAGTGGTGTAGGTGAAAGAGCTAAACATAATCACTAAGTATTGACATGCTGCAGCAGGTGAAGTGTAATACCAACTGGTCAAATCTGACACTGAGGTTTTCATCACACTCACAACAAGTCAGTTCTCCTTTCTTAGCTTGATCACTTCATGGTCGTAATCTACGTGCAGTGGCATCATGTGCTTTTCTTTCAAGCCTGAAACCACAACAAGACAATTTATACATCTTATTGTGAAACCATTGCGAGGTATGGGAATATCCGCTGTAGTGTAGCAATAAGTCATATGCTCTCTTTACTGTACTGTGTGCCCCAGTTCCCTGAACATGACTCGGCATTAAACCCTTCCTTTATCTCACGGACGCAACTATATCGGAAAAAGACTGGCAACTATTTGGAGATCAAAGTTAGAGCAAAGGAACTGTCATTACAACTTGAAATATCATTATCATATCATAATACACATATCATTGCATTTAAATATATTATATCGTGATCTAAAAACAGTATTAGAATTAACCACTCGACGCTCACTTTTAAATGTCTCTTAAGTAGCTTTAAAGTTGTCAAAATCTTGTGAAAGCAAAGAAAGCTTGTTCCAACTCTTCATTGAATCTGTATGATGATAATGCTGAGAAACTCAACAAGGTTTAGATGCACAGCACATTGTAAGTTTGTAATGACTGACTCACTGCTGACACTTCTTGTTAAGAGGTTAAATCATGTTGAACCTTGAGTGAAGTGCTCTGTACTCGACTTTCCAACTGAAATATTCTCCTCAGTACAATGGGAGTTGGAGTCTATGGCCTGCGCCCGCAGAGTTAACAGCAAAAGTGAAGAGACAGCTTATTTCAGACTCAATGTTCACAGTCGTCCTTATTGGAGTCACCAATTTGTTATTTTTACAATTGAAATGACAATGCTTATTCCATTTGTGTATTTTTTTTTTCTTTGTGTCAAAAGATCTCTGAATCCTGGGCATGGAAAATGATGAATGAATAAATAATTGCTCATAAATGTACAAATCACTGCTTCTCTGAGGCAGCTGCACAAAAACTCCTACATATATAATCATATTTTATTTGTTAATATTTTTTCATACATTTATTTTGTATTATTTAATTCCTGGGTATATTGGATACATTAAATGCTGTTGCTCCAGTAAAGCATGGGTAAAAAAGCCACGACAGATGACGACATATTTGTACGACTCATCTACATTTGGTGATCACACGATGGGACATATTAAACAATTTAAGCCCCTTTAAAAGTAGATCAAATAAAACAGGAGTAATGTATTGGTTTAAAGACAACAGTTTCCCATTTGTAAAAAGTTAATGTCAAGTGAAAGTTCTGCCAATAGCCTCTAAAAAGTTCAGCTATCTCTAAGCAGTGTAGTTTAAAACTATCAGCATAGTTTGAAAACATCATCAGGTTTGATTGGGTAACTGAGAATAGAGATAAGATAAACCATTTCACCAAAAAAGATTACAGCTGCATCATAATATATATTATATTCTGTTTTTCTGCAACACATTTAAAGCTTTTGCATCCACCTGTAGATTTTGAGTGATATTAAACATAACCTCGAAATATCTTTGGATAATTATATGTGCTTGAAGAGATACATTTTTATTCTGCCAGCCAAACATTTCCACTAAACTTTAAAAAAAAAAAATTAAAAGTTATTTCAATAAAAGGTCATCAGTGAATTCATGCCGAGCAAGCATGATCTTTGGAAAGTTTCAGTTTGACTGGAGCCCAGGAGCAGGAGGGAGATTGTGATCAAACAACCAAAGAGAGTGGGAGGGTGTAACTACAGCACTAATCGAGAGATCACATGGTGTGTGTGTGTGTGTGTGCGTGTCAAATTTGTGTATGCATTTTTTGCTCTTGTGATCATTAGGCACTGCGCCGGCCAAACTTCTGAGTATCATTTCCTCTCTCCTTCTCTCTCTTCCATTCTCACTTCTGCATTCACACTACAACATCCTATAAACACGGATTCAAATAGAACTGGGGAAAAACATTACTCTTGAGTAGTCGCTGAGTAAACATTTGAAAAAGAGGATTATGAAAAAAAACAAAACCCTATTTTTACTTCAACTAGAAATCTTACATTGTAAAAACATTGTGTTTCTTCAGTTTATTGATGTTACTGCTGACTCAATGAGATAGCATTAAATCACTTTAGCAACACAGACACATAAAAACATTCAAAAATATAATGTTAGTATTCAAGCAGCTTAACAAAAACAATTGATTTGTGAGGTGTGTTGACTCTCAGTGATGTACAGTCAATCAGCTCATGTGACGTAGAGTGTTTCACAATGTGCAATAGTGGTCAAACAGACTTTCATGAGTGAAAAGCTCAGATGCCAATAGACTGATCAGAGGCTGTCACACACACCCTGACGAGCCTGTAATAACACAGCAGGGGTGTCTGGGTAAAACCTGACCCTGCTGACCCTCAAATCAAGTGTCTGGAGGAAATTTACCACCTCACCACATTAAAGTTTCTGATGTGCATGCAGGCCCACGGAACTCAGTAAAGGCTTATAAAAGACTCCAAGCCATTGAGAAAAAAGATGGTAACTGAGTTTATAAAGGCATAGTGAGTGTGAAGCAGCACCTTCAGCCAAAAGTGGGGGAATCTTTGACTGTAATTTGTGTTGACACATGGAATCAAACAAACCGAGAAAAAGAGCCAATCACGCGGCAGCGAAACACAAACCTGTGATTCCTGCCCACACACAGACAAGCAGCAGTGACAAAGCCACCGCGAGACAATTTCACAACTCTGTGTGTGTGTTACATGTTATCCTTCTGCATACTGTATGCATGTGTGTGCTTGTATGTGCATGCGTTTGCATGAGGAAACTAAGAGTGTGTGTGTGTGTGTGTGTGTGTGTGTGTGTGTGTGTGTGTGTGTGTGTGTGTGTGTGTGTGTGTGTGTGTGTGTGTGTGAAAGTGACTCACCCCGTGTCAATTACTCCTCTACTAAAGTGTCCTTTCCGTTTTTACTTCACACCTCTCCACTTTGCTATTTTTGGGCCATGTTAGCAGAACTAGTAGTATCCAGAAGATACACACACACACACACACACACACACACACACACACACACACACACACACACACACACACACACACACACACACACACACACACACAGATAGACTCACTACCACATGCGAAACCCATTGGGAGGGTTTTTGAGGAGCGAGAGGAGACGTGTATCTTTTATGGTGCACTGGTACAATAGCTGATTCGGTGGAGCTGACAGAAATATCCAGGGTTACTCGCAAAGTGAAAAATATCATATTGCATAAGATGGTGAGAGGACCTGACCACGTAAATGCAACAGTAGCTCTCTCCCACAAAGGCACACACATTCCTTCATACACACACAAGCAAAGGCACACACACACACACACACACACACACACACACACACACACACACACACACACACACACACACACACACACACACACACACACACACACACACACACACACACACACACACAGATGTCCTAATAGTGTCCTGCAGGCAGGCGGGCAGAGGCGGGCCGGGATAGGGAAACTGGAGCTGAGGCAGAGTGCTGACTCAGGGAACAAACCAGTGAGAGAGAGAAAGTGTGTACGTGTATGAGAGTGTGTGTGAGTGTGTGTGAGAGAGAGAGAGAGAGAGAGAGAGAGAGAGAGAGAGAGCGAGCGAGCGAGAGAGAGAGAAGGACATTGTGCTGCACAGAGGCCTCTCGACTTGTGTGTTCAAACCAGAATGTCCCAACCACCATTCTGCTCACTTTACATTGTTTTACCCACAACTTTGAGGCTAAGGCCAAAGCGGCTCGCTGCCGTGGCAACGGAACTAAAAATTAAAGTCTTACTCTTGTAAGAATTCCATTGAGAAAAAGAGGAAGTAAAAAGAAGAAGTCAATCCTAGTCTTTGTCCTTTTAGTTGTATTATCTCACTCCTTGTCTTCTTTTCAGTGAATGGTCAGTGTTGTGAAACTTGTTTAACCAGGCTTATTCTCAACTTTAAGACTCACTTGGTTAAACTTTAATTTAATTTAATCATCATTTTATTGTTTATGATACCAACGTACTAAATTAGGTAACAACAGAGATCTGTGAATACAGATAATCAGACAAGATTTTCTGTAAACACCAACTCAAATTTTAAAAAAGATGAAAAAAATAAATGTAAAAACTGAAATGATTGCCCAAACTATCATTTATGGAAAATAATATGTAAATTAAGTTTTCTTTAATTAAAAGTCCATACTCACATCCTCAAATGCCTTGTTTACTCTCACCAAATGTCCAAAACTCAAAAATGCGTAGTTTTGAGTTCATATATGAAAACTGTATCAATATTTGCCAGATTTTAGCAACCACTTTGGCGAGTAAAATGTTATTACACCTGACAGGAATGATTAACAGAAGTGTGAAAGTAAGACTTGAGTTGGAATAAACCTTGGATGATGCTTAAAATTTGTTGGCAGCATTAGAACTGGCACATGTGTGTGTGTGTGTGTGTGTGTGTGTGTGTGTGTGTGTGTGTGTGTGTGTGTGTGTGTGTGTGTGTGTGTGTGTGTATTGTATGTGTGGGCATGTGAGTGTGCATGCTTAATGTGATGTATACAGTCTGTGCTCTAAAGAGAAGAGAGGCACGTCAGCAACATCCAGGTGGTTTTGGTTTACCCTCACTGCCCTATTGCTGTCTCTTTCTCTCTCTCCTTCCTCTCTCTGTGTCTCTCTCCTCTACTCATCCCCTTGTTGTCTCCCTCTGTCTTTCCTGCTTCATTATTTGTCCTTTCTCTCTGGCTAAAAATACTTGCTGCCCTGTCACTATAACTGATCACCTCAGAGGAAATTTGCTGCCAGCAGTGGACGGTGTTTGATACAGCAGCAAACCCATCCACCCCACCCCACCCCACTCTAATCCCTCCTCCCCCTCCTCCCCACACACACACACACACAAACACACACACATGCCATAAGTCTTGGATCATAATGGTGTCAGTGGATTAGTGTTTGCGACTGTGGGCTGATGTATAAAATGTGTTTGTGTGTGTGCTAGACAAACAGGTGCAGTAACCTCATGAGGCTGACTGAGCTGTTGAGAATATAGGTGCAATAGTTACATTAGGTCACAGCAGTTGGAGAGCTTGAATAGCAAATACTATCTCACTTACAAACACACACAGACAAGGTTGCACCTGTGCTTTGCTGTTCAAAATAACAGGAATATATTGTGTGCGAGAAGTACTGAGCAGGAGTGATGCAGACAAAGGAAATATGTGTGAGCAAATGTCCACAAGGGTACGTGTGAAAATGGGTTTTTATGCAGGAGAGAGAACGGAAAAGAGAGAGTGTGAAAAGGAGTGGGGTTGACGGGCCACTCTTATGACTCGTAAGAGAATTAAATAAACAACAACTTCTCACTCCTGCTTTCACACTTGATGTGCAACTCAACCGAGTCTGTCGGAGACGGCGTAAGGTGTCACTGTTTGGCGCTCAGGAGAATTTTCCTCCTTGTTTCCTGTTGCCATGGCAACTGCGCGGTGACCCGCGGTGACCCCAGAGAACTGGAATGGGATGCAGGTGAAGCCGTCCTTTAGCACATGTCAGTGAATGAATATTATTGTGTTCATCATGTCCTGCAGGTCACCAGGCTGAAGTCAATAATTAGCCGTGGTGATAACGACACGCTGTTTCTCTGTGGATCAAATGGTCACAGTGCAAGTGGCAATTTATGAACAAGTCTCCAAATATTTTGAGGCTACTGATTTATTTGTAATATTCATGCTTTCATCATGGTGGTTACATGTGATACTTATTTTCTTGCATTCAGGGCTACCCTTACCTCTTTATTTTCCTCTTTCTCTCCCCATGTCTCTCTCTATTTCTGTGTGTATGTGTGTTGTGTGTGTGTGTGTGTGTGTGTGTGTGTGTGTGTGTGTGTGTGTGTGTGTGTGTGTGTGTGTGTGTGTGTGTGTGTGTGTGTGTGTGTGTGTGTGTGTGTAAAAGCATGCACCGCAGCCCTTCTACCTGCATTTCAACAGGTCCTGTTGTCTCATTATCAGAGTGACATTTGTGCAGTCCTGTGGAGCCATCTGGATGCGTCCCACACACATGTGAGAGAAACCAGCCTGGGTTTGGATCTGACTCACATCAAACAGCCTATCTGCCCACACACACACACACACACGCGCACGCACGCACGCACGCACGCACGCACGCACGCACACACACACACACACACACACACACACACACACACACACACACACACACACACACTCTAAGACGCAAACAGCAAATACAGACGGCACAAACAGAGCGGCCTCCAGAAGCTAATATCTGACATTTAACGAATAGTGAGGTGACGGAGAAATGCTTCACACTTAGACTGTCCAATCACAACAACGGAGCTGCTCTGAAAACAGTTGCACATTAGGCTGTGGACAGCTGTTGGGAAGACAAAGATAACAGTGACCTCTTCTCACTAATGTCGATCTTCGTGGTGTGTGTTTGAGTGTGCAGGTGTGTCCACGTATACATAGATGCATACACATATGGGACGGCCCCACGGTGAATATAAATGTGAATACAAGTGCCACAGGTGTGAGTTGTGAAACTGTGTCAATGGCTAAATGGCAAAGAAGAGGAGCATCGACTAAAAGTAACGGGTCACTTGATTATCCAGGAAAGTCCCAAAAATTAAATACTGGATTATCAATATTGCTTTACTTAGTTTCCACAAGGTAGAGTCACTGAATTTGAAAGAATATGGTATAAATAGGTGCAAAGAATCAGTCAGTGAGTAGAACAATTTTGACTAATTCAGCAAAAACTCGAACAATAAAAATCCAGTTTTTGTGTTAATCCTTCTGTTACTATAAATTCCTAGAATCACTACTTAATTTATCTCAGAAAATCTGTTTGTGGTCTGGTACTTGTAACATATACTGTAATTACTGGGAGTGAAGCGGACAAACAAAAAGTGTATGTGTGACTCAAACACAGAAGAGATCGAAGAGTGTGTGTTAATTCTGAAATGCTGCATCTGAATCAATTTTCTATCCTGGTTTCGGAGCGAGCTGTAACCTGCTGAGGGGACGTTATGACTGTTGCTCGACATTTGTGAAAAGACCATATGGAGTTTTGCTATGACTGTGTCAGTGCAGTGAGCCATAGAAAGACACAAGTGCACACACAACTGAACCAAGAGGTGGAGAAGTGAGCATATTATCAAATTAATGCTATGTGTGAAAGGTAAATATGCACGAAAGACTTTTCGCTCTGAGGCTCTCTGCGCAGACTCACGGGCCTCATGAGCCCATTTACCTGAGCAGCTCTGTGCATGCAGGTTGCAGGAAGCCACTGTGATGTTCAGTGACATGCTAACACTCTGCTGCATGCAAGGTAGGCCTCTCTCTACCCCCTTTCATCTCTCTCTCTCTTTCCCTCCTACCTTCTCTCATCTATAATTGATTGCTCCCACTGTACCAACTTCATTTGCTGGCTGTGAATAATGAATGAGACACGGAGTGGAGGCGCTTTTTCCTCTCCGCTGGTTTGATACCCGATTAGGCGTTTACAGTGTATCTGTGCTATCCGTGACCAGGCCTGGGGTTCCCAACGTGTGCCACGAAGTGAAGAGATGTTGCCAAGAAAGGCTGCACTGCCTCGGAGAAAAAAAAAAAAAAAAAAAAAAAAAAAAAAAGCGTGACAGGGTGAAAAGAATTAATCCCATTGATTGACATAATTGAGGATCAGCATCAATTAAGTCCAAACAACAGGCACGCGGTAAAGTAACAAGCGTGTTGTTTTAATACATGATTGAAGCTGGTGTGGTGGTGAAGCTGCTGGCTTGTTGTATGTAAATGAACCTTGTGACTTATGGTGGATGCCTAATTCCCATTATTGCAATCTCACACTCTGCAAGCATCTTCACACACGCACACACTACATACTGTACCTTGCACACGTTCACACACTTTGAACTACATATGCAAACCCACACGCAGAGACAAACTGTTCCCTGGCGCAGTGAGATGTGCTCTTTTGAGGTGCATGCCATGTGATGCACATTCTGCTTACCTCCTCTACACAGCTCAATGGGCTTTCAAGCTGTGTCCAGCACAGGCTCACTCACACTCAAACCAGGATTATTAATAGCACGTTTCAGTTCCACAATGCGGCGGAGAATTTCAAGCAAAGCAATTCAGAACTAGGGGCCCAAAGATGACATGACTGCTTTTTGACGGGTAAAGTTACATCAGCCGGACACTCAAAATGGAATCTCACACTTAGTGCAGGAGCTGACATGAGTGGCATGCCCTCCCCTTCCCACCTACTATCCCTTGCACATGCACATGCCCACACACATATCCTCATTCATGAAAAAAGGAGACTTGCTCACACAGACGTGTACAGTAACAGAGCCACATTTTTTTTTTTACCAGTCCGCTGTTGGATAAAGTTGTAATGTACAGAAGGGGGCTCGGTGTGTGCAGCAGAGGGCTGACGACACAGCAGCTGCTGGACTTTTCTGCAACCTGATGGAGTGTTTGAGTTTGGAAGAGCGGTGGTGGTGATGATGATGATGATGATGATGGTAGTGATGAAATAGGTGAGGATGTGGAGGTAGAAGACAGCAGTGAAGAGAAGGTGGAGGTTGAGAACAATATCTGTAGTGTTTCCATCTTCATCTCCGCCTCACATGTAATGCCTAAATGTCTGAAAAGCAAGAATATCCTTTTCTATCCATTCGCATCTCTCAATCCACTTATCCCTGTCACCTGCTCTCTCTCTGTCTGGCTCTTTCTCTGGCCACACAGTTAGACATTAAATGAGACAACTCTAACAGAGGAAGACCCTGAGTGTCTGTCTGAAACTTATAGAAACAGAGACTGTCTGACTCTGAATAAGTCTTGATCTGCCAAGGTAGATCCACAGAGGCACAGTTATAAAGAGAGACAGAGGAAAGGGCTGCGAGAGAAAAGACTAAGAACCCAAGTGAGTGAGAGCGCGTGAGAATGAGAGATGTACTGTAGGGAGCTGGAGGGAGATGGAGAGAGCAAGCAAGAGAGGGAGAATAGATGAGCATGAGAGTGTGCGAGAGAGATAAATAGAGACAGAGCGAATGGGAGGAGGGGGAGAGTGTAAACAGCAGAAGGTTCACTGGGTTCAGTGTGCAGTAGAGGAGCTGAAAGATGGGCGCCAGAACTCGAAGCCCAGGGGGCTGGATAGTGGTGCGTGACTCACATACTCATACATACATTTACGCACTCACACACATGCACGTGCCCGCAGACAAGTGCTCTGCAACGAGAAACATCCAAATGCCATTTTATTTCCAAACATGAGCTATTACACATACAAACCCCCGGGTGACAAAACTGAGACAGAAATAATAAAGAATACTTTAAACATGCCACATTTTCAACTTTCTTATACATTAAAGTATACGGGTAAATATATTTAAATATTTTCTAAAAATGTCTGGTAGGATTCAGCTTACAGAAATTCTTTCTCGAACTTTGGTATAACATAGCCGCTTCCTATGATAAACTGTGGGTTTTGTCATGTTGACTCACAAAATACATAATATCACACATCTGCCATTTCCACTGACAAGAAAAACAAAATAAGGTTGACATTTGAAATTCTGAGGTCACCCAAACCAGTTTACTGTGCAGTGCGTTGTTTCATCAAGCAATGACTAATGTCCACAAGATACCGAGTTCACTGCTGTATATCAGTGGCAGGGCTCAGCATGACGAGTCAAACCGATACTGTCAGTCACCCAGTCCAAGTTGCCGGTTTTCTCCACATGAGTCACTAGATCTCATTTAGACACTGACAAAAAAAAAACCTCTGCACACCCTTGCAAAGCTGACATCACAAATCATGTTAACCCAAAAGTGATCCATCCAAGCACACACTTTCACAGCGCCTCCACAGAGACATGCAACACAATCAAAGAAGTGTGACTATTACAAAATACAGACTTTACTCAGCGCACCATGGCTTGAATATCTGAAGTAAAAAGTCAAAACTGATGCACGCCATATTATACTGAACTCACTGCTGTCAGAAAGTTTTAATGCCAAAACAAGTAGATATGCTGTAACTGTCAAATGCCCGGCTGGCAAGGACAAAGTATTGAGTGTGGTTGTTGTAATTAAAATGCATTGCTGCTGTCTAAAAAGCTGTCATTCAAAGTCTGGCGAGACAAAGCTCTGTTTCACACAAGCGGTTGTGCATCTCACAGCTGGAACAAGCACAATTCTCACAACTTTTTAGTCTCACAATGGCTAATTACCACCTTGGCAGAGATGTGTGCTCCTGTCTCTGAGAACAAAGGCATCCCGGCTGTCGCCTCTCCGTCCTGCCACATTTAGAAAACAGTACCCAGATACTGTGTAACAGGGAGGCTCAGAGGCACAAGTTGCAACACCGGCAGGCAGGTGTGCACGTTCGCGCCTGTGGCACTTGGATGTCTGTTGCCATGGTGACCCCCCAGAATATCCCCCACACAGCACATTGTGATATTTTTTAATAAAGTTTGAGGGCTTTGACTTCACTGTCTGGTGTGGCTGTGAAGATGTGAAGTTAAGACGTGAAGTGTTTTAGTTTTTTTTTCTGCCACTGAGGCGTAACTGTGTGTTGTTCACCCGAGAAAATCCAGCAGCTTATGTCAGCAGGCTTACTGTTTATTGCGCCACCAAAGAATAACCTTAATGCAAAAGGAATACTAACTGGTGACCAGGAGTAGTGTGTGTGTGTGTGTGTGTGTGTGTGTAGATGGGAATACATGTGTTTGTGACTCTGCTTGTGTGTGTGTGTGTGTGTGTGTGTGTGTGTGTGTGTGTGTGTGTGTGTGTGTGTGTGTGTGTGTGTGTGTGTGTGTGTGTGTGTGCGCGCGCAAATGAGTATATTTACCACAGTATGAGTCACAAAACCACATCAGAGACTGCTGCAGAAAACTGAGACAACACAGTTTCAAAGAGGAAGCCAGCACTGATAAAGCTAAAAGAGCAACAGGCACAACACACACATACATGCACATACAGTCATGCACACGCACACACCAACACTGTGAACAGTCACTGGAAATCCCCTTTTGTTCACCTGAATGAATTAAACCTGGGAGTATATGAAACCTGAAGTACAACATTTAAATTTCATCATGATTTTCTTTCATTTCCAAAAGACACATCTCGTCAGTAGAAAATGGAATTTAACGCACACTTGATTTAATTTTAGCACAAAGACTGATCTGAAAAAGTATACGTTTTCTTAATGATATTCTTTTTTATGGCATTTGTATTATGGAAGTGACAAAGTCCTTTTGGGGTTGCACTGAAGTACGTTTTTACAGAAATCTTAACTGCAGATTCCCTTGCAGTTAAACTGAACTGTAATACACAACTTTCACCAGCAGATGCCAATATCGATTCACGAATGAGGTGTAAGGACCTGTTGGGAATTACTGTAATGTACTCTACAGTGGAGGAGGTCTTGGCTTGTGTTAAGTGACAGTGAAAATCTTCTCTCACCGCTTCTATGTCAACCATTGTTTACGTTAATGTCCAGCCTCAGTGTTAGATTATACAAGTTCACGGCTGACGTGGAGTGTTTCCAGTTATAGACACAGGTCTGACATATAATGCAAATCAAACAGATTGCCTGTAAAGCTGTGTTACTGGGAGAATACGCTAGGAATTTTCATAAATGATCATAAATGACCACAGCAACAGAACATAGCAGGGCAGGCCATGAATCACATCTTGTTATCCTTCCCTATCGCCTTGCATGGTCTGAATTAGTTTTCTATGACATTAGTGGTTAGACTGGAATAGCCTCTTCCAGCTGAAGTGTGATGTAATTGCCTGTTAGAAGCCTTTTATTAGGGAAAGGGGGAGTCAGGACCTGCAGGACTCCATGATGCTAAGTGCCAATTAACCCCCCATATGTGACAGTGTTTCAGGGTGCATTTGCAACAGTGTCTGTGGGGATAAGTGTGTTTTTAATGCTGTGCCTGAACGTGTGTGTGTGTGTGTGCATAATTACATGTTGGTACATACGTATTTTTGCTGCTGTTCATGCTTGCATTAAAAGACCTCTAAGGCGCAAAAGAAACAGATCTGATTTGCAAAAAGCCAAGATTTAATGTAATTTCTATTTCTTAGATTTTCCAAATTATATACAAACAAGTAAAAATACTGACGCTCAAATTGATTGAAATATTAGAAACAGATATTCTCACCTCTGCTACTGTTGATAAATAATTACTAACATGACTTTCTAATAAGCCATCAAGCCTACATGTTATCAAGTTGTTAATAAAGGAGAATGGGAGAATTGGCCATCAAGTCTGCAAATGTAAATGCTAATACTTTTAAGGATTCTCTGCTGCTCTTTTACAGAAGGTAATATTCAAACTGGCCATTAGACAGATAAATTAAAGTGCTCACTGGAGAGACAAAGCAAAGCAGGGAAGAAGTTAAACCAGCCAAATGGATTTTCAACAACCTGGTATTTCCTGGATATTTATGGGCTATTATTAATCTTTTAAGTAATGAAAAGTGATTTGTGAACAAATGGGAACCCCAATGATTTTAAATATTAATGAGTTTTATCATTATAGACCAGGGGTCTCAAACCGTTTTTCCTCTGAGCTACTTTGACAAACTGAAAGTGTCCAAAGGCTAATCATGTTTAGTAATATAATCTAACACACCTGAGCTTCACCCAAAGCAGCTGAATAAGCTTCTTTAATGGGAATATGTATGCTTTTCTCTGTAAGCCTTTGAGTTTTCAATTGAAGAGGGGTGGGTCTATGTTAACACTACATGTTGTTCGAGCCTTCCGTGATCTACTCAGAACCGGGTCGTGGGCTACTGGTAATGTGTGAACTATGGGTTAGAGACCCCTGTCATAGACAGCGCTACTCAGCTGGTGAAAAGATTTGTCTCAATGTTGTCTTTGGAGTTGAAGGAATATGAGGATTATGAAAAAAATTAAGCCCCATTATAACATCAGGGTGATCTCAGTTTGGAAGGGGAGACTCAAATAATTAACAGGAAGCCTTTTAAAGATTGTAGGCATGGGGTTTGAAAGAGGTTTTTTCAAGGTGGCGACAGTGTGGTGTAAATATATGAGGCAGCACCACCAGGAGGTTGAGGTTCAGGTTTGGACTCAAGTATCTCGACAACTACGGGATGCGTTTCTGTAACATCCACTACAGATATCTAATTCATCGTGATGAATGCAAAATGATAAAACTGATGAAATTATATGTGACAGCATGCTGTGAGGGTTTTGTTAGTGTATAACCTGAACCACAAGCACGGTAGAACTGTGTGTCTGGATACAAATTTTATATGACATATATTTCCAAAATCACCAGCTGTAAAATAATTAAAGTGTGGAGGAGAAATTGAGATCACAGTGAAAAAACTTTTTGGGAGCTTTTTAAAAGGCAGCATCAGCTGTCGTTGGCATTGCACTTTAAGGTATTTCTAAATATGGATTGGGAAACGAAAACCGACACAGTAGCATCGCAATATTTTAAGTGACAGTAATGTGTTGATAAACAGATTCCAATTATTGATATTCTATTATATATTAAATAAATAAATTTTTCAGGTGCAAGCAACACTATGCGAGGTTTAATGACTGTTGGTCAGTCTGTCTGCTTAACAGTGTCATTTTGCTGCAAGAAACTCATTGAATTGAGAGTTTTTCTTCAGGGAAATAATTTTATAATAAAAGGTAATAAATTGCAATATATGTCTTCTAATGTTGTTTGAAATCGAATTAGCATTGTGTCTACGAAGGAATTGTGACGGAATCATATCATGGGACCACAATTGGACTCTTGGTAGTCTTGGACTGCACTTTCAGCATAGAATCAATTTCACGTATGTTCGTGCTTGTGCTTTTACTAAATAAATACTACTGAAGTGCAATACTATATTACCATTATTAATATTACTATTAATCTTGCTAGAATACTCTTTTACTGAAATTATTAGAAAAAGACGTCAAAGAATATCTAGTAAAAAAATAACAAACATTTAAAAAACAATAGAAAAAGGGACAATGTATATATAATATATGACATGATGGAACACAGTATTAGATAGTATTTTTTACAAAGATTTCATAGAGTACATCTTACAGCAAGGAGATAGAGTCAGTCATGTAAATGTATTTTTTTTGTTTGTTATGCTTTTATTATCACAGTTCATTTCTAAAGTATTCAAGAAGGTGAGTAAATGAATAATTAAATATAAAGTAAAGCAAGAGTGATTTGTTCCTAGTATACTCCTCAATATTATGTAAAAAGTCTCTACTCCTGATCCTGCTGAGCCCCGTAGTCACTAGTTGGTACAGGCCACAATGCCGTAGCCCACTATCACCCCCCTTAACACGCACACACAAACACTCCCACGCACACACACACACACACACAGACATACTCACACCCACTCGTGTCTAAGCTGCACAGATCCCTACAACCCTACTGAGCCTATCTGACAGAGTGAGCAAGAGTGTGTGTGTGTGTGTGTGTGTGTGTGTGTGTGTGTGTGTGTGTGTGTGTGTGTGTGTGTGTGTGTGTGTGTGTGTGTGTGTGTGTGTGTGTGTGTGTGTGTGTGTGTGTGACACAGAAAGGCAGCTGAGATGAGTGTGAAGCAGTGAGAGGGAAAACCTAGAAAAAAAAAAAACAGCAAAGGCGATCAGAAAGGAGGGGGGGGGGGGATCAGCGAACACAGCAGAAAGGCAGAGCAGAGGAGACGAAAGGGGAGAGGGAAGCGAGCTAAAGGGTGAAGTGGACGTACTGTCTCTGATAGTCCTGCTATCAAAGTCAAGAGATGCAATGACTAGATGACCATCCACTACACACACCAGCATCCTGTCCTGGAGCCTTGACAGGAGGGGGGACAAGAAAATTCCACACACACTCAGAGGTAAACACTCTTCAACCAGTCGTCCCACATCACTGGATCATGTCGTCTACTGGGTCAACCAACCACAACAAGCGTCTGGCATGTAAGTAACCAACAGCGCATTACATGCAGGACACAACTTTATGTCCCGGACAGGGAATTACTCTGCATTGTTGTTGTAATTTAACATTAACTGTATACGCTGCCTCCTATTCAGCTTTGAGTATTCATTTATCACTTTAATTGTCAGAACACATTTCAGCATATCCTGGTGAAGGAAAGTCTCAATAAAAAAAAACTGCGCAGAGGTTGCAAATTCCCTACTTCTTCCTTATAACACCCTCATATGACTCCCAAAACAAAAACAGTGAACTCTTTCATGAGACACGTTTTATTGTGAAACAGATAACTCTTTGATAAGAGTACTGATTAATGGTGACTCATACTTTCTTATGTTACATTCACTATGGCCAAAAGGTTACGGCAAGGCTGTTATGTAATTTTCTCCCCAGGGATTAATTAAATCGTTACTCACTGAAAACTAAAATTACTCATGTCCACTTTATCTTTCTATTTCCGAGCCTCATAGGGAACACTTATGCACGTCTCCTTATCCAAGGAAATAATAACAGCCACGGGTCATCTCTGTAACTACATTGGCCTGACAGCCTTGATGCTGGTGCAACATTGTTGATGCAGATGTGGTTTAATCACATTGAAGGGATAACAAGTACTTCTTAGAGTCTGACTAAGCTAAAGCAGGAAGGAAAGACATGCCGACACTGACCTGCTTTCTAGAGAAACACTGTCATGTTTTGGAATTGAACTGACGACCTCCACTGTCTGCCATTTCTCTATGCAATTTACTGCTTTGATGTCTCTGTGTGTTCTGAGTGTTTGTTAATGTATACATACTACAGGCAGAGTGCTATAGGAGACTACTAAAAGCCCTGTTTTGATTGACCTAAATAGGGAGCAGTGGGCATAGCTGGAGGTCATCTTTGCATTTAGCCCTGGGTGAAGAGCCCTAATGGCTTTGGGAATGGGGAATAGCCTGGGAATACAAAATCTGATCAGACACTGCACCGTGGGAGGATGGGGGGAGGGGGGGGGGGTGTCAGATAATGTTCAAGATGTGATCGCAGCATCGGGATTGTGCAAACCAGAAGATGAGAAGAAACTAATAAAGTGTATGTAGCAGGGCTGCGCCATATCATATCATTCACGATGATATCGGTATAATTTTTAATATGATAAAAAAAAAAAAGGGATAATGGCAATATTTAGACTTGTTGACGTCATACCATGAAGTGCATTACATGAGTAACAAGCATGGCTGAAAGCAGCTCTACAGTCGAGGATATTTGAAGGCCAACTGTTATGTTTATGCTGCCATATGAAACCATTGCAGTTATTTTGTTGCAACTGTATGTTCTTAAAAGTAATAATAATTTCAGTATGTTGTTATATTGTCAAGAATATAGTTATCACATCATATCAACCAGCCCTAACTTGAAGACAGTGAGTGGGTTGAGAAGACAAAAGAGTGATCACATGTACATTTATATAATATGAACATGTACAGTATTCCTCGCTCTAGGCTTCAGGCTGTGCTTCCTACAGTATGACGTACGCTATGATGGTGGTGCTGGGTGCTGGAGTAAGAGGCAGGACAGGGTAAATGGCCAGTCTTGACTTATTTTCTGCTACATGGCAGTGTGTTTATGGATATGTGTGTGGACAGTAAGGGGAGTGGGGAAGCACGGCAGGGGAGGTGGCTGTTGTGGTGCAGTGATCTCACTCATAAATGATTTATGCTTGATGGACTGCTGTGGCTACAAGGCCAGCAGAAAGGAGTGCTTGGCTCTGTAAATAGTAGCAGTGATTCCTAAAAAATCATGTGGCTGTATACTGCTGCGAGATGTGCGGCACTATCGCCGGACCCGGGGGGAATTGGGAGATGGAGGAGAGGAGGGGTGGAGTTTGAGATAGATGGGCTGTCAGATGTGACTGGCCATGCAGTGTTATTGCTTTACTCTCTCTCTCACACACATAAACACCCAATCTCTCTGTTCACTGAAAACAGAAAGACGATCATGGGATTTCTTTCCACTTGCAACAAGGAAATTGAATGCAACACCATGTGACTCACTGGTTCAATAGGAACATTTGTTCCCTGCTTCCACAGCCGGGCTCAGGACTCTTAATGTATGACTGTAGCATTAAAATGACACGGATCCCTGTATTTAGAGAGGAATGTTTTTATCATTGAAAGGTGCTGCTGATGTGTCCACAGAGAAGACAACAGAGAGGGAAAATACTGCTGAAAATAAAACAACCAGAGGGCCCAGTGTGTATTTTGTAACACTTGAAAGGGAATAAAAAGACTAGCAGTGCAGATTATCAGGAGTACAGCAGTGCAGTGGAAAAGACCACATGATCAAACACTTGAAGAAGATGAAAAAAAAATCATGTGCTTCGGCTTAACCGTCACCTCTGGCCCCGAAGCTCCCACCCCCACCTCCTCTGAAACACACAAACCGCCTTTTAATCTTGTGTTAGATTCCTAGACATCAAGGAATGCTGATGATCTGATACACATCAATACAAGAATGAAAGTGTTTGAAAGAGAATGAATCTCGATGTTTGACAAAATGTGCACTTTAAAAGGGATAAAGAAACAAGGAAAAAAAAAGAGGCTATCTTTCTTGCCGTATTGAAGCCAATTAACTTATATTTAGTGTGTTTCTTTGACACAACAAATGCACATAAAATGCATGCTGTCGCTGCACTTGTATTTGTCAGTATTCTGGCTTCGCTGAGGCATGCAAACCTTGTAAAGCCTTTTACCTCAAATCACTGACACCGCAATTACTTGACTCAGGTTGCATAACCGCATTCTGCTTTCTTTGAGTAACTTTTTTCTTTCCTTCCTTCTCTCCATTCCATCTCAGGGAACATGAAAATCCTGTTTACATACACCACAAACACGGCAGTACGCTAAGTCGTCATGCACTACAATGCAGTAGGAGTCCAGTGTGGGGTGTGCAGCTGAAGGATTGTACACGTATTATATAACAATAAGACCTAAGTAATTGTGGTGCAGTGTGGGCTGAGATGGAGCATGGATTTCTGGGTAGGGGGCATAGGTCCTGCCACCGATCACAATTTCAAAAGGGAGCTGTTAAAATATTAAGTTAGTTAGTGGTACAACATTTGTCTTTCTGTCTCCACAAAGAGTGAATTCGTCACTCTTATATTTGTCCAAATCGTGGCATTAGATGAAAAAAGTGAGTATTTATGTTGAGGGAGACACACAATAAACTGCGTTCCAGTACAATGGCCTCCATCATTTTTTAGGTTTCTTTGTCAAAAATGTCCAAACGGGTAAACAAAGCTGTCCTTTCCAAAGGCTCCTCTGATGGCAGCTGAGAAATGAGCTGGAATCTGCCTGGACGTTACCCTAGATTTGTCACTGTTACCAATGAACTCCTTGGAACTTGGAATCGTTCAAACTTTGGAAATATTTAAGTTGTGGTGTCTCTGAGGCTGAAGGTCCCGTAATATTATACATATACATAACACCAAAAGTAAGAGTGCAAAAGTGTAAGGAAAGTGTTAAACTGTGTGTTTATCTGCTTAAATGTAAGATACAAATAACTTCTCTGGCTAACTAGGTAACTACCTACCTACATAAGTGAGAGTCACTTTATGGATCCGAGGAGATGGGAGACACTGTCTGAGCCACTTTTTGCATGCAGGAGTAAAACAAAAAACAAAACAAAACAAAAAAATCTGAATTTGCTCTCAATCAGTGTTGTTTTTACTGCCCTTCAGTGGCTGTAACTGTGCCGTGATGTGGTTAAGTGCTGTGTCAGCAGTCAGACATACAATAAGCCTTTGTGTAACCAGCATATTTGAAGCCCGGTACCTCTCCTTTCATCTGCTGTCCTGGTTTTTATTTTCTTCTTTATCTTTTATAAGACATGTCTCTTAATAGCCTGAGGCCAACACATTCATAACAAAGCAAAAGTCAGCCATTACAGCTGTTCTCTGTTCATTCACCCACCTAAAGTAAATCTTTTCCATATGACCTGTATTTTGTAGCCTTGATAAGGGTAAAGCAGCAGCCTGAGAACTGAATAGTTAGCCTAGTTTAACACCATGATTATTTCAATCAGACTTTGTGACCCTTGCACAAAATCTTCTTGAATGTCAGTGGGCACTGGATTGAAAGTGGGACAAAAGACTTGATGTGCCAACAGCCATGTGAGCAGGATCCTTCGGAGTTAATAACCCCTGTCAAAAAGCAAAAAATTCCCCTGTGGAGGCAATGAACACCATCTGAGTCTCACACAGAGCATGCTAGTAATGTACGCTCAGCCAATTTGCATGGAAACCTCCTACACGTCTTCCACAGCACGGTGGTAGGAAACTCAGAAGTTATCTGGATGAGTCAGCCTTTTTACATACATGATTTTCTCCCACACAGGAGCAGACAGGTGGGGACATGCAGCTGAGTCTGTGCGTGGGTTGGACATGTCCACTGGCCATCTCCACTTGAGAAATGAAATATGATTTTTAGATGAGAAAAGGAAGGCATGAGAGAGTCACAGAGAATGGGAGAGAGAGAGAGACAGAGACCTCTATAAGGCCAACAGGCAGAACTGAGGTTTACATAAGCTGTGTAGTTTCATCATCATCATCAAGCCTCATCATTGCTGTAACAGCCTTTAGTAACTGGTTTATCCGTCTCAAACTTCCCGCTGCTGCCGAATGATGACTGCTGAATGATCATGGACACTAGGAGGTGGCAATGGGGGGAGGGGGGGGAGAGGGGGGCAGAGGGTTTGGGCAGGTTATTATGTTGAGGCCATTTGACTCCTTAAAGAGCACATCCCTTATTAAATTTCTGCCTTTGCAAGACCAAATACCACACCAAGACTCAGCCCTGCTGTTCCTCTCCCAATGTGCTGTCTTTCTGGACAAAAAGGACAAGGCTGGGACAACGAGGGGACTTGCACAGTGGCATGTCAATATTTATTGAGGTGTGGGCTAATGGAGCCAGAGGTAAATCTACTCTATCCACTATTTTGGACTATTTTAGGGATAGGAATGGTATAAAGATATGAACACACATGGCTGACAGGAGTACACCTTCAATTGGGGTTTTAATGATGATGCTGAAAAGTTGCATTCAGCCACATTGTAGCCCCTCCATAAAACAAACTAATTAAAACAAACACACACACACACACATACAAAAAAAACCTGCAGACGTCTCATTCATTTGACTCAGGCCTGTCAAGTAACGCAACGGGGGTGAGAATTCAGAGAGCTCTGGCAATACAATGTAGAGACACCCCACAAAAAAAAGTTAAAGGTGGCTCAGCCTCTGCCACAGTGCCATCTGGGAAAATGCTGTAGTGGCCAGTCATATACATGTAAGCGCATTTGTGTTTGATGCATTAAAAGGCAAAACAACTGCTGATATGCACATTTTCAAGACAAAGTGCTGTACAGTGTTCTGGCATCTGATAAGCCAGCAGCTGCATATCAAGCAGTTGTGTAAAACACTGGAATATGGCAATTGAATACACGCTGAAGTGGGGTCGAAATTATAATTAAATTATAATTAATTATCAGTTATATCTGATGCCATTAATGCTGGTACCCAGAGCAATAGCATAAACAACTCAGCATGTTCAAATATATTTAGTTCCTCCATCTGGATACATTCATGTCTGGGCACTGCGTTATATTTAACAACACTGTAAGCTTTATGTCATCGACTGTGTGTCAACAACTGCTGAAATATGGGCCAGAGAGACAGTGAACAACAGAGTGGTTTCCTGCCTCCACAGACAGCTTGAATGACAGCAGAAAGGATTGTCATTAGTGGATGACAGTGGACACTCACCACTGCAGGGCGGTGGCGGAGTGACTGACAGTTTGACTAGCTGGGCCTTCAGAGATGGAGCCAGCTAAAGAGGGATGCTGACACAAATGTGCAGCAGTGTTTGTTTTTAAACAGGAGAAAAGGGTTGCTCAAAAGGTATGAATGTAGCTGTAGTAAAGTAAATGTCATTGCTGTGCTTGCTGGAGCCATCTGCTGGCATCATGTAAACACATTAGTCACGGAGGGTTGTTGTGCATGTAATACGCACTGGGTGACAAAATGAGCATAAACTAAACAATGATGGCATAAGAACGCATTCTGTCTATGTGAACATGCTCACACTAACCCGATTTATACAAACACACATGTACTACACCACCCAAAACCACTGGTGACATGAGTCAAAGTGTCAGCTCATGGCACCCAGGGGGAAGAGGCTCTATGTGTGCCGAGAAGGATGTACTACAATTACACAACCACAGCCTGTCGGGCTGGCAAAGGTCAATGTGACAAAAAAGAATGCTGGCAATTTCAAACACTGAAATAAAAAAGAAAAGGCCCAGCTTCTCAAAAAGGATCACTTCAAAGTCTAAGTGCCGCAGGTATTCAAGCAAATACTTCGTCGTCCACATAGTTATTTTGATGCACTTTTAAAATTCTTCATTTGTCGTCAGATTGATTTTCAAACTGCATGCGAGTCTCATCATGAACACTGGAGGTCAGACTAACATCATGAGAACAATTTACCTCAGGAAAAGTCATAAAAAGAGCTGACTGGAAGGCATATGGGAGGACTAATTGTGGGATTAAAAGTATTATGGCCGCGGAGTTACTCATATAAACATGATCATTTATTGTATGAAAGGCTCTACATTAGAGCTTATCTGATCTTACAAAGTTGTAGAAATGTTATTTATTGAAGGTTGAGTTTTTATGTTTACATATTGATTTGTATTCACTGAACGACATTTTTCTTTTAACATCATCTTATTGAAATGACAATGTCTAAACAACTGTTTAAGTGCTATATAAATCAGGTTACTTTATTAGCTGTCATTGCACAATCGTCTTGGCACTGTGGAATCGTGTATGTACTGCATCAATCTCCATACCTGCAGCATGCCTCTAGCATCTTACGTTTATGTATAGTGTAGTTAAAGGCACATTTTGATCGTGGTTATTTAATTGTCTGTCGTATTAAGCCAGTGGATGCCTTAATTTCAAGGAAGTAACTATTGATCGTTCTGTCATGTCATTAATTTACAGAGCTGTAGCATAAAGAGAACAGGCTGCGTGAGGCAAAAGCATTTTTGGCTCAATAAACCTAATCTAATTCAAGTATTAAATCTTACACTTTTCCTCAAAGTGACTGTAGACAGGCGCGAGATGAGGGGGAACGAGAGGGAATGACTCGCAACAAAAAACCCTGGTTGTACGCGAACCAGAGATAATATATGTCATGGTCTCTGCCTCCCTCTTTGGGAACATGGCGAACCATGTTTTCCTTGAACAAGAGAGTAGCGCATTACAATTAAGCAACAGTTCCTCCACCTTAGGCAGAAGAACATTCCGTTCTAAGTGAATGTTTCGATGTGTTTTGTGTTTTTGTTTCAGCTGACACAGACAACTCTCAGAGGCTGCTAGACAATGATTCTGCTCAGCACCTGAAGCTCAGAGAGAGACAGCGCTTTTTCGAAGAGGTCTACCAGCATGATGTGGACAACTACTTGCCCTCTGCACACTTGCAGATCGACAGCAGGAAACGTGAGTGACCGTCTACTCTACCTCCCAGGGGCCATTGATTGTGAAACATTTTAAAAGTTAGTAGCTGATGACTCACAGTTTTACAGCTGCTTGTTATGAATGATTTATATGAAGCTACTATCATATTCTACATACATAGTTTCTACGCATTTAAAAGCCACTATATGTTGTATGATATCGCATCAATATTCAAATGGTTTATACAGTTTTTGTTTCAGTGTGTATTTATGTTGTATATGCTGTTGTGCTGCAGCCCCCATAGGTAGCATCTCATCTATGGAGGTGAACGTGGACGTTCTGGAACAGATGGACCTGATGGACATATCTGACCAAGAAGCCCTCGATGTGTTCCTTAACTCAGGCTCAGGAACAGATGAAGGAGCGCTGACATCTCCACCACCAGGTGCTCTGTTTGCCTCCGTGCTACAAACAAACTACTGCCACTGTAGTGTCCGACAGCCGCTCGTATAATCCATTTTCCAATGCAGATTTTCTTAAAAACTACTGTAGGACGAGTACCACTAACCCAGAATTGTCAAGATTCTTGACGCTCTGAAAACATTATAATGATCTGTAAATATATGTTAATTTCAGTTGTTCATTCATAAAAACATTCTATATATACATACATATATATCGAAATATATATATCTAAATAGTGAACACGAGTGCAATCCTGTTGTTTTTGTTTCAGAAGTTGCATCCCTTTATAAAATAATACATATATAATATGATATAATATATTCATAAAAACGATTTATTTAATTTATACATATAATTATTTATTTATATATATATATACAAAATAAAGTGAACAAAATAAACCTTTCAACTGTAATATTAACACAGAAGTGAGGTCGACAAAGTGGCACTCGATGAAGAAAAACAGAGCGTGATAGGTTTAACGGTTTATATATATAAATAAATAAATATATAAATAAATATATATATATAAATTAAATAAATAACATAATATATTCATAAAAATGCTTTATTTAATTTATATATTTATTTATATATATTATATGTATATATATTTATATATATTATATATGTATTTATTTATATATATATATATATATATATTATTATTAGGATATATTATAATATATATATATATAAATAAATAAATATATATATCAATTAAATAAATCATTTTTATGAGTATATAATGTCATATTATATATGTATTATTTTATAAAGGGATGCAACTTCTGAAACAAAAACCACAGGATTGCACTAGTGTTCACAGACAGCATGTGCACAATTTTGTATAAAAACTGCTTCAGAGCCAAATGGCACAATGCTATGCTGTATTGAATTCGTGTCTTTGATTTTTATTTTTTATTTTAAGTATACAGGTATGTTGACATTTTAGGCCACTTTTGTTAACTTTCCATATTTAAAGACACTTTGGGAAAGATTGGATAAAAAGGCATTGTAAGCTCTTTATGACATTTTGGGTAAAATTGATCAACCACACATTCTAAAGCCACTGTTTAGACTGAAACTCATATGGGTGATCTATACATCCTGCTTATGTCGAAACATCTAAAAAAAGGCAAAAATAAAAGATGATATGAGAGTTTTCGGTGATTTGAATTTTCAGTTTTGGCCATTCAGATGTGAAAATTACCCATTGTCAATGACTGCAGAACAGGTTCCAACTGTGTTCTAACAGCTTCTACTTGCAGAGGGTGAGGAGGATGATGATGAAGATGAGGAGGATGAAGATGCAGAAGTTGTTTACAGGGAGCGTGCACCTTTGAAACGGCAGAATGAAGTTTACCGCAGCTCACAGTCTCGCATTTCCTCGACATCGTCCGGTTCCAGTGATACCAGCGCAGGTGGAGCCGACACACCTGTGATCCAGTCGGACGATGAGGAAGTCCATGCAGACACTCTGCTGCTGACCTCTGTCCCCCAAACTAGGGATGAAGAAACAGAAGAGGAAGACGAGGAGGAAAGACGCCTTCAAACTAATCATCATAAAGACTGAATTTTATTCCCTCCAGAGTCTGAAATCTCTATCTCTCTCTGTCATACCTTTGTAATGGGGTAAAAACCCTAGCATGGCTGACCCGGCTGTGATTTGCTGTGTCTTTTGAATGTTTTCTTGGTTACCATTGAACTTTCTTTCCAACTGGAGACAACTCTATCAAATTGTTGGCTGCCATTTTTGGAAGTGGTGCCATAAGACATTTATGCAAATTATACAAGTCATTCCACTCTCCTGCAACAACATGTTCTGGATGGGTTCAAATGACAAAAGTTTTAGTGCTCTCATTGCTGGAGGGAAACTTCCCTCCTCTGGATTTTCTCTCAAAATTACAGGTTCCCAACAGCCACGCCAAGAAAAATGGAAGAATGTCATATTGGATTAACACACACACTTCTACAAAGAAAACAAGTGAAATCTAAAGTAACTGTATAAAACAAATAATACTTTCTAACTTTTATTAAGCTATACCTGAATTCTGAGTACATTTTGCCTCACGTTTTGTATTGGCAATTAGATTACCGTGGATAATATCGCCCTTCATAAGATTGAGGCGTGCCTCACTTAAAACTGTTGCGAGCTATTCAGTCTGTTGTTCTGGAATTTCTTTGTGTGAAAATGCCTTTGCGGTGAGTGTTAAAAACATCAAAACTCCAAACTGACAGCTCTTAGTTTAAAGGAGTAGTGTGGAGGATTTGACCGGATCTACTGGCAGAAATGCAATATAGTATTCTTTACTATGTTTCGTTATAGCATCATGACTTGAAACGAAGAATCATTGGGTTTTTGTTTGGAATGAGACCTTTGTATCAATATAGTGAGCGGGTCCTCGTAGCCAATGTAGAAGTAGTGAGTTGTATTTAGTTGGTTGCGATCTTTAATCTCAGAGCGAGATGCCCTTAACTTCTACACACTGCTCCCCGAAAGGGAGATCTGACTGTAAAGAGTTTTAAAGTGCAAAGATCCAGTTTAAGTTCTGGCCTCATGTATCTTTATTTCACGATTTTAAAAGATCAGTATATGACAAAAATGACACAGAGTTAGCAAAACCCACAAAAAGTTGCAATTTCTTTGAATTAAAAAAAAAAAAAATCTATTGCTGTGTGCATGTGTAAACTATTTTCAGCATCATGAATGGAACTGTACTTGTAAATGCATGCCATTTTGTTAAAGTTAGTGACTACTTCAAATGTTTTAAATGCTGTACAACGTGTTGCATTACTGAACTATGCAGGTGATACCTGAACTTAATACAAACGTACTCCAGTGTTCCATGTGAGGGTTGGATAATTATGATCACATGGAGAATGAATGGCAAACCTGTTTGTGTATAGAGTATAATATATGTGTGTGTGTGCGTGCGTGCGTGCGTGCGTGTGTGTATATGTGTGTGTATATATATGTGAAGTTTTGAGTGAGGGTGTGGATTTTCAACAATATAGGTATTTCCCAGGTCAATTCTACAGCAGCTTTCAAAACAACCTTTTACAGTGTTAATTATTGTGTGTATCTGTTCCCCATTTGAACGTCTTCCAACAAATTTAAAGAAGTAAAAATAAAGCAGAGGGTAAACCTGTTGAATGTACTGTGTGTTTGCTCAAGTTTCCTGTGTTTTACGAGTGGCTTTTGGTTTCTCTTTTCTCATACTTCTGTAGTGGTTGTACTGCCCTTGTAAAGTTTAAATCTGTCCTTTTAATTTGAGCGATGACAAGCTCACTGTGCTCCGAATATCACATAATAAGTGTTGTCTACAAAGCGCAGTGCTGTATTCACATTCATGCAAGGGAGAAAAATGTGAATGTAAAATTACAAGGATACACTGTGCCAACACAATCTGTGTGTTGTTGTGCTGTACACTTTTCCTGTTCTACTCGATTTATATGTTCGCCTTCAGCTTACTCTCAATTGTCATCTACTACATTTTATTTGACGCCATTGTGGTCTGTGGCTGGTTTGTTTGCCCTTCATCACACCAAGGACTGCTATTTGCTTTTTGCTTGCACTGTGCCCGAAGGAGTTTGTTTTGTGACACGCTCTGTCCGTTGGGCAGGCCAAAATGAATGAACCATAGTCCCAGACCACTGTCAGTGATTGTATCCATTAGTCCTATATATGGAGTGCCCGGCAGTGAAATCCTTGCTACCTACTACATCACTAGTCTTTTTGGGTGATGACTTCCAAACTTTCATTCTTGAATCAAGCTCATTCAGAGCCATTTCCACCACTCTTTAGACTTCAGGGAAATTAAATCCAGGCATGTTTTCTCACCCAGGTAAATCTGTTGCTCTTTTAAGTTCCTATGGGTGTACAGAAGGAAATAAAACTACTGGATCAGTTTTCTTTCCCCTTCCCCAAACTGTCAGTTTACCAAATTATTTGGGCTCCACTTTCCTGAATCAAAGCGCAGATAAAACATTAAGGAAGGTTTCCATGCTGTGCCGCAGTGTTTGTTCAGCGTGCAGTGTGGAGAGTTGTAGGTGTTATCCTCTGCCATTCACTTAGTTAGAAATGAAGGAAGAATAAATCCATGAAGGGTGCTTTGTTTATATTTTTCATTTCTCTATTACCTCTTGCCTTTGTGCACACTGGAAGTAACCAGGGCTTGTATATAATTGTGGGCCACGTCTGACAGCTGTAACAGTAACAAATAACTGTGTTGTGTTGAGCTTTGTCCATGCAGGGTTAGGTGGATTTTTAATCACAGGAGCAGAGGTCTGCTATATTGTAAATACATTAATTAATACATGATTGATTAAATAGACAGAAGCCACAAACATGAATATTTCTTTTGCACCTCTTTTTGCAAGGGGTAAAAATGGAAAACTCACTGCAATAATCCTCTCAATAAGGCATATACATATATTGCAAGTTGTTTTTATTAGATTTACAAACAAAATACATTTAATAATTAAGACTAAGACTGCTTCTGATAAAAAAAAAAACCTAGTGAGAGTTGTTTGAGGTCAGGGCTTTTTGTGAAGATAGCTGCTCTACTGTTGAACCTGCAATCTTTGAGAAATAGCTTACTAATTAAAAAAAACCACGTATTTACAGTTTAATCATGATTGATCCTGTCTTTGAGTCATATTTAAATTATTAATCAAGTTTTTTACAAGCTAACCCCATGGAAAATGCACAAGATTCTACAAGTTGTTGTTGGCAGCTCACTCATGAAACACTCCTCATTGGGTAACACCTCTTTTATATGTCGTAAATTATAGCAAGACATCTGGCTCAGTCACATTGAAAAATCCACTTTGCTTCAGATATAAATCTTCAGTTGCAGCAGATGAAGGAGGAAACAGAAAGGTGTTCTGTGATTTTGGAGAAATCGAAAACCCCCCAAAATTGGTGACTGCTTTAAGACTCAGTCAGAGCAGGTTTTAACACGTACACAATTTTGTACCTAACTAAGCACACACATTGGTGCCAGGACACAGCGTACAGTTGCAGACGCAACAAAATTCTGCTTAAAGCTGCATTTCTGTTTAGCAGGCTTTACACCTACAGGAAAATAGAGCCCTTCACACCTGAAAACATGATTGCGTCGACCAACTTTACTCTGCTGTCTCATCTAAATAATGTCAAAAAACACATTCAGCCATCAGTTTAATTCTGTTAGCTTAAAGCATCTATTCTCTCAATACCCCGATTCCTTAGAGCCCAATCATGCTCTGTAATCAAAGCAACTGATCACCAGTATATTAAATTAAGAGTTCGTTCAACCTGTGTCAACAATAGTAAATCACCCCACAGCTTGTTTTACAACCATAGGTATCGCCAGATAGATAATTTGAGGTCATCAAAGATGATATTGAAGATGTTATGCGCTTGATGAAACAGTCCTCTTATGGCTTTGATCATAAACAAATAGCCAAACTAAGAGCACCCCCAACCTTTCAAAAGTTTGAGATCATGGAAAGAAATGGTGGTTCCTACACAGGAAGACCACAGCAGCGTCAAATCTCAAAGAACTTGTCCTCAAGCCCTCCTTCCACACAATCCCTTTTGTTAGATGGTGTAAAGCAGGGGTGGCCAACCAGTCAGAGACTAAGAGCCACATTTTTTACTGTGTTACCGCAAAGAGCCACATCATACACATGGGCACACATGAACATCACCCCATCCCTTCCTCACACACACACACACACACACACACACACACACACACACACACACACACACACACACACACACACACACACACACACACACACACACACACCTGCACCTTGTGTTAACAGTCGTATACTCTACTCTAGCACTCTCACCCACGCTGAGTGTATGCTCTCAAACAGTCACCCAGATGAGTGAGAGGGAAAGACAGAGGAAGACCGAGAGTGGGTGGGGTGGGGAGACTGAAAGACACAGAAAGGGAAATCAGCCAGATTTATTGTAAATGTCACACACCAACATGATAATGACAGAAATTGACTCCTACAGTACTAAGACCACAGGCCAGTCATTTTCAACAATGAACATTGTGTGCACTGTCTCACACACACAAACTCTCAGTTCAACCAAGTCCACAAACAAAAATATAATAATTTACAATAGCGTTTTTCTTTTACTATGCATGTTGCTTAGTGGGACTTCTGGCATTCCTTGCCTTGAACAATCCTCTTCAAATCTGGCTTGTATTCCGTTGTTGCCACTCAAAGCAATTCTTTCACATGGGTGTCAGTCAGAACAGATCGATGCTTTGATTTCACGTGTTTCAGGATAGAAAACACAGACTCGTTCACAGATCCGATCATGGCTGGCGCTCCATCCGTGGCTATTGCAGTTAGTTTCGGTGTGGGCAGATTTGCTTTCGCAAATGCAGCCATCATTGTTTCTTTCACATCTATGCCACGGGTTCTGTCTTTTAATGGCACAATATCAAGGCATTTTTTTTTAACGAACTCCCCTTCATTGTATGGCTTTTTAGCCCGTGCAATGTTCCAAGCCAGTTGATACGATGCAAGCGTTACGGTCTCTGAGCGCTTCGTAAATTTTTGGAAAAACTGTATCTGCTTTTCTGCCTGACTTTTCAAAGTGACCAACTTGTGCTTGCGAAGTTCAGTCCCTTTTGGAAATTCCTGGTCAACGTTAGCGTGGAGTGAGCTGTAGTGGCGCTGAAGATTTGAAGCTTTGAAATGCGCTAATGACGCCTGACATATAAGGCAGAATGGCTCGCCATTACGTTCAACAACAAAAAATATAAACTCTCCCACTCTGTTAAAAACGTCCTGTGTTCATCTTCATATTTTCGTTTTGCTGTGCATTTTTTCCCTGCCATTTTGAGAGCGAACTGGACACAAATTGTTTACTCAAATGATCTTGCCCCTACTGGGAAACTTTGCGGTATTTTCATCTCACGCGTATTGAACTCAAGCGAAGCGAACACGCACATAAAAAAAACAAAAAAACACAAACACTCCAAGAGACTTACAACTGAATGTACTATTCTGTATATCCCAAATTTTTGGAGGGGTAATCCTGTCCTACCTCTCTGTCTAAAGTATTTGCAAAATCAATAAAAAGATTTTAAAAGAAAAAAGAAAACACAAACACAAACTTTGATATGAACGTATGAAACCAGGCAAAGAGCCGCATGCGGCTCGGGAGCCACAGGTTGGCCAGGCCTGGTGTAAAGTAAAGAAAAACATACCAGAGACAGGGAAATTTGTAGTGTATTAGACAGCACAATCATCTTATGATATGTACCAGACATAATGTGAACTCAAAACGTTGTCCAAATTCCCACATACCAGACCTGTGGCTCATTACAAAAAGAAAGCACAACCGATTCACATGAAGAACTACCATCATAGCGTGACAAACAAAATACCCGTAGGTGTCCTGGGGCTATATCAATAGGGAGGAGCTCTCCTGTTTATTGTCATGGCAACACTTTAACTTCAGTTACTAGTAAACAGCTTTTGAGTTAATATATGAACCTTCCCACCCTTTTGAGACACTGACTGGCAGAGCAGGTCTTCTTTTTCTGAGAACTAGAATTGTGAAATATTCATGTATGTTGTCGTTATGAATGCTGGGTTTCCAAAAGCACACCCATGATACTGTCCAACAAACCATAGAGACGACCAGTATGTTTAACATCTGACAGTAGAAGAATAACATAATATCTAATAATAATCCCTTTTACATTGACTCTAACCTTCTTGAATGAATAATGAATCACTAATGACATTTATTTATCATCTGGGTTTTAGCCACTTCAAGGTGTGGTCTTTTATTAACCACTCTTAATTAATGGTAATTTTCTACCTCAAGCTTCGCGGAAGTATCTTTGATGGCATCCATGCAAAGATGAAAAAAACAGATACAGAGCCTCCAACCCCTGTGAATTAGTGTGGCTTTTGGTGAGGTGGAGACAATTATCCTAATATAGGATATATAGTGGTGGATTACAAAATAGTTATGTGGCACTATTTATTTTCAGTGATGTGTCATTGAGCCGGCGCTAGAACAATAGAATAACTCTAGAGCCAAATGGCATCAACAATCAGTGCTTGTGTGGGAGGATGCATGAAAAGGACAGAATATATCAAATGTAAGTGACTGACAGCTTTATGTGAGAGTGAAGAATACAGTAGAAGTCTGGTTAAAGGGTGATTTCAGCTGCTTTGTGTAATATGTACAGGACCTATGAATTTGAGCTCCATTTGCATGTGATGTAAGCCAGATATAAATAACACATGGTAACCTGAGCTACAGAGCTGGAGGGAGGTACACCTGAGCTGAGCCTTGCTTCCAAGCACACCCAGACGAAAAGTTCTTGTTATCGTATCAACTAAACACTCTCACAAAACATATATATAAGCATAGTATGTATAAAAGTATGTATAAAACACAGCTAGTTTTGTCCAACACAAAAAACTGAATGTTCAAAAATGACATTTAACATATCACATTGCACATAACAAACAGCCCTTTGTTGTTGCATAGGCAGCCAATCTGCTGCCTGCAGATATTGTGGGCTTGTCCTCACAGCACTCTTATTCAAGGTACCTTTGAGTTCCTTTGCACTCCGACAGAGGATATCAAGCAGTGTGGACCAAGATGAGGATCATTTCCCTTTTTCTCTTGGTAGGCATTGAATTTTGAATTATCTCAAGTTTTAACAATGCATCATACTGTTTAAACAACGATTTGTATAATATCGCACATGAAAATCACTTTGAATATCTGATTTGTCTTTTAAAAATATATGTTGAGACATTTGCATTGCTTGCGATAACTTGTACATTTTAAGAATAATAGTAGAGAATGTCTACATGGAGAGAGCATTGGTGCCTGTTAACACTGGAGGTTAAAATGGCTGCAGGCATTGAATTAACAATTCAAGCAAAACCAGTTTTATGCATTACATAAGGGGAAAACAGGTCGTGGACTGAGAACTTAACTATAACATGAAATACAATACCAGAAGCATACATTTTTTAACAATTATAGGATTAGGTTGAGTTATAATGCGTATGTCTTCATTTTATGAACTTTGTTGCGCTGGTGTTTTTAAATTGCATAATTTTCAGTGAGTCACCAACTATTTCTGCTGTGGCGATATTTATTGTGATATGGCTGAGTTTTTTTTTTGGGGTCACTTACTGCCAGTGTCTCAGTGAGTAAGCCTTTAGGTGTGTAGAGGTTTCACTTCAGTTTCCAGTCAATATGGGTTCTATTGCGCCAAACAAATGGTACTCCCAAAGGTAATTGTAAATGCACAACTTGACGCGCGCTCTCAGGTAGACATCAAGTAAAGCAGGGGACAGCCATGTTGTTGTTGATTAGCCTGGTTAAAGAGTTTTTAATTGCTGTCGACAACTCCAATATTTTCAGCAATTTAAGTCCATGTGATTTGAAACACCTGTCCTCTCTACCAGTCTAAAAACATAAAAAGACATAAAAATCTCAGTTTTAGGCGCCGTAGTGGCCTCGGAGTTTAGATGGACACCATAAAGTTCGCGATGGGTTGGGATTCTTTGAGCATGTTGTTCCTCATCTTTTTTTTCTCCTCGTTTCTTCCACATCTACGGTCAGTGTTTGTAAAAGCATTAAATTCTTCACAACGAAAAGTTCTAAACTTAAGGTTCACTTGCAACATTATTTGGAACTTTTGACTGCAGGCCATTGCACAAAAAAAGCACTAAAAACAAAAAAACATCTAACATCATCATTGCTGAAATGATCGATTCAGAATGTGGTGACCCTGTGTCCTGGAAATGAAGATGTCAGCTGGGGACTTTTGTTGCATTTCTCTCTCACATAGTTCCTGTCATATCTCCACTATTGCTATCTAATACAAGCATTACGTTACCTGCAAATCATCAAAAACAGAAATTGCGCGCCTGACACTAGATGTATTACTAATTGTCAAAATAGGGGTTCATATCTTTCCACTATTTGTAAGATTAATTTTGGATAATTTTATGTTAATTTCTCAGTGCTGTAAATGACTGTAAAAGGCATTATGTGCTGTCCTCAAAACACTTGTGTTTAAAGGCAAATAAAAAAAATTCAATGAGATTTGTGCGCTCAACCTCTCCCCCAATTTAAACTAGAATTTTCTCAAGTTCCCAAAAACCCTGCGAGGGACAAGAACGGATCCATAGAGGTATCGGCATTTGTTATCTTGCAAGTAAAATAAAATAAAATGGAGAGAAAACGAGACAAACGCACAAACAAAAAGATTAGATCAATAAATTGAATCCTGTAAATGAGCAGTGAATAAAGTGTGATAAGAGGCAGCTATCAAGTATTTTGAAGTTATGTTGGATTAAAAGCACTTTCAAATTTATCTGTGATGACACAAGTTCACTATTACTACCTTGTCTTCCTGATGTGTGTAGGTTGCGCTCGCAGCCCTGGTGGAGTCTCGTGGTCGCGCGTACAACAGACGTGTCAGACGGGTAAATGTTTCATTTTTGGAATCGCAAAGCCTGTTAAAATGTCTTCCTTTTGACATAAATTATAACAATTGTATGATTGCCCTACATTCTGGCTTGATCAGGACCTTTTGGTGCGTTCCAAAAGAAGATGGGTCTTGTCTACGATTGAACTAGAAGAGGAATTTAAAGGCCCATACCCGACGAAGATTTCGCAGGTAAAGACATCATTTTGGAAATGAAATGCGAAATCAATGACAGCTCTGCATTCTGGCCAAAAACTAACAGCCCAGTTGTCTGTGTTTTGTCTAGATGTTCAATGACAAGACTGAAGGAAAAGAATATATGTTCAGGATAAGTGGAGACGGTGTGGCAGAGGGAGTGTTCACTATTAATGAAACTAGTGGAGACGTCTTTGCACACAAACCTATCGACAGAGAGAAACAGCAAAACTTCCACGTGAGCGAATAATAAATTACCAATTCCTCTGATAATAAATAGACCTAATATTGATGTTTGACTAATAAAAAATGTTTTACATGACTGCTTTTATCCACAGATCAAGTTTGATGTCTTGGACAAAGCGAGCAGGAAGCCAATAGACAATGTACTGGCTTTTGATGTAGAAATTAAGGATTTAAATGACAACGCGCCTGTGTTTCACAAAGCTAAACAAACAGAAAGTGTACAGGAAAATCTGGCAGCAGGTGAGCATACACATTTTCTGCCTGCATTCTTGAGTATTAACCATCATTGAAATAAAAGGCTATTATACAATTGTCATGAAGTCTAAATGGGTTAAACCAGGATGTGAAAAAAAAAAAAATCATTTTAAACCCGGGTTTCATCTTTCATCTCGTCTCCTGCTGTCATACGAACAGTACTTCTCCCATTCCTATTCCTAACACATTTGCTCTTCTTGGCCTCATTCCCTCATATTCTTAAAGGGTACTTGCCTGTGCTGCTGCAGGCCTGGGACAATGATCAGAACAACACAGACAACTCCAGAATCGCCTTCAGTGTGTTTTCACAGGAACCAAAAGAGCCCAAGATTGAGCTGCATCAGCTTGATGACAGATCGGCCCGACTCACATTCACCGGATGTTTTGACTACGATGTGAGCCTGAGTGACTTAGTGTATCTAAATCAGTGGATAGCTGCATGTACAAGCACACACATTCTGATTTAGTAATATATCTCCAATAATCTTTTCTATATGTTTCAGAAAGCAAAGAGGTATCAAATTGTTGTTCGAGCAACAGATCATGGAGCAAAGCCGCTTTTCTCTGATGCAGAGGTTTTTCTCAATATTATTGACAGAAACACTCATCGACCAATATTCAAGCAGAGGAAGGCAAGAATTATTATTGTCATAATCATTAAGTTGCTTTTTAGAGTGATGTATGACGGTAATTTGAAACTTTTCTGCTTTTTGTAGTTCGTAGGCGAGGCAATGGAAATGGCCACCAATGACAGTGTTTTGAGAGTGTCGGTAGATGACAAAGACACTCGAGATACTGATGGCTGGCGTGCCAAGTATTACTTCATTGATGAAAAACACAACAAGGACTTCAAAATTGAAACTGACCCAGAATCAAATGATGGTATTTTGAGCATCATCAAGGTAATTTAGCTTTTCTCACTGACAAAAACTTAGTTCATTTCCTGTGGGCCAAGCTAAAAGTCCAACAATCTTTTATCATAAACATCCTAAACAGCATCTGCACTATTACTGACCTAAATTTGTGTTTTTTTTTCTTCCAGGAGATGAATTTTGAACGGACAACTTTACTCGATCTGCAGATAGGAGTAAAAAACGTTGAAGACTTATTTGTTTGTAACAATAAATCATCTAAGCCTCCAGCTCCAGATTCAGTCAGCATCTCATTGACAATGATTGACTCCAATGACCCACCAGAGTTTGAGAAAAAGACAGTCGATGTGTACCAGAAGGAAGAAGAGGAGCCAGGAAAGGAGCTGTTCACACCAAAAGTTCATGATATCGACTCTGATGGCTTCAGGTAGGGCAACTACGTAATGGACGCCTGCTGAGCTTATTATGAAAACATTTTCAAAACACTATTTAAAACTAACTTTTTTAAGCAGCTGTTCAAGTAGTTTATAGTATTGGCTACCAAATAACCACGACCTAATGTTGATACATCTGCAATAACTAAGCTTCCAAAGCAATGGTTGGCTTCTAACTTCACACATTTCTTCCAGAAATCCCCTGATAACCTGGCATACTGTATTGTAACATAGTACTTATAGTGTGACTGCCTTTGTGTGCTAATACCTTTACTGGCACCCACATTAAGTTGGAAATTGCCACTGTCCATTTGATTGTAGCACAAAATAGATCTAAAACTTTGGTTTCCAGAAGGTGCAATTCAAAATGTGTACTGAATGATTTCTCCTTGTATGACCAGGTTTGAGTTGTTAAGTGATCCAGCCGACTGGGTGAAAATTGATGAGAAAACCGGAAAAGTCACATCAACTAAGAAGATGGACAGAGAGTCACCTTTTGTGGATGACGCTAATGTTTATAAAGTCATCATTGGGGCAATAGATAATGGTATAAAGAAACTCCATTATATATTGTAATGATAAACAAACAGGATGTCTGGTTAAGTAAATGCTTTGGTTAATGAAGCAATGTTTTTTCCTTTGCCGTGGTTTCCAAGGTGTACCTCCAGGCACAGGTACATGCACCATAAACATCCACCTTGGGGATATCAATGACAACGTGCCTAAGCTGGTCAACAATAGTGTCATCATGTGCGTAAACAAGGTAAACAAACTCATAGTGCCTGCCAAGGACAAAGATAACCATCCTTTCAGTGGGCCCTTCGCCTTCTCCCTGGGGGGTGATGAAACTCTGAAGCAGCGATGGACACTAGACCCGGCCTTTGGTTAGTATCTGTAAATTGTTATTAGTTAAAAAAAACTAAAATTAGATAAATTTTAAAAAACCTTTCCAGTCAAACGGCTACTACACACCTCTCTTTAAATCCTCCACCAGGTATGGAAACCGGCCTCATTAGCGTCAAGTCGCTGCCTTATGGTAACTACTCGGTGCCCCTGAAAATTCAGGACCAACAGAGCATAATTGGAGATGATACTCTGCAAATTATGGTATGTGACTGTGGAAATGGTGATGTTTGCCGCAGCAAACATCCGCTCTCATCCGGTATTGGAGGTGCTGCCATTGGACTGATAATTGCGGGATTGCTTTTATTTTTGAGTGAGTATGGGAATCAGTGACTGCATATATGATTTGAACACAAAACAATCAAACAGCTTAATGTAACCATTACAAAGTCTGCTAATGCCTAGATATCCATCAGATCAAAATAATTCAGTTTTCAGGACTTTGTCTCGGTGTGAACGGAAGTTAATATTCCGACATAAAAATTACAACTTACTGTCTGCTGGCCTTGCTCCTGTTAGTAATCCTCCATGTTAGTAATCCTGTTACTACACTCCTGTATATGGCCTACGATTCCACTGCAATAACTATTATTTTTCAACTTTATAACACTTTCTGTTCAGGAGGGTTTTACAGAATAAAATGTGTTTTTAAAGGAATACCTTGACCATTGT
This sequence comes from Brachyistius frenatus, assembly GCF_029030835.1. NCBI lineage: Eukaryota > Metazoa > Chordata > Actinopteri > Embiotocidae > Brachyistius > Brachyistius frenatus. The sequence goes on along the minus strand of NW_027210605.1, from coordinate 748,086 downwards.
CGCACAGTTACACTGATTAAAACTGGAAGCTCCCAGTAAGAACCACAGTCTGATCTGTGGACCACTGAGCAACTTAACTGTAGCAGCTCATGGGCACCTCAATGGTGGTAATGATGGAGGGGCAAATGCTGCTCTTTTGCTTTCCAACCCAGCTTGATCTTACAACTAGGGAAACCTTCTCTAATTCAGGGTAATGGTACCCATGGCAATTATACAGTTTTGTCAGTTTGTTGAAAATGGAACATGTACACTGTTCTTAGTGTTATTTTGATGTGTGTCTGCAGTACTGCTTCTCATATTTGTTTGTGATCGGGGAGAGAAGCCGTTTAAGTACTTGGAACCAGATGAAGGCGAACAGACTCTTATCATGTACAACCAAGAAGGAGGGAGCGCCGCATGCAAGGTGCGCTAGTTGTGTTGTGTTGTGTTGTGTGAGCAAATTAGAGAGAGGGGGTAACACAATGACTGCATCCTCAGTAGAAGCTCTGCTGAGGCATTAAGACACAAAGTAAGCCTTTCCAAACAAAACATCAAGAAAAGCAACTCTTCCTTTAGTGAGGCTTTTCAACCTGTCATTACATTAAAAACAATGCATGCCAGTTAATCGGGGGGGAAAAAAGCAAACCAGAAGGGCCGGGGTTTATGGGAAATGTGGTCTTGCAATGAGAATTAGGCTACCAATCGTCGCATTTTTTCTGCATCAGTCCAATACAGGATACAGCACTGTCGGTGTTAAATTACAATTCCTAGTTGTACATAGGAGATTGCACTTTGTATTTTTTTGCCAATAATATGTGTCAAATTAATATTATTTAAAAGCATTTAAAGCACTTATTTTTACAGAAGATGTAGCCAATGCATTTCTCTGTTTTGTAGAGCTACATCACTTATGACTTTGAGTCATGTTTAACTTTGAACCCATGGTTCTTTCAGTTCAGAAAACAAAAATTTGCTAAATACAATATAATATACCAAAATGCTTGATATTACAAGAAGTGCAAGAAACAAAATAGATTTTCCTCAACTAGCGATTCTGGCAATTTTGCAAAAAACAATAACAATCACCCATAAAACTACTAAAACTGCATCGCAATTTTTGAAAGAAAAAAAAAGAAAAAAAGGAAGCATTTAAAAAAAAAAAAAAAAATTTAATGTGATTTTCTTTACATTTTATCTCTTTGTCAGGCTGAGCCCACCCTGCCCCAGAGTCCTACACATGTGACGGATGGTAGCAAGCGGTCCACCATGCAGGTACTACTCCTCTCAACCTTTAAACCTTATTCCTCATTTAGTGTTTGGATTTTTCCCAGACACACATTGTGAGCAGTGGGTCTAAAGGCAAGAGTTTAAAGACATCAGCTGGGAAATATAAAAAGTTACTTAAAGAAAATCAGTGGTTTAGAAAATGTGTCTGTTTAAATAATTACAGCTCTAATCAACATTTGGCTACTTTGATGCCAGATTGGTATGGAATACAATATGGTAGTTAAATTGTATTCTGGATAGTCATTTATGGAAAAAAGGAGGGTTTGCACAGTATTGTGTAACGAGTAGCACAGAGAATGAACTTTAACAGTAGCATGACAGGATACAAAGAAGACACGGAGGAACTGTCCTTTACAGATGTATTGACCACATTTACTGCAGTTAGCCGTGAAGCGCTTCAGTAGCCTTCGAATGTGAGACAATGATGTGCGGCAGATGTACCAGATAGATTACAAATGTAATTAATGTACCAATGAAGCTATAATTGAAATGAATTACTGCGTGCACTTCCAAGAACCTACAAGTATTAGAATCCAGAAGTTAACCTTGTGGCTGCATTTTCCTTTTCAGACTTGTTAAAATGCTTTGTTGTTAGGTACTGTATAGTCTACTGCATGCTTTATTAATTTGTTCTGCTCAACTAGGTGTCTGAGACGGCCCAAGTAATGAGCCACAACGTAGAAAGGTTCAACAGCTCAAAGTCCAGCACGGTGAGTAACAGGTCTTTAAATATTCTCTTTTGTGTGTTTCAGTGCCTAAAGGGATTATGGAATTATGATTTGATATAATGTAATACAGGAGCAGGACTTGAAATGATGATCTCACAAACAAATTCCCTTTTAGTGTTGAACTGCACATGCAGATTGACAAAGAAATGAGGACTGGTTGTCCTCTACTACTTATACTCTTGAACCCTTATTTAGTCTGACTGTGTCCCCATACAGATGCACACTTACATGCAATCGATGGGTATGACTCCAAGAGAGTCTCTCAGAGGCCCTGATGGGCAGAACATGGTGAGTGAATATGACTGTAATGACAATACTTTAGCTCCCTCTGTTGTTTCCTGAGGACATGGAATCTGAGCTCCATTACTGTGTTGAAACTGCACACTGCCTACTTTAATCCACAGGACGGTGCTGGAACCTAAAACACATAATAGCAGCAGGAGGTTTTCCCCCTTTGGTTCATGGGGTTATCTTTCGGTTTGGCAATTATTCGGCACAATATCTCAAAACTATGTCAATTTATTAGTTTAAATAATTAGCTTTTACAAATGAACAAATCTTCTCCTAAAATACTTTACAGACAGAGAGGTACACAGTAATTTAAATGTTATAAACACCTATTAGTATAGTATTTAGTCTACTCTCAGTGACATAAGTGGAATGGATCCTGATAAAGATAAAAATATATATATATTTCCTGTATTAAAACAAATCTACCATACTGTGCTATGACTAAAGTAAGGACAATTCTGCAAATACCTTTACTATCAGATGGTCAAGTGAAGGAAGAGGACCAAATTAACAGGTTTTTGTTGTTGTTTTGGGGGTGGGGATTTAGTTCGCTACATGGAATACATCCAGGATGAACAGCTACCGGGTGAGTAGTGCTTAATATTTATTAATAAATAGGTACAACATTATAAACTTGAAGAAACAGTATGTTAATTAAGCAGTGGAAAGTCCATGCATTTACATTATATCAAGGCAATAAATTCACAATCCTCCTCTCTGTCAGCAGAACAATGCATCAAATTACCGACGATCTGTCAGCCTGCGGTCGCATCAGCGTGTTGAAGAACAAATTGACCGGGTAAGAGAAGTTAATCTCATGTCACACAGAGCTAATCACCAGGGACTCTTCTTGAATGTCTTGCAAGGCACTTAACTTTATTGATGATCAAATTCCATAAAGTACACTATTTACACTGCAATGATGGGCAGACAGTAAACAATCATGGCGAATGGGATTAAATATCACATTAAACCTATATAAAGGCCATATACAAAAATAACGACTAAACCACTCAATTTACTAAGGTTGCCTACCTGTTGTACCTAAATCATTTGTTTTCTTTCTTTCTTTATACTCCTAAATCCCACAGAAACTGTACATGGTCGATGGAAACCATGAAGACCACCCAGTTTACAAACCCTTCCTGTACGCCTACGAGGGACAGGACAGCATATGCCAGTCACTGGATGAGCTGTCACTCAGCAACCTGGGAGATGATTTGCAGTTTCTTGATGATTTGGGGCCAAAGTTCAAGACCTTGGGAAAGATCTGTGAACACACATGTCAAGAAAAAAACATACAGCTTTAAAAGGCACTGCTGAAATGGAACTTTAAAACCAAGCAAGTCACTCTTCCCTCCTTGTTTGTGATCTGCATCAATGAAATGATGTGACTGGATCCTTGGGGAGACAATGTACCACAATGCTTGGATTTTGTTCTGTACATTATGGACTTAAACATCTTGCATATTTTACAGCAGGTATTGCATTCTGGCAGCTACCCACAGAACAAGGATTACTTAGAAGCTGCTCTATTTCGCTTGCAGAAAGATAGAATGAATGCACTGCACACCGTGCCATTCTCTCGTGATTTTGAAATGTTATAACGTGACAAAAACTGGGTGTGTTTGCTTGTTTTGTTTTTTTAAATTTGTTACAATAAGAGTGATTGCTCTCACTGCATATTTTTTTTCCCAAGTCTAGAGGTTTCTTAATTTTTTTTCTACGAATCACTTTTGCAAGAGCACTTGGTTGTAAAAGAATTGTGACAAGCACTAGCAGAAATCAAACTGGTTTCAGTAACTTTCCAACAGGAACTACTATGTGAAGGAACAAGTGGTATTGTTCTTACAAACTGTAAATGTCAGTGGCCTGTTGTTAATGATCTGGTACAACATTAAATAATACAGTCGATGTTTAGCTTTCTTGTGTGCATTTTTGTATCTTTTGTCTTTCACATATGTTTTTAGAAAACAAATATAGCATTTGCTAAGAAATTTGCTGTTGCTGAAGGGTATGCTGTCAGCAATCTTTTGGGTGGACTATTTTAACTGGACAGGGGCAAAGAAGTATTGATTTATTGAAATTATTTTCATAAAACTATACCAAAATATAATTTGATATACTGTAAGAAACTATTAACTGTGTGGTGTGAAGACAACCTTATCTGCAGTTTTTAATTTTAACCACTACTATTTGCATTAATTCATTTTACACTTGCATTATACGAGCCTAACCTAATGACAATCAATAACATTTCTTACAAGGAACCTCTGGTTCTTCTTTTATGGGTTTTAGGGGTAGAAAGTTGAGTTGGATTGTCAGTTTTCTAATCCTGCCTATAATTTCTGTGAAAACCCCACCTACCACACCTGTTGTGTACATTAGCACATTTTTCAACACTGCTTTTAAAACTTAAAAGACAGCAGCTGTTTGCATTGCTACCAAAACAATCTTCAGTGTGTTTCTAGATTTTGGCTTTGCGTGCCCTCTGCAAGCTGACACCCATCTGTCTCTCAACAGAAGTCTCAGAACTTGTTTTTTTTTTTTATCTAAACACACACTTGGCAGAGAGGTCAGGTGTAGCTAAGGTGTGGCACAAAGATGAATGTGAAACTCTGAACTTGTTTGACAAATAAGCATCATGACCCTTATTTCGCAAGTGGAAATTCTCTCCAGCGAGGCAACTTAAAAACCAAAAAAATTTAACATTATCAATTAAAACACAGCAAGACAATTAAAAAAAAAACCCACTGAAGGTGCAGGTACTACAAACAAAGCTTGAGTTGAATCTTTATAGATGCAGCTAACAAAGGAGAAGAGCCCTATAATTAAATTAATGGATTGTGGTTACAATGATACTTGTGTTTTTTTCAAAATGTCTGATCAAAATGTATGAATTCAGTATTTATTCAGCATCCACAAAGCTCACTTTGTCTCCAAAATCAAGTTTGCCATTCTGCAAACTTTATATTTTGCCAGTTTTCAATCTCCCACACAGGGATGACTGATGCACTTCACTACAAAATATCCCACACTGTTAAATATGGTGCAGGCTTGAACATGTACGGTAATGCAAAAACAAAATTCTTAACATCCTGGAACAATGCAAATATTTGATCCTCTTTGAGATACAGTATCTGAGCACAAGGTGAATTAGCTTTTTCAATCATGTATTTTACAAAAACATCAATAGATGTAATATTATTCTATGGAAAAATTAAGTATAGTCTTGGTTTTAGAAGCTATAATCACCCTCCTTAGCAGAAATAACTTTTTGCAAGTGTTTTGTATAATTGTCGACCAATATCTAACATCAGCCTGGAAATCTTTGCTAACTTTTCAATGTGAAATTCCCTTAGCTGCAAGGTCAGCTGCAAGGTTTCTAATCCATCCAAAACAATTCAACGCGATTTCGTTGTTTTTTTCCCCCTTGACTAGACCCTTCCACAACCCTGCAGCTCTTCTTTTCGAACTATTCTTTGGTGGATTTGCTCGCGTGATCAGGATCTGGTTCAGCTTTAACTTTTGGACAGGTGGCCTCACATTATCGCCAAGCACTTTTTGATATGATGCAGAATTATTAGCTGAATCAATGACTGCAAGCTGCCCAGTCCCTAAGAAAGCAAAGCACCCCGAAACCTAAACCATTATATTTCCACTACCATGTATCACAGCTGGTATGATTTTCTTCTTCTGAAAAACTGTTTTTAATCTGCTCCAAACATGTCTAAAATTACTTTGGCCAAAAAAAGTTGATCTTCGATTTGTCTGTCGAAAGCTTAAAATTCCAAAGGTCTGTTCTTTGCTGATATGTGAATTGGCAAACTATAGTTTTGCTTTAATGTTCTTTTTGGACAGCAAAGGTTTTTTCCCGGCACGCCTCCCATTTAGTTGAACTTTTTGTCTCTTTCTGATTGTGGGCACATGTACTTTGACAGAAACAATTGTTTGAGATGGATATTATGATATATGGATAAAATTTTGGGGTTGTTGGAGACTTCTTTTTGCATCAAACAATCTGCTTTTGACCTATATTTGTTGGGCTGACCAGTTCCTGACAAATTAGCAGTTGTTTTACAGCTATGCTGCATGTATGCTCCTTCCACACTGAGAAAAGTATTAAAATAATTGTAAAAAATAATCCATCGTCAGACTCACAGACATCCACAACCTATTTTCTGAAGGCCTGAAGGAGCTCTTTAGAGTTTGGCCTGATGACACCACACCCTAACACAACAACACAATGTGTCACCCTACAAATCAAAGGCACCTATTATGGAATCTCTGATTCTATTTTTATAGATTTTCAAGTTTGTCAAATGTAGAAGTGTACTTACTTTTTCCATGATCTATTTTTTATTATCAATTGTATTTATGAAAAAGATGACACAATTCTCTGTTTCAAAGAGGATCAAGTATTTGCTTTTCTAAATATGTCAAAAAAGCCAACAATTCCCATAAGAATGCGAGGCGAGTTGCAGTCGTTACAGCTAGGGTCTGGCAAGCTTTACTTTCACATCTTCCTAAAGCTATATCAACTATGACCTTGGCTGCTTGGTCAGGTAGATGAGGCAAGCATTTTCAATGTAACTAAATCCAAAGCTGAAAAATGTGCTTGTTTGGGCAATGCTTCTGAAATAAGCTCTGTACTTAACTTATAAAACATAACCAATGTTGTTGAATTGCTCTTGCTTTCAGTACCACTAAAGACATTTCAAAGCTGTCCGGTTGTAAATATCTTGTATTTTATGTTTGCCAATGCAACCCTAATCCTCCATGACAGCACTATGTTTTGGTATTACAGTATACCATATTTAACATGACCTGAACAATGAGCTATTGAAGTAAAATATAAATGTACTGCACTGAAAAAGCAACTTTTAACCTTGCGGTTAAGAGTATGCTGGTAGGTTATCAGAGTGCAGTCAGGTTTCTGGTCCCTACATTTTCCCAACTATTACTCTCCTCTCGTTCACTCTCCCTGCATTTTTATGCCCTGCATTTCTCATTACCCCAACCGTTCAAGGAAGAAAGCCGCCCAAACTGAGTCTGGTTCTGTTGCCAAGTGCTTGCTCGAGGGGAAATTGTTGGTTTCTCTATGTTATGCTAGTAGGTTTTTACCTTACAATGTAAAGTGCCCTAAAATTATGTTATGATTTGGGGCTGTAGAAATAAAACTGAATTGGTGTCATACAATGCTTTCTTTCTGGGTTTCTTTTCACAGGTAAAAAAAACTCAGTATGATTAAAACATTACTCATCCATCCCTAGAAAAGTACAGTCATCAAAAAACAGTTGTGACAGATACAAAAAAAAAAAAGTGGTGTTGGGATAATGGCTCAAAAACAATTTTGATGTAACTTGACAAAATTAAAATATTTTCAAAATTTACAAAGTGGAAATCAGTCCTTACAATTTTGTCAGATCAGCTTATGCCATTAAATGTAGTATGAGCTGGGTTTACAGGAACATTACAGCAAAGGAAATAAAAAAAAATAAAAAATAAGCGAACCTATAAAGTGTTACATGTCAGGCATGTCTGCCTGGCTGAACTGACACTTACAGTGCAATCAAACACATTAATATAAAACTATACTTTAAATAGTATACTTTGTATTCATGTAAATATTGATTTCATAATGTTATATTTTTACAGTCTTAAACAACATTGTGACAAGGTAGGTGTTTGTAAAGTACTTTTGGTAACCTAAAAAAAAAGTATTTGTTCTCATGAGATTTCATGTGTTTTTAATATAATAATTTTGACCGGAGACACATTGTTGTTTCACTCATGCCTCTTTCGACATGAACCATTGTTTTAATTTGTTTTTTAGCACTACTGTAAACCATTTTGTAACAATGTTTAAAAATAAACAAATGGTGTATTAAAATAATAACCATTATTATAATTTATAAAGAATTATTTTATCAGAAACAGGACAGAATTTTAATCATATTGCTCAGAACAAACAGGCACATACTCAGTGCTTTGTATGTACACACCCACATTGCGATAGTTTTTCTTAGAAATTTCTGCCTGGCTGAACCGATAAGGTCATTTATTGTCCCACAGCCCCTCCCACGTATAGGTATCTCAAGATCAAAACCTCCATTGGCACGAAGCTGAACTGTCTCTCCTGCACATTGAAAGAAGAGTCTGTTATGTGAAGAACTTCCTTCAAAAACAACACATCGATTGGCTGGAATATGGAGAGAATGCACCTCAGTCTTCTTGTTGTACTGGTAAGAATATATCTAAGGTGGCACACTTTTCTGGTTAATATTTTAAAACATTACTTGCTCGTTGTTTAATTCTGATTTATATATCATCATACCTTAAGTGTTTTTAAAAATTGTTTTTCATTCTAAAGATACAAACAACATAAACAAAACTAGAATAATTGTTTTACCCTTAATAAAGGTTTTTCTGTCAATGTGCAAGAACTGAAAGAACCATGAGACACTTAAGAATTGCAGAGATATGTGGAATTATTTCATAGTTCTGGTTTTCAACATTCAAAGTCGGCCACAAAATCAGGGCAATGTTGAGATTACAAATTAAACATTTAAGCATCATATAAACCGATGCTAATTATGTCTGTCAACATTACATTGAGTGACTTGTTTCACTTACTGAGTGACATCACATTCAGTGTTTAAAGATCTTTTTTTAAAACTGTAAATTATCATAAACATATAGTACATCTGTAATGCCATGTTTTGCAGTGTTTGGGAGTCCATGTGACAGCTTCAGAAATTTTGCTGCGACAAAAAAGAAGCTGGATCATAGATTCCTTTTCAATTAACGAAGGCTACGAAGGACCTTTCCCATATACATTGGGCACGGTGAGTACCTCCCAAGCATTAACATAAATTGTACATACAAACGGATTCAGGAAGATCACTACAAAATTTGATGCTGTTGTGTCTTGCATTCAATACAGATAAAAATTGAGAAGAACTTCATCCTTTTCAAGATACGTGGTCAAGGTGTTGATGAGGAACCCAAGGGTGTATTACAAATCAACAGTAACACAGGAGCGATTACTGTCCATCAACCTGTGGACTATGAGAAGTTCAAAGTTTTTAAGGTGAGAGGAAATTAGAAAACAACCAAAACATTGTTCCATTGACAATCTGAATAAGTAAGTATAAAGGGTGGGTGTTTGCGTGTGCGGGTCTGTGCGCGCGCGTTTATGTGTGTGTGTGTGTGTGTGTGTGTGTGTGTGTGTGTGCGTGCGTGAGGGGAAAAAAAAGTGGGCGGTAATAACATCAGTTGGCTGGTGACTGGAATTTTGAGAGTCAAGACTTGGTTTTTGGGGTTAAGGTTAGAATTAGGTTAAGATTAGGGTAAGGGTTAATCTTAGGTATCTAGTTATGATGGTTAAGGTTCAGGTGAGAAGCCAGGGAAAGCATTAAATGAGTGTCCCTAAATACCTGGATGAAATGTGTTTTTGTGTGTGAGCTTGGGGTGTGGAAGATGGTAGTTTTATTATTTCACAATTGTTAACTTTGCACTACAGGTGATCTTTCAGGCAATCGATCACGAAAACCATGTAGTTGACACACAGCTGGGAATTGAGATACAGATTGAGGACTCAAACGACAACTCTCCAAGGTTTGACCATACAAATTATGTGACCAGTATAAAAGAGTCTACATCACAAGGTAACTTTCTCATTTTGAACAATTTCCTGATGTAATCCTTACTGCTACTACTATGAAATGACACAATTTGTCACAATGACCAAAAATGACATAAAACAAAACTCTTTTCTTCTCATACTAACAGGCACTATAGTGATGACCATGAGAGCAACAGATGATGACAGAAATGAGAACAATAACAGCTTTGACTTAAGAATAGTCTCAGTCACTCCTGAACCCCATGGGCTGGAGTTCTACATAACCCAGCTGCCTGGTATTGGTACTGGATTTGGAACTATTTCATTTTACGGATGCCTGGACCATGAGGTGAGAGGTCTCCTCGCTTTATGGCATAATTCATAAATAATAATTAAAAAAATGTAATCTGTCCATCTTTAAATTTACATTTCCTTAAATGTGACCAAATCAAAAATGTTTGATATCAATGTATTTGAGCTGTCTTTTTAACCCATTAGATAGCTGAGAAATACACCATTTTAGTGGAAGCCAAAGACCATGGAAAACCAATGGTGCTCTCCAGTACCGGCACCATCACAGTCAACATTGAAGATGGAAATAACCACCTTCCTGTTATCACACAACAAACAGTAAGCAATTATGTCAAGTAAGGAAATGACACCTGTTATCTTTAATACAACAGTTTCTATACAAAATATTTTTTACCTTAGGGTCCAGGAAGAGTGAAAGAAGGACAAGAAAATATTCTTGTTTCACGTCTACAAGTTACAGACGAAGACACCAAGCATACAGCAGCCTGGAGAGCAAAATATATAATCCAAGGAGAAACAAACAACAACCGCTTCAACATCACTACAGATCCAGAGACAAATGAAGGACTACTGTATGTGAAAAAGGTATACAGAGAGTACACTGAATGAATGTTTTTAAGAGACAGTCGAACACTCAGAGGTGAACTCTGAATAGTTCCTGTAAAACTCTGATGTCACTTTTTAATTTTTATTAACTACCACAAGCTCAGTTTTAAAAGCCATTGGCCAAAAAAAGAGCCACATACTTTTTTTTATCACGCTTTACAGTCGTGTTGAATTTCTGACTTGACTTTTGTACCCACAGACGCGCTTAGCTGTATCAATGTTGGTTGCCCAACCTTTAAAAAGAAGCCACAACCTAACTGTGTGCACATGCACACTCTTGTCTCAGGTGTGTTGTAGTCCCTAAACAAATAGTAGCACACCCCTTCCCTTGAGTTATTGAGAGGAATGACAAAAGCACTGTTACAGTGCTTATGTCACAGGCAGCAATGTTTCCTATTCTGATGCTATTGTTGCAGCTGTAAAACGGTGGATAAGTTGTTTTGAGCATCACAACCCTTATAACATTATTCGTTCCACTAACACAATTCGGTCCATTCGATTTGATAACAATTTGAATGTCTTGAAGAGCTGCACAATATAATTATTTTATCCCCATCCAAGTTAGCATGGGGCCCAAACGAAGGTTAGCCGGCTCTGCCGACAGAAGTCTCTGATGTGCATGCTCTGCTCATAGAGCATGCCTAGTACACATTTATCCACAAACACAGGAGGTGTCATCAGACACCATATATAATAACTCTGTATAATATGAAATGCAGATATTTACCTTGCTGTGATTGGCTTTATGAGCATTGTCTAAACTTGTTTGGAAAAGCCCTGAATGTAACAGATGTTCAATTTTTCAGAGCTCTGCACTAGTTTTCAAATTAGAGATAGCTCCTACAAAGCCCTGCAATATGTGATGTGAAGTTACATGATGACATGAATTTTAACATCTCTCCTCGAGACAACATTCTGATCTTTTTTTCCTTTTACAGCCTCTGAATTACGAAGACAGTCCTACCTTGAACATTAGCATTATTGTGGACAATGAGATCCCCTATTATTCATGCGAAGTGGTGGATCGCAGCACCACTGGTCTTTGGAAAGTAATCACTGTTAGTGGTGTCACTCAAAGTGGCACCCTAATTGGTAAACCGGGACAACGCCCATCCAGCCATCAAGTGACAGTGACTGTGGAGGATGTCAATGAGCCTCCCGTCTTCGATATATTGAACAAAAAGGCTGTGGTGCATGAGAATGTTGAGCCAGGACATAACCTGGAGACATTCATAGCTCGAGACCCTGATGTCACCAGTGGAAACACAGTTGTGTAAGTCTCGAAGACACTTACACATATCAGTCTTACAATAACATTCTACATTAGAATTTCATTGAGACATTTCTGACCCAAAACAGATATAAAAAAGGAGAGGATCCAGCTGATTGGATCACAGTGGACTCCAAGACTGGAAAAGTAACCACGTCAAAGATCATAGACCGAGAGTCCTCCTTTGTTAAAGACAGCATCTATGTAGTCACAATACATGCTGTTGACAATGGTATGACTCTGCAAATTATTTACATTATACAATATTCATCACGCTTTCTTCAACACATTGCTAAAAATGCACAATGCATATTTTTGGTCAACAGGTAAACCTTCGCTGACGGGCACCGCAACTCTCAGCATTCACATAACTGATGAGAATGATAATGCTCCCTTCCTGGCTATAAACACAATTGACATGTGCCAATCTGGTGGACCTTCTCTGGCCAACATCACAGCTTTGGATCTGGATGAAAAGCCGTACAGCGGGCCTTTCAGCTTCAAACTTCATGGAAATGTGAAGGACAAGTGGAGGGTTGACCCTGCGCAAGGTGAGCTCTTGTTCAGGACAATTCGGTTAGAGTCTAAACGAAGCCAAGATCAAATAGCTCACAAAATAATGCCAATGGTATCAAATAAACCTCTAGTTTTGACAGTGTATCAATGATGAATCTTTGGCGGGACCACAACAGTGGGGCCAGTACTTGTGCGAGGCTGAGAAAGCCCTGATGTCCTCTATTCACTTCAAATTAAAAGCCATATTTTACAATATGATGGATAATGCTTTCATTTTGGATTTACAGGGTATTCAGTCAACCTGGTGAAAGAGAAGACAGTTCACTCTGGACACCATGAGTTGCAGCTAGAAGTGTCTGACCTTCAGGGGAAGATGGCTGTCCACAACCTGTCAGTTACTGTGTGTAAATGCTTACACACAGCAAGGCCAAACTGTCACTTAAAAAGAGCTCAAAGCTCTGTAATAGCAGGAGGGGCACTGGGCATTATTTTTTTCAGCATGTTACTGGTTGCAGGTAAGACATAAGTTTAAAATAATTGATTATTATCATCAATGATAATTTTGCCACTAGTTTATCAACAAAAGTAAAACATTTAACATATTTTCACACTTAACCTAAACCTTTTTAATGAAACTGACATAAAAAATTTTTTTTTTTTTTTTTTAAATTCTAATTTGGTCATGAACCTCTCCTCTGGTAAAAGATGAAGTAAGGAAGAAAAAAAAAAACACTATTTGTGTCTTTATGCTATAGGTTTGCTACTTGTGGCTCTTGTGATGTCATGTAAGAAGGAGAGCATACCATTCCCCAACGACAATTCTGGACAACATCTAATGACTGCTAACACTGAGACACCAGGAACTGACTGCAAAGTAAATACCTTTACTACCAACTGACCTATACCTGCTTATTACTGTAGCCTAATACTAACATGCATGCACACACACACACACAAATAATACATATGTGAACACATGCAGACACATACATTTGTTTCAGTTGGTTGTTTTTATTTTAAAGTCTGCAATTAAATGTTCAAGTGCCTATTAAATCGTAAAAAATAACTGGAAAGTAGGCTCATTTTCCTTTCATCTGGCTCTAAGGAGGTAATTTATCTTACAGCAAAAGTATTTTGAATTAAAATAGCATAAATATAACTGTCAGGTACTGCTGTAAAACTGTATTACTGTGTTCAAGGTGTTGTTTGAGCCGTTACAGAGCAATCAGAGCAGGCAAAATAGCCGAATACATCAAGTTACTACGCCGTTGAGAATGGTAAGCGCTGTAAAATACACATTCATGTAATAATTACAAACTCATGAAGAAGATTCTTAAACTCACTTATGTATCATGACAAATGTGGAATTTTTTTCCAGCCATCTATGGTTGATTATAACTCGCAGTCAATCACTAAGCCCTCAAGTGGGACTGTGCCATGTGGCTTTTCAGCAGAGTACGCCATGTGCCAAAGTGACACCCTACTTGAGCAACATCAAAGGAAAAATTTGCATCGGGTAAGTTTGATATCATAATTTTTGCACGACTGGCATCATACTTTAGATTATAAAATCAGTTTTGTCAACAAATCTCATGAAAAGGCTGAAAACAAAAAAATGAATTTATCCCATTATAAAAACCTCATGTATTTGATTTTTTTTGTGCCATGGAACTCCATTGTTACTTCTAAAATTATAACGTTGCACTAGGTTACAGGTTCCTTCACTACAACAGACAATTGCCACTCTAATTTACTTTGAGCTGTTTCCACTTAAACCATTCTACTGTTAAATCCTTGCTAGCTCGCTATAACCACAACTGAAAACAGCGCTTAAATATACACCATAATATTTACTCCTCCTCTCAAGTAATGTTTGCCTGAAAGTACAGTTCTTCGGTGTTAAAGGAAATTGTTTTCCCTTTACAAATGTAATTATATACTTCTGAAAGGGATTAAGCTTTGTTCTTATTTACTTTTTAAGCAAGAACAAATTAACTTTTAGATTTACTGACAACAACAACAAACAAATACAGAAAACATTGCTGTATTTATGAAATTTTGTATGTCACACTTTGATGACCTGACATGCTTTTCTTTCCCTACAGGTGATGACTGACTCAGTAAGTGAAGAATCCTCAATCCACTTCGAAGGTTTTTAGGCCCAAGGACAAAGCTCAATGGAAAAAAAACTTTTACTTGCAGGAACTCTATATGCACAATACTAAAATTTGTATTATTGTTGTTGTAATTATTGTTGCTGTTGTTATCATTGAGTAATTCTATCAGGTTAAAAGAAGCAAATTTCAAGAATTTTACTGAGCCATTACATTTTTCTGTCTCTGAATTCTAACATATTTCAAAAGTATTAACTACATATGTGCTTTATTTTGCAGTCCATGGGTGCATCATCATCCACGACAATGAGACATCAGCAGAGACAATCTCAGCATAGGGTACTGCAATCTACTCTATTTGCCCTTTTCATGTGACATGTCAAAATTTTTTATTTTTTATATCCTCAGAGATAAAACCACAAGTGTTTTTGTCTGACATCTATTGTTATTAGACTTCTGTTTCTGTCATATAAAACAAGCAAATTAATGTAACTATTTACTTCTATTTTCAAGATATGGATGGGACAGCACCAACAATGTGAACAAATTCTACTAAAGAATGTAATGTCAAGTATGTACACAATCCTACAAAGCTGAGGAAATATTGAAGTGTTTTTAATATCTCCTTTTTCTTTGTTTTCCCCCTGTGTATGTTGTAGATTTACACTCTCCAGTCACCGGGCGAGGAACTGGAGGACTATTTACCTCATGTCTATGTTGAGGAGGGAGACTTGGAGCACAACTTTGAGCTTGATGCCATTTCCATGCCAGATTTCCCCTTTGACCCAGACTTGAACCTGGATTTCAAGTTTAGCACTCTGGCTTCAATCTGTATGCCAAGTGACAGCACTTCCTACAGTTCATAAACTTCAGGCACTAAGTTTGATCGAAGCAGAAAGCCATACAACTACATCAACACTTCATCAAAGTTTGTAAACAATGCATTCTTCTTTTTTTTTTTTTTAATCCAAGTTGCCAATCCTGAAGTATAAGTATTACCTGAGACAATATCAGATTCCTTTGGCATCTTTCTGGTGACTTGTAATTTTTTACTACCTTTGGAGAATTTATTTACGCTTTTATCGCTCATATGAGCAATGTTGATGATGAACAGAGAGTGAGCCTAAACAAAGACTCTTTAAAACTGGAAATCATGAAACAATTTCTGACATATACTCAGACAAAAGGATGTTGCAACTATTAAACTAAACTGGGAAAGAAAAAAAAAAAAAAAACACTGCACTTGTTGATGATCAGTGTTTGTTCAAAGTCAGGTGCTGGTCTTATGATCGTGTCCTATGGCATTACGCTTTTCTCTAGAGGTAAGAAGAGTCGAGAAAGCTCACGCAGAAATAGCTTTACCTGCAACACATAACAAGCGCATAGAGTGAGATAAAGGAGAAAACATGTCTCATATTTCACAAATAGTGAACCGTCATCATTCATCACATTTACCAAAGATTATCTGAATATCTGTCTGTTGGTTTAACATTTGAATGAATACGAAAGTCTTGTGTCAAATAATCCTCCCCTAATCCCGGCTAAGTCAGATCTATCCCTTTAATTGCTTGTTAACTCTTTGTTGATCAGATGATGAAGTTTACTACTGTACAGAAATCCAATTGAGTGTCATGAAAATCAAGAGCACACTTTATTATTTTGTGACATGAAGCCTATAGCTACACACCGTTTTAATGAAAACGTTAGCACACAAAAAAATAGTCACAAAGGGCTGTAGTTATGTAGTCGGATGTGTGGGAACATGTCATGGTGAGCTGGGATCTTAAATTATGGTAGCATTTTGAAGCATTAATGGTAAAGAACGGGTATTGTGGGAACTGTTAGGAAAATCAAAACTTACCAAAGTATAGCCTAAAAAGTATTATTTTTTAAGTCTATATGATGTGTATCATACATTTGTCTTTCGCTGTAAATCAATGTTAATGCAATAATTATCTAAAGTGACAATAGGGAAATGCTTTTTACTTTTTTTGGGGGATATCTCAAGATTGATTTTAGGAGAGTTTTCATGCACTGTTTTTGCTAGTTATATAATACTGTTCAAATGTGTCATTCATTTACTCTGCCTATTAGAAGCTGTCAGGCTTTCAACAGTGTTTGAAAAAAAAACAACCAGTTCCCGCAGATCTGTTTTTCTAAGTAACTGTTAATGACATGCAGGTGTGTCTTGTGCAAACAAAACACACCCACGAAAGTATGACGATTAATGATACAGAAGAATGAATTTGTTGTTTTCAGACGGAATGTTAACAATAGGTTTTATTTTTTACATTTGTCTTTGTGTGTTACATGTGTGGATTTGTGTGTTAATATTTGTACAAGCCTGAGTCTGCAGGTGGGTACATGTCCAGTCTATATTCTATAAAAAAAAGAAAAGATCACTTTAAGGTGTGAATTTTTTTTCCCCTTATATCAGATGTCCACACACACACACACACACACAATTTTGTGGTTACACAAAAAACGACTACTTGTCTTCTGTCTTAATTAGCCATGAGGCCCATGCAGTGAAAATATGTACCAATGACTGAATATATACCATTTCAGACAACATGTAACTCAGTCCTAGATATTTCCTTTGCACTAATATTCAAAATTCGGTCACGGTTGCCTACATAAACCTATCAGCCATACTGGCTATGATATCAATCAATAACTTCTCTATTTCAAAAGGCATTCTTGTCATTTGTCACTGGACATTGTTCTTGCTCTGAAAATCATTCAAATAATGAGAAAGATCCGTTTGCTAACGAGTGAACAACAGTTTTCTAATCTATGCTTCAGTTGTGTCAGAGAGTGAAGGATGAAAATCTTAAACCTACGTGAGGTGTTTATTTTGGCAAAAGGCTGGAAGCAAAGACAAATATTTTTGGAGGTGACATTTTGTGACAAATAATCTCTGTACCCACAAAATATTGGTTTGAGGGAACTGTCCCAAATGAGAGAGTATGAACTTATGTGTTGCGCCTGAAATAGCCGAAAAGTTTGAAAGTTTATCTGATGGTTTGGGCCTCAGTATAAAAACATAATGGTAAACTGAATGTTATGTAAACATCAGTTACAATCTATTTTACCTCAAACTATAAGAATTTACTTGCAGCTACAGTATGCAGGCAGCAGTGTGAAAAAACAACAACCTGCAAATGTGTGGGGTCTTTGGAGAAATCGGCTAAACGCTGATCTCAAAAGTAAGTGCACTCTCTGCACTTGTAAATACAGTGCGTGTTGTTTACTTGGGTCAGTAGGCAGCCTGGAGGTAGCAGCGGGACGCCAGCAGGACACCGGGTGGAAGTTGCAGTTCCATCTGTGGGTCTTTTTCAAGATCGTCCCAAATTCTCTCCACCATGCCTGAAAACAAGACCATGCAAAACAATTCAATAAATAAGGACAACTGCAGGAAAGCTAGCAACTGTCATTTTTAATCACATATAATAATGACAGTGTAGAAGGCTGAGCTGTAGAGAGAGAGAGAGGGGGGGAGGATAATTATATATTGATTCACAAAACAGGATGCCAGTACTAGTCAAATTGGCTTCAATTTGCACCAGGTGGGCTGTTGTGTGTCAAGAAAGCACTTGTCTTTACATGAGTCATATCTGATTCATTGAGAAAATATGGCACAACAGCCTCCAAAAACCACATCAACTCCTTGGCAGGAGGCTGATGTAGGCTAGGCAACAGTAGCTGGTGTCGAAAGAGGCCTTTACCTCTTTGGTACAACGGCATTGGACGCTGTTTCTGTCCCTTAACAGATGTCTGAAGGGCAACGGCTACCGCAACCCGTGTCAGCCACTCCACCCACTGCAACATATAAACTATAATTTCTTTTAATTGTTTAATGCAAATTTGGAAAATAATATATCACACAGTTACTATTCCTTTGCTGGCTGGGGCACCCATTTGTTTTATTAATCTCCTTTAACTGAATGCAGGATAAGGTGCACCATCAAAATAAAAAGTATTTTTGCATTAACTGATCCTTTTTTGAAACAAGAACTAAATGAATAAATAACACATACATGCATTTTAACTATCAATGTTATGTACAGTGCATCCGGAAAGTATTAACAGCACTTCACTTTTTACACATTTTGTTATGTTACAGCCTTATTTCAAAATGGATTAAATTCATTTTTTTTCCTCAAAATTCTACACGAAATATCCCATAATGACAAAGTGAAAATAGTTTGTTTAAAATTTTTGCAAATCTATCAAAAATAAAGAACGAAAATATAACGCGTACATAAGTATTCACAGCCTTTGCTCAATACTTTGTTGAAGCACCTCTGGCAGAAACTACAGCCTCAAGTCTTTTTGAGTATGATGCTATAAGCTTGGCACACCTATTTTTGGGCAGTTTCTCCCATTCTTCTTTGCAGGACCTCTCAAGCTCCATCAGGTTGGATGGGGAGCGTCGGTGCACAGCCATTTTCAGATCTCTCCAGAGATGTTCAATCGGGTTCAAGTCTGGGCTCTGCCTGGGCCTCTCAAAGACATTCACAGAGTTGTCCCGAAGCCATTCCTTTGTTATCTTGGCTGTGTGCTTCAGGTCGTTGTCCTGTTGGAAGATGAACCTTCGCCCCAGTCTGAGGTCCAGAGCGCTCTGGAGAAGGTTTTCATCAAGGATGTCTCTGTACATTGCTGCATTCATCTTTCCCTCCATCCTGACTAGTCTCCCAGTTCCTGCCGCTGAAAAACATTCCCACAGCATGATGCTGCCACCACCATACTTCACCGTAGAGATGGTATTGGCCAGGTGATGAGCGGTGCCTGGTTTCCTCCAAACATGACGCTTGGCATTCAGGCCAAAGAGTTCAATCTTTGTTTCATCAGACCAGAGAATTTAGTTTCTCATGGTCTGACAGTCCTTCAGGTGCCTTTTGGTGAACTCCAGGCAGGCTGTCATGTGCCTTTTACTGAGGAGTGGCTTCCGTCTGGCCACTCTACTATACAGGCCTGCTTGGTGGGAGTGCTGCAGAGATGGTTGTCCTTCTGGAAGGTTCTCCTCTCTTCACAGAGCAACGTTGGAGCTCTGTCAGAGTGATCATCGGGTTCTTGGTCACCTCCCTGACTAAGGCCCTTCTCCCCCGATCGCTCAGTTTGGCCGGGCGGCCAACTCTAGGAAGAGTCCTGGTGGTTCCAAACTTCTTCCATTTACGGATGATGGAGGCCACTGTGCTCATTGGGACCTTCAATGCTGCATACATTTTTCTGTACCCTTCCCCAGATCTGTGCCTCGATACGATCCTGTCTCGGAGGTCTACAGACAATTCTTTGGACTTCATGGCTTGGTTTGTTCTCTGACATGCACTGTCAACTGTGGGACCTTATATATATGGTGTGTGTCTTTCCAAATCATGTCCAATCAACTGAATTTACCACAGGTGGACTCCAATTAAGTTGTAGAAACATCTCAAGGATGATCAGTGGAAACAGGATGCACCTGAGCTCAATTTTGAGTGTAATGGCAAAGGCTGTGAATACTTATGTACATGTGATTTTTTTTTTTCATTTTTTATTTTTAATAGATTTGCAAAAATTTCAAAAAACATTATTTCACGTTGTCATTATGGGATATTGTGTGTAGAATTTTGAGGGGAAAAAAATATTTAATCCATCTTGGAATAAGGCTGTAATATAACAAAATGTGGAAAAAGTGAAGCGCTGTGAATACTTTCCGGATGCACTGTATGTAAGGCTGATAACAACCCATGAACATCTGAGTTATGGTTTAGTTAAGAGCTGCAGCACTACCCAGTAAATATTCAAAACCTGCTTCATACAGAATATGGTGATGAGTTCAGAGCTCAGTTAAAACCAGCTACCCCTCTGGAATGACAGCCAATGAACAAGTACAAGTTTGCTTCTGTTCTGCTTTTCTATCAGCCTATGTCTTAAGCTCTGTGTTTTACTCCCCACAATTTCTCCAGTAAGCAAGATTTTCTGCCCGAGCTGTATTTACAGTGATTGAATATGGGACATCCCAACAAGCCCTCAAATGTCAATGTCACTACCCCTGAGGTTTCATTTTAAAATGTAAATCATTTAAAATGATGTAACACTCATGACCTCTGCTGGTTCTTTTAGGAATTGTTTTTGCTCTTGGTTTCAATCTACATCTGTGTTCCGAACAAATCCTTGTTCAATATCTGTTATAACGTCAAGCAAAACTTAGAAGTAGCATTGGAAACTTGTTTGCTTACATACATTTTTTCAAATAATCTGCTCTTTGTCAAAAACTGTATGGAAAAAAAACCAAAAACGATTTCAGTGTATTGAGCACTATTACACCAATGAAACACAATTTTCTTTTTTTATTAAACAATTTAAATACATTTCATATTGTCCAGTGTAACTATATATTACAGGGAAATATTTATAGAGCACAAACACATTGTTTTTCCTACCACCTCGTGGGTTTGCCTTCCTCACTACCTTGGAGGTAGCCATCATACAACTCTCTCAAGTGGAGGATGAGCTCCTCTGTGTTTTGTCCTGTGAGAGCCGACACGGGGATGACTCTCTGGGTGGAGTGGCTTTCAAGAGTATCCAACTTCTCCCGGACATTGGGTAGGTCCATTTTGTTGGCTATGATAGCCTGAGGCCGTTGGGACAGACCAGGCTCATACTGGTCCAGTTCATAACGCAAGTGTTGGAGCTGGGTCCAGGGCTCTGGAGATGACAGGTCCAGGACAAAGAGGAGGAACCGACAGCGCTCTATGTGACGCAAAAAGGAGATGCCCAAGCCTCGATTTAGATGGGCTCCTCGAATGATGCCTGGGATGTCAGCAACTGCCCAGAGAAAAAGTTAAAAGTACAACATATACAGTGAAATACTGTTAAAAACATTGTTGAATAATATGAATATTTGTAATCTGATAATATATTAATGGTTGGCTTAAAGCCACCTACCTGCCACTTGCTCATGATCCCTGTACTGGACGATCCCTACATGTGGGTTGAGTGTTGTAAAAGGGTAAGCAGCCACAGCAGGCCTGGCATTTGAGATGGCTCTCAAAAGTGAGGATTTTCCAGCATTTGGAAACCCAACCTGATTGGATAAAGACAATAAAAATAGTTTAACTCATTTGCAATGTTGAAAAGCCACATAACAGTCTTCTCTTGACAAATCGATATTCTTTCTGACCAGTCCAGCATGGGCTATGGTGCGCAGCTCCAGCTGAAGGACCCGCTCCTGGCCTGCTACTCCTGGGGTTGCGGTCATTGGGGCTCGGACCTCATTAGAAAGAAAGAATCTATTCCCCTTTCCTCCAGCCCCCCCGAATACAGCCAGATATTCCTGGCCATGCTCAGCGAGGTCCACTATGGTTTGGCCCTTCTCTTTCACTACAGTTCCTAATGGTACCTTAATAAATGGAAAAAACATCACAGGAGGGGTTAAGTCAGGCCAGAAACATGCGAGTGCCTGTAAATTGTATAACATTCATGGTCAAATGCATGAACTCACACAAATGTAAGTTGGGCTGCCGTTCCGACCATAACAGTTCTTTCTGCTACCTGATTGGCCATGCTCTCCCTTGTAAACCGGAACTACTTGTGCCAAAGATTTCACAAAACGGTCAGCTGAAAGCACACAAATAAAGATATACGGATGAAACCATGTTATGGCACAATGCAGAAACATTCTTCCAAAGTTCAAATCTTAATTTCATTCCAGACAATATGGCGGGCAGTCTGGAATTTTGACATCATGTTAAAAGAGAGGATGGGGAAATGGTAGAATACCCATGGTAAACACACCAAACCACTTAAGACACTCAACTTACCCTTGAAAATGATGCTTCCTCCATCACCTCCATTCCCTCCATCCGGTCCGCCCCACTCTTTTCGGGGCTCACTGTGAAAGCTGCAGGCGCCTTTACCACCTGAACCAGCCGCCAGCTTCACACGCCGATAGTCTATGAAGTGACGGGTCTGTGGGCCACATCAAGAAATAATCACAGTCAACTAACCTATGATTAGTGATCACGACATAACATCAGGAGAGTGGAAATCTGCCATTGCAAAAAGGACTCCTGCAAACTTGGAAGGCATATTCAGTGGAAGAGTGGCAGACACTGCCAGCAGACAGGATCAAGAGGCTTTCCAGATAAGAACCATTTAGTGGCTTTCAGGCTTATCAGAATTTTTTTTTTTTTTTTTTTTTTTTTTACCAAAACAATAGGAGACTTTTGTTAAGGTGAACACGTGTTTTCCACAGTTACTTTTAATATTGTAAAAAAAAAAAAAATCCACATACATAAATAACAGACTGACTTCAAACGTATTTTGGACCATTTTGTCAAGCAACTGCAACTGGGTTGCGGAAATGAACAATAAAGCTCAAATACATACCAGCTCCTTTTCAGACATCTCTTTCTTCTTCGGGTTTCCTCGGACTTTGGCGGACAGCCTGCTGGATGTGCTGACATCTCGGACACCACCGGCTGTCCGTCTCCACAGCGCTGATGCTGGAGAACAACCAAGACTGAACGAGCTCCACTCGTCCCTTCCAGCTTCTCGTCCCAACACGCATCTTAAAAGTGTGTCCGAAGAAGGCCAACGAGAGCGTTTAACTCTCGACAACGCTGCCAACATTTGTGCCGTCCGTTTAATCGACATGCATTTAAAAGTCGCTAACTACGGTTTGTCAATGTCAACTCAACCGTTTTGCCTCTAACCATATCGCCAAAAAAAAAAAAAAAAAAGGGTTAATTCACGGATATAAAACTGGTAAAATCATCAAGTCAATTCAAGAAGGACATAACAGCAACCATGCAACTACCGAAGCCGTGAAGCGACATATGTGATTAGTCGATTGTCAAAGAAAGGCATCCGTTTGCTTTTGCTCTGAGGCCCTCTACCGCCACCTTCTGTGCTGGAATGTGTGACGACGGGGAGAACAGAGAAAACAGGACAGGACAGGAAAGGGTGAGAGATCTTCAAATATATTAACTCGTTCACAAAAGTCTCCAAAAAAAACTATATCTGTGAAGTTTTAACACATTAGCTCTGATCTAATAACGGTACTTTTAAGTGTGATAATAACTACCATTAAATGTGACTTCTCAATCCTTGACAAATACACAAATTACAGACACACAAAAGGTGAATGTCAGTTTATTTTTATATAACAAATAGTAACAAAAGACAGCAGAAAAGATCAGGCAATGCAGTCTTACAATAGATAAATTGATAACATTCATATTTGGATTATGCACATCAAACTTGACCTTCTCAAACATATGTGCAAACACACACACACGCACACGCACGCGCATGCACGCGCACAGACACACACACACACACACACACACACACACACACACACACACACACACACACACACACACACAAAGGCATACCACCCACAAGTGATGACACACTACATTGAACTGGAAAAGACTTGCCATACATGTTCAGTTCACAGTAAAATGAGATACTGATAACAATTCATTACAGTATAGAGATGCCTGTGATTGTCAGTGTTGAGTGGTACATAGTTATTTAGCTGTTTGACAGCCAGGTATCTCCCATTCTTAATTACCCCTGCAAAATGACTATTGTGTTATTTTACCCCTCTGAGGTAAATTAAATTACAACAGAATACTGCAAATTTCCCCTCGGGGATTAATAAAGTAACTACCTAACCCTAACCTAACCAAAGCTGGACCCTCACAAGCACAGTGATAATCCTCATTACTGATCAAGCTGTAAGAAACAGTGACTTGCAAAATGAACAGAGGTGTTGTCTGACTTTTAAATAAATAAATAACATAATACATGCTGATTTTGTGATAGATAGATAGATAGATAGATAGATAGATAGATAGATAGATAGATAGATAGATAGATAGATAGATAGATAGATAGATAGATAGATAGATAGATAGATAGATAGATAGATAGATAGATAGATAGATAGATAGATAGATCTGAGAATATTATGCAATGTCTTAAAGGGAACTGAGAACAAAAAATTATAAAAATATTTTGTGTTAACATTCTCAAAATGTTTTTTATACCATTGTGACAACATTATGTCCTAATTCTTAATGTTTTTAATAGCAATTTTTTTGTGTGTGTGGTCCCAGAATGTTATTCTTTTAGAGCAGGATAACGTGCTTTAGAAACATTATATAAATGTGTTGTGATAACATTATTAAAATGTTTCAGAATGTTTTAGATAATGTTATCCTATCTTTAAGAGTTTGTGAGAATAACAAAAACAAGAAAAAAAAAAAACGCTCACTGAAAACATTCCAACAATACTGCATCTATTCTAGCTAGGTCAAAGTTTTCACTGAAAAAAAATAGTAGGTAGTAAGCTTTATGTTTGTGACGAAAGACTTCATATAAACTATCCATATGTCACATAAATACAGAAATAATTGTCTTAAATCTCACATTGAAAACGGTAACATAACACTGACTAACTAGAGACAAACCGACACTTGTCTTTGTCATTGTTGTATGTCAAGAAATTACAAATAATGATAGAAAGTGTGAGTTCACCATAAGAACCAATCTCAACATGAATGACTGAGTCTATTGCACTTAAACTGAAGTAGAGGTGCAGGACATGTTACTGTCCTGTTCCTGTGTTACTTTGGCTTTTTGAGTATCGCTTGTTAAAAACAGCCTGAATCGCACTACAATACAAAATATCAGACAATACATAAACTATCACTGCAAAATAAAGTGCAGACAAAGTGTCAATGCATTTTTATGTCAAAATCCTTACTGAATGGCATCACAGCATAATACCTCTTAACTCTGCACAATAACGGTCTGTGCAATGCAATGCCGTTGAAAGTATACTGTCAAAAATGCTACCACGATGTAGAATTCTCATGGACAATGATACACATTTTTAAATTTTGATCAGTAAGCTATGTCATAAGACATCAGTAGAGTGAAAACACATAATGTTAGACCACACAGCAACACATCACAGTTTGACTAACACAGACAACCCCCCTGATCAAATCAGGTTCCAGTACCAACATTTTTCACCTTCTTAAAATTAATATTCCTTATCATAAGATATAACATCGCCTCGATAGGATTTAAAGCAAGAGCTGGACCTAGTTTATTAAACAAATATCAAGGAACGTTTCCTTCAAGGCTAATTTGATTTTTATAGCTGCACAGCCTCACAAACCAAGGTCTTGCTCTGTGCATCAAAGCAAAAATAAAATAAAATCATAAAAGTAGGTTTGGAAAAAAAAAAAAGCAAAAAGAATGAAGGTAGGGGATACGATAAAAACAAGTGGCAAGTCAAGCCAAAAAAGAAAGAGAGGAATATTTGCATGTTGCTGAGGCATATTAACTCTACCGCTCCTTTTTATTCATCTATTTAATCCATAGAACATTTTTACATTGACCGTGTTGACTCTACAGGCCACCTGACTTTTCACAAGGGACCAGTAGCACTTCACACCTTCAACTACTTGCTGCAACCCTGTATCAAGCAAAACAGAAGAGGGGAGCATTACATTTAATTTGATTATTTATTCTTAGCTAGAATGATGATTAATGAGAGGATAATAAATCGGATGCAGCCAGATCATCTAATCCACAGCTGAGCCCAATGCTTTACTGTTGAGGTGTTCCATCTTACATTTTCTTCCAACAGCCTTACTGCTGATAATTTCCGTACTGACCCTGAAATGTAAAAAGATTTCAGCTAAATTTAGTTTTCTTGAGACAGACACACAATAAGTATCTTTTTTTACGTTGTCCATTGCATTACAATATCCCTACATAAATCAGCTTTCATCTTTTATCCTTAATTAAATAAGGAAACGGGAAACAATGTTTTAGATCATGGTCAAATACAATTATGGCTCTTTGAGGCAAAGGGAGTCTCCATAGATAGCTGTGTTTTTATCCATCAGCCCAAAATTTCTGCCAGGATACCTAACTAAGCACACATTAGAAGCTGAAGTACCTGTTGTGATAAGAAGGGGAAAAAAAAAATATATATATATATACATAGTCTTCTTCAAACTTTAAATTAAATAGTTAAAAACTAATTGATTGATTTCTATCTAACATTAGCCTTAATAACAGCTTATGCATATATCTTAAAGTAAATAAGTAACGGGGATTTTTCATGTACCTGTTCATAGGCATAGGGCCTCTGTGTCTGCGGTCCAGGGCCTCCCTGGGAGGAGCGGTACGATCCATACTGTTGGCTTTGACCCTGTTGATACTGAGGATACTGGGAAGATGCTCCTTGGCCGGGACCTGCGGTACAGGA
This sequence comes from Brachyistius frenatus, assembly GCF_029030835.1. NCBI lineage: Eukaryota > Metazoa > Chordata > Actinopteri > Embiotocidae > Brachyistius > Brachyistius frenatus. The sequence continues at coordinate 721,070 of NW_027210605.1, read as the reverse complement.
TTTACATGACCCTTGTGTGTTCGGTTGTTTTGTGTGTGTGTGTTTATGTTTGCCTGAATGCACACACTAGATTATATGAGTTGTTCTCACCGTATCCCTGTGGCTGCCCACTGTAGCCCTGTTGAGAGGAGTACTGCTGCTGGCTGAAGGGTTGCTGCTGGCCAGAGCTCTGCTGGTACTGGGCCTGTTGCTGACTGTACTGAGAGTTACCTGGAGGTATACATGCCAGGTACACTTGTCAGCCATTAATTCTGTGAGTTAACACTTAACTATGGTTTTGTTTCTACGGTTTTGTTTGGAAGCACTTGGACAAACTGAAATGTGAAGTTGGGAAAAAAAATATATTAAAAAAAACAGTTAATGATAATAATAAAAAAAAAAATCCTTGTTACCTCCTTCATAGTAATGCTGTGAAGACTCATCAAACGACCTTTCGTAGCCTTGCTCACCATATGAAGACTGCTGATATGAGTACTCCCCATGACCTGCAGAGAACACGATTCAACTCATGCAAAGACTTCTCCGCTTAAGGCAAAACCCAATGACATACAGAAGAGACATTATTATTCAGATGTTGCAGGCGAAACATTCATAATACATGTGCAACGACAAACTCACAAGCAGAACCTGCATTTTTCAAGGCTACTCACTTCACCATTATTCACGTAGCGCTAAGAAACACCCTGGAGGAAGTTTGCGCTCTCTCCTCAACACACTGCTTTAGCACTATCTGAAATCTGAAATTTCGGCACACCAAATGGAGACAGTACGGACAGACACACACGGGCAGGAAACAGAATTGAGACTAATATCAGACTTAATTTTGTTGAGTACTTTTTGTCTCCAGCAATAACATAAAAACATGCCGGCGTCTTGTCCCATGTATTGGTGCAGATCCTGCAAGACAGGCGACACCACGATTGGTTAACAGTCAATTGGACCAACTGCCCGCTGAGGTGGCCACTAAAGGGGCTGTGGCTGTCATTTATTTATGAGACTATTACAAATGACTATGGATAAATTAAATTGATGTGGCACGTATAATTATGTTTTTAGGGTGTGTTTACAAGTCCTTGGCTATGATTTTTTTTATGGGTTGATATAATAATATAAAGGAACATTTTCTGGGCCAACCACAATTTTAAGGAATACCAATCAAAGTGATGTAATTGCAATTAATAATTCCATTATAAATTAAATGGAGTGTGATTATTTTTAGGAGAAAATGAGGACTACAGAAAGCCAGTTATCAGGGGGCATCTGATCTCTGCTCAAGGGTGGTGTGCAGAAACTCCAGATTCCAAGTCTCACTTTGTTCTTTGAGTTTTATCCAACAAACATAGAATACCGACAGAACAGAAATTCTCTGGAAGATGCAACACACGAGCCATCCACAGTGTAATATCCTTTTCAAGCCACAATGGAGCCAAGTGTCCGTACAGAAATGAACAGTACAATAGAAAACATTTTCATCTTAACTTCTGCAACAATAGCAAAACAATGTCATAGAAACATATATTATACTTCCAGAGGTGACCGACGAGCCATAGTTGATAGAAGAGCCTCAGCAACAGCCTCATAACCACTCAGGGAGAGGCTGGTGAGCGAGTCACACAGCTAAAAAATGAACACAACAATTTCATAACATGGTTCAAACTGGAAATACTTCACCCAGTAATGCAAAGACAAGAGTGTATCAGGTTGAATGAGGACTTACAGCCATGGTACGTGCCTAGCCTACACCCTTCAAAAGACATAACAGGACAGAGGGGAGCTATTATTAGGCACATGCTGACTTAGCAAGTTAAGCAATTTACAAAGACAGGAACCTAATGTGACACAAATGAAACATCTGCAGTCTCCTTCTTGGAAATAGACACATGCTGATGTTTAATATCCCTCTCAGATTATGATCTTTGATTAATATCATAATACCATGACAGAACCAATTAGGAGCTTCAGCAGCAATAGGAGCATTTCTAACAATCTTAAAACTTTGAGGTGAGTCATCCAAAGACACACTTAGATCACCTGGAAACCTGATGACCCATTTCAGTCAGTCAGTTACACACACACATACAAACACACAAACACATCCATCCATCAATGTAGCACTCAAACACAACCCAAACAAACTCACTGAGCCGAGTGTCGATTCAAAGTAGCATGAAGAAGTCTGACCACCTACCTTGCTGCGAAGGGCGGTAGGATCCCATGGGCCTCTGAGACATCATGCTGTTTCCTTGACTGCTCTGACCCATCATGCCCATGGCCTGCTGTCCCTGATAGTGTTGGCCCCCAGCCTGGGCTGAGGAGTAGTGTGGAGTGGCAGATTGTTGGTGCATCATGGAGACTAAGGAGGAGGTGGGATCATCGGTGGGAGAGATCTCATACATTATAATACAGAAATAAATTCAAACTGCATATTAGCATATGTAGGATTCTCAAAACAGAGACTGGCAGAAATGTACATAATTAAACAAATAAACATAGGAGGACGTCCATGGCAATCAGGACAAAGGGGGAAGCCAAAAGGGAGTCCATAGCAGTCAGGGGGTCTCTTAAAGAAAAGTGTCTTTGAAGAGATGCTTTCAAGATGCTGCTCTGGAGTAGAAATGCAAACAAAGCAAGTGAAGTCGGTGCATAAACAGAGGAACAATAAATGCACATGGACATCCAGGGAAAGAAGGGCTGCATCTCAGGGTCAGAGGTCAGAGATAAGAAGAAGTTAAAACTGGAGCAAAAGGGAGAAGGGAAGAGGCAGGAAACCTCTCTGATGAACTGAATGTGTTATTTTGATTGTGACGCTGGCGGGAATTTAAGGACAGATATGCACAGATCCATCTTTTTACAGTATATTTTATCCTAAACACTTGAAAGGTATTACTTTCATCACTCCCTTCTTTTAATTTTGCATTATACCCAAATAACAAAATAGAAAGAAATGAGGCATCTCGCATCGAGTATAGTTTATCATAATTAAGCCCTAAGGGTTTTGTTCAATTCACAAGCCTGGAAGTGTTGCTGAAATGAGACCAAATCCTGATGTTGGGGCTCCTCTAAACCTGGCTCACCTTGGCTGGACTGCATGTTGAGGTTGCTGCGGGAGGAGGAGGAAGAGGATGAAGATGTGGAGGAAGAAGAGGAAGAAGAACCATAACCAGGCCCAGGGCCCTGGATCATGCTACCCTGGGACGAGGGCGCACCGTGGCTGTAGCCGGAGACCGAGCTACCATAGCTGCTGGCTGGCAGGCTGAGGGATGTGGTGGGAATGGCCGACTGCACCTGACCACACTGCTGCTGCATGGGGGCATGGCTGGGGCCTGACGACACACACGCACAGTCAGAGCAGCCAGCACACGTCCCCATGTGAGGCCATATCATGTTAATCATGGTCCCACATTCAGTTCATCTTAACAGGAAGCTTGCATGGTTGTACAAGGAGTAATGAATGTTAAAGATGTATGTAAAAATTAATCAGCAATAGGAAGAAAGCGAAAGTCACTTTAGCTACGATATGACTGTCCATTAGCTGAACTTAAAACCGCAGATACTTGCAGGCAATAAGGCAGTAAAGTAGAGAATCCCTGTGGCAGAAAAGACATGTATCCGCAGACAAACATGCAGCAAAGTCAGGATCAGACGAGCAAACAAGACAGGGGACAGACAACAAAATGGAGCTGCAAGTTTGCACACGGGCTGTGACTTTTTGTGGAAATAATGTTCATCTGGGCCAGAGTCTTTTTGTAAAATGCACATTTATGATTAACTCTCACCATTGGTCATTTGGCTCTGCATTAGTGATGCGGGGGGGAGTCCTGGTGCCATGTTGTCATTGAGGTTGCTTGGAGCATGTCCCCCACTCTGGCCCATCCCACCAGGACCCATTGAAATATTGGGAGTGGGAGGCTAAAAGTGAGGAGATATGTTAATTGCAATGGCAGTCATAACTGAATGACACTGATGAGATTTGTTCATAATATATGCATCTATTTTCTGTTTTCCATCCATTTTGTTCTTTATTTGACTCATTCACTCTCCTATGTACTGATGTTAAGAATACTGTATTTGATGTAAGACTGGACAAATCTCCAGTATGTTTCTAAAATGAAACAACAGACTTACTGCAGGAAGTAGTGACTGCATGTTCTGATTTGAATCAGCTATTGTGGCCAAGTAAACAAGATTTCTGTGCAGAATCTGCTGATACCTGTCAAAAAGAGAACATTTTGCACAGTACTTTTTTTTTTTACCATACCATACTTTCACAAAGCACTGATCAGTAAGGGGGGAAAAAAGACTTACTGTGTGCATTCAGCTGTCTTGCCTTTGCTTTGGTAATCCATTATACATTGTATTAAATGATGGTTTTCATCCAGCATCTTTGGGAGACAGCAAAACAACTTCAGTCCAGAGTATCTCAAGTCGCAGTGCAATGCAATGTATCCACTAAAATACAGATTACTCTTATGAGATTGCTGTCCTGGAGTCTCAGAACTTCAACCAGCCCTGGAATATTTTTTTCTAGGTCACTTTTTTCTTTTTTCTAATAACGGAGGCAAATGAAGACGCAGCTTCTCAGACTCTCTATTTAGGACAACGTTTGAAGGTCTCTATTTTAATGATGGGTTGTGCGTTTTTGCAAGAAACAGCCATTCCGTCAAGGAAAAGAAGCAGCATGGTAATATAGGACTCGGGGTTGTCCTGTGTTGCACATTTCCCTCCATCCTACATTATTGTAGCCTATCTATCCATCTATCCTAAATTATAACCACCTACCTATCCTAAGTTATAACCACCTAAACACAAGAAAACGGTGTCTGCCAGGGGAATAGCACCTATAATCAAACCCAGCAAAGGTATTGGGCTTTAAAATTCTTGGAAAGAACTCCCAAAAATCTAGCCTACAGCTGAAATCTATTTCCCATTCAAAAATATGAACTGTCGGAAGAATCAGCGAGAATGACAGCATCACCAGGAAGCAGGTATCCCGCCAGTGTTGAGCTTTTTTAACGATCGCCTACATCACCGTCATCATGGCTTTGTTTGGCTCGCACCTTCAATTGACTGTAACGTTACAATACCAGTTGCCATTTCTTTGATATTCACCACAGGCTACTTTGTCTGCACTGGAGGAGGATCACACTCTCCCATTCGTATACCAGAATATTGAAACAGAAATGCCGCGACGCTTTAAGATTTTTTTTTTATTATTTTTTTTTTTACCTTTTGTATCGTTTGCTGTGTCACCTCTCCTTTACTCCTGGGGCGCGCCGATGAAAACGCCACCGACATTTTGTCATATGGGAAATAAAGGCGCTTCTTTTATTCTAATATTTATTATCTTGAGCGCAGCCTCTATTTGGTTACATAGTTTCTCCATTACCAGGAAAAAGGGGGTATTGACCAAACCAGCTCTCTGTCCTCAATGGAAAGAAACAAAAGCAACTTGATTTATCTGAATGAAATTAAACGTGTAATTTTCAAGAAAATATTCACGTTGATTTACAGGCAGATAGTGACACAAATAATAAACAGTTACATGATTGGGGAACATCCCTGTCCCTCCGCTTTTGGTATAGCCCAGACAGTGAAGCAGCCTACCACTCTCCCTCTGTAAACGGGGTATCCTTTGATTCACGAAAGCCAATCAGTCTACATTGTATACACGCTGCTCAGTGCACTAACAGCAATTGTTGCAAAAGTTGTTTTTTTTCCTACCAATAAATGGTTTTAATGCTCCGCAGGCTTCTACCACAGTTTGGTGTTCATATTTGTTCGCACCATGCACCTGACATCTGCCGAGCATTTAGGTATTTACCTCCCATGAGTCACTGGAAATCAGGGATTTCTGCAATTTTCATGACAAGTGATCCATTTACAGTTTTTGTGGCTTGTCATTTAGATGGTCGGACAACATTTCCAATATATTTATGATAAAAAGGACCCGTTATTGTTAGTAACAAAAGAGGTTAAGAACTGCTACTGTCCCAGATTAAAGATATATAGCTTGCATTAGAATCCAAGGTTTACATAGATGTGATGTAATCTCAGAGAAAATGAGACAAGTGGATCAGCAGTATGTAGTTTATTTACAGTAGTCTCACTTAGGTGTATTTCATTTTGTATTAATATTTATAGTATGTAACATTGTTAATTTAGTACATGGAGCTACAAATAATAAGACTGATACTCCCACAAGGTGAAGCCAGACTTTTTACATTACATATTTTTTTTAGGAGCGGAGACTCTTGACAAAAAACAAAAGGTACAAACTTAAACTATAATTCCCCTTTAAGAAAAAAAAGAAAAGAAAAAAAAAGTTTTCAAGAAACAATTGCCCACATTAAAAATGGGGTCAAATCACAAGAAAACAAATACAGTCATGGCAATATTGGGGGAAGATTACTGCCACAAGAAGGACAAAAAAAAAAAAAAAAAAAAAAAATCCAAACAAACCATTTCATACAGGGCCCAGAGGCACTTCTGCTGATCACGGTCATGGAGTCCCATAAAGAAATAAGGGAAAAGATTGGGTTGGCTTTGGTGCCTCGTATCACACTTCAAACTTTACATCAGCCCACTCCTGGTTCTGTAAGAAGGTAGCATCTGATCAGCGCTTCGTCCTCTACTTCCAGTATATCCACCTCTGAAGCCTTGGCCCCTCACAAACCGTCCAGGGACCCCAAATGTCTCCAGGTTACGTTTGCGCTCCTCTGCCCATGTTAATCTGAAACTTTTGGTTGACACAAAGATATAAGCCTTTTGCTCCATTATGTAGGAAAAAAAAAATAACATTTGAATAATGAAGATGAAAAAGACACTAGATTACCTGAACCTGTCATCAGATGAGATTTTGTCAAAGAAAGACTTTGCTTTATCATAGTAGCATTTTGGTCCAAAAGGATTTTTCTCTTCAGTCATGTGCAATCCCACTTTTTCTTTCTTCTCTTTCTCACAATTTCCATCTGAAAACAGAAAAAGGAAGCCAATTGGAAGAGAGTATGTCTTAAATTGGCTTATTTACTAGTCTTTCAGCTCATGCGCTGGTATAATCATCATCAGCCGAAAACCTTGTCAGTACGTCAAACTGAGTAGTAAAAAATACAACTTGTAAAGTCTCATTTGACTCTTAAGTCACGTTTGATTCAGTTTCATTTCAAGTACCGGTTACAAAATGGAAATAAACTAACATTTCTGAGAGAACGTGAAAGCAAGATTTGAACATGAACAGTGCCATCACAGCTGCCACTGACCAAATCATGGTATCAGAATGTGCCTTTTTGCAACTACTAAAATAGGTTGTTATTAATAATGTTGAGGTTTAAACTGATCATGTTCCCTAGACAAGAATTTTTTTTTTTTTTTTTAAAAGCAGATGAAAAACAAAATTACAATAGCGGTTTTGTGCCCACTTAAGCTGATGACCAACCATTCATATTCATCCGGTCCTGCAACTCCCTCTTGACCTGCTCCTTAATAAACTGTGCATTTGAGAAATCAAAATCAAAGTCGGTTTCAAACTTCAGGGTGGGAGATGGAACATTAGTCACCATCAGCTGGCCTCTGCTACGGTTCCTGCGCCTTCGAGCTCCTAAAAAGAAAACAAACATAAACAATGCACTTGATGGTTGGACTTTTTTTGAATTGCATACAAGAAGTCAGATTTAATAATTACCTTGTCTTCTTCTGCGTGGCAGCCTGTTTTCACTATTTTGCTGTCGAGTTTCCTGCAGAGAAGCGGTTACACCTGGGCCTAAAAATTCAAAAACAGAATCTACACTCTTGCTTAACTGCTCATCACCACACAGATGGACATGTATCCATGTACCCCCCTTTCCCTCCTACTGTATACAGTTGTAAAATGCATCAAAGACTTTAAAAAAATTCAAGCTAGTCATTTTTTAACCCCATTAGTGGAATATAGTATTTTATTGCCTCTCATCACTGCAACTCTGCTGGTAGCCCCAGTAGCCCCTCTGGCCTGGAAACTCTCCCCACTGGTGCTCTGGGGCCTCCTCCTGTCCCAACGCTGCTCCTGGGATGGAGTCAAACCTCTCCTCTGCCAAACCCGTTCCACATGGAGCGTCTGAACAGCCTTTTCCACCATGGGGCCCTTCCTAACATGTAAGCCCGGATGTATAGGCCCTGCATGAAGAACACAACATAACACCGTCCGTAAACCAAACTCTGCATGTAAACAACCCATTTAAGAAGGAGAGTGGTGTGGGTTTAATGGTTTGTTTCTTGGAATAAATTTGCACACACTGACTTACCAAGGCCAAGAGCTGCAGCATACTGCTGATTAAGTAAAGCGCTGGCAGCAAGCTGGTTGTAGGCAGGGAGGGGGCTAAATGGTCCAAGAGCTGAGTAGGTGCCTGAAGAGCCAGCACCGGATGACTAAACACAAGAAGTTAAAGCCACTTAAGACACATTAACTAGGTATTGAAACACTTTGTCCTCTGCTTCGGAGTATGAGCAACGCAGTTCTTGTCTACCTGTACAATTGCAGGATCTGTAGGAAGGCCATGGTGAGATCTTGGAGGTTCACAAAGTGTGATATCTTTAATATCACTTCCCCTGAAAGTGATGTACTCATAGATATCTTCTTTAGGTGGTGTTGGCCTGTCGGTAGGTCGTCCTTCTGTTCCAAAACACTTGACTGGTTCAAAAAAAAAAAAAAAAAAAAAAAAAAGTTTGATAACGCTAACAAACTTCCATTTCAGTTGTGTTGACAAAAACACACAAAAAGCAACTTATTGCTCGACATGCTGACCGAACATGAAACACAGCTACACCACTCACCTTTTGCCAGCACTACTGTGGAGTTTGTTTTATCAATTGTATACAAAATCCCTTCATAACGATTTTGGGCTTTTGAAATTAACCCTATTCTACAGCCAATATAAGGCTTTGTAGATGCCATGAATTTCAAATACTCAGGACAGTTGTAATGAATTCCAACAAACACTCACATCTCATGGCACCACTGCCTCTTTGAAGGAACCGGAAACAATTTATAAGCCTCCACAGGTGACTTAAACCACGCCCACTGATTGGGACTTTCTCACCTGGGAAGGACAACTACTAATCACTGAGCCCCTGACAACTGAGACATATGCTCTTGAGTCATCCTGCCTAATATGTGCATTACTTCGTAGTTATGATTTGTAGCATTTACATGGAGAATGTGTGTTATATTTTGACCAGATGTAATCAGTTACATGCAATTTTAACAAGAAGTTGCCACAAATAATTCCCTCTGGGCATAATGCTGCAAAAACAACTGTGTAAACTGGTTGCCTATTGCTGATCTGCACTCTCAAAGAGTTTCACCTGCAGGCAGCATCATCTCACTAGTCTGTCTTATGAGCGCTGAGGCGGCTGCTGCGGCTCTTATGGGGGGAAAAAAAAACAACATAGCATCCACGCAGCCATTTTGAGTAGCTCAGAGTCTACGATAAGATCAAATGCATACAGAATGCTTCGGTAATGCGCACAGGTGTGGAGGGTTATGTAGTATTGCACAGGAACTCTAAGAGAGTCCCCACGGTGTGATAAGGTCCACCTAGGTACAGCCAGCGGTGTCGTCGCTTTCCCCGTCAGGCAGTCAGACGGCGCTGGCACTGAACACCGCAACCATTTGTTCCAAGCTTTATTTTCTTGGACGAACCAATCACAGCGCCCGGTGAGGCGGCGTCACGGACGGGTGCATCCAATCGGCGCATGCGTCTCACGAACGAGCGTCGCTGGGCAAAGATGGCGGCGGGCTCCGATTTGCTGGATGATGTTTTCCTCAACACAGAGCTGGACGAAAAAGTAGTTAGTGACCTAGCCGGATCTCTGGAGTCTGAACTAACAGGAGCGGGTCACGTTAACATAACGGCAAGGGTCCAATCTGCAGCAAAACACGTCGGCAACTCAGCTGCAGGTAGTAAGTTCAATGTTCAGGGCAGCAAAATGGGACTTTCACAACAAGAGCTTGCTAAAGCAGGTGAGATAGCTGCGCACTCCGGTTAGCTAACAGCAGCTATTTTTGGTCACGTTGTTCAACTAACTTGGCTTCACTTGCGTGTGTCCCGAAACTAATGCGAATCGGAGAGTTGCTCGACACCCCCCTCCCCTCGCCCCCCCGCCCCTCCTTGTTTTGATGTGTTTCCGCTGCTGTAGGGGTAGGACCGCAAGGAGGTGTCAGTAACAGGGACGGGGGGACGGGGGGGTCCCCACGGTTCAAGCATGGACGGGGCGACCGGGATCACATCAGCGGCGGGAGCGAGTTTGACAGCCGCTCAGAGTCAGTCCAAGCCGGGGACAGCCAGCGGAGTTGTTACGGCGGCGCCAGATGTCGGGAAACCTGGGACGAGCGGCGTTCAAACTTTGAATGGAAGTACCGTGGCGGTGAACTGTCATATTCCCGGAGGCGTATCCGCCGACAGCGGCAGCTCGCAGCCGGCTGTCACGCTTGTAAACAACGGACCTGTTCCCGTGAGCAAAGGAGGAGGAGGAGGAGGAGCAGCAGTTTTGTCTGCAACACCGAGTACTATATTTCGGACTACCTCGAGTGCGCAAAACGCCGCGACTTCGTCTGTGATTTCCTCTCAGCCGTCTGCGAAACCCGTACCGACTGTCACTCTTGTGAGGCCACCTATGCAAACTCCCGCTAACGCTTCGCAAAGCGCAGCCAACCCGACCGCCGGGTTGACCCCACCGGCTGTCAGCGGCGCCGCCGCCGCCGCCACCGCCACGGCCGGCTCTCTCGTCCACAAACTTGACTCCGCAAAATCCGTAATGCAGACCGGTGTCCACGTCGTGGCTTCAGCTGTCGCAACGGGGACGACGGCGACCACGAGGAGTCCGACTGTTCTGCAAAACTTGAGGACTTCAGTTCCGTCAACAATCGCCGCCACTCCTCCCGGCGGAGTACGAGCTATTGCTCCACAAGTGTTGGCACCTCGACTCGCTCAGCCGCAACAAAACGCCCCAAATATCCAAAACATCCAGCTCCCTCCAGGTAATTGCGTCGCGTAGTTAACAAGTTTAAGAACATCGGGAACGTTTTCCGTGAAACACTGTCCCTTTAGGCTGATTCGGGGCTGCAAAAAAAAATGTTCAGAAACTTGTTGCTATCCACCACAAATGTTATTTTACTCATGCACTTTTCTTAGCTGCTCTTGTAGGAAAGGGATGATTTGAGACACATTGTAGGGGAGCAAAGAGGACACGGAAGTGGTTGTCTTTTGAGGCCACAAATGACAGGTTAGAGGTGGACAAGGTCCTGACTGCAGAACAGATTTAAAGCCTTGAGGGGCAACCAGCAAACCTCCGTAGGGTATCAAAGTAGCATTCTGTTGCAATCTGTTGATTATTATTTGTTTGTCTTAGCTTGTCTGAGACAATTGCATACTGTTGTCCTATCAATGGCGTGTTGCTGCATATAAGTGTTTTAAGAGAGTGTAAAGGTTAAGGGTTAAACTGCTTATCTCGGTCCTTAAATGTCACTTGAAGGTTTTGCAGTGGCAGGATTTAAAAATTAAAAAAAAAAAAATTACCCTCAGGATTAATAAAGGGGTAACCCAGTGACATAAATAAATACGAATTGCTCATATCTAGTTCCATCAATAATAAACAAATTTAAAAAAGTGTTCAGAGTGTCTGTTCAGAGCTACCCTATTCAAACTTTTTGCTAACTGGTCTGCCCAAAATACGCCACAACAAATCCTAAAAACAACAATGTTTTAATCACAGCATTTAATGTGTCCATTTCCAGAACAAAACGTGTTTTTGTTTTCACTCCTTAATTCTCCAGTTTGGACTTTCTGTAACTTTCACTACATTGTTGTAGGCCAGTGTATTACTATGCACGAGAGTCCAGTCACTTATCACACAAGCAGTCATCTGTATGATGGAGAATTGACCTGGCTATAACACCAGGCTCCAGTGCATAGTAATACACTAATATAATATACAGTATTGCTGGCAAGAAAAACTTTAGTTTCAACAGAACTCGCAACATCCAACATGATGTGTTGTGGCTCAAAATGCTTTTGATTTTTAGTACCATGTTTGTGGCTCATTTTGCCCTGATCGGTACCTGGCTGGACATGTGCAGGCCTCCTAGTCCATAACCCTCATCTCAGAAACTTCTTACATACAAGTGAGACTGATCAGGACAATAAAGCAATGACCTTTGACATCTTAACCTCTGGATGTTTGCCACATGCAGGCATGGTCTTGGTTCGCAGTGAGAGTGGGCAGCTGCTGATGATTCACCAGCAGACTTTGGCTCAGATGCAGGCACAGTCGCAGTCACAAAGCGCCATGACGCCACGGCCTGCAGCCCCCACCAGCACACCACCTGTCCAGATCACTTCTCTACAGGTACAGGACTGCTGGACACATGAACACAGTCACATACCGAAAATTTGACTCATTCATGTTAAGAAGTGATTCACAAATTTGATATATGGCACTGGGTCAGAATTTCCATGGTATACTGACTGAATCTAGCAGCTACTGTAGTAGTCAGGTTTTTTTTTTTTTAATTTTTTTTTACCCTTTTTACTGTGTCAATGTCCTTTAGCTGGTATGGAGTCAGTTTTGAATCCAACTTTAAGGAAAGTGAAGGAAATTAAAGAAACAGACCAAATGGAGAACTGATAATGGAAAAAAGAAAGTCTTTTTTTTAAAAATTTATTTTCTCCTCTATGGGAGTTAAAAGCAGCTGATACAGTATATATTGTAAAGTTACATAACTTTTGAATAATATTTTTAAAAAAATGTTTGCCCTTTTTTTTTTTATAAAGGATAACTTTTTATAAGGGAGGATAAAACAATAAGTAGTGTATTATCATCTGTTCCATCACTTTCCCATTCATGGAGTCTAATATCTCCTGTCACATCCCCTGCTGGTCTCCAGGCTCCAGGTACATCACTGCTGGCTCGGCCGGTCACCCCGACCACCATTATTAAACAAGGTTCCACAGTCCAGACCACTGTGACAGCCACCACAACCCTGCAGAGGCCTCCTGTACTGCAGGTAACTCCACCATACACCCCTTTGGGATATGTAATTCCCAGACAAAAAAAAAAAAAAAAATCATGAAGCTCCAAATGCCATTAAAGAACCTATAAGGGTCATTTTCCACCATAAAGCATGGTAACTGATATGAGTTTAATAATTTTGTTCCATGACTTAAAGACAGGTTTGTGACAACAATAACTAATCTGTAACTACTGAACTACCAGGTTAAAGCTAACCTTTTCCTCTATATGGAACTTGCTTTGGATTGGTCACGTTACACTTTAATAGAACAAGATTTGTGTTTAAATGCAGCTGCAAACATCAAATGTGTTTTCTCTGGTCCGGATTTGCTCTTCAAGTTACATAACATTTCTACCTGTCACGGCTGCGTCCAGTGCACATTCACTTCCAACGACTCAGAGAGGCCAGTGACATCAATGGCATCGTGATCATAACTGCCCATCGACTCCCTCCTTCCCACATCAATCTAGACATAAAGTGCGCTCCTCTCTATGACCTCAATAAAACCAGTGAAGCTCTTCACTTTTTCCTAAATGCCTTAAAGGGCCCTTTTTCTTACTTTTTTTTTTTTTTTTTTTTAATGTTCCCTGTGTCTACTGACCTCACACAGTCAGCCCCCAAATTTTGCTTCGCTCATTGTGGTCTGGGGTTCCACAAAATACATTTGCTTCCGTTAGGATTGCCAACAGTATGCACTGAAAAAAAATAATATCCAGGAGGACACAAACAAACTGAATCACAAAAGATTTGAATGCAGTCTGTATGCTTAAAAGAGCTTGTTGTTATTTCAAATGAATTACCCTTCATCATGGAATGTGCTTGTTTGTCCTGTTATCATCCACCTTCAGGGAACAACTCCTAGAATAAAAAAAAAAAATACGTTTTTAATTCTGTTGCTAAAGAAGGGCTAAATGCGTGTCTCTTTGGACTAGTTAAGATTTATTTCCTGCTCTGAAATGTTTGATAAAAACAGGGCCCATATTTATTGGTTAATGGTCATCTTGTTTTGCCCAATAACTACTAGGAAAAGTTGGGATTTTGTATCAAGTTCAGGATATTTATTTTCATTTCTTCTCCAGCTGGCATGTTTTCTCACATTGAAAACCTTGCTGGTTGCATTAATCTTTCTTGAGAATCATTTCGGTGGCCATGGAAATTCCCTTAAAGTTGAATACATTTTTACTAAACCCCATTGGTTTCCTTGTCTGATTTGCAGATTGTATTTTTTATAGCAAGCTCCAATCATGTCATTTAGGATACACTCCTGTGACTGTATGTTGTATTCACAGAGTACAGCTATCTGTGACAGCAAACATTCAATATCTTATCTCATTCCTGGAAAAACAAAACTTGGAAAACAATTGCATTATGTCTTAGTAAAAGCTGACTGTACTGTGCCCTGGAACCAGACGTGTCAAAACTGTCATTCTGACCATATCACTTTCCTGTGTCCCACCTCATGACCGCATATTCACTGACTCACACAGAACACCATCATGCTGGGAGGAACTGCCACCGCCACGGGACAGATGCTGGGCACGCCCAACACAGTGCAGCCCGGATCTGCAGCCGCAGCGGTAACACAGAGGGTGGGGCCCCTCGGAGCCACTGGGGCCACTGTCACTCCGACAGCTGTCACAGCTGTAAGAGAGGACCATGAATGCTTTTGTCTCTTTAATCTGTCAAAAATGAAATGATGAACTACGCAGATACTTCATTTGAGGGAATCTTTGTGTCCTGTCCTGCGTTCCTACCACAAGTCTGGTGTAAATATTTTAGAGAAATGCTGTTTGTATGTTTGTGTTTGCAGGAAACACTTGAGAATGTGAAGAAGTGCAGAAACTTTCTGTCCACGCTGATCAAGCTGGCATCGAGTGGAAAACAGTCCTCTGAGACTACGGCCAACGTCAAGGAGCTGGTCAAGAGCCTGCTGGTACTCCTCTTTCACCATCTGCGTTAAAACTCATCCTCATATCTTACTTGACATTCTTTCAGTCTGCTTACCTCGCTTATTTGATTTTTTTTATTTTTTTTTGTAACAGGAAGCAAAGATCGAACCTGAAGATTTCACCAGTAGGTTATACCGGGAGCTCAACTCTTCCCCACAGCCGTACCTCGTACCGTTCCTCAAGGTGAGATCAATGACACACCAGCAGATACAGTTGTATGCAAACGTTTAGACAAATTACAGATTTTAGAATTAACTATTGGACCACTCTGAAGTGGCCTTTTATGAGCCATGATCTGATCAATGGAAAAAAAAAAACATGCAGGCTGGAGAAGGAACCCTTCTGGAAAAGTTTGCTTAAGAACAGTGGACCAAACTACCTGTTGACAGGTGCACAAGTCTCAGAGCAACAGAAATCACTTGTTTGCATGGATTGCTTCAATATTTTGTGCAGCAAAATATGAGGTTCTGGGTCCCATCCTTTTTGCCAATGCCATTTTCATGTTTTATTCAACATATTCTGTTGCATAAAAAAAAAAAAAAAATCAAAAGCGAAGAAAGAAGAAAAGTGCAGACAACTTGTTCCCCGTCTCTAAAAATGTTAAAAGAAAAAACAGCTTTTATAAACTTCTCATTACAATAATCGAATGACCTGAATTCTCTGCACTTCAGTTTGTTTCCAGTACAGTATATAATAGGAATAACACCATTTATCCCAAAGTGCTGCTACTTACTTCACAATAATCACTTATTTAATGCAAATTTGGTCCGTGCTCTCTTTCTGCCTGTAGAGAAGTCTCCCTGCACTCCGCCAGATGACCCCAGACTCCGAGGCCTTTATCCAGCAAAGCCTGCTGCCTCAGCCGAGCACTCAGCCTGCTGCGGCAGCCTCCACGGCTCTCACCGCTGTGGTGCTACGACCTCCTCTTTCCAACGCCACCACCACACCCACCAGCACTGCCACGACCAAAACCACAGTCATAAGCCTCACGCAGACACCTCACAGTAAACCTGGACTGGTAATTCTGCTGCTACTGGGGGGGGGGGGGAATACCTATGTTTGAATGTGGTGATTGGCCATGTACATAGAAGGGGAAATGTTGCATGTAAGATTTTGTACTTCCATTTCCATGTGTTGCTTAAATTGTGTTTCTCATTCTTTGTCTGTGAATGTGTGCAGATAGTGCCCCAGCAGCAGGGGACCATGGTGAGGCCACAGGTGACTCTGGCTCAGACTCCCATGGTAACGCTCAGAGGACAAACCCCAAGCCGCATCATCGTGGGCCAACCACAGGTGGTCAAACAGCTGCAAACAGGTGTGTGTTTGAGAAATACTCACACTTCTTTAATCAGTGCCTACAGGAATGAAATAATGCAAATTAAACCAACCTATGCAATATTTACAGGAGCTTGCAATTGTACAACATAAAACATATAAAACTCCGCAAATTGTAAAACAAGTTAAAAAAAAAAAAAAAAAAAAAGCTGCTGCAAAATCTAGTATTTTTGATTTCAAAAGTAGGAGCATAAGTCAGAAATTTTCAAGGGGCTGTTTAATTTCGTTCATGCACTGAACTGAATATATAGTTTGTTTGTCAGTGGTCAGTGTAAAACTACTATTGCTCCATGGCAAGACTCACATGATTCCCTCTGAGTCTGTGTGGTGGTTTCCACCCATTTACTATGTTCACTGTGGAGGTGCTGCCATCTTCTGGCTATTGTGTGTAATTGTGGGATACAAAGTTGTCAGATTTGATTCTAGAGTAGAATTTATATTCAGATATTTATAGTGCGTGTACACTGACAATGTTAACTGCAACTACAACTTATTCTTCTCAGTAAGCTGCAGAAATCTAAACTTGCTTTCTGTCCTTTTTTTCTGGACTTTTAGTTCCTGCAGTAAAGCAGACGTTGGCTCCAGGGGCCAGAGGAGTACAAGTACTCAATCAGGCTTCTCTCATTGCTGCTCAGAAGAACAAGCTGAAGGAAGCAGGAGGGGGGACTTTCAGGTTTGTGACGTATAAAGACTAATTTCATATATGTCCGTTAAATACTGGTCTCGGTATCATCCACATTCCAGGACAATTAAAGGTCCATAGGTCCACTGACATTTAAACTACAGACAGCCCTTACACTACCTTTTGATAGTGCACACATTTTCTGCACATCTGTAAATTATTCTTTTTCCACTTTTTTTTTAATTTTTTTTTTTAAATGAAAGAATGAGATGCTCTTAATTTAGTGAAGTTTTTTTTTTTTTTTTTTTTTTTTTTTTTTAGCTTTCTTGACATTAATCTTAATTTCCCTGGGTGCAATTCCTTTGTTCAGTGTGTTTTTCATACTACCATTAGGGAGCACTAAAGTTGAACATTTTTTAATCTCACATACAGTGTGCTGCTCTGGGAATGTCTTTCTAGTGTTTTAGTTCCATGTACGAACTGCACTGAACTGAGCACTACACATTTTGAAACGTTTATCAGTGTCATTGGACTGACAGCCTTGTAGTTTCTTCCTTTTATTGACGCGTGCTCATCTCAGTCTTTGGTATTTTCTTTTGCCAAAGAGAAACTTCATTAATTCCTTCCTTGAATCTTGTCGATAACACTACAGTTAAATGAAACTATTGAGTTTAGAGGTTTTTTTCTTCTACCTCCAACTAAAGATTATATTAGTCAACTAATGATCATTAGTTTCAGCAAATGGTCAACTTTTCATTTCAGTCAAGGGTTTAGAGCTGACAAAGAATGAAATAAGTAACATTAACACCACCTGTTAAAGACACCGCCTACTAAGGACAGTGCTAACGGCAAAAGCAGTAACCAGCAAGGACACTGAACATTTTGTTAATTTATGTCAACACAGTATTTTGTGTTATAGCCTTCAAAATTCTGTTTATACTACTAACAGGTTATTGACTGTGTGTGTGTGTGTTCTGTAACACGTTTTTACTGTCTGCGTCAACTCTGCAAAGATGAAATGAGGCACAAACATCGTCGCATCGTTGCATGAACCAGGCCTTTATTTCCTTTTGTGGGGGCAGTGCATCACATTCAGATAACTGTTAAACTGAAACTTGGACTTCTCCAGACCTTCTACAGCCGCTGACAGTAACTTAATCACCGCTGTCAGCATGCACTTCTCAGTGGCTGCGACTACGTGCTGCTAATGTCACCCCTTACACATAATAGTCGCTCACTTATCCCAGGTTACCCACAAGGCCACTTTCCTAGGGGGGGGGGGGTAAACTCGGTCGGTAAAAAAATACATTTTTTTTTATGTTATAATATTTATAACGTAACTGACAAGCCACAGTTTTTTTTTTTTTTTTCCCTTCCTGCGACTAAACGATTAATGAAACGTTTTTTTTGGCAGATACTTTTCTCAACGAACCCTTAGTCGACCCAAATTGTTCTGTCTACATGTGCACAAAACAAAAAGTGTAAACTGAGTTGCTGTTAATGTCGTGTCTCTTTACTTCTTATTTCATCCAGGGATGATGATGATATCAACGATGTGGCCTCAATGGCAGGAGTCAACTTGTCGGAAGAGAGTGCCCGTATCTTAGCAACCAACTCCGAGATTGTTGGCATGGTGACTCGTTCCTGTAAGGACGAGACTTTCCTTACCACCCCTTCGCTTACCCGGATAGCACTAGAGATCGGTGAGAGATGTAGATGTAGACAAAAACAGATACAGCATGGCTTCGGGCTGACGCTGTTTAAATCTTTATCCACGCTGACTCCTGTTTTAACAGGAAAGAAGTTCGGTGTCAGCGAGTTGGGCACAGATGTTATCAACTACATTTCACATGCTACGCAGCAGCGGCTACAAAACTTGCTGGAAAAGGTGTCACAGGTGGCGCAGCAGAAGAACATGACTTTCAAGGTGATAATTGGTAACGGTAATCTGACAGCGGAGGGGAGGCAATTGCTCCTCACCCTGTTTTTATATCTTTTGTTATTTCTTACCGTCTTTCCGTGCAACGTCCTACTTCATGCCACCTTCAGGAGGACGAGCGGTATGAGCGGGCCAGCGATGTGCGAACCCAGCTCAAATTCTTTGAGCAGCTGGATCAGATGGAGAAACAAAGGAAGGAAGAGCAGGAGAGAGAAATCCTCTTGAAGGCTGCCAAGGTAACAGCTTTTAAACAAGGACACACAGTATAATTGGCATGAAGAATCCTACACACACTCATAATTGCATAGAGAAGGTGAGCGAGTGATCTGGGGTCAGTGTCATTAATATACATTTCCTCTGCCGCTAACCGTCACTGGATAACAGATCTGCTAAGTATGAGAGAGTGAATGAATAAAACAATTGATTTAATAAATTGAACATATCCATCTTGAAATATTAAAATGTCCTCTACCTTGCTGCAGTCCCGGTCACGGCAAGAAGACCCCGAGCAACTCCGACTTAAACAGAAGGCCAAAGAGGTAAGTACATGCTAAAATTAGTGACTATACAATTGCTGTCTTTGTGAAGAATTATGCTCCATTTGTCTGTGAGATTGATCTGGATATTTCAGATGCAGCAGCAGGAGCTGGCTCAGATCAGGCAGAGAGAAGCCAACCTAACGGCGCTGGCAGCAATCGGCCCGAGGAAAAAACGGAAAATGGACTCTCCTGTTCGGGGTTCCAGTGCAGAGGTGAGGAATATGGAACCATTTAAATAGATGAATGTGCTTATTTTGAATGATTTCAAATGAACAAACTAATAGGGCTGGGTAGATGCCTAAATGATCAAAGTGTTATCCAAAGGCAACTGCACTTGTTTGTTTCGTGTCTTTTCACCTGTCATCCCCAAGGCTTCTTCTGCTCTTTCAAATCAAAAGTCTTCAAGAAACTCAAACAAGTCCAGTTGCGTTTGGATAAAATGTACCTTGACAATGATGACTGAGAATCTTTACAGATATTCCTGAAAGATACTTTTTTCAATATTTGTAGAATCCATTTTAACCGAAAGAAAATAGTTTGCATGTCCTCCCTGTGCCTGCGTGGGTTCTCTCCGGGTACTCCGGCTTCCTCCCACCGTCCAAAGACATGCATGGCAGGTTAATTGGTGATTCTATAAATTTGCCCTTAGGTGTGAAGGGTGTTGTGGCTGTCCAAGCGGAGGCTACATATAGTAAACACTTGTTGCTCACTGACGCTGATGAGATTTACTCGTGTAAATGTAGCAAACCTTATGCGTCTTAAAACAAAAAGCTGTTGGTGTTAATGAAACCCAGATATGGAAATTTGGCACGGAATGACAAGGCATTTTTTTTTTTTTTTTTAATATATATTAGTGCAGATGTAATTTGATCGGCCCCATAAAAGTTTGGAAGCCAGTCCTACATAATAAATCAATCAAAATAATAAACGTCTTGTGCCACCCTGCAGGGCTCAGGGTCAGGCCCCTCCCAGCCTGGAGGCTCCAGTGGAACAGGCTCCAGGCAGTTCATGCGGCAGCGCATCACGAGAGTCAACCTCAGGGACCTGCTCTTCTGTCTGGAGAACGAAAGAGGGACCAATCACTCCCACCTGCTCTATAAAGGCTTCCTCAAATAGCGCCCACGTTGAAATGACTAGTCTGACTCAGCGGCATTCAGGAAGCAGAGTTGACCGTTAGCTCAGACCCTTCCTGCCCCGTACTTTCTTTGATCACCCACTGCTGAATTATGAGACATCTGTCTGTGGGAGGAGAATTATCTGGAACACAGAAGAGACATCAACTTTTAAAGACTTTTTTCCAAGCACAGGCCTTTTGTATTTTCCACGCAGAGAGGGAGCAAATATTGGAACTTGGCCCTGATTTTAGTGTGCCTCTTAGCTCGATTTGCTCTTCAAAGACAAGTTGCACTCAGCCACACTTCACTCATGCACTGCCTCATTCTGCACACAAGAAAAATGTCTTTAACTGAACTGAGCACTTCAGATTTGAGAACCTTCTCAGTGTCATTTCAGTGACACTGTGTTGTAGCAGTAAAAACTCTGAGATTTTAATTTATCACACATTTATACTATATTTTAGCAATGCCTGTGGATTGTTTTACAGAGACTAATACTGACTGGTCTTGTCATCTGCTGAGTTGCCTTCTTAACAATTTAAGCCATATGGATTAGAAATAATTTCATCTATCCAACTGTTCTCTCCAAATTTGTAGGATGAGTGCTATATTATTTTGCTGTTTGCTTTATTTGTCTGTCTTTGCTTGCTTGGAAAGAAATATTTTTTTTTATATACATGTCATGTATTGTGCATGATGTACAGCTAGTCTTAGAACTCTTACCATCAACGTCTTTTATGGTGAGAGTTCCCGACAGAGGTAGAAGGAGAAATTCCTCTTTTTAACTCTGATTCTAGCACATTCACTACTCAGACCCGTTTGATCATTTTGGAAACTATATGCTATGGCTATAAGCTGTAGTATAGACTAAGACTAAATTTGTTTGTTAGAATTTATTCTCACCTCCTCAGCAGCCAGTTTTCATGAATTTCTTCAGTAATGATTAAAATCCAAGAACTGAACCCAATTTGAATCACGGTAAACATCCTCTCCAAAGTGATTGTTAATTGCCACTGTATCGTTGCAGAAATTGATTTAAAAAAGTCTGCAGATTTCTGGTGTGGTAAATGTAGTGGCAGCAAGCTCATTGTCTGCCAAGAAGCAGAGCTTTCTATTCATTTCACTGCCTTTAATCAGTGTCACCCACAGAACTGAAGACTTTTTAAATGAGAGGGTTCAATGGTGTATGTAAATACATTTTGGTTTAAATACCTTTGAGCAGGATGTTTACTATGATAGATTGCCCTCTCAAGCATGTACTTTTTGTACTATTAAAAAAAAATTATCAAAATTTATGGAAAATCTAAAACTAGGATGTTCTAGTTTGGGAAGGTTTGTTGGGGATGTTAAATATCCAGGCTGCGTGATTAATTTGCTATAAATTTTAAAAAGGGCGTTTAAAGAAATGAATCTAAATATCATAAGTGAATCACTTTTTTCAATAAGTTGTATGTCCACATTTTTATATTTATGAATAATAGAGGTCATGTTGATTCAACATGAAATGGAGAACGAAGACTGCACTTTGACAGATCAGTTTTCTAAAAGCCGTCAATCAGATAAACATACCCACTTTATAACTTTTTATATTTTTAGTGCACATGCAAATTTTGGTGTTTATACCTGTCATTTTATGAAAGAATGTTTATCTGCAAATTTTATTACTGTATATACTTAAGTTTGCTATTTGTAGATTTGTCATTTGATAACTTTGAATTGAGATTTTGTCTTATTTTTCATGCATATAAATATGTGAAAAATAAGACAAAGATATGATGATATGCCTATATGATGCCAATGTCCTGTAAATTTTGCACAGCAACTTGTTTATATGTAAATATCTGAATAAAAAAAAAGTTTTTAATTGCTATTTTATAATGGATTGAGAGAGAATGTTCTCTATTAAAACAAAAAACACCAAGTATCTCTGCTTTGATTATCTTAATTTCTGTGCTAGGTAGATGATACAATGAGAGAGGTCGAGTGTTGCAGGGGCACAAATAGAGGCAGAACTGGTTTATAATCTTTTTTTCTGGGAGCAATGAGCTAGCAAACAGTTGTAATGGGATAAGAGCTTAAAACAGTTTTACTAACTCAGTCTTGAAGCGCAGTAAGACTGGACATAGTTTAATCTTCAGTCCTATTTTAGATTAAATGCAGATCCTGCAGTATTTAGAGGACACATTCATATACAACAATCAGTCTCAACATTAAACCCACCTGCCAAATAATTGTACAGGCTCCCTCATGCCACCACCTGCTCTGACCTTTTGAGGCATGGACTTCATAACATAAAGGTGTCCTGTTGCATCAGGCACTGAGACGTTAGCAGCAGATCCTTAAGTCATTGAGAAAACCAAGATGCTCAATCGAATTCAAATGTGGGGAATTTACAGACCAAGTCAACACCTTGAACTCTTTGTCATGTTCCCAAAACCATTCCTGAACAATGTCGAGGGTCTCAGGGCACGTTATACTGCTAAAACAGGCTACCGCCTTCGGGGAATAAAGCTGAAAATAAGGGGTGTACGAGGTCTGAAACAATGTATTGGGACGTGGCATATGTCAAAAAGTAACATCAACATGAAAGCCAGGACCCAATGTTTCCCAATAAAACCTTGGCCAGAGCTTCACAGTGCCTTCGCTGGCTTGTCTTCTTTCCTTATGCATTTCAATGCCAAATCATCCGCAGATAAAACACACACACACACACACAGCGGGCCGTCCAAGTAAAAGAAAATGTGATTCATCAGACCAGGCCACCTTCTTTCATTGCTCCATGAGCTACTTCTCACACGTTGGTTCTTTCAGCAGTGAACAAGGGTCAGCATGGGCACACTGACCAGACTGTGGCACCATAAGCTGAAGCAGTGATCCACTGTGTGGTGTGAAACCTTTCTATCATAGCCAGCATTAAGGTTTTCACTAATTTGTGCTACAGTAACTATTCTGTGGACCACACAGGCCAGCCTTCGCTGGCCACATGCATCAAAGAGCCTTGGACGACCGTGACCCCGTCGCCGGTTCAAGGTTGTTCTTCCATAAACCGCTATGAAGGTAGTTTTGTGTCATGTTTATGCAAGCAGAAGAGACAATTTTGATGTTAAATTTATTATACTGCAATCAAAATCAAAGTTTGTAAGTAAAAATATATAAAGTGAGAATAATATTTGACTCGCAACTAAACAGCTCTACTGCCCAATCAAAACTTTGTGACACGATAGAGGCTTCTTAAGCAAATTTCTGAGATTTCTCTATTTTCTGAAAATTCTTGAGACCAAAACCAGCATAACTTGATTGCAGTGAGAAATCTGCTCTTAAAATGCTTGCATAAAACTACCTTCATAGACCACTTCTGGTAAATACTAACCACTGCATACCAGGAACCTCCCACAAGACCTGCCATTTTTTTTCTTCATCTGGGCATCACATATTTTCCTGCTTCAACTTCAAGAACTGACTGTTCACTTGCTGTCTAATATATCTCACCCCTTGACAGGTGCCAGGTGACGCAGTAATCACTATTATTCACTTGACCTGCCAATGGTTTCAATGTTGTGGCTGATCAGTGTATTTTTTACATGGGGCCCTGAGATAGTCACTGTTAGTGATAAAGTATTATTAAGCCAAACATTTTCACAATATGCAAAGAGCTCAGAGAAGAAACAAGCAACAGAAATATGATGAAGATTCTGTTTTCTGTGCTTGGGTCACATTTTTCTTTGAATTGTGTGCCATGCTTTGAAATGCTGGTCCCATCTGTTGTTTTTGGATCCCGTCTCACCAGCAGCCAGCGCAGTGGGCTATCTTCTTTAGCCACAGAACTGAGCATAAGTCCACACATTACTCTCACTACCAGCAACGAACTCGTGTCTTGTTTGTCAAAAAATCGGAACTATCCGTTCAGCAATTATCTGGATTTTCCACATTTTATAGTAATTATTTTCCAATCTATTAAAAACCTGACTAGATAGATCTGATAGGGAGATTTTAATTGTCTTGTTCTATCTGCTGAAACGGTGACATTTGTAATTAGATGATAAACAAGCAGAGATAAATTACTTTTCTTTCTTTCTTTTTCAATCATTTCATCCCACATTGTTTTGGTAGAAAAGGAGGAAGCACATATGTCATTGCAAACATTGTGAAAGGTTACAATTAAGTGGATTGAATAAAACTGTATTTTTTAAAAGAAAAAACACATGAAATTCTATAACCTCAAGAGATCAATTCCTCTCCATCTCGTGCTCTGATTAAAGTGATATTTTTTCCACACACTGCTCTACAAAGTGAATTGCATCACAAACCAAAATGTCCTCCCAGAAAAAGTGAAATTGTGTGTTGTGAAAGTTTTCCAGGTCATCGTCTCTGTCTGAGCCAATTCATTCCTTTAAAAACTACATTTCTAACGTTACGTACTTTAAATTTATTCAGTATCACAGCAGAGGGAGAATGATCTTCAAAATAAAATAATTGAAAGGCTTTTACAGCTAGATGACAGAAAACTAAGAATTAATTTATTTCTCACCTTGAAACATAAATTATGTTTTGCCCATAATAAATAAGATCTTAATCTTTGGATCTGACAATCTCCCTGCTACCTGCTTGACTGGTAGTGGCAGCAATATTAATGAAAAGGTTCAGCCCACAACTGACAAAAATTACCTTTGAGATTTGAAGGTTTATTCAGATGTCACATTGTGTTCTTAAATCCCATTATGTCGCCATAATCTTTTCCCTTTTCTCTCATGTATGTATGAGTCTAACATTTCTAAAGTTTAGCTGAACTCAAGGAGAACGTTATGTCATGCTAACTCAGAGGTGCTACAATACAAACTGTATTTCTTTTTTTAAATTACTTTATACAGTTCAGTTCTAAACTATTTCATTGGCATGATGCAACTCCGAGAGCTATTGAGTAAAAAAAGAAGTCAGAATTTCACGTTGACCTCGGCTACAGAACACGGGGGGAAACGGAGACATAACACAAAAGAGAAAAGTATCTCATTTTAGGGGACACATTGAGCTTATACTGGGACTGTTTCGGAGGTTTAAAGGCAAACAAATCTGCAAAACTGTCATGTGATTGAGGTGTAAATACCCCCAACTGCCTCACTAACAGTGAAAAGGAGCTGGTTGTTGAGGACTTACAGCAACAGCTGTAAGAGGGGTTGATTTATTTTAGTGGTAACTTTAGAGACTGTAGTTTGTTGTGCTTTTGAGCTGCACTGGTTTATACCGAGAGGTATTTCTCAAACTTTATCCCTCCCATTTAAATTAGTTTGGTTGAGAAAATTGAATGAACACTTCTTGGTATAATCCAGTGCAGTTCAACATCACCACCACCGTCTCCAAAATGAAACCTCTTATTCAGACTGAATAACAAATGAACATTATCATCCTTATGAAGGGGAGGATTTATTACTGGGCCGTTGGATTATGCTTAACGCTTCACCTGTGGGTGGCTTTAATGTTATGGTTGATCAGTATATTTTATAATATGAGCCAAAAATCATCACCTATACAATAATCACGCTTTCTTTTTTCATTACAATAAATTTATCCCTACCTCTTGACGTTACACCTGGATTACAAATCAGGCCTTAATCATTGGGTTCTTTTTCTTATCCTGTCACAAGAATGACTTTGCCTATTCCGGGAAATTAAAGTATTATTTATGAGTTCTGGGACAGAAAGAATGAAGCTATTCATGGTACAATAGTCACAAAATTCCATTGTCATTATTCACTAGCTGCTCTGACAGTTTATGGATATGGGATATTTTGAAGTGATGAACTGCACAGTTTGAAGGTGAACTCCTGAGCAACAGTGTACCATTGCCGGAGCGCTAAAGCACAGTGGCATAAAATCAAGCTCTGTATGAAACAATGCAATTTAAAATTTTGTCCTTCTATACCTCAGTTTTTCTACTTTGTTTGTGGTAGTGGCCTTTTAAAGCAAATGTCAGTGAAGAAAGCATAGCGTACACTGTACCTAAAGGGCAGAGCAGAGTGGCCCCACAGGGGGGCACTGGTGCATCACATCAGAACCAGGATGTCTGACAGTGGCAGAACCTGAGAATTTAGGACATCTCTCTCTTGCGTGTATGACCAGAGTCCATATCTTTTAACACCATATGTTACATTTTGAAAAATAACCAAGTTGTACCAATTAAAATAGGAATTTTGTAATGCATATTAATATACAACTTTTGTTTCTAAGGAGACCAGCTGCAACTTGATTTTATGCAAGCACTGACTTTGTGACTTCTACTGCTTGAAAGAGTCAAGGATCTTTATACACAAAACACACACACACACACACACACACACACACACACACACACACACACACACACACACACACACACACACACACACACACACACACACACGTATACAGATGGACATCTCCGTATGGATCATGCCAAAGCACTTTCTCGTATTCCTTCAGATTTCATGGATTTGAGGCTTAGAGACGTGTTTGTTCTGTTCACTCCGCAGACAAGGTATCTCATGCCTGTGGTTGCCCAAACCGTTGTCTTCGTTGTCTTGATATCCAGGCATAGGCAGACTTCTAAGTCTTCTCCAATATGAGTTGTCAGGCTATATTTGCTTATGTTACACTGGGACACCAAACTCAATTCCACTGCCTTGTTTGATTTTGCATAATGAGAGGCTGCTGGCTGCTCACCAGATAATGTCTTTGACTGACAGCTGTGAAGATGAGTGAATATATTTCACATTAGATATATTCTAGAAGAGCAGTATACATTCTTAAAATCAGTGAATATTACTCCTTTGGAGTCCCAATAGCACTCGCAAAGTCTCGCATGTGGTTTAAATATAGTAGACACCTTCCCTGGTTATCATACACGAGGCAAATGCCCCCCCCCTCCCCCACACTCATTAACATTGCAAGTTCCCACTACTTGACAGCAGCTGTTCATGTTTCACATACAACATTGCTTGTGTAGAAATACCACAGATAACACAAAATTAGCAAACGTGAAAAAATGCCAGTAAGCAAGCACAGCCACCTGGAGATGACAATGATGAAGTGGAGCCTGAATCACAAGCGTTGGGTTAAAGAAAGATGCTCCACTTCGTCTTTCACCTTTTGGTTGAAGCCAACTTGTAGTTGTCTCATGCAGGATACTAGCCAGACTCTTGTTTTAACTTCCTTTTGACATGCTGTAGTTGCGTCAGCTCGTGTGTCACCACCTGCTAGTCACCGCACATTGCGCATGTGGATTTTATTTTTTTTCTGATTGGACTGACAGGAAGTGAGCAAAAAAAAAAAAAAAAAATCTATAAAACACAATTTACCTGTACAAATGGACCTACAACTGTTATGAGGTGGTGTTGGTGAACGGACCCTAATGCAAACACAGAGCAGGTGACAAGAAAACAGATAGTTTTATTTTCCAATGGAGCAGGGGGAAAATAAACTGAACGTGTAAAAAAAACAAAAAACACAAATAGTCAAGGATGGCTGGAAACCAATAATCGTCTCTTTCCCAACTCGGGATCCACCTTGTGTCAGGTCAGGTACTCGCGCTAGTCCGGAAAGAGAGGGAGAGTCAGCGGAACCCGCGCAGGCAGGTAAGGTAGTCCCCGTAATTCTCACCGGGCCGAGACAGGCTCGCTTGTGGGCACGTGCCCGCTCTCCACACCGGGCAGCGTGGGTTCGGGCGGAATCGCGGCTGCAGCAGGCAGTTGGTCTCCGGGGACCCACGCTGAGCAGGGTGACTGGACACCTGGTGATCTCAGTGGACCGACGCAGGACAGCAGGCATGTTCGACTGTGTGGCTTCCCATGGACTGACAAAGGGACAGCGTCGACTGTGTGGCTTGCACAGGATTGCCAAGACACGTCAACTGGTGATGTCCAAGGAACGACACAGGACGGATTCTTCGTGCATTGACACTGGACAGAGCAGGTACGTACCACGGGGTAGCAGGCAGACTTGCACACAGGTGGGACTGCAGCGGGCAGGAGACAGACAGGGGGTCAGAACCAGAATCGCAGAACTAGCAAACCGCCTGACAGACCTGCAGCGTGGTACCAGGCGAGACGAACAGACAGACTGACACAGATGGAGTGCAGGACCGGGGTTCATATACTGCCAGGTGGTGATTACTGGAATGAGAACCAGCTGTGCCAGCTGAATGAGGCGTGGTAGTGAGAGGTGACTGGAGGCTGCAGTGGAATGAATCCACACCCTCCAGACACAGACCAAAACATAGAACACATGACAGACAAAAAACAAACAGGGGAGAAGACAGGAAACATTAAGGAGAAGGGTGATCGGGGGAAACAGAGGGAATGACAAACAGGGACAGGTGGAGATCCCGACAACAACTGTGTAATTATCACTATGTATTTTTGTGGTGAAACTATACACATTTGTAAAACAATACATTTTTTATGTAAACTTAAAAACCAAAACACGCTAGCTACTCACAGATTAATTTATGCAAATTTGCAAATGGCTGCATCATTTTGGGGAATGACTTTACAAAGCACAATTATCAGGTCAGAGAACATATATCAGATTACAGAAATGACTCAAAACCATGTACAAATGGATCCACAAATGCATACATTTTTACACCGATACGTGTGTTTGCAATTAAATATGGATTTTTGGATATGACTTTACACAACACAAATAATTAAATACATGCTTTTGAAAAGTATCACTAATGTTAATTAATTCCGAGAGGGGGTGTTAATGTGTATGTCAGATTTCACTCTTCCAATAGCTGTCGCAACATTTTACTTAAATGCGCTGATTTCAACCTCACTATGGCAGGGGGATCGATACAATCACAGGGAAACATCCTCAGGAGACCAGGGCAACCAATTGAACATAAATGCGGGCCAAAGCAGTGGGAACACCGACAAATCGAGCATCACACAGACTTTGCAATCTGTTGTGGCTAAAAGTCTCGTGAAATAACCAGTGTTGTTCTAATGTATGTGTGGTGGCGGGACGTGGTTTGCTCAGCTGCAGGAGGGACTGATTGGGGGAGTGGTTCAGGGAACGGTGCCTGGAAGGGGAAATAATTAGCCCCAGCTGAATCAAATCCCTGATTGTCCCTCCCTAACCCAGATAAAAACCCAAGCAGGTGACCAGACGAGGGACAGAGGACGGAGTAGCAGGGTGGCTGCTAGACACACAAAGACACAGAAATTGTGGAGTATTTTTGGGTTGTTTGTATTAGGTGGAATAAACACCTTGGAAACCTTAAGTCGGCTGACTGTTGTCATTCGTGCTGGAAAGAACCCCCTGGTGATAGCGAGATGCTTGTCACAGTATGTTTATGTGCGTCTTTAACAAGCCTGGTACAAACAAAAAACACATTCTCAGTGTGTATTAGTAAGGCATTTTGCCATCTGACCGCATCTTCATCATGAGCAGAATTTATAGTAGACGATGTTTTCTTCCCTTGCTGGTCTGCTCAGTAGTTCATTTACAGTACATAGCCTAATACAAAACAATAGTGTGATGTGCCACTGTTAAACAGTTGGCTGTCAACTTTACCACAGTGAGTGGAGCAGATGAATATTGCATCCCCCACAGAAATAGTTCAGATTAAAAAAAGGAAAACATACCTACCTGTTTAGCAGAATCTGAAGATATTTTCAGTCAGAGGATTTCAGGAGGCTTACTGGAGGTTTTGGCCTTACAACTATCGGTTGTTCTATATTTTGAACTCTGCTCAGATCACTGGAGGAGAAGGTGTGGATGGAGTTCAAGCTAGGAGAGGAGTGTTTTTCGTAGCCCTTTTAAAAATTAAGATACCAACAATAATCCAAAATCAATGTTCATAGATAGGACGGTAGGGCATATATTTAAATACGTTGAACAGCTGAGGACGTAACTGTTGGCCTCATCCATATTAATGCAAGGGTTCAAACTCGGCCTTTTTCAGCACCTCTGAAATGTCCTCTTAGCTGCACCTTTGACATTTTAAAACTCAGCACAGTGAGCTCAAATTACTTTTAGAGAACAGATTAGCTCATTGGAGTTGAACGCTAATGAATGTAATGGAAACACATTGGCAGATTTTTATTTTTTATGAAATGCAATCATTTTAATGGCATATGATTGCATTTTTTTTTGGGGGGGGGGGGTTATTTATCCATATACAGTACATCTCATATTTTGGATCAATTATTGCACTTATGTATATATGTGCATATAGTAAGAATATCCACAGTTGGCAGCAAAAATGTTCTTCCTATGCAGACAACAGAACAGCCAGAAAAAGACAAAAGTCTGAAAATATCCAAGATTGAATTTGGACAGCGAAGCAATGAAAATAAATAGATAGATAGCAAGATTATATATTATCTCACAGAATCAGAAATGACGGTTTGATTTCTAAGTAAATAATTCAGGGGGAAAAACTCCAGTCTGTCTTGACATTTCCTTACTGTCAGATCTGAACGGTCTGGTTCAGGATTATAATCAGCAATATTCTACTTTTTAAATACTCCCACTACTTTTTTTTTTACCAGGCAGTGTGTGTGTGTGTGTGTGTGTGTGTGTATGTGTGCGTGTGCGTGCGTGTGCATGTGCATGCATGCTCGTGCGTGTGTAAAGGAGACCATGAGAGAACACAATGTGCTCGTAGTAAGCAAACTTATTTATAAGTTTCTCTGCTATTTCAAAGTGATCTTGGAAAAAAGAGAGAAATTCAAAGGTGAAATGAATAACAGCCATAAATATCAGCTCTAATTAGTGGTGTTTTAAAGCACTAAATTAACACATTTCAGCAAATTATTGTTCACTGTGCACATTAAAGGACTACAAGAACAGGAGAAAAATGGAGGGCTTTTAAAATCTATTATTACTTGCCTTAAGATCTTCTGACAAAAATAATGTCAAGGATTTATGTTGAGGATTTTGTAAGTCATGGCACCTGTTAAAATGAAACCAACTGCTTATTTCCACTGATGATTGACTGGTTAGGGTGGTTTTACTGGCTTACAAGTGCTGGACTGGCAATTGCACAGTGACTGGGCAGCTACGCAGGAGGCAGGTTCCCAAATCAAATTTGTCTCTAAAAGGTCAGGGTAAGCCCATGCTGTAGGGAAACTTCACGGCATTAAATCAATCTGGACTGAGACAAACTCTCATCGCGAAGAATAACGTTACAATTCTGAGTGATCACCATCATCCCATAATGCAGTTTTCCTGTGCAATGGATGACATCACTCCTCTCAGCGAGGCAGACATGATTACCCAGTGGTTTCTCAGACATGTCAGTGTTGGACATATGATGCTGCTTTCTCTCAGGCCTGATATGATCACAGTTGTTCGTTTATAAGGAATGGGCTACATAAAGCCGCAGTAGGCCAACCAACCAAAGACAAAGAGCCCATTGATCACTCTAAATAATTATGTTGGCAGTAACTATAGCGTAAGATTTGTTCTCTTTATCATCACAGACCTGAGTGTTCATGCTGTTGTTTTTTCGTTGGATAGGGATTTCCATTACTCAGCACACTCTGGAAGCAAAGAGAGAGGAGGTCCCTCAGGGCAGAGAATCAACCTCCGCCTACATTCTCTGCGCATAATTGAACAAATTAGCTATGAACAGCTGTTACCTGTTAAAATGACCCGCTTTCATTTTATCACCATGGACAAGAGGTCTGATAGCATCTGCATGCTACAGCTGTCAGCCATTCTGATTAGGTTGCCGATTCCTGCTTTCAATATATCATGACAAACATAATTACCTCAACATCTCTTTTTATGGATTCTACAAATCGCCAGGCGCACAGAGCATGCCAAGTGTCCATCAATTACAGCCATGGTAGCGAGTCCACTTGGCTGCTTCGACTTTGTCAACCAATTTTCTTCGAGAGAAAGAACGGTCTTTAATGTTACTCCAAGTGAAAGTCTAATGCTCTTTCACTTTTTAAGATTACGATTATAGCTTGTGATCATTGTAGAACATGAACCTCATGGCCTGACATCACAGCTTCTCCCGATTCCATGAAGTGAAGAAAGGACTTGCTGTGGCATCATCCTTTTTACTCATCAAGGAAAGTGAGTGAGATTGTAGATTGTGCAATAATTGCCACTTATAAAGTTTTGGCATTCGTACGGTTACAGTTAAGTGGATGTAAAGGAGTAGTTAGAATCAGAGGAGTACAAGTTAATTGTCTGAGAGTGACTGAAAAAAAATCTGACCTGGAGGTAGATTTTAAACATAAGAGCACGTCGAAGGTAGACATTTCCATTTATTATCTGGAAAAAAAAGAAGAAAAATTAGATAAAGAAATAACTTTATAGTTATTAAATCTCCAGCCACATCAATTCAAAATTTTAGAAACAGAAAAACAATTTACTTTTTATTGCAATATATAAAAGTCACCTTGGAGAAAAGAAAATCACCAAACAAAAAGCTGCAATAATTAATATTTCTATATTCTCAAATGATCAATAGAAAGAGTCTGGGTAATGTGGGGTTGCTTGATCACTCGCACATTATTACCCAATCCTTACCCTCTGATCTGTTGAGTGTTTTGGCCTCTTTAAGCTCGTTGTTTTTGTTTAATGGTCATTAACGTGACTATCTGGGTTTACCTTCCCTGCTTTTATCAAGGCTGTATCCATGAAGCAGCTTTTTTTTTTTCAGTCGATCTTAAACTTCAGTGAATTCTTAATTACTCTACCTGCGCCAAACAGCAGGCAACGTGGGCTAGCTGCTGCTAGCTAGCTGCTAAGCCGCTGAGGATAGTGGTGCATTTCGCAGCTAAAGAGTCGGTGGACACCAAAACAGAGCTAAAAGAGATTGAGTACCAGACAGTAGTGGGTATATATGTCACGCCACGTTGCATGTTGGGACAGCGGGGCAATCCTGTGAGTGCTCTTGCCACACGGTGGTGTAAGAGCCCTTTGAATATAAATCGAAAAGGTTAAACTGGTAAAAATCAAATGGAGAAGGGAGCAGAGAAAGAAATGTAATCCATCCGGGCAATATTGAATTGCAGTGCAAAGCAACGGTATACATACCGGTACAGTGTAAACAATCTAATTTGAGTGAGTTTGAAGTTACAAATCACTTGAAGCTCCGTTTTCCAGTGACTGGGTTCAAGATCTACCAATTCACATGCTGGCAAACTAAGTACAGTCTCGCAAAGATAAGGTGGAACTCTTGTTTTTGGCCCAATTATTTGACCAAACAAAATACAAACTGTTCAAAGCATTCAAATATGCAATTATTTTATTGAGTCGTAAGCAGTAGGTTTAATCAGTTACGTTGTTCAAAATTGAGGTTGGCTATAATTTTAGACCTTTTTGAAAAACATGTGTTTTTCCATTTGCAATGTGCAGATATGTTTAGTATTTGATTGATTTTACAGGTTTACCATATTTCCATTGTAGTTTAGTGATTGCGAGACAAAACTGTTGGCAAATTCTCACCTTAATCTGCTGGTGTTGTATGACAAGATCAAAAATGTGTTTCTGTCAGGAGCAGAGCAACAACACAGCAATAGCAAAGCACAGATTTATTCTTCAACATTAGAAGTAACTTTTTTACGTGCGTGTTTCATATTTTCACGAATGCTTTGGTGATGATTACTGTCTCTCCAGAGCTGGTGAAATTTTGCAATAAATGAGGGCACAAAGGAACAACTTCTGAAAAAATATACACCACAGCCAGCTTCACCCTTTGAAATACTGCATATTATCTGGTGAGCCAAATGATGCCTCATCTGAGAGCCATTTCCAATCATCCTCCTCCTTGATTATGTGGTCACACAGTGCACCAATCAACAAGTGACCTTTTACTGCAAGAGCAGTCATAAACACAGCAGGGGGGGATGTGGGTGTGATCTGTTGGCTCGACATTCAGGGAGAGCTGGGTAAAGAGAGAGAATCTGTTATCTACAGATTGTCTCGTTTGTGCAGAATAGATATTTGGGACCGATAACTTTTGGACAAGAACTCAAAATTTGAAAACTTCCAGTTGTAGAGACGGCAATGATTACAAAAAACATCAAGAAATTCAGTTAGAGGAGCTCAGTGGTAACATAAAACAAGCCAAAAGGAAGAGAGACTCAATTAGTTAAGTCCCCCATAAGGTAGACGGTAAACTTGTTTAGGCCTTATTTTGTGTGAAAATGAAAAAAAAAAATAGAAGAAGAGCAAGCAGATACTTCAGGGATTTAAATTCACACCCAGCAAAAACAATACGAACAGTTTTTCTGTCAGGGGTTTTCTCAGCCTGCCTGTCGTACTTTTTCAATTCCCAATACTGTATCTTCAGATTAATATTTCAGACTTTAGTCATGAAAGCAAAGCATTTATTGCTGCACGAACAACTTGTGCATTAACATGTCAGTCCACTTTCTGGCGAGCATTTAATGGGATATAAATTGTCTGGAAGTGAATTGTTTGTTTCTTCCATATATGTACATGAGGAAATCTGAATATTTCATCAGGGGATGCAAAGATGCTGCGGTCCATGCTTGTTAGAGTAGTTTAATGTGTTGCAAATGTGATTTAGAGTTTTGTATCTGTTTTCTACAACAAAGACCACATACAAAAGAAATGAAGTCAAAGCAATAGCTAATACAGTAGCTCCAATCTCTCCAATCTCTGTGTAGGTAAGTACTGACAGATGGTCGGATCATGTTGACAGTGCGTGAGTATGTGTGTGATAGATAGATACTCTGTGAATAGCAGTGCAGCATAATATGATTTGAATGTAAGAATGGAATCTAAATCTGATTTCAGACAGTACTATGGGCCCAGAGCTTCTCTCCTTTATCTCTGTCCCTCGCCAGCCATAATGTGGTCAGATGCAGCTGTTCTCTGTGGTGTGGTCTCACTGACCCAGGAGGACACATTATCGCTTCCAATCTTAGCTTGTAGACGCCTTTATGCCTCTTCGGAATGACTCTCATCATATCAAAACACTCTACCTGCCTCTGCCACCCAGGCTGCGAGTCTTTAGAAAGTGAATATCTTCTGTTGATGCGGTGGTTGGTGGAAAGGCCTCATGATTGTTACCATGCGTGGTTTTGTGGTTCTCTTGACTGTTTGAACCCACTCTCATTTCTCTGTGGATCCCACTCCTCCCCTGCAGCACAGTTACTCTCTGAAAGGATTAGACGAGGAGTTCACTACAGGGGCACCAGGCAATCTGCATACAATAGCCCATCACATCTGTGAATAAATCAATATTGATGTAAGACAATAAATCCAACGCGGTGTGGCTATTTGTTTATTCTTATTACACAGAGTGGTGCACTTTGGATCATTCAGAATAAATGCATGACTTGAAGAGGATCCAGAACACAGACTGCCTGTGCCATCTCCATTTCACTCCATTTGTGCTTTGTCTGTGTCCAGAGGTGGTCCAGCAGTCCACGGAAGCAGCCCTCAAATGGGTATACAATCAGACCTGGTCCATTCCCTTCTTCTTGCATCCTCCTCTATTCGCCACACCCTCAGGCCATCACAGAGGGAATGAAAGTCACTGATGGAAAATATGAAGAAAGGGTATAGATAGATGGCTGTATCTACAGAATGCCCTCAGGGATGTAAAAATATCATGAATATACATATACATACATATACATACATACATATACATATATATATATATGTATGTGTATGTGTATGTGTATATTGCAAGCCAGGTTGCCCATCAGGCCTTAGTTAACCCCCACCTGGATTAATCATCAAACACATTTCTTTTTAAACTATAACAAGGCAGCTCAGTTGGAAACATGGCATAATAGTTAAAAAACCAATGGCTGGAAAAAGTGAATCCTATGTGGGAGTGCCATAATGTGAAATACCAGTAAAGGCCACTGGGGGGCTGGCTCCAAAAAGCCTCAGGCTCCATGGACTCCCATTTAACTTCTGTTGTAAAATACAAAGTTAGTAAATTTGTTCAACAAGTCATTGCGGTGTCATAAGCTCAATTTGCTCCCTCTGATTAGTTTCCGGATGGTCCATCTAACAATAAAACCATAATTATTAGATATTAGACCTCAAAAATCAGTATATTTAAGGTTGTGTCTAGTATGATTGACTTGAGCAGTTTCCAGGTGGGCAGTTGTAGTGTCTTTGGGTTCCCAGTCAGATTGAGTCATTGTAAATCTGAGTTTTCCGGGAGAAACAACAAAACGGGAAGGCGCCAAGAGATAGATTTATAATCTGGGAAAATCCAGGAAACACTGGAGTTTCAGCAGTTATGTAATGGTAGCATTCACAGCTCCACCGAATTCATGTTTTCCTGGCCTGGTTCGACAAAGAGCAACTCGCAAGCATTTCATCCTCGGTAAAACCGGGTACCTTGTCCTCTTTAACATGTTAAGGACAGGAACAGTCGAGTATCGATAATATTACTTGAAGCAGAAGTAAAAGCATGGCTGTATGGGTGCGATCTCGATTTTGTGGCTTTAACCCCTGTTCACTCTGTAGACTCTTTTTCCAAATGGCATCCTTAGTGCAAGATGGTAGCACCAGTATCCGGGAGTTTTTGGCCTCAATTTTGTACAGTGGAAGGACTTGGGGATGTGTCTTTTATCTTTATATACAGTCCTATCTTTTGGGCAGGTGATTGTGGAGGTGTTTTGGTTCATTGTCCTGTTGAAAAACTGATGATGGTCCCGTTCAGCACCACTGTCACAAGTAAAGCCTCCCTCCCCTTAACACCCTCCTCCCCACACACACACACACACACACACTTTACCTCCTCGTTGATGTTTTTCAGTTTTCACTATACACACAGATATCATCTTTCCAACTTATTTTCCTCAAAAAAAAGAAAAAGATAACAAAAATCTCAAATTCAGACTCACCAGGTGAAAACACAGATATCCAGAGGGCTAATGTCCCCTCATTGTGCTTCTGGGCCGTAGATGTTCTCCTTTTCTTATTGTTTCTCCTCAGTTTAATTGTTGCAGTTCGACCATGAAGGCCTGACTCATGCAGTCTCCTTCGAACAGTTGATGTTGAGAAGTGCCTTTTGCTTGAACTCTGGGAAACATTGATGTGGGCTCTCATCTGAGGTTCAGTTAATTGGTTATTTCTGAGGCTGGTAACTCTAATGCATTTATCCTCTGAAACCTTGGGTGATTCTCCAGTTTCTCCAAACAGAAGTTGTTTTTGACTACGCTTGAAATTTTCTATATTGACTGACCCTCATGTCTTCAAGTAATGATGAACTGTCGTTTCTTTTTACTTAGATGAGCAGTTCGTGCGATGTGGATTAAAGCAGTAGTCAATTCGGGCCATATATTGACCACTACCACAACACATGATGGTGTCAGACTGTTGGACCAGCAGGCAGGTGCTGCTTTTCTTCAAATAAATTTCAGACCTGCAACAAACAACACACAAAACGCTGCCCTCATGCATTTTAGAAAGGCCAAAACAAAACAAACCAACCAATTTGCTGCCTTTCAAAACCTTTTACACCCTGTCACCAATCAGGAGGGGTCTCTGAAATTAGTGCTACCTTGACACAGGTGGAATCAATCTCGCCTCATTTAGAGCTACATGGCACTCATTTACTTTTCCAAAAATATTAATCAAATTTACTCTCCTAAGAGGCCTAATCAAAACCTACATATTGTTAGTAACATCGCTTTACTTTCTTTGTAACTGACTACAATCACACTGACAACAAAAACAACAACAACAAATAAAAAAACACCCCCAAAAACATTTTAAAGGGAAACTGAACTCCCTCAAAGTTCAAGCAGGTCAGAGAATCAACGTTGCAGAAAACCTGTGAGCAGAAACACACGTGACTGAGCATTTACCAAACATCACAAGTTCTTGGTTCATATAAATGTTGATCAAATGAATGAAAGGAATGCGCATCTTCCTCTCAGCACACATACCAACATTAACTTAAGGAAATTACAAACTGGAAATGGAGAGTAGGACACAAAGACATAAACGTATTAAGAAGGCAAAAAAAAATTGACAAGGCACAAGTTAATTGAAAATAATTCCATAAAACTACCACGAGAAGTTCATTCAGATATCGCCAATTGTTGCATCAAGGCAACTAATGGCTACATTAGATCAAAATAAAAAAGGACCGGACTATGAATTTTGTTGTTTAGTGATTCAGAATTCGTCTGCTTTGTTACAGTATTATCTGAAGCACTCGTTAGTTAACCAAAACCTTGAGTAAGCAATCGAAATAACTGTTGATCCATTATGTCTCTTGTGTAACTGCGTCTGCGTTATCATTCATCTTGCTCGGTTCAGGCGTATTAATTCATTATCGTAAGACAGTGTTAATTTTGAATTAAGTGCTGTGCTCGATATCTGTGCACTGAAGCAACGTCCATGAACATGTACGTGGTGAAAATGTTTTATGTCATTACTTTATATGTACTCCAATACATTTCAGAGTCATCTTTTTCAATTATTTGACAGCTAGACAAAATACTTTACCGATTTAGATTTAAATAAATACACAACATAAAACTGAGTGGCTCATGTGTTGTGCTACAGAAGATTAGACCAACAACCACCTCCCCACCCTTGTTCAAGATATAGCTGATATACAACTGTAAATAATGAATGGATAGGACGATATTGTTGATTGGATTAAAAAAGATTGTACTTCTGCAACTCAAATGTTTTATTGCAAGTTATTCCAAACATCCTTAATTTTTTTCATGATTGAATTCACTGCAGGCATCATTTGGTGAGTCAATACGATTTAGAGCTTTAAAATATGCGGTTGAGAAAAGCACCATCCACATGTTTTCTGACGATAAGTCTGGTGAAAGGGATGCTAAGCCATTAGTTAGCTTAATTAATGATGTCATTTGTACAACTGTAGTGCTAGTTTAATTTATGTTTAATGGGCCTCTCACTGTGATTACGGTGGGACATTGCAGTGTAAACTAAACTTTTTTATTTTCTCTTTGGATTTATGGAGAGAGGTCTCACATTTTATTACACTATCTTCCTTCCTGGGACCAGTTTCAGACCCAGTTGAATGTGTTTATTTGTGTGTTTTGTCTTTGTCTGCCTTAGCTGAGCTCCACGACTGCTGCGATGATGCTGTTTAATGACAAAGATCCAGGTTGCTGTGTGATGTCATGTCAAGTGTGAGAAAGAAGACGTGGTAGTTTCAGAGAGTTCGATGAGAAAACTTATACTCTTATATTGAAATTGGTATCAATATTCTCATTTAACTTGTGGCAGGAACACAAAATAAGCACATTTCCTGAAATCGCTTTTATTCTCTTTTCCAAACAGTATACAGAGGAAGTGGTGACCTGCAGAACCTATGTAGTTGGTAAAGATGTTAAAATAAGTTGCAGCGCAGATCAATATGAGTTGTAAGCCACCCACACATATAAATCCACACGGGGTCAAAATTCAGCAAGGGGCGATTCTAATAATTATGTGACTGTTACTTGAATTAATCCATTCTGACTTAATCGTCAGAAAGTCAGATAAGTCAACCTGTCAACCCTGCAAGCTGCCTGCTGTGTGTGCGGATGGAGGTTCTGGTTTACTTGCAGTTTGAGGAGAGATATTTGTGCGTTCATGTGTTGCTGTGTGAGCAGTGTGTAACAGCAGGGCTTATTCTGTCTGTGTGCCTGGATGTGCTCTGACGGGTCAATCAATGAGGAGGAGATGCAGTCTGCTGTTGGTTCATTGACCTGTTGTGCTAAAACAGAACAAGTAAGGGTCATCTCATCCCATTTCTCATGCTGCCATAGCTGGCTGCACTGATTGCGAACTGATGTTTTTATAATGTCAGGTTTTGTCTGTTTTTATAGTGACCAATGCTGAATTATGATTTAAAGAAGAACTGTCAATAAAGAGGTTTTACTGATGAGAAGAAGTGTGTGATAATTCACTTTAAGGTGCAGTGCCAGAAACATCTTGTTAAAGGACTATATGCTAATGGTTTTAGGCCATAAACAACAAGCATGTGTTGTTGTTCTGAACAATTGGTGGGAAACATATTATCATCAACGAACAGCAACTGCTTTTAGAACCACATATTGGTGCAGTCAAGGATGCTCATTAATTGACATTTTTGAGAGGTAAGTATCCCGACACTGAAACTTAATTAAATAATTCAACCAAAAAGTCTTGGTTGTAATCATGTATTTAGTGAGAATAAATGCTCTTATTTTTACTGTACAGTATGCCCATTTCACAGTTTCAAACATCAAGCTTAACATGAACAAAATTAACCAACATGTATTTCCTATTC
This sequence comes from Brachyistius frenatus, assembly GCF_029030835.1. Taxonomy (NCBI): domain Eukaryota; kingdom Metazoa; phylum Chordata; class Actinopteri; family Embiotocidae; genus Brachyistius; species Brachyistius frenatus. Next base: position 680,287 of record NW_027210605.1, on the reverse strand, counting down.
CTGTTTCCTAGCAACGCAAATCCAATAAAAGGTTTATGAAACTTATTAAAAACACTACATTTACTTGACTTAAGTTCAAACACGTTATTTTCTTGTGCACCAACAAACAAGGTTCAGAGAAAGTTAACAAAATAAAAAACAGAAAAAGAACAATTGTAAAAAATGAACAGGACAAAATCACCATTTTACAGTTGTGTACGGTCTTATTAGAACACAAACATCTGTTTTTGAAATCCATGGTGATACAATTTGGAACACAAAAGTAAAATTAGATGGAATAAAAAAATAAAAAAAAAGAAGGAAAAAGAAACTTTGCATTTTCATACGGAGCTGTTCTGTCTCGGCGTTTCATCTGCTTCAGCTGGGAAAGACTTCATTATTTCACCTTGGAAGATGGCTCTGTCAGCCACAGCTGACAAATGAACAGCCTTAATTGAGTTGATCATTTCAGCTTATGTTTGTTCATGCCTGGCACTAAAACTAATTGGGAATACAAAACTCAATCATCAACATATTAAACCGGTGCAAACAGAGGCACATCATGATTTCTAATTCTCTGTAATTTTGACTCTTGTAATACGTTATTGTGTCTTTTTTTTTTTTGAACTAGAAAGACCATTTACATGTAAGGAACATACTGTGTTCTTCAATTAAGACGCTGCAACAATGACATGCATCTGTCAATTTGTACTAATGAGATTTATGCCAGTTGCAAGTGCACACAACTGGTTGAGTGCATATACATAGTTCCACCTTACCTATTTGCAGGCAGTAAATTGAATTTAATGTACTTTACTGTGAAAATACAAAAAGTAGCAGTGTTCTTGATTGTGTTAACTGCAAATTAATGCAGCTTTTTCATCCCTTTCTCCTGAGAAGACGCATCTTGTCCAGACCGAAAATGAAAATAGAATAAAGCAACAATTTAATATTGCCCAAAGTTGCTTGAACAACAAAAAACCTTTTCAGTTAACATTATATTGTCAAAATAAAATGCTTCGTATGCCACATTAACACTTTAAAAATAACAAGAGCGTGAGGAAATGCATCGCTCGCAGGAATCAGTGGGTGACAAAGAAAAGACGAGAGCCCAGTGTTCTTACAAGGAGGGGAAATTTTTATTTATAACACATGGTGCTGACAGGGATTCTCCAGCTCAGCGTCTATATTACAAGGTTGATCTGCAAGGCTGCGCATGTACTGTACTGTATTTGGAAACCAAGATTGCAGTGGCACTATAAACACACGCTTGAAACAACAGACTCTTTCCCTTTTTTTTTTTTTCTCCTTCATTTTCTTACAAAATGGTACAAACAACAATACAAAATATTTGTGCTGTTGACAATTTACAAAAAAAGTCTTTTGACTCGATAACTGTGCAATAATTTTTTCTGCTTTTTTTTTCTCCTTCACTTGAAACTATGTGAATATGGTATACCACAATCCCTTCTGGACTGCAGCCTCCGTCATGCGGGCTGCAACACTTTCTGAAACGTTGTATGGTTACTGAATTAGAACTCATCTGTCCATTATAAAAAGACACATGCAAAAAGCTCCAATTGTACAGTTACAGTTTGCCTATCTTGGTCTGTTTAGCTTCAAGCAAATACTACATTATGTACACTTGGACTTGAATAGTATTAGGAGAACTAGTACGAAACACTGCAATCTGTCTTTGTGGTTCTGGCCACAGCAGGACAAAAGTTTGGCTTCTGTTGGATGTGTGTGTCCGTGGTCAGGCAGTGTCCAGAGTGAGACCAAACGTCCTTTAACTAGGACCACAGAAGCAGAAGAGCCAGACAGAAGTCAGGGTCAGACTACAGCAGTGCAATAGTTCTTCCTTCTTTCTCATTTGCTAATTCTACCCCCACTTAAGCAGGGGAACGTCGATGAGACAAGTGGACCAAGTACGTAACAAGAAATGATCAGTCTCCCTTCAATTCCCTTCCCAAATTGCATTTCGGTGGGGGTCAAGTTTTCACGATAACGATTTGCTGCTGTGTGTAATTGTGAGTCTTTGATAACATTCAGTATCATAATGGCATTGTGTAATGTTTACAACACAGTTATACAGGTCTGTTACCTTGTGTAAAGTGTGTGTGGGGGGCACCGGCTATGTTTGGCCCTGAATCTGATTTGAATGTCTGAGACGAGAACAGTGAGCACTCCATGGAGCATGTCTTTATTTTGTGAACACTGGATGGCCATCAGTAATGTTGCAGCTCTGCAGCTGAATTAGAATAAATCTGAACGGGCTCATATAATATAGAACACTCACATATATACAGTAAGGCCTAGAGGAGTGAGTGTGTGCTAGTATAGTCTGTACAAGTTGGTTTGAAGTGGAAACTTTTCGCCGTGATGAAGCAAAACTTAAACGGCAACACAAGTATGGCTGTAAGCTCATACGGAATCATACAGATCCTCTTCACTGCACATGGCTTTTTGTGAAATATAATTTGCCAATAATTTGTTTGAAACAAAACTGCAGTGAAAGAAAATCGACCACATAGAAACAGGTAAAACCTGTCACTGAATATAAAAAAATGTTCTGTATATACAACATTTATGTCAGAAATAATCACAAATAGCAGAAAGTAACAGCTGTGTTTATTTTGTGAAGATATTCTGTAGGCTGAGGAGCAGTCGGATAGATAAGAGCTTATCCAACAGCAAGCTGTGGCACCCACTCCTTTTCTCATGTCTGAGTTGACAGCTGTCCTGAACGTCACCACTTTCAGGTTCAACCATGCAAGGTGCAGTTCACAACCATCTATTTATGAATCTAAATAAAGAGATTGCTACCCTGTTGACCTTATTAATTACACTTTGATGTTCCTTTCCTTGTTTATAGATAAATCACGCTCTCATCTTTATTTCTATTCATCCGCATTACAGGTACAAATGTCCATTTATCACTCTAAAAGTATACTTTTATCACATTGGGCTCATTTATTTTGACCATTTGCATTATTATTTGTGGAAATTAGAGACTGTTTGTTTCTATAGCTAATGAAATGAACAGTGAGCAGGTGCGGAACAGTTGGAGAGCGGTTGGAGAAAAAGGAGTACAAGTGGCAGATCCTTTTCGTTATATCTTCATAAGAACGTCATTATGGAGCATTCATCATATTCATAATTAATACAAATTCAGTCAACCCACACTGAGTTTAAACTAGCCACCACTGAGGAGCATTTCCATGGGCACTCAGAAGATAAGGAATGATTAAACCTTTCTATCATTCAGCAGCATCTCTCTGGTTCCTCTGTGAAATGTTTTGCATATTTAAATAATTTAATACACACACTAAAGCTCTTTTTTTCCCCTCGGTTCTCTATACACAGTTCTGGGGGTCTGAAATATGATTACGAAAGCCCACGAGTAGCACTTGCTTTTTTTTTTATTAAATCACAACAAAACTGTCTTTCAAAACGTCTGTCTTGTAAAAAGCGCTATTACTGAAGCTTTAGGTTTCGATACAGCGCAGAACTTCACAGAGACTTTCCCTTCCTCCAACTTCTTTTCAAAACCTCTTGAACTAGAAGCCAAAAATTTCAGGAGAAAATTTCAGATGAATGAAATGCTGCCTGAAGAGAGACAGATTGTAAAGGCGCAAAGTCCCTGGCTGAGGCTCAATTCCCCCAGTGTCTGTGACAGGGACCAGCACCAAAGTTTTGTATATTAAAAGTTTGTCGAGAAACAACAGTGAATCAACAAAAGAAAAGAAAATAGAGGAGAAAGAGACTCGGAATGGGGCTTTACACAAGCTCACAATTCTGTATGTAATGCTTTTAAGAGCTTTTTTGTGGTCATTTAGTAGTTTCTTTTCCTTCATGTTTGTACAGATTAAATAGTTTCTGTGACACTTTTACCACACAATAACTGGTGCCATGTTAATTACCAATGGGTGTAGGGATAAACATGCACACTTTAGATGATCTTAAAGGAAAAGTCTCCTTAAATAACCCTCATATGTACTTCATATACAGTAACATTATAGAGGTAACACATGACTTGTCGATCTTCAACTTTAGTAACAAGCCTTCTCAAGTTTTCGGTGCAAACACAGAGAGCTCAAAACCAACACAGCTGCTATTGAAGCCACAATAAACAAAGACACACGATGCATTTCTTCTCTAAGACAGTCCCATTATGTATTTTTGTGATTTAAAGTAATCACATTCAAGTTGGCTGTGATCTAGGAGCACAGATATGCCTGACTTGAATAGTTAATGATTTGTCCATAACTTACTTACAGACACACTGTAGGCCTATGTACAGTACGTCTACATAAAGCGCCCTCGTAAGCCAGTTACTGCTCCTCTGAAACCAGCTCTGACATCTCCCGCAGCTGCCACAGCCCTGCACGACGGGAGAAATGACAAGGGAGGTCGGAATTAAAGGGTCAGGGGTCATATGGGGGCATGTGAGCCCAGAAAATGGCAACCAATCCTGAGTTAGCGGGAGTCTGCTAAAATACGCACCACTGAAGGCACTTTTTTTTTAAACAACAGTGCTTCTGTTCTAAGTAATTCAAGTTCAAGAAAGAATAAACCAGGGCCCTCCGTGCAGGAAGGACTTTCATATTTATATTCTTTTTTTTTTTTTTTTTTCTTTTCGTTTGCCCCAAACAAAGCAAGCAGCTCAACCTAAAGCTTCTTCAGAGAGGCAGGCTGGGGCTGACAGTGAGGGGAAAGTGAAAACCCTCAGGAATGGGGAAGAGCTTAAATCGAAAGGGAGTGAGGACTAAAAAAAATTAAAAAAAAAAAAAAAAAAGCTACACAAACTAAAGTAAAAACAAAATCTCACACAAGTATTTTCAATCTACATCTAGCATAAAACCTAAAATGAAACAAAAGCAGAAGAATTTGAAAATACACACAATGAGAACCCTGCAAATCAGAGCTTCCAGTTCAGTCTTAGACAGGCTTAGAGCAGGAGACGGTCGAGAAGAGCACCCGAAACTGACTCACGGCACTGGTCCTCTGTGGTGGGTAATTTGATTGGTTGGTTGGTCAGTCAGTTGGTCAGTAAGAACATGTCATTGTTAACGTGTGTTCAGTAAGGGTGTAATAGCCCCATGTGTTGAGGGGACAGAGCATGGCAGGCCAGCTGACGGGACGAGGGTGTGTGTACACATCTGACTGGGAAAATTTAATCGTCATCCCCTCCTCCGTACATGTCAGCCAACTTCTTGAAGCGGGGGCCCCAGTCGTTGAGGTAGTCATAGTCCTGGTCCCCCGTGCTGGTGGAGTTGAGGGAGCTGACGGAGCCGGCGGTAGAGCCACTGCCCTCATAGTCAAACACCAGCAGGGAGTCGTACGGAGGGGCCGTGGGGTCGTTGTCTGCTGCTCTCAGACCCTGAAGAGGAGCAGAGACGGAAAGGTAGTGGTCAGTTATTACATGTCTACAGAGGAGATTATGATACAAATAAATACCAGAGACAAACCATACCTGAGGAAAACAAGATGTTAGAAGTGAAAAGTGCTCAGTTAGTGATTTACTATAGTGTATATATAGTATAGTAGTGGTGCCAGCAGCTGTAATCCGGTACACACTGTACGTAATTTATTTTTAAAAATAAAATTGTAAGAACATTCTTATTAGTTGGCTGTATCCACTCACTAATGTTATGATGCAAATAGGCTAATCAGAGTGGAGAGTCTCTCTTTCAGTAGACATATGACAGCAGAGGAACATTATGATTGACCCCAGTGCACATATTTTTTTTTTGGACTCTTCTCTTTGCATTTCCCAGCATGCCCTCTTCCTTCATAACTTTGGAGAAACAGTACAAAAAAATAGGTGTAAGCGTTTAGTGTTATTTTATTTTTAATAAAACATGCAGTTTTGGAACATTAAATAAAGACAAATTAAGATAGCTTTAATAAAAGCTTTGTGTTTTGGGCACAAGGTGGGAAGGTGTTTTATATACCAAACACACTGAGTTCCAAATCAGTGTAGATAATAAATAAAGCTTATCAAATTAGAACTACGAAGTAAACTTCCTAGGATTAAGCACAGTTGTTAATAATTAAAGCCCGGGTACACAAATTAAAGAAAAGATGTGGCAAACCTTCACTAGAGCTAACTAGAATGAAAAGTAATCCATCAGCAGGCGGGAGGTTCATTTGCATACATTCAAATGTATCCTGCCGGCGCCACTGCTTGTGCAAATGTAGAATTGTAAAGCAGTATTTTCCATAACCAATATACTGACTTTTGTTTGTATATTGGAAAGTATTGTAAATATTTCCATTCATTTATAGTGTTTTTGTGTATACAGTATTATGTCATTAAATTACTATCAACTAAATTAGGAGCAGTTTTTCAACATGTGATCAAATCATATTCATCAATATTTTGTTACAGGGGTCTTTGTTTTCTACCAAGGCTCTAATTCTACACTTGTGTCTAAGAATGATCAATTAGGGTTGTTGACCTGAAGGTTAGGCAGGTGAAGAGAATGAACCGCACCCACTTCACTGAAATAACGAGAGATGCTATGGATAGAAACCTAAAAAGCCTCAACCCCTGTGGGCACAGTGCGTGGCAGGAACACCATGTGTCTGCTGCGTTTGTGTTTTACCAGACTGTTCAGGCGAGATCAGGTGAGTAAGGAAGAGGGGAGGGGGGCGGGGAGAGAGAGAGAGAGAGAGAGAGAGAGAGAGAGAGAGAGAGAGAGAGAGAGAGAGAGAGAGAGAGAGAGAGAGGAGAGTCAAGGCTGGATGGATCAAAGCTGAACAGCTGCCAACACCTCTCGAGTGTGAACGTGTTGTCACGAGCCTGTCAATCAGCATTTTCTCGCATCAGTGTGCCAACGCTGGAGTTGTGTGTGTGACAATGCATGTTTGTGTGTGTGTGTGTGTGTGTGTGTGTGTGTGTGTGGCAAATAAACCTGGCAGAGTGAGTAGCTGTAAAGTAAAACAAAACTTGTTTTTCTCATCGGCATCCTGGAGTTTACATATTAAGCAGCATCCAGAAGTGAGTAATCACATTAAATGTCAGATCGATGGAAAGTGAAAGTGAGAGGTTCGCTTTCTGTGGGAGAAACAATCTAATGACTGTCGAGCCCTGTGCATACAAGATGTAAAGTGTGTGTGTGTGTGTGTGTGTGTGTGTGTGTGTGTGTGTGTGTGTGTGTGTGTGTGTGTGTGTGTGTGTGTGTGTGTGTGTGTGTGTGTGTGTGTGTGTGTGTGTGTGTGTGTGTGTCTATAAATTCACCTCATGAATGAAGTCCCCGATGTCTCCAGGGTGGGGCACAACAGGTCTGATAGGGTATTGGGACTCGGAGATGATGGGACGCTCATCCACCCTGCGCACACCAGGCGGCTTGCTGATGATGTGCTCCAAGGAGTCGGGCTGCTGCAGCTGGCTCAAGTCATAGTCCTAAACAACCAGCACAGAGATGTAAGCAGGCCAAAGGTCAACATAGAAAGCATGTACTATATGTATCTGTGCGTGTCTCTCTTGTTCTCACCTGGTCCTCTTCTCCTCCTCCCTCTTCATCGTATTTGAGGATGTTGTCTCTGACATCATCTTCAGGGTCAATAAGCAGTTGCTTTGTCTGCCTCTCCTTCTCTCTGCGCTTGATCCACACCACAAACAACAGTACCATACCTGCAATGATAGACACATGAATGTGATAACCTTCAAGGCTGTGCAGCAACAACCTGCAACAACAACAACTAACAATCATGAAACACTTTACACTCACTAACAAGACAGTGTTGCTAGCAGCTTTTCAAGGCTGTACAGGGACCAAGCAGAGCTTTGAGCTCCAAGTGGAAGTTAACATGCTAAAAAAATGCTAACGGTAAGCAGGTTTACCATGTTCACAATCTTAGTTTAGCATGTTAGCATTGCAACATGCTCATTAGTGCATAACATCTGAGGCTGATGCCAACGTTGTGAATATTTGCTCATAAAACCAACTTCCTAAACAAACATTAACACTTTTGACCTGCGTAATCTTTTATTGACATGAATGTGTACCAAATGTCATTGCATCCAATTGTTGCCAACATTTACTGTTCCAAGAACCATAATGGAAGCAATATAAAAAACAAAGAACTACATTTCAGTAAGCTTTTATTCAAAATTTATTAGATTATATGTTGATTTTACTTAATTAACCCATTTTCTCACCATAATTTTATTCATTAGCATTACTTAACTGCGTTTTCTGTCGCTTTGTGTTGTATTTTTCTGTTTAATGTAATTTATCTGCATGCTGTTTGTGTCTTCTTTGAAAAGATGTTTCAAAACCGGGTGTGCAAACATAAAACTATTAAAAAGTGGGTCACTCCAAAACCCGAAGTAAAAGTTATAGATCGTGATCACGAATACACAATAAATCATGAATATACAACAAAACATTTTAAAATATGTTGGAAAACTCCTACAGCTGCAGGTCAGTTTATCTATAAGATTGTGTATATGCTTAAAGCACAGCACAGCAACAAGGTGGGCAGTAACATGAATCAGTGGCAAAACATATACCTGCAGATGTTTACCCAACCAGGAAAAGAAGACAAAAAATAAAATGCTTGTCCGGGGATGCTGGAGAGGATTTCAGCAGCCGGGGCATTAATCCATGAATTATTATCTGTGTTGTTGTATTACAGCCCGGTGAATATTTAATACTTGTGCCCTACACTGTACCTTTTTGCAAATCTAAGCGAATCACAAGCAACTTCAATTCTTTATAAGGTAACTGTGTGGTGTGTGACATGTTTGAGAGCAGCGAGGTGTCAGTGGATGAAGTCAGTATGAAACAGTTAAAACTCACTGAGCAGTATGATGATGCAGATGAGGATGGAGATGATGGCTCCAGTTCCCAGGCCAGCAGCTGCCACGGCCCCGAGAGTGGTGCAGTCTCCGTTTTCATCGCAGGGACACACCTTCACTTTGATGATGGACCTGTTGGATAACGGAGGGTTCCCCGAGTCGGACACAATTACCGGGACCTCATACACGCCCGGCTCTAAATATACCTGGTACCGCAACCCCAGGCGGGCAAAATCACCTGTGCAGAGTAAAGATGGAAAGAGAAAAGTTACAAGATAATAGTCACATTTATTATTCCAAGTGTAATTTTTCTACCAGAAACCTAAATAATTAATAATTTACGAAGAAGTTCATTCTGAACAAAATCTTCATATGAACTTTTTTTCAAAGTCAACATACATTGCAAAAGCTTAAGATTCCTTGGAACGTCACCTAAATCAGTGATTTCAAATTTATAGGAACGTTTTAGGAAATCATTTTTGCCTGTGATCATACCACTGTACAACAGCTCACGTCTGTGTGACAGGTGAACACACTGTTGCACTATCTGTATACTTATTCTATATTATTTTCTGTCATTCTTTAACAAATCTGTTCTTTTTGTATTTTTTCATGATTACTATTGTTGTTTTTGATGTATATTGTACATTTCTTTATTTCGAATTCAGAATTGTTATTCTTAATCTATTGTTGATTATGCTGCTGAAACACAATAACTTCCCTTGCAGGATCAATAAGTCTGTCTGCCTGTCTACCTGTCTGTATGTCTTATTTATCCACTTCACTTCCACATTTAATGATTTTTTTTTTTTTTTACTAACATTTACAGGAGAGTGCACACACACACAAGAGAGATGTGTGGAGCTCTATGGTATAATGTAATCGTATGATGAGGATTTCAGAATCATTATATATACCAATGGTTAATGATCTGGACAAGTGCATCACTAGGTTTAAAAAAGAAAGAAAGAAAGTAATTTCACTTGTACGCTGCCACCTCCTCACCACTGATCCGAGAAATCGTCCAGTTACGTCGGATGGTGTTGGGGAAGTTGGGCAGCTCGAAGACAAAAGGTCCGGCGTTTGGGTCCGTGTCGGCATCAGCGGCAGTGATGTTGACACCGTTGACGTTCTTGTTCATCCTTTCACAGATCTGAGACTCCCTGGGTATGAGCGCCGGGGGGTTGTCATTAATATCTATCAGATAGATCTGCAGTGTGCCGGTGCCGCTGGCAGCAGGAGAGCCTGGTAGCAGGAAGAGAGGAAAAAATAATATCATGACAGGAGGAAAAGATGACAAGAGAAGATGTGTGCATTGAAAGGGACGAGTGAGAGGGAGGAGAGAGGAGTTGAAGGCTGACAGGAGTGGGAAATAATGAAAGAGGACAAAAAGAAGGATACAAAAAAGGAAAGCGAAGAGGTGAAAGGAGCATTGTTCATTCACAATGATGATGGTAGAGGTAGGGATTCTGTAGAGCTGGGGAATAATTTCTGCCTTTGACAGAAATACTCGTGACAGTTGTGCTTTTCAGTTTGTCTTTTAGCCTCACAGCCAAATCAAACCCATCGCAGCCACTCCAGATGCAGGCGCAGCACATCCAATCGCCCAGAGAAGGCTTAGCTACAATAATGATGACTGTAACACAATCAAACATGTTCTTGTCTGTGTGTAGTTACAAACAACTGAGAGTCCTCTATGATTTTGGACATAAAGGCCCTTCAGCTTGCAATATTAATCATGTATTTCTGGAGGGTAAACAGTGCGTTCTCATTACACACAGTCAGTCCTGCACTGTCACGTACACGATCACCTAAATACTAATGCATGCATACACTGAATGCATGAGCGCTTATATATTAAAAGAAAATCTTTACTGCACACATTTCTCATACAAACTACCTCCCTTTACAAAGATAATCAAGCATTGTCTGTGACTGTCAGAAAGATCTTCATAGCCCTAACTCTTACATTGTTACCTGAGCAAGTAAAGCATTGTGAAAGCAGTTGTGGCACAGCATATACGAGCCTAGCCTGGAGTTCTCAGACCCATATTTTCACTGTGTGAAGATAGTACGGGTCTGACTGTGCTCTGTTGGGAATCATTTCCAGTTGTTGCATCCTAATGGGTGAAGTCCTTAAATTAATTTGAAAATTATTGAAGCAGTCATTAACCAGTGCTGAAAATACATTAAAAAAACAAACTTTGATTGACTTCTGCTTCATCACACTTTGCCACTGACACTGGTCGCTGATTGGTCTGTCTTTCAGAATGGCTGAGAAAACATTAATGCGAACAGTGTTTCCAGACTATAATCACAGAAAAAAAAACTGAAGCTGTGTGTAATAGTCTGTCAGATCCAGGCTAATGCAAACCTATCAGATAATGTATTTTATTCATTTAACAGAGACCACACACTTGGATGGAAGTGTGTTTGATCTAGCTAAATAGATCATTATTTTGACCTGTGTCACCCTGGGCAGGTTGAGGTAGAAAATTGGAAATAATGATTTTATTTGTGAAAAATTATTTAAGTGTGACAAACTCTTTAGTAATCTTGTGAAGATACAATAACTGTAGACCTGAACTACCTCCTTTTACTTGCACACAATTTTAGTAACAATCACCTATTACAAACAGATGTTGCATATTAGGCAACTGCTAAAACTGTGAAACAAATTACTCTAGACTATAAACCAATGCAGCACCATACTAAGTTCATATTGTCTGTGGAAGTCTGAGGAAATTGCTGAGGTAGTTGTAGATATTTAGCCAGATGCTACTGAAGGCATGCTGTTGCAGATGCTCGTTCAACTACAATACTGTCAGCCGCGGACTGCAATAATATGCACTGGTGCACACAGACGCACTCACACCTCATCTGCAGACATATCCTGAAGCCGTCGCATTGCTTGAACAGAGCGACAGACCATCAGCAACAGCGTTTACAGAGAATTGGGAGTAAAGAATAGACACTTTAAACATTTAGGAAGCGCGATAGCTGAGCAGAGAAAAGAATGCATGAATGCATACAGTATATGCAGTAAGAAAATGCAGCACAGCAAAATGCAACAAATAAAAAGGGTGCTTAGCAGTATAAAGCTCAGAGCTGTTCATTGAGTGTGTGTCAGGGGGCGACGACCCTTAGCTGCCTCCAATTACGAGTCATTTCCCTGTCATGCCCCACTGGTTGAGCCATCACATGGAATCAAGCGACCCCAGGGCCCATCCCTGGGATGAGATAAGGGTGATGTAATTTACAAAGATTTATGCAAAGCTTACAGATCTGCCAATTAAACACGGCAGCAGAGTAAGACATTTGCCATGAGTAGAGTAAAACGTAGTTGAGGGCAGGGGATGGAAGTGAGTCTGTTGACAGTTTGAGCTCTGTCTGACTGGTATTATGATTAATATTGTAGAGCGCGTCATAAAATTCAGCTAATTAATAAAGACGTAATAAAGTTTCGCCGTGACAGGAAGTTGATGTTTAAAGTCAAACGATGCTCCAATCCTCACGAAACTTGCATCAGGCACCAACTTTCATGAGTTTTTGAAGATGTTAAAGCCGCCAAAAAAAGGCAATTTTTTTTTAAAGAAGAATAAGGAACGAGATCGAGAATTTTTTTTAAACTGCAAGCGGGAATAGGCTGACCCTCGAGTGCTGCACGTCGGGGAGCCGGCGGTCCCGACCCGCTGGATCCCCGACGTGCAGCGTGCGAGGGCCCGCATATCACTGCCTGCAGTTTAAATTGTACTTCTAGTTCTTAATGGTAATATCTCCAAACATTGCATCCTTCTCATTCTGAAAACACATTTTGAAATTGAACTGTAAAAATGTTATAATCTTACGTATTATAATTACACGAATGATTGAAAATCACTCTTTTGGAAGCCATATAAACCTGGTTATATAATAATGTCACTTTTTAAAATACTATCCAACAGCTTCTAAAAGATTTAAATACATTGTAATCTTTTTAGACGACAATGTCATTTGATTGGATAATTAAACATTAGCCAACATTTTATCATTAGCGGCTTTTTGTGCACGTTACAGATAATACTTAATGTATAGCATTAAAGGCAAATGTAACACGTGCATATTGAACCATAAACACAGGTTCAAACACTCATACATGCGCGCACGCACGCATGCTCACACACACACGCACGCACGCACACACACACACACACACACACACGCACGCACACACACACACACACACACACACACACACACACACACACACACACACACACACACAAAGAGAGAGGCCTTCCTGTTCGGCTGGCTTGTTAATCCCAGCCATGTATGGGGGACATGTGGAAGCAGCTTGCCACAGCTGATAGGAGAATTATGTGGGTTTTAACCAGCTAAATAAATAATGATGTTTGTGTAAATTCCTCAAAAGGATTTGTATTAACTCCCTTTTTTTGATGGTGGATGAGAGATGCAAGACATAATAAAAAAGACTTGTAGCAAGCCAACCATATGCTCTTTCAAGAGCACATAAACATAAACAATGCCATAGGTGTTTTAAGAAGGAAAACGTGTCAAAAGGGCCAGAGGCAGAAAGATTTTGTCGAGGGGGGGGGGGGGTGACATGAAAAGTGTACTTCTCATCATGCTACCACCACCTCTCCATGTCCCATCCTACTATCCTTACTGTCTCATAGTACTTCTTACCATAATCCTTCTCATGTTGTGATGGCTGGCACTCTAGCAACACCCACATAGTCAGACTGATGTACACATACACAAACACTCACTCACACACTCATACATACACGCATGCGCACCACACACACACACACACACACACACACACACACACACACACACACACACACACACACACACACACACACACACACACACACACACACACACACACCATCCTGAAGTGTGGACTTCCCATCTTTTACGCTTGCCTCAGTCCTAGTATCAGCCAAACCTAGTAGTAACATGCCTGTATAAACTGTGGACTTTTAACTGGAAAATACAAATTGTAAGTTATTTAAGGAAATAGGTGAGACATCTTTATTCTAAAGAAGTAAAGTAAATAACAGGGAGAGAAAAAAACAAAACAGGAAACTCCAAACAACACGAGCATGTCAATTTCTAATCCTGCCGCCGCCGCCGCCTCCTCCCCATCCACACAGCCGGTTACACATCTTAGTGCCTGACATTGTCAATCATCGCAAATAACAGTACAGAGACACACACACACATGCTCACATAAATGTGCTGCAAATGAGTGCATTCACACATGCTAATACCTAAAAATACACCAGTGTTTCAAAGCCAGCTCAACTTAAGGTAAACCCACCAGTGCACTGCACGTCACTGATAAGCATTTCGGGAGGAAAAAAACAACAAAATAGCATTCCCTTTTTACTACAGAAAAAGTGCTCACTTCCACTTGACAAAAAGGGAACTTATTTGTTTTCTGTGATTGAGTTTGTGCTCGGTTAAGCTCGAGTTTCAACTTCGAGGCAGAACAAATAACATATGCCACAGAAATCGTGAGAAAGGGAAGAAGAAGGCAGGCTTGGACGGAAGATAAAAGGAGGAGGAGAGGATCAACAGTGTGACCAGTTGTGTGGATCCTGGATTTTCTCTCACCCAATCCCAGCTGCACTGCACTTGAATGCTGGATGCCCTTATACTCCCCTAAATCCTCACAAATGTCTCAATTTTTATTGAGCTGATATATGTTCAAAATTGTGTTTTAGAATTCAGTCACACTTAAAGCTGCAGATAATATGAAATTATTTCAAAATTAGTGAGAGCAAGATTCAAACTGCTTACCATTAATCACTGCTTAGGTATATATTTTAGTGAATTGCTACTTCTGTGATCCTACACTATAAAAATAAGTCAAACACTGCAAATATTTGATAAAGAAAAATCTGCCAGAGCAGCACCTTCTGATCAAAACTGCATTCACCTTCTCGCACTATGATACCATCTCCATAATCTGAAACTGTCAAAATATGTCAATTATACAATGTGCCTTTTACCAAATAAATTCATATTTGTAAAGTCAGAATAATAGTAATTGAATTTATAATATATTCTAACCTGAGTTTTGATCTGTTGAGGTTGTAAAATGTGCGGTGCAACACTGCTACAACATGTGGGAGAGAGGACATAAAAAGAACGGATGAAAAACTCTATATAGGCACGAGCAACCTTTTGACACTTTGATTTTTGAAAAGAAGAAACTTCACGGATACAAAAGGTGCAGTAAGAGAGGTTCTTACCGTTGTCTGTTGCTAAAAAAGTGGCTTCATAGATGTTGTTCTTTACATACACGGACTCCCGGTCGAGCATTGCCGTGGTTACTATCTGGCCGTTGGTTCTATTGATGGACAACCAGTCCGCAGGGTCATTCAGCTTTGAATACCTAAATAGACACAAGGACAGATCGATGGAGAAGTTAGCATTGGCGTTTCCATGTTTACAAGCAATTATAAATTTGATCTCGTGTCTGCACATACATAGATCGCTGCTACATACACACACTCACAAAATCCCAACAGCCTGACCTTCACACAGTTTAATTCTTCATTGACTTCTTCTCCAGAGCTTGCAGGATACAGTCCATTTCACCTCATTTTTCACTCCTGTGTACCAGGCATTGAAGTCAATTACCTCCCTAGTTAAGCACTGCTGCAACTGCCCGTGTGTGTGTGTGTGTGTGTGTGTGTGTGTGTGTGTGTGTGTGTGTGTGTGTGTGTGTGTGTGTGTGTGTGTGTGTGTGTGTGTGTGTGTGTGTGTGTGTGTGTGTGTGTGTGTGTGTGTGTGTGTGCGTGTGCGTGTGTTGCATGCACGTTTACTCGGAAGTGTTTGCTTTAGCTGGAGAATGCCAGACTGCTTAAATGGGTTATATACATGCATGTTTTAAGGCTTGCATGTTTGCAAATGTGCCTTGTGTGTGTGTGTATGGGGAAGCTGAATATAGTGTGGAGACAGGATGATAGGATCATGGTTCTGATCATCAAACAGGAAAGCGGTTGTGGTAGCAGGTGGCGACGCTCCCCTGGGATGAAGGGCAGAGACGGAATAGGGGATCATCTCCAGGATTGAATCCCAATCTCACTCTGATCTAACTGTTCTTGTTTCTCGGGGTTTCGCCGCTTTCGGCTTGTTCCACACTTTCAGCTCTATCTGATCTCACTCAACTTGTGCCGCCTCACCTCATCTATCTGTGCTTTTGTATTCAAACATTTTCTTATCCCTGTCTATATCTTCTCATTTTTGTCTCATTTCTCTGTGATACTGAGTACATCAATCGCCACCTCTCTTGTCTGCAATCTCACTTTAGCGTTTGAAACATCGTCGGTGGACATGTAACACCTTGGACTTACACAACAGGGTTTCTGCATTAGCTGCGATTTCATTCACTGAATGTCAGTTTGGGTGGAAAGGCCAATGTTGTTATGTGACAGACTTCCAGCTTTAAAAATGAATTGAAATTGAAATTGAATTGGACCTTAACCTTGATTTTATGTTCACTGAATTGTAGTTTACTTAGTTCAAGCCTACTTATTTTTGTGTTTGATTTAATACCACAGGTACATTTCTGCTAACAGGGAGGAGAATGAAAGCCTGGAGGGATGGGTGGCTGTAGGGAGAGTGGGGCGGTGGGGGTGTGGACTGAGAGAATAATCTCTCTCCTGCAGTGACGGAGGTGGGATTTTCCCAGCAGGCAGTGGGCATGATCCCAGGCGTAGCGCAGTGCGGGGAAGGGGCTCACAGAGATGACATTCCCACACTCCAGACAGTTTCAAACAGACTAGCCAAGCCCACAGCCACTAACTGGCGGACTGTGAAATCACCACCAGGGCCGCGGTGAAGTCCATCGCATTGGGAGGGTGGGATAAAAAGGTCAAGGAAATGATCAAGAACGGGCGGGAGGGGAGAAAAGGACAGCAAGAGGTGACATTCGGAAGTAGTAGCTTGGCTGTATGATGTGATTTTAATATCCTCATTAGGACTGACTTGATACCTACAGCTATTGCATTCTTGTTGGCTTTACAATGCCAAACACTGTTTTAGTGGAGTGCAGACAAATTAGTGCACAGTACATAGATATTGTTCTTGGGAAAAAAACAACAACACGTTTTTGAATCCATTAAAAAAAAAAGAAAAAAAAAAGGTTGGGACATAAATGTATTCCTTTTCTTGCCCAGAGTTGATCAATACGTCTCTCCTGTTTGTCAATATGAAGCTCAAGGCAGCAGGGGAAAAAAGTAGACTGGCTACATCCAAATATAAAAGATTCTGCCCACCAGCAACTCTAAAGGTCACTAATTGACAAGCCGCATATTGTTTTGTTTTTTATCTGTACCAAAATTGAAGTCTTCTGCCCTGGAGTTTTTGATAATTGTCTGGCAACCTCACAGTGCTGATAGGACTCCAAGAAGTCACGGCTAAAAGCCAAGAAATAACCCCCTAAAACTTCTCTTTGTTGTTTTTAGTGTTCAATCTGTGTATAGATTAAAGAATTGAAATGTTAATGAGTTAGTCTTAAGAACATCCACTGTAGGTGGCACACAAACATGAGAGTGGCATCTATCTTTTCATCTAACTTTCAGCAGGATAGAAAATAATTTCCCAAAATGCCTTGAATATGAGCAGCACAAAGGAAAGTCTACCGAGCTCCGATGTGTTTGGGTGGAAGCTGAAATATCAAAGGTGACTATCTAAAAATCTGGGGAAAAACAAAGACTATCTGCTCGGCTTCAATGTTGTTTTTTTATTTGCAATGTTTCATTAAGTGAATATTTAAAATTAGAGAAAGAAAGAGAGAGAGAGAGAGAGAGAGAGAGAGAGAGAGAGAGAGAGAGAGAGAGAGAGAGAGAGAGAGAAATGTGTAGAAAGTGATGTGTGAGACATTTTCATCCTTAATGGCCTATAAAACGCCACAGGCACCTTTTCCTGGGCTCCGTCCATAATAACACAAGGGGATGTGTGCCCTCTGATGATAAAAGCCATAACACAAAGGCTTGTTCACAAAATAGAGGGCTCTGCTTACCGCCGCACTTTGATTAAGTCTCTTGAACAGCCCTCACTGCAGCTGTAATAAACCAAATATGAAGCAAATGAAGTTAAGGGCAGAATGCCTTTTTTCTGATAGCGCTAAGTAAACGACAGTGGCTTTGGCCATGAGAGTGATGCATACAAAAGCACACAGTGTTTGTCGTGAGTCCCAACTGTAAACACCATTACTGTGGGCAACTGGCAATCCCCATCACTTTTAAGTTAAGTGTTGCGTGTAATATTTTCATCTTCTTGGAGGTAAACAGTTCTTGTTTTCTCTAGTGAAAATTGGGATTTACAAAAATTTGGTGTAAATGCTGTACTGCATACCAAAGTTTTACTATCTCTTCCTTATTTCCAATGCTTTCCAAAGCTCTCCTCCACCAGAAGGCTTCTCTCATTTGGGAGATGGTAGGTGTGTGAGTGCAGCTGGATGGATGATTAGGCCTGGCAGGTTAGTGATCTTAGCAAGCAGCAGGGAGAGGTATGACATTTATTTTTCAAACCCCCGACCCTGAGGATGAAAAATGCATGTCTCAAGCTTAGCCAAGCCAGTTTGGGTAATCATTTATGCCCGTGATTCCAGTCCTGTGTCTCGACCTTACTGGTAGGGCATCTAACAGGTGAGGCATGATGCCTCACTCTCCCTCCTCCTCCCCACCCCTGTACACATTGCCTTCGCCCCAATCCCAACAGGACACTGTCAGTCTGTCCCATCTTTGATAAGCACCTGGCAGGTTCAAACCTTGACCCGGAGTCGGCTCGCCATCCTTAGCTCCCTCCTGCCTCCCTCCCTTCACAGTCCCTTAGGTCTTCTCTCACCTTACTTTTGACTTTTAAGGCTCCCTCTAAATCATCTCCCTGTCTGTCTTTTCTTTATGTATCGCCACCATCCATTTATGAGGACATACAGCATTTTGTCATTTGTAAAGACATGTGCCATAAATCACATGTAACACAAACCAGTGTGGCAGATCTAACACCCCCCCATGTCAGTGGACTATTTGATTGATGGGGGCTGTGAGTATACGCAGTGATATCAGTTCTCTTTGATGGAATTAAAAAAATGGCCGTTGATGAAAGGTGATAAAACACTGTACAATTGTTTAGAGGGGTCCTGCATAACAGTCTAGACTAGATAATTTAATCGAAATGTCAAATTTGCCATTTCTCTATTTGTTCCTCATGTGGTGAGAGCAGCAGAAGGCATTTCTGTTAAAGAGACTGTGCCAGACCACAGCCTGCTTGTAAAAGGCTAACTTAATTCCAGGATGTATAGTGCTGCAGTCTTGGGCAAGTCATGGACAAACAGGGAGGAAACCAATGATTTAAAAGTTCATTCAACAGAGAGTGAGAGAGAGAGAGAGAGAGAGAGAGAGAGAGAGAGAGAGAGAGAGAGAGAGAGAGAGAGAGAGAGAGAGAGAGAAAGCCCAGCTGGTGACTTTGGCATCTTCCTAAATTATAATGCACACCCAATTTACTCTCATTTGCTGTGAAATTAGCTGGGAAATTTGTTTAGATCTTTTCTCCGGAGAAAATGGGGAGGAAGGAACTGTTACAACGTGAGGTGGCTGGAATTAGGTGTTATTAATGCCACACCGAACATCCGTGTTATCAACTCAATTACCCACTCTCCTGTGCCAGACACAAATCACACCAAAAAGATTATAGTGAGGGTCACTACAGTCTGTGCGGACATCCTACATGTAAGCACAAGTGGAAAGTGGAAAACCTTTTATTTTTTTATTTTTTACATCAATTCAGAGCAAACTGTTCTAAATAGATTACCTCTAAGTTTAAGAGAGCCTGGTGCAGTCACTTCCACCATCAGGCTTGACAGCAGGACTGAGAAAAGGCCTGCTGGTCATTTAAAGGTTGGTTTAGATTTAAAATCCAGGGAGGCTTAGCGCAGAGAAAGAACGCTGCAGGTGGACATAGTGCTGTGTCAGGTGTTTGGGCTCGAGCCAGCTGTTCTTTCTACCGCCCCGACCTCTCTATCTCCTCTGTTCTCTCTCTCGTGCCATGTATGTATGTGTGTGTGTGTGTGTGTGTGTGTGTGTGTGTGTGTGTGTGTGTGTGTGTGTGTGTGTGTGTGTGTGTGTGTGCGCGCACCTGCATGTATGTGCTCATGCAGCCTACAAAATGCACGCACTTCTGATTACCCCGCAAACTATTGCTCCCTATTAACCTTCTTACCCTCTTTACTCAGAGTTCTCCGCTGGCTCATAAACTTCACACAGTAAGACTTTGAGAGATGGCTAGTGCCATGCCAAAATATAGCACTCTTGTTGAACTTTGACCCCTATCTACTGACATGGAACCTATCCAAGAGGCTTTTTAGCCCAGTGCTGCTGCATATGGAGAGATGCTTACAAAGCAGCTAGGGAGACTTCAAGGCTAATTGTATTGTGTCTACAGATTGCCATTTGTAAGAGACGTTATTTAACTGTATCGAAATGATTTTGCACAAGAAAAAAAAAATTAAACTAATGTCACTTTATTTAATCAGGATCTGTCACTCAGTTTTCACTCCGTACCTGATTATCTGCTGCATCTGCAGTCGGTCAGGATCTGAGGCTGAGAAGGTCGTCAGGCTGGTGCCAGCAGGGACACCCTCCTCAAAGCGGATGTGCTTCGGGTTTGTGGGGAAGTAAGGGGGTTCGTTGACGTCCTGGACAGATATGGTGACCCCCGCTGTGGACTGAAGCGAGGACTGGATGCCACTAGCTAGGTGGGCCTGGTTGGACACCACCACCGTTAGCATGAAGGCCCGGTTCATCTCGAAGTCTACAGGCTGGAGGAGGAGGAAAGAGTTAATGGCTGTGTGAAAGAAGGGACGTGCATGGAAATAGCAGAAGGCTTATAAAGCTGTTGGCCATCAGTCATTTTCTTGCTGCTCCTCTCATGTCTCTGCCTCCTTTGTGTTCATGTTGTCCTTGTCTCTTTCATCATCTTTGTGTTACCTTTATCCTCTTTTGCCTGAATGGCGTGCTTCAGCTTTGCCTCTGGTGGATTTGTGCGTCTATCCTCTTCCCAGGTCTCCATGGTGAACAGGAGGTCGTGTGGCAATCTATTTGCTGGCACTTGGAAGTTGCTCAAAGTCCTTTAGTATCTAGTTTTTATATATATTTATAGTAATTTATCATTTTGTTACCCAAACTGTCCAAACTTCCAAGTTAAAGTGCTTTTTGGAGGGCTCTTCTCAATCTAGAGTCTGAGGATAAATGGCATTGTATTCAGCAGAGACCCCTAAGGCAAATGTATGATTTGTTATATTGTACTATAATTAGCATATACAGTGGCTTAATACAATACCATGGACTTGTGCAATGCAAAAAAAAGAACAGAGGTGACTAACAATTGGTGATATTAAAAAACAAACCAAAAAAGCCAAATTTATTCAGTATTTATTGCAAAACTATCACCCAAAACTTGAGAAGAATGCGCACAACTAAGTTTGTGACACTTTATTAAGAAACAGAGAATATGGTGCTTGAGAAATTTAAAGAGTCTCCGTTGCTAATGTCCAAAGTTGACAATTTTTGATGTGCGCTCTCTGCTTAAGTTTCAAGTGTGTAAAGAATCACTGGTGCATCACAAAAGCACGTGTAACTCAGGTACTAATATCGATGAAGCAACAAAACTTAGTGCTTCCTCACAAAGGTTATAGTTTTTTCTGTACTCCGTGCACTTCACAGTTTGCTTGCAACTGGAACAGTCTCGAAACGTTCTGATCCGCCCTCAAGATAAAGAAGAAATTAAAGCAATCTATCATCTCTTATGTCAGATCATTACAATAATTAATAATTGCATTATCAGTATTACTTTTTATGAAGAAACCATGTCAAGTATTCAAGCGTAGCGTGTGTACTATAAACATCATGCTGATTATAATGTGAAAAAGCTTGTCTACATTTCTCTTTTCGCCTGTGTCTGTGGAATACACATCCGACCTTAATAAATGAACAGATGTCGTGTCAAGTGGTCCCCTGATGACCACACACACAGGTTGCTTTAATGTCCCTGCCTTTAGAATGAGAGTGTGTGTACACTGTGCACTCTACAGGGGATTTTTCCAGCAGAGCTTAAACCAGAGTGACAGTTTTGTGCTCTCCTAATGACGACAACACGGTCGGGTTCAAATGACAACATCAAGCGAGGAAATAATAAGAGAACAAATATGCTGCTTGTAGGTACTGTTGGCACATTTCTAAACAGGCGGATGATGATTATCGCTGCAAAGCTTGTGTCTGTGGTGTTTCATAGTGATGTTAATGACTTTGAACACATCTGTATGTTGCACTGCTTGTCAGTGGACAGTTTGAGAGCGCTGCTCAGATATAAAAAAAAGAAAAAGAAAAAAAAAAGCATCACTAATCAGAGAGATTGGTTAACAAAGGCACTGGAGCAGAGGTGTTTGTGTGCATGTTAGTTGGAGCTACCGTTCGCCTGTGTACGTACACGCACGCAGGTTTAAGTGAATGTAAGCACGCGGGTGTGTATTCGTGTGTGACCCCCATGGCGCACTGGGAACCCATTTACAGGCTAACCACGCTCATGGCTCTTTGATCTACAGCCAGTAGTATTCAGAGCACAGGGAGGTCTTGCGTATAGCTGTAGGCTAACTAAAACACACATACACACCCAGACACACACACACACACACACACACACACACACACACACACACACACACACACACACACACACACACACACACACACACACACACACACACACACACACACACACACACACACACACCCTGAGGGAAGCCAGAGGGGTGAGAGGTCAATAACACGGCTTCCATCTTTTGCCCATGAGCCATCACATCTTACATCTCCGTAGTGCTTCACTCATTCCTCTCTTTCCCTTTTACCTAATTTGTTCCGCTGGACTTCAGGCTCCCACCCCCTCGTCTTCTCACCTCTGCCCTACTCCAGCTCTCTGTGATCTGCTCTCTGCGGGCTGCACTTCTCGATCCTCGGAAATCTGTCTTGGCCTCGCTTCTCCTCCTTCTCCACTTTCGCCTGTCATCTCCCGTGTTTATCATAAACTGTGATTTTACATATCTTAATGACTCGTTCGAACCGAGCAGCTCGATTTGTGTTTTTATGTGTGCTTGTTCGTATACTGGCTCCATTACCATGCAGCAAAATGAGAATGCGTCTCGTACGCTCCCCAGGGAGCAGTTTAAATGTGTGACATTTTCTGATTAACCCCATCTTTTACAAAGGAACCCAGGTCCCTTGTGAGAGACTGACGCATACCTGGGTGTCAGCGTGATACGATGTGTCTGTACTAGCAGACGTAGACACCTTGGTAAAAATAGGAACACCTTCTCGTGGCTTCTTGGCTTTTCATATCACAAGTTGTCTTTCGTGAATATTCCGGCTTACTTTTCTTGGAGCGAGCCGAAGCACCCCTGTTTACTTGTTGAGACAGTCTATTGCTAGTTTCTTCCCAGGGGGTGTTCCGTCTCTTATTTTATGATTTCCTGATAACTTCCCATGGGTCTCCATGCAAGCTTACGGCTACCAGACTGCCTACTGAATTTTACATCAGGGAGTGAGAGGAATGGATTATAAAAGGCAGTCATCTAGAGATAATGAAGAGAAGCAAAATGCCAATGCTCATACCTCAGGGGGCTTTGGGAATTATCGGGAGATGTTATTCCTGTTTTTTAACATTATTGTATGACATGAGATGTGATCTGCAGGAGTCAGATATATGACGAGAATACCCCAGGGCCCTCAAGGTCATGCAAATAAATACTTTTTTGTCTGTAGGACACATGCAACATGGAAGGGCATTTACATCAAGCCACTCATAGATGAACACACAAATGTAAATCCTAAAGTCTATTAAACAGGACACACATCTACAGTAACCATATGCGTACACAGAATATGAATATTGTATGATGTTTTTTTTCTTTCCATCGTGCATTTTTTTGTCTTCCTGAAAGGGTTAAAAACTCACTGGACAACATCCGTCTGAGGGGTTGAACACTAATACAGCAGGTTGTTACAAGACATGACTTTGTTGTTGCTGTCATTTACCACAGCAGCTAGAACATTATGACTGTATAAAAACCGTTGCCTGTGTAATCGAGAAATCAATACCTAATTTGCTACAGTGGTCTCACCAGTCATTGTGTTTAAGTCTGTGGGAATGTAGGAGCTGTTTCTGAAGGGCACGGCAGCCTCCAATTTCTCATTTGGACATAAAGGGGCATATGAAAGGCAAAGATCCCAGCCTGTCCCCATTTAACACTGTAGTCTATTATTACTGCTTGTGCCTAAATCCAGAGGGGATCTGACATTTAACGTAGAGAAAGAGATGACACTGTTTCTTCTACACTGACCTCCATAAGAGTGAAAGCTGAGCATGGTGTAATAGGCGGGCGTCTTACCTTCACCACAGTGACCATGCCGTCGTTGGTGACGGGGTCAGTGCGGATGGTGAAGTGCCCCGATGGGTCTCCGCTGATGATCCTGTAGATGGCGTTCCAGTTGGGTGAGTGTGGTTGGTCAGCATCTATAACCGTCAGATTAGCCACTACAACATCCACTCGGTTCTCTGGGACTTCACCGGAAAACTGCAGAAAATACAGTCAAATGTTACCTCAAAATATCCTAATTTTTTTCTGCCTGCATTCTTGTGAGTGAGCTGTTTGAGTGTGTCAATATCTACAAAAATCCGGTGAGCGCCTATCTCTCTTTTTAATTTTTCTTTATGGAGACAGTCCTCCTTTCAGGTTTTCAGGTAGAGTAATTTTAATGATGCCGTTTTTACCACTGCTGAGTAGTAAACAAGCAGTAAACACAGCTGCACACTAGCAAGCACACGCACACAAGGGCATTGTTCCAGTTTTTGTGTTTTCTGAATTCCTAGTACCCATCCTTGATGAGCAATAATATTTCATTCCTTTGAAAGCCAGAGCGACAAAGGAGGAAAGAATGGATGAAGCGACAGGAGCCAGCAGCGGGGAGGGTTAAAACAGCTGTTTGAGTGTATATAAGTGGTTTTTAGTTGTCTCCGTGCTGTACAAACACATGTGCTTTGTCCCGATAAGCCTGATGAGCAGTGAGCTGCTGTCTGTCATGTGTCTGTTATGGTGGGGATTGATCAAAGCCGTACAGGCTCAGGGGATAAAGCCCACAAAAAACAACTAACTATAGCAGTGACGCCACCGCAACCCCGTAAAACACAAGCTGACCTCAGCCCCACCTACACAAACAACCTATCAACCTTAACCAGTGACATGAAGTCAGAACATGTTGGCAGGTCTTCACCTCATCTGGAGGCAACAGGCATGGAGCAGCATACAGTCACCGTGTCACTCTGGGTAACAGGCGTGGAAGAGCCACTGAGCCGCTTATGTGAGTGTAGGATATCAAAGAGCAAAGCCCCAGACCAAACACTCCAATGGACCATAATACCCTGCCTGGCAACCCTCGCATCACCCAGCAAACAGCCGACAGCAGCGGGCAGATTAGGGGGCTGCGTCAGGAGAGCTGTTCAGAGACTCTGACATTCTTAAGACAACAGACAAGTCCGGGTGGTCCTGATGCACTGCCTGCATTGGATAAGTAGGCAGGCTGTCGTACGTTAGTGTCAGAGTGAGTAAGAGTATGAGAGTGTGTGTGTGCTTGTGTGGTTTATTGCTGTGGTTTGGTTCAGAAACTCCCCACCGGCAATTCCATAAAATAAAACTTCAGAGGTGGCTCTTCGGCTCCCTCAGGGACCCTTGAGCATCTTCTTTCTCAGCACATAGTAACAACTGAGGGCAAGTGTTAACCAAATCTGATGGAAGACTTTGAAGGGTCCACCACAGCTCTGATTATCAGTGCTGAAGTTTGAGATTTCTTGTCTCATTATCTCTTTATAGAGAGGAGGAGTGGGAGGTGTTGCACCTGGCATCCAGAGTGCGAGTTATTTTTTTTTCATGTAAGCAATCTGACATGTACAGTTACATAGCAAATGCATTTCAAACAGTTCATCTAAAAAACTGTTACCTGTATAAGACTGTATAAGCATCAACTTATATAGGTACAGGAAGGTGACTCTACGTCCATAATAAAACTTCAGTAAATAACTCTTATCCCTGAGTTTTTCTCATTCATAATCTTAGATTGCATTGTTTTCAGGAGTTAACATTACTCTGATGTAGCTGCAGTACCTTAAATGCCACATTCTTTTTTTTATCTAGGAGCGCAGCTGACTTTTTTTTCAAAAAGGCTGAAACACTGTAAAAAAAATTACCAGTATGTCAGTGCAAGTTACCACAAATGACAGGAGCAAAGTCAATGGACAAAAATATTAGAATTTCCCAGCGAGCCTTCTAACCTGGCAGCTTTTGAAAATAAAGTAACCAAATAAAATTATGTGCAAAGATAATAGCCTATTTATTTCAATAAAACATGGAGCTTTGGAACAGTTTAATTAGGACAAATAAAGATGATTAAAATAGGCTACAACTAAAAACCATACGTATTGCACAAAAGGGGGTAAATTGACATATGTAACTATCATTATCCATCAGATCAGAGTTAGTGTATGTTGTTAAATGGTTACTTTGAAGATGATATAAACTGTGAGAGCACCTGCCAGCATTTCTTCTGTGACATCTTTTAGTTGCATCAATGATTGTTGAATTATTATATTTAAACTTTGAAGTAAACTCTCAAATGAGAAATTAGACTCAGTAAATCTTTCCCCAGAACCAGCAGTTCTTCTAAATGACGCACTATATTTGTTTTAACATGGTGATTGTTCTTTCTCTTTAAGACTTTAATTTTCATGTTAGTGATCAGTGACATCTGCTGGGGTTATTGTCAATAATGGATGGAACAGTCAGTCTTTCTGTTGGAAAAACTGTTCTGTTGCTTTCTCTCTCTTTCTGATTTTTTTTTAGGTGAATACTGCTTTGGATCTTAATGGTGCTAGCAGTGTGCTGGATTTGGTGATTATTGAATTTGTTGTGTGACTGTGTCCGATGAGGCAGTATTTCTCTCTGTGATATCTGCTCCCCAACTGCCGGACTAAAGTAAAAAGCAGGGGGAAGCTTGTTGATTGCGATTGGCACAGTGCGGTTGGCTGCACAACACTTGACAAAACACCTCTTGCCAACACCTTCACCCCTCTGTCACTATTTTGGCAGTGGGGAAAGACTAAAGGAGGCAAGAGGAGGTGAGAAAGAGAGCAGAGAAGTAAAAGGGAACTTAATCATTATATGAACTTTGTGAGGTAGTAAAGGAAGGAGGCCAAGGAAGCACAGCGGTGAAACCTGCAGAGAGATACCCTTGAGTGGATGATGGTAGGTCTTGACAACATAACTATAAAACACCCCATACCATATTAGTTGCACTGATTGCTGCAGTAGTGTATGCATAAACAAACAAAAATAGATGAATAACTTATTTCATTCTATCTCATCTATCTGTATCATAGACATAATGCATGTACTGTATATACTGCACACAACCCTGAATAGGCACCCAAAGCCTTCACATCTGTACTAATGCACCACCCTTTGCCGCCTTGAAAAATAGGCCAGCGTCTGATAGGCATGATGAAATATTAATCATCAACATTAAAGACAAATTCTCCAAACTTTATATTTCTGGGACACGTTGAAAGATCTATGGGGTTTATTGCAAACACTAAATATTTGCATAATGGCCTGTATTCTCAACAAAATGGCTTTTATGTTATCCCCCCCTAAAATGGATGATTTATGAACGGAGTGGGTAAAAGTGCTCTGCTCATCGTGGCTCCAAAACCTCCACTAAAGTTTATCATCAATATCCATGATAGTATTAAC
Source organism: Brachyistius frenatus (assembly GCF_029030835.1). Classification (NCBI taxonomy): domain Eukaryota; kingdom Metazoa; phylum Chordata; class Actinopteri; family Embiotocidae; genus Brachyistius; species Brachyistius frenatus. Next base: position 652,619 of record NW_027210605.1, on the reverse strand, counting down.
TCCCCCCTGTGACGCTGATGGAAATGCACTTAAACACGGTAAAATACAGTTAGAGAATATCAATCTATTATTGCCCACTATCATCAATATACCGCCATCAGTAGAGAGTCTTAATGCAGGAAGGGGGGTGCCGAGTCAGGAAAGTCCTCTGATTTACAGCGGGGCATGTCTGTGCTTTATCACTGCTGCTGTAGGAAATAGCTTCTGTGACTAAATAATCCCTCATTCTTTCTTCTCTCGCCATCATTCTCTCATCACTCTTTTTCCTTTTCATTTTTCCTCTCAGAGTCTACATGGTGGTCCACTCATCAGCTCCCCCACTTGCTTTGTTCTCTTTTTGCTCACCATCTCCTTTTCCGTGTGTTTTTTTTTCTTTCTTCCTCTGCCCTCCTTCTGTACATCCCCTGCTGTGTGTGATGTAGCGGCTCTCTGATGAGCGCTACGGCTGACACATGCTTACCGCCAATGCTAACTCATCATCACAAGGGTCTTAATAGCCCCCAGGGCAAATGCTAATGCTAGCTCCTCTGCTACCACCTCAAAGAGCTGAGCGCACTGTATTGCTGATACTGCCTGAGTCGCTATTCCCGCAGTTGCAGAGCTAAGCACCTTATCTACCCGACAGGCCCGTGCTCTCATCATGACTGATAGGAAAGCACACATCCTGAATAATCTTGACACCTGAAGACATACTGAAACCTAGAGAGAGTTTCCATCATAACATAACATCTAGACTGCAGCAAACAGACTCCACTTTGGACCGTCTGAAATTTTCTAAACAAATGCGTGTCTATGTCATATCCAATAAACCATGCAAACAATAAATCTTTATTTTTTTCTGCTCTCTAACTATGACTGAGAAACATTTCTGCCAACTCGACTGTTCCACCCAGACATCTGAGAAACACTCAGAGTAAGACTGAGTTAACAGAGAAATCTCCTGCTGCACTAATTCATTTAGTGATGAGGTTGCAGAATTGCACCACCAGTGATATAATACATTACATACAGTGCATTATTTTGGACTTTAATTGTTACCTCGCTCCTAATAGCGACCTTCTGTAATGTAATCATCACTCTAAATATCACTATGATGACAACAATCATTAAACATTTGCTGGTTCTGGTTTTCTTGCTGATGAAAGTCAATGATATGGATTTGTTATTCCTCCTGTATATGTGTGTGTGTGTGTGTGTGTGTGTGTGTGTGTGTGTGTGTGTGTGTGTGTGTGTGTGTGTGTGTGTGTGTGTGTGTGTGTGTGTGTGTGTGTGTGTGTGTCTTCTAAAAGGGAATGAGTAAGTATCCTTTGCACATTATAAGCCTACCTCACTGTCCTTGTATAAATCTTCCGGTGTAACAGCAGGACACATTGCTGTAGTCATTTCCTTTCGCCCTTCCTCCCTTCATCGCTTCCTCCATCACTTCCTCTTTGCCTCTCTCCTTCCATTATATTTCTCCCTCAACTTCCTTTTCTCCAGCATTCTAATCATTTCCACCCTCTTCTCTGCGCCCGACCCCTCTCCTTCTCTGAATTGTTACCCTTTCCCCGTTTCCCTTATTTGTAATAACTCACCGTTCTGGAGGTCAGCATGGGAGGGTTGTCGTTGATGTCCGCGACAGTAATGATGGCAGTGGCTGTGTTAGAGAGGCCAAAGTTCAGGTTGCCCTCCATGTCCGTGGCCTGCACGATGATGGTATACTGGGACACTTTCTGTAAAAGGAAGAAATAGAAAATGACAAAAAAAAAAAAACAGCAGTTATTTATCTGCAAAAAGCTTTCTCTTCCTCGAGTCTGCAGCAGCAGCCACAAACTGTGTCTCCCAGGAGAGAATAAACAGTGGGCCTGTGTTCTGTTCTCTTGCTGCTGTCCATGGTCTTATTTGAAACAGAATCACAAGGGTGAAATCTTTCTTTTGACTGAACTGAAACGTCCTCAGTGAAACATATATCCAGACTTCACACCATCTGAAGGCTGCACTGTGAGGCCTCCCCACCGGTACAGTGTGTCATCAAAGTCCTCAAAGGCAGCGTTTATTCAGTGCCACTGATGGGCAAATAATCTAACTGACAGAGATTAATAGACTGTCTACAGAGCAATAATATGAGGGAGTAATAAATGCCATTTCATATTTTGAAACGACACAGTTTCACTTCACGGGAAGCTGAAATATGGTGCTCATATTTGTATTTTTGTACTTGGGGGCATTTGTGTTCTTTTAGCCATGCAGCTCCCTTCCCACCTTTTATCCCTTTCTCTCTCTCTCTCTCTCTCTCTCTCTCTCTCTCTCTCTCTCTCTCTCTCTCTCTCTCTCCGTGGCTTCCTCCATCTCTTCTGTCCCAGGGTGCAGTTAATGGGCTGCAGGAAGGATGGAGCCCAGGAGCTGACTGTCTGGATAATGTGTCTCGTCACTGAGATTCCCAATTACATTCCCAGTGTCTCCCTCACCTGCTAATTACAGAGTAAATATCCCAATTAGGCCAGGACGCCACATCAGGAGGATTAGACAGCTCCTCTCAGTTCCTCTCATCTCGATGCTCGATGAGATGCTGAACTCCAACCTTGTACACACACTCTCATTAACACCCTTACGTTTCCACACAAGCATCCACAAACACACCTCTCTTTCTCCATATCTTGTGCTTGCCTGGCTGTCCCATCAGCCTGTGTACAGCGTGTACACAACACTCTCACTAATTAGACAAGGGAGTAATTATGTAGAGCTCCTCTGAATCTCTCAGCATTGCAACAACACCGTAGCATACCCAGTTTCCTCTGGAGGACTGAGGTCTGTTACTGTCAACAAGCTCTTAAAAGTCCACTGCAGACCCGTGGAAATCTTTAGAAGAGAATCAGTGTGGGAGTTTACAAAGAAGAGGAAGAAGACATTTCAAAAGTAAAGAACAGAGGAGAGGATAAGAGACAGTAGGGGATGCAACTGAGGTGCAAGGGAGGGGGAATACCAAAAATAGCAGGTTTATTTTTTTCTTGCTTTTTTTTTTTTTTGGTAGCATCTCCAACACCCAATCCAAGGAGGGAAGGTAGTAGACACAGAAACTTTCAAAGTTTCAAAGGGCCAAAGTGCTGACTAAAAGTGGACCAGGGAAGCACTGCAGTGTGCTGGGTAGCTTTATGTACAGCACAGAAGCTTTTATTTATTTTCGTGCAAGCTTTGACAGTTCTTATCTGCTGTCTAGGAATAACGTTACGGGAAAGCAGAGGTATGTATTTGTATGCTGCAAAGAAACTATGTGCACAAATGAGGATATTAAGAAAATATCAGTACAAATATATACTGTATGTGAGAGCACATCATGTAGAGAAGTCTGTGCACGTCCAGCATGTGTGTGTGTGTGTGTGTGTGTGTGTGTGTGTGTGTGTGTGTGTGTGTGTGTGTGTGTGTGTGTGTGTGTGTGTGTGTGTGTGTGTGTGTGTGCGTGCGCAAATTTCAGTTTTAGTCTTGAGCATATTCTGGTGGGTCCTCATTTCTTCTACTAGTTCTTTGGGTTTTAATTGTTAGTATAAGGTAAACATTATAATTTAATTTTCTTTAATAAACAGTTTTGGGGCTAATGATGAAAGTTTATAATGATTAGAGAAGCAGGCTTGTAACCATCTGACTGTTATGAGGGTACTAAATAGACAGTTATTGTCACTCATCTAACCCAAATATATTTAGGGTAGGAGGGGCCTACTGAACCGATTAGTGTCCCCTCTAGTGGCTGTGTTATTTATGACAGGAGCAAAGGAGGAAGTCAGGTGATGTAATACAGAGCGACAAAATCCATGTAAGGAGATGGGTCGGGGTTGGTTGGATGGATCAAATATAGGTTGTGTCCCACACATGAAAACACAAGCCACAAACATGCAAATAAATTGATGCAACATTTTAAAATAATGTAAAGTTTCTCCTAAATCTAACCAAGTAGTTTTGGTGCCTGACTTTAACTTTAACCTCAACTTTGAACTATTTTTGTTACTGTGATGAGGAACATCCGGTCCCTTGTCGTTGAAGGCCCAATGCGCCAAAGGCCCATTGATAACTGCCTTCTGAGCGTGATAGATTTTGCAGGCCCCTACTGGCCCATAAACGTGAGACAGATGTGTGATGATACCCCCCTTTAGTCACCACAACAGTCAAAACAGGTGCCCAAAATCTCATGGCCGCATTTGCACCTGATGTTATCATGCAATGTAGATATGTTTTCTGGGTAATGACAGCTGTTGATGGGTCTTAGACCTGACATCAAAAAGCATTTACATCATCTTTATTTAGTCCTTACTGTAATTGGATCTCAGACTGCAGATAAAGTAGGCGGGGCTGGTGGATTTGTCAGCAAACATGACATGTTTCAGGTCAAGTGAAGTGCTGCCGCTCTATTGACTCAACTTCTTCTTCTGCTGTGGTGGTTATAGTCACGCTTGCTCCAAATAGCAGGACGAGGTGGAGTTAGTTGAGCTTTCTTCTTGTTGTGTGTGTTGTTCTTAAGAATACGGTCAACCTGTTCACATTGTATTTATATCTTGTCTGATCACAATGCGAACACAGATCCTGTTGATACTAACCTTGATAAACACATCATAAATACAATTTCAAGGCAAGAGGAATAACTGTGTCAATACGAGTCCCTTGAAATACAAACATACTTGTGTCTGTGTGTGTGTTTAAGGGTGGCAGGAGTTTAATCCTACATTTAGGGGTGACTGCCTGGATTAGCAGAGTACAGATAAAACAGAGTAAAAAATAAGCAGTAGAAGTTCAACTGAGACATTTTTAGTCCATGTTCCCCTCGTACCTCTCTCTCGCTTCTGGCACTGTCACATCTCATCCTGCTTCTCTCTCTCCATCACCCGATCTTCATTGCCAAATTCACTCACTTCCTCCCTCCTCATTGTAATACCCCGTGTTCCCAGCTCGGGTTTTGTTCCATCGCTCCCTTCAGTTTCCTTTTTTTCCCCCTCCATTGCCTGTGTTTTATCGACTGCAGATGTGATTATATGTGCTTTTGTGTTTGTCTGACAGGTGTCAAGGGCATTCTATCTCAGATATTTCCACTCTGTCTTTACCGCACAAATACACGCGCGCGCGTGCACACACACACACACACACACACACACACACACACACACACACACACACACACACACACACACACACACACACACACACACACACACACACACACACACACACACACACACACACACACACACACACACACACAGCCTGCTGCAGCGTGATGTGTTGTTAATAGGTCTGTCACTGGTGACAGTTTGGGAGGATGATCTGTCTCAGAGATTTCTTTGCAGAGTTGTCACTGGCACATCCATGTTTCGAGAATAAACACATTTGGATCTTGTCACAACTTTTAGAGCTCCACAAACAAGGTGACCGCAGACAATTTACTGTAAAGGAGGACTCGATGTTGGTGTGTGGGAGAGAGGGGGGTTGACAAATGGCTACAGCACATTTGAAAGTCGCATTTCAGGGTGTCATCAAAGTAAACAATGCTGTTAGGAACTGTGCTCCATAAACAAAGATAAAGGTGTTTCTTCTGGTCAGCTATAGTTCATTCAGACAGTGTGCACACTATGTACAAATTTTGATGACTAAAAGTATTTTACCATCATTATTTGTGGGGATGAGTTGGCCAAATTTAGCAGTATTTTCCCTGTATGAAAAATTAAAAACTTTAGAATAGAGAAAGACCACCCACCTCTCGATCAAGACCAGGTGCCACCGTCACAATATCCCCGGTCTCACTGTTGATGGTGAACATGTTGGGGATAGGGCTGTGCGGCGTCTGGGACAGGATTCGATAGCGCACCATCCCATTAGCCGTGGTGTTGTCGTCTGCATCGAATGCTGACAGATGCATCACATATGTTCCTGATATAGAAAAGAACACGTGTCAATATTTATCTCCATAGACATGTACGCATGCTGTTAAAGCAATAAAACACACCCTTACACATTTAAATGAAATTTAGGGAATTTGCTGCAATAGATTTATATCATCATCATAATCATCATAATCTCAGGAGTCTTAGCATTTGCTGCTGTCACACTGTTTCATCTTGTCACATACAAATGTTTCAAAGGTTTTTATCACGTATGATTGAGGCAAATCTTCAGAACTGAAGGGAAACTATCATTATCATGTAATTTCCACTCAAGGCCACAGAGGCCGCTGTTCAGCAACAGCTAAATATAATCTCACTTTAACTCTTATTTACTATTTGCTTCCTAAAAATAGTTTGAAGTGAAACACAAAAGTCAGAGACTTTGATTGAACTCTGCACTTGCACTGCTTTGCTTCATAAATCATCGTGCAAACAGATTTAAAAGACTGATATTGGCAATAATGGCCGAGATATCTGTTAATGTGTGCATAAACATGACTAATAAACCAATTGGATGTTTCATAATAGTTTGTTAACACTTGCTATAATGTTCAATGATATCCACATATTTATGCCGACAGAAATGTTGGGTTGTGATAATAATAATAATAATGACTTCAACTAAAAGCAAACTGAGCATAAACATAGAGTATTATTATCTGTTTTTATAGCAACATAACTCAGGTCATATTTTCCATTTAGAAGATACATTCAAAACCTGTTCAAGCACAAGCATAAAGTATGGAGACACAGTTCTGTTGCGGAGAATAAACCACTATCCTTCCATGAATGCACCACTTGTTTGCTTTCCTGCCTCCGCACACTCATATAACTCTGTGGGATCACCGCCTGTCACCCAATCTCTCCATCTCTTTCTCCCTCTTGTTCTCTCACTCCTGTAGCCGATCCTAATTGCCAGAGAATAGTGATATCATGCCAGTGACAGCCCCTGTCCGAGGATAATTGTAACCGCAGCTCCCATTTCAAACTTCATTACATTTCAAAGCAACATTTGTCAATGACTTGGCCAGAGGGAGCACTCTAAAGGCCTCTCAGCGAGACAGAGAGAAAAAAAAAAAAAAAAAAAAAAAAAAAAGCTGTTAGGAACAGAAGGGGAAAGAGGAAAAGAGAGAACTAGAGGACAGACTCCATATTTGGTTTGATTCCAAGTGGAGTGACTATCAGTCCTCCACCCATCACTTTCTCTTTCAAGAGATGGCGGGATAGAGAGAAAGAGATGAAGAATCACAATGTGTCACACATCGCCGGGGTAATTTCATTAAGCCGCACTCTTAGGGGGTTTAATGTGGACCCTTTGTACGGGCATCGTAAGCTGTGCCTGACAGGATTAGGTCCCCATAATGACTCTTTAATTTGCAAACTAATTCAAGTCTGTAATTGGCCTTCCATTGAAACCACTGGAGCTCTAAATTCTAAAACTCTCTTTTTTTTATGATTATTGTTCAGCTGAATGTCATGCATGTCATAGAGACTTGCGTGCTGTGTGGGGCGAGGCTGAGGGAGAGAGGATGGCGGCATAGAAAAAAAAACAAAAAAACAAAAGAGAATTTAAAAAAAAAGAAGCAAGAAATAAAGAAAGTAAGAAAAAAGGAAAGCAAGAAAAGCAAGACAAGCAAGAAAAGGAAATGAGCACCCAGACACCTCTTGAGATCACCTCTGGTGCAATAAACTCTGGCTCATCAGGCTCACACTCACACAAGCTTGCACACACAAAGCTCATCTCTGTGATTCTTCCACTCTGAGGTTAGACATAAAATGACCCAGTGGTGCTACAGCATGGTACACTTAATCCTCTATCTCCTCTCCAGCCTGAGCACCCTCTTTGCTTTATGACCACTGCTGCACCAGGCTAAATGAAAAGCCACTGTAGAAGACATATTTTCTGTCTGTCTGCTAAATCAAGGGGAATGGAACATTCTCTGTTGCGTCAAAGATTCACTGGTGCAGTCATACTTTTAACGACACCAATCTCTCCTAAAATACGAGTCGCTCTTCTTCCTCTGTCCACCCATCTCTAAATATGTCACCCTTCCACAAACTTCTTGAACTTTATCCTTAATAAATACATCTCTATTCTTGCTTTCTCCATCTGTGCGTCATTACCTGGTTTAGAGCCTTCATCCACAGAGCCATTGTAGACCTGGTTTTTGAACTCGGGTCTGTTGTCATTCATATCGATGACGAAGATGTACAGATCGATGGGGTTCTCAACCTGGTTCCCATTCATGTCAACAGCATGGGCTCGCAGCTGGAAGAAAGAGGAAACAGAAGAAATTAGCTCAGATTACAGCCCATAATTGTTATTATCAGAGCAGAGTTATGAATTGATAAATAATGTATTATGAGTCTTTGATGAGTGCCTGTATTAGTTTTGTAGAGAAAATTATTGAAGCACTTGGTGTTTTATGGAAAAAACAAACAAATGAAGAAGCGTCTATGGAAAAAGATTGGTTGACATTTTCTATGTTTATTTAACAACATGAAGGTTGCTTTTCTACCAAAAAAAATGGTCACATTACAAAACAACATTTTTTGACCCCAACAAGTTCCCAGTTTCAGTTTGATCTGCTTCTTAAATCCTCTGTAAACAGTAGCTGCTGACTGCCCAGCGACCAAAATCCAGGTGTCAGAAGACAGAAGCTGATAAAAATGTTGACACAGTAAATTGACTAATCTTCAGTTATAACAGTGAGGTCAACATTTTAAGGGCAGTGGACAGGAAAATGTGAGCCCTGAGTTGTGTCTGTCAGGCTACACATAAGCTGCCCTTAACTTCTGATGGGTAAAGCTTGTAGGAGGAGCCTTAAAGGAAACTCTGCAGAGCACGAACCAGCGTTTAAAAAATACTTCAACCTCCTCTGCATGATTTCGGTCTAATTTAATACTTATTCATCTGGATTTCATTGCAATGAGAAATAAAACTTGGTACTGGTTCATCACCAACACTGACTACTTGCAGCAGTTGTGAGTGTGCAGTTTTTGGTGTTGCCATGAAAATGCTGTATTCCTGAACTCCTGTGATGTACTGAGACCACATCATTCATAAAATCACCGCAGGTTTAAATAGGAACAGCTGCACATATCCACAGCACTATAGTTTGAACCACAGCAGAAGCCAAAGTCCAAACAATAACCTATCCAGCCACAGCTTCACCCTGCACAGCCAGGCAGGGCAGCTGCAGCTGTGCTCACAGCCAGCAGCTGGGTACTGTCAAAGATCAGCCTTTTAAAAATGAATAATAAGCACTAAATGTATCACCTAAAGTGTCACAATATCTAGCCTTTCCGGAGAATGTGCAGAGTGTTTCCCTTAACTGGCAGTCTATTATAACTGGATTAGACCAACACACCAACTCTTCATTTATATCAGAGGGAATGTAAACCATATTGCAAGTCAATGCAACAGTGCTCCTCTAAAAGATTCTCGCTGTGAACTCGAGAGGACTCTTTTTACCAGCATACATATAACTTTCAAAGTTAGCGCTTAAAAAATACTTTGACCATATGTATAATTCTATGCCAGTATAATAAACAGTGGTCATCTGAAGTTTAAGGAAAAGTGAGGATGATGTCAAAAATACTAAAATAATGCCAATAAAGTAATTTTATCAAATTAACTTAATACAAAGTGCAGTAAACATAACACATGTCAAATCAATATTTGGTGTTACCACTGCATTTGAAACCATTGCATGCATTTGCACTGCAGAGATTTTGAAAGTACTGTATTTGGCAAGTGACTGTACCAAGTATCTTGGAGAACTTGCCACAGTGCTTCAGTGGATTTAGGCATTTTAGCCTGAATTGCTTCAGTCTCTTCATGTAATCCCAAACTGACTTGATGAAGTTGAGATCAGGGCTCTTAGGAAGCCACACCATCTGTTGCGGGACTCCTTCTTCTCAGTGCTGAAAACTCTGGCTTCATGTTTGGGGTTGTTATTTTCCTGCAGAATGAATTTGGGACTGATTGGATACCTACTTGATGGTATTACAGTATGTGTCAGATAACAATCTAAACATCTGCAGTACAAACGGTATTTATTTTCTGTCAGGTTGGAGAAGGTCTAAACAACAGCATAAATAAAATGCAGACCAAAGAAAAGCAAGAGTTTTCTGTGTAACTCTAAAGTCAAGCTGAAAAACACCTCTGCACTGTTTTCACAGGCTGATAAAATCTGCATTATTGAATTATGCAGTATAAAAACTTCAAAAAGATTTTCTAAACTGAAACAACAATATTAGGCAGGGTCAGGAGTAAGATTAAGGATATTCCTCTTGCAGAGAAATTGCTTTTGTGATCATGTTCTTTCTCCTGACTTTTTATCTGTTTTATACCTCGTCCCCAGAAGTTTTTTTTATTTTTTTTTTATTTTTATCTCAGCAGAAACCAAAACAAGGAACATCTTATTTCAATGGAATTTGGCTCTGTTGTAAAGGCAAGGTGTCTGTTTCAGAATCACTGTGTCGGATCCCTGGCCAACATTCTGTGTGGTTTTGTTTGAAAGAGAGTCCTGGAATCTATTCACTTCCCTCTGACTCCACAAACACAGCCAGCCTATCTCAAATTCAACTCAGCTGTGCTCAGATCAATGGAATCACCAACTAGGATTTCTCACAAAGTTTGCACATGAAGTTATTACTGGAATCAATACATGCTGTAAAATGTGTCCTTACTGCTTTTACTCCTATGAAGTCGAAGAGGAAAACAAATACAACAACTGAAATGAATGAGAATGAGAACAGAGGATGTTACAGAATTACCAGGGAAATGTTGAGTTTAAATAAATGCCTGTTGTTTTGTTTTTTTCTCTCCATACATGAAGGTCAAACTAACAGACTGCAGGTTCTCTTTAAAGCTGTTTTGATTCACTTCGCTTTACTTGGGAAAGTTTATATCCCTGAACATGACTTATTCAGTGATATTCCTGTCAGCTGGAATCACTGGGGATGTTTACTTTATATCATATGAAATAGAAAAAAGAAATGTGATACTATCTACATCCTGCTCCTAACCACATAGGGTGGTAAATATCTATTCTTTTAAAATCGCAGTGATCCTCCTTATTTAATGGTCGATATATGCATCAAAAGCAAAGCTAGAGGAGATGAGGAGAGGTAACAAAATTGGAGGGGACTGGGAGAAAATAGAAAACATTCTGAGAACAGATAGTGAGGACGGATGGAATAGTACAACATGAGCAGGTTTTTCTCAACATGTATGGAGAATTGAGGGAATAGTACTCTTTCCATCTGACCATGCCTGATAGGAAAGTGCTACCTGGCCACTGCAGGAGCATGAGAGCCAGATAAATGAAATAGCCTCCAGGCACGATGTGGCAGGAACTAGAATAAGTAGCATTCTCCATCGATTCCTTGTCCTGAGAGAGGTGAAGATCCTCTCCACTGCTGCTCATCCTCTCCTCTCCACCATCTGCTTCCACTCTGCACCTCCACCAAAATTGCATCTTCAGGTCTCCCCGAGGTTAATTTGACTTTACTTTTTCCACTGCATTGTCTGATCCGTCCTGCACCCAATATCCGTGTGCTGCCATCGCATTTCGCATCTGGCTGTGCTGTAACAGGCTGGGAGCCAGGCCCCTTATCTTCACCCACCCTCATCCCTCCATCCCGCATGAACCCACACCCTAATTCAATAACAGCGGGAGTCAGAGATTACCGCCATGTTTAAAGAAGGCAAATGTAATTCTGGGTCCACATTAAAGTTATTATCTTGAAAGGCATGGGGGAGAAAACAGGACCGTACCAGGCAGCGCTCTGCATTTGGCAACAGGCAGCACTGTGATAGAGATAACAGCAGACCCAGGAGCTTCAAGGTTTTTTTTCCTCATAAGAATGCATCTTGTTGCATGGCTGGTTTTGAATTTCAGAGTGCCCATTTCTTTTTTTTTTTTATAAAAAGAACTAGACCATAACTTTGTTCCGTCCTTGCATGAAATATGAAGTAAACAAAAGAAAGACCACAAAGTCATGTAACTTTGTGTGTGCTGTAGTTTCCTCGATAACGATGCTCAACAAATTTAACTTTCCCTGACTTTTAAGCTCTTGTCATTAGACTGTTCATGTTTCATGCAATTCATTTAATTGTTGTCAAGTTGCTTTAACAGCATCTGGTGTGAAAGCCCATTAGCTAAACTGTAACACCTCTCTCCATCTCACACAGAGATCTTTACCTTGTCTCACCTGCTTTCCCACCACACTTTGTATTCCACACCAATAAACACTCTTCCTCTCCAACAAACATGTAGTTAACTTCAGCACCCCTTAGCAAGCATCCCCTTTCTTAACAAATCACAACATTGATTGGAACTTCTACAGGGTATAAATCAGCTCACCTCCCACTGAAAGGTGAGACTTGCAAACTCACTTGTAACTCAAGCCCGTATAAATACAAAGATAGTGTCAGGTACAAAGACAGAGAAAACCATAGACGTAAACTTAAATTGATGAACCCAGAGTTGTTGCTCATTACATTACAGTGATTTTCCTTTAAGAAAGACGAGGGGGAAGACTAGCTTAAGCAGCATTACAGCAGGTTAGTAATTCAAATTTAAATGCACTTTTCCCAATTGTTTGGTATTTCCGTGGCAAGAATAGCATGCACAGCATTAAGGTGACAGGAGAGGCACAGAGAGACGAGGGTTTCATTCAAATAAAGCAGTGAAGCTGTTTTTGGTGGGGGGGTTTTGTCAAAAAGCACAGAATGTGCAGAAAAAAAGATGGATTCACGTGCTGCATTGTGTCAAAAACATTCTTACAACTGGGTTTGAGTACAGATTAACCAAAAGAGATGGAGCGTGTTAATTGAAAGTGAAAAGCTGTTGAGGCATTAATATAGTAGGTAAATGTTTGAAATGTGGAAAGAGGCAAGATAGGTATATAGTCTTCATTAAATGGTAGCTTTAAAACTGGAAGCACTTCAGTCCTGGATCTCTACTGTTGGCTGCATCGCTGTTGGGAGGTCAGCTGCCTTGCTCAAGGGAACAGTTACAGTAGTAGTTAAAATATTATTTTAACACTTTGGGATTTATACTTTGCTTACTTTCTGAGGAATTAAATGAAAAAAATAATGCTGTTGTCATGACTCCATCCAAATATAAATTATAAAATATAAACTGACTACCTGTCATTGCTGTTTTTGTTTTTAGTTCCTTGGCAACCTTATTATAACAACAGTCCAGGACATCACAATGCCCAGAGACAGCAAATAGGTTGGTGCTAAATTGGATTAGCTGGTGGGACACACATTAAACTCTGTGCTGCTGGTTGTATCACTGTTAGTCACCTGGTCCCTAACCCTAATATTAACCCTCCTACAACCTAACAACCAGTCATAGGTAGGGCGTTGCTCCCACTGATCCAGTCTTGCACCAACACAGCGCATAATTACCCATGTCTTTTTTAACATTCCTGTTTATGAATGGAGCGATTGAACAAAATACGTGTTAATTAGTAACATTTGCATCCATAGGCAAGCTAAACTAGGCTAACTCTTTCTGCCTGCTTCTCGTCTTTTTGCTAAACTATGCCAACAGGCTGCAGCTTCAGTGTTCAGACATGAGCGGTATAAAACTTCTCATCTAACTCACAGCAGAAAAGCAAATGTCAAAGTGTTTCTACTCACAGATATGATGTTGATATAGTGTAGATGTCCTCATTTTAGAAAGAATGCAAATTAATGTATAGTATATATACACAGTATATATATATAGACTGTAGGTATGAACATCTTACCATCGAAGCACCCACCACCCCCATATTATGAGTCATTCTGTCATGAGTGACTAATGCTTGCACAACAGTTAAACAGCTATGACAGAGGTCTGTGAGTGGCTGTGAGTTTGATGATTAATTCTCTGGTTTATACTTCACTTCACCTGTTTTTTTTCACACAGCGCTGCCATTAATGAGAGTGAAAAAGGTGCAAATTGTAGATAATATGGTTCACTCCACCATCTGCGTGGTGGAGACACTCACATGATAAGAGGAGCGATGTTCTCGATCAAGAGGTTTGGTGACAAACATCTTTCCAAGCACAGGATCGATGTTGAACACCTCATTGGGTGGTTGATCTGCTCCCACGCCAGTGATGCTGTACCGGATGGAAATGTCCTGGTCCTGGTCTGAACGAATCTGCATCACAAGAGACAAAAAGGACACTTGCTCAGTCAGGTGTTTAAGTCTCACACTGTATTTGTTTTTATTGGTTTCTTTTATTAGTTGTATTGGTATTCATTTTTCTTTTGCAACCAAGAAGCGAGACTATTTCCACTGGCAACCTATGCCTATTGATGCAATATAGACTGTGAAGTGTTTATTATTCAAGGACTGTTTTTATGATATACAGCCCATAATTCTGCCCCCAGAAACTTGATATTGCATCACAGTATTTACAAAAGCATTTTTTACACAAGTATGTCAGAAGGCCTTACATTGACTTACATTAGTTTCCTGAAAACTTAGCCTGACCCTGACCATAATTACTACTTGCCTAACCCTAATCGTTACCCTGCCTTAAACCAAGTCTTTGCCTTAAAATTGATTCATTGAGATTATGGGGACCAACAATAAGGAAATGGGTTCTTACAATGCCATTTTGTGAACAGATTTATGATCCCACAACATGAGTAATACAAGGACACATACACACACACACACACACACTTATCACAATCTGACATTATAGCCTCCACTTACTCAAGGAATCCATTCGTGCTGCCCAGGAAACACATGAGAACTCTGTTTGGCTGAATTGGACCGCATCAAAAGAAAAAGTTGACATCGATATTCAGGGGTGGCAGAAATGAAATTGGCATACATTTACTGTTCACTTTGACAGTCAGGTCGTGGTTTCTAAAGACTTGTTGAAGCCATAGTGGGACTTGTCATGTTGTGTACAAAAATGACAATTATGTAGGAAAGTGAAAATACAAAGTTGTAATTATTGCATAGGGAAAAGGAAATCTCGCAATAAAATGTTTTTATTAAAGGCAAAAATTTGCCAAAAGAAAATAAGTTTTAGATCAGGAGGCGCAAGAAGAAATTTCTTTAATGTAGGACACGAGAAGAAGAATATTCTCTGAAAAATAGGCCAGAGTTTTGGTTCAGCTTTCCTTGCCAGATAGGCAACTAATAGGTGCATTAAGTGCACTGCTAGGTCTGTGATTTGGACTGAAGTGCTGTGTAATTGGGGCTCATTTGGAGGAGTTATTCAATTTAGTGCCCGAATAGAGTCCAAACCTCCAAGCATCCCATTTCCGTCCATTAACTACATGACAACCCGTGAAATTAGCTGGTATATCAAAATGACTCAATCATACACTTATTCTAGTATGCAGGCACATACTGTACAGACAAATAGAAAGACATATACACACATACACACAGAGGAATGGGCAACCTTTTTCTTCAATTCAATGACTATTTCAGTGGAGAGCGTGAGTGCACCAGAAGAGTAAGACTGCCGAAAGTTGTCTCCATCTTTCACCACTCGAAGAACCAATTTAGCCACACTCTTGACACATCAGGAATGCTGCCCTACTGAGAAAATAGTTGGAGAAACTAACAAGGACAAGGGAAGGACACACAGTATGAGGCAGGTGTCATCCTGACTCTTCTGACAGTTGAAAAAAAAAAAAAACCTGTTACCATTACTGCTATTGTCACTATTTTACTTCCCTTCAACTTGATCAGTATTAATGTCATTATCAGCTCTCTGTTCGAAGAATCCGGTAGAGGTCTGACTTTCGAATCAAACAAATCTGATCAGTTATAGACACCTTCCCTCTTCCCAGCTGTCAGAACAGCCCACTAATTCTATTTGTGCATGTATGCTTGGGTGTTTTCTTTGGGGAATAGGAGGAGGAGAACGTCAGAATGCTTTGCACATATCTCAGTGAATTACTGCTGACAGCTATGATAATTAACGAGCTGCAGGCATCGACTGCTATTACTTCAAAGAAACTCGAGCCGTTAAACACCAACAAACTAACAAATACCCAGCGAGCTGCTTAGTTGAACTCTGGATGTACTGTCATTACCCTCCTGTACGTGCAAAGCAAAAAGGAACTGCAGCACTGCGACTCCTATACCTCTCCTGTCGCATTAGAAAATACAAGCAATTATTACACATCCGACTGCCAATGTGTCCCCCCCTTCTCATTCATTCCCCCACTTCTCCTCCCCTCTCCTTGTCTCCCTTTTCCTCTGCCCTCCCTTCTCCTTTCCAACGCCCTCTCTCTCTCCTCTCTACTCCGCCCCTTTCCTCTCATCTCTCCCCTCTGCTCTACTCTCTCATCGCACACTCTCTCTCTCTGCTTCAGGTCTCTGTGGGGACAGAAGCCATGCATGAAAAATGAAATTACTTCAATCCGTTGGCCTTGGCAGTGGCGTATAAATCCTCACCAGTTAGGAAGTGATAGCTCTCCTTAATTCCATTTGGGTTTTCCCCGCCCCCCTGATTTCCCACCCGTTTCCAAGTTGTCCTGCTTGGTGTGGGGTGTGTGTGTGTGTGTGTGTGTGTGTGTGTGTGTGTGTGTGTGTGTGTGTGTGTGTGTGTGTGTGTGTGTGTGTGTGTGTGTGTGTGTGTGTGTGTGTGTGTGTGTGTGTGTGTGTGTGTTTGTTTGTGTGCATGTTTCCACAGCCATTTCAGCCAATTAGCTCTCCCTCCCACATTCACGTAGATGCATTTAGAACTGTTGGGGGATTGCGCTAGAATCCTTACCCTCCTTTGTTTTCTACCAAATATTCGTACACACGCATTCAAGCATGCACAATTGTGTTTTCAAGATATTATTTATGCCAACTAATGATCTCAAGAAATATGTAGACTTGAACACTGTTTTGCATCCAATTCTCACATGGAGCTTGTTTGGATAGTTCAGAGTTGACAACAAGCAAAGTGATGACAAAGTGCTGCTGCCACGATGTCATGTTCATGATTAATAACGAATGTAATGCATCTCATGTGTATACGTGCTCATGCATTGAGGAATCCAGTAATGGATGTCAAGAAAATGAATCAGCAAGCTGTTGTTGCATGTTATCAATCCCCTACTTTCATCACAGAATATTGTGATAGGCGGGATGTCTCAGCTCTCACTGCCATTCTGCCATTTTAACTTCAGAGGGGAGGGAATGTGCTGAAAAAAGCCCAGCAGGAGCTGAACACGAAGAGCTTCTCATAACTGCATGAGTACTTATTATTTCCTTTAATGAAACGAGCAAACTCTCTCTCTCTTTCCTGCTGCACTATTATCTTGTACCTCACACAGGAACGCGCGCGCGCGCGCACACACACACACACACACACACACACACACACACACACACACACACACACACACACAGAGAGAGAAACATACACGCTCGCGCAGAAAATGTCTTTAGTGGATAATAAATAACAAAGGAATTCATTTTCAAGGGTGCCAATAATAATCAAAAACTGTTTTTTGGTTCTTTCTTTGTCTTTTTCATTCTTTCCCGCTGACTTTTCCTCTATTGTCTTGACAGTTTGTGTACGTGTATGTGTGAGTCTGTGTGGACGAGAAGCGCTCAGCTAAGAGAGATTGATAGTGAGAGCGGTAGAGAGAGGCAGAGACAGAGAGAGAGAGAGAGAGAGTCATGACTGTATCATCCGACATCAGAAACCAGACACTGTCTAAATGACCTATTTGTCGATGGATCAAAGCAATTCCCTTCATTACTGACAACTTGTCTGGTTCTTAAGGAGATCTTATCAGTGAGCTTAGCTCCCTTCTGCCAGGCAAAACTAAATCAAATGAGAAATTATCATGCCACCGGGTCTTCGGGGAAAACAGAGAAAAGGAGATGAAGGGAAGGGAATGAATAACAGAGAAGAACCATTCTACCATCGCAGTTGCTGGGGTGAAGAGGAATTAATTCTCATTGAAAGATGTATGGTAACTTACACTTTAAAAAGTATTCAACTACAGCAACTTAGATGTGACTGCACAGATGCATAATACAACATATCATAATAAATATATACAGTATATTTAAATTAAAGAATCCAAACTGCAGGTAAGAGATAAGATGATCTACTATCTGCTGACTGGGTATCAATAATGTTAGAATTATACAAAGATATAAGTAGTTGTATAAAACATAAATACATAAAGGGTTCCATACCGAGTGAAGAGAAACCAAAACTCCAGTTCAGTGTAATGCAAGCTTCTATAGCTTATCCAACCCCATACACATTCATAAGAGAGGAAAAACTACTGGAAACACCATACAGAGTATCCAATAAAACACTGGGATAGGCTCCAGACCGTCAGGGCCATAGTGAAGGCTAAATGCATGTTAACACTGTTTACCCAGCTCTCAAATTCAGAAATAACATTTACACCGCCCCTCACTCAGCATATTATTCCTTACACATTTTAACATACTAAAACTACTTTCCCTGTTTGAGTTTCTGCTATTAATTGTGTGATTGCTCATTTTGTTTTCCACTGAAATATCTCATCACCACATCAGCACCGCTGTGTCCTTTTAACATGAAGCGGCTACAGTACCAACCCACCACCAACTCATGCTGAGTGGGACTTAAAACAAACGCACCCTTTGTGCTGCAGGTAACGGGCAGATTGTAGGAACTGCTTTCAAAAGGCAGAGTGTGAATCAGACTTCGGTGGAAAGACATATGATATCTTCATGGAAAATATAAACCTGCCAACAAAGTAAGTAGTTCCTTATGAGCCATTACGTGTGCTTAAAGTTATAATTTTTTTTGTGGTTTATAGTTTAAATTAACTTGAAAGTAACTGCACAGTTCATGACCTGTACTACCTATCTATGATAATTAACACAATGCAAGTTTGAATACTGCTCGATCCGCTGAATATGAATGGTTTCATTTTGCTGTTTACTCATTTGTGATCTACTGATCTCTTTAAAGCCTAGTTTAGGGAATATTACCTTTTCATGTATACTTTTTCTTACTTTGAGGTAATAAAAATCTAAAACCATCCTCATGTCTACCAGCTCAGCCCATAACACAGCCTTAGGCAGCTCTACTTGAGTTTGCCTGGCTTTTCTAAAGGTGTTTAAAGTTTAAACTCAGGCAATGGTAGGCTTCACTGCTTTGTGTGATACCAGAGTGTTCCTGAGCATATTACCGTTGCATTTATTTGTCTCGGCATTCAAGCTTTTCTTGAGCCCACGCAACTTTCACCATGGGCAGATTAGGAGAGAAGGCGCTATAAGTAAACGAAGGGGAGGAACATGGAGAGGCTTAGGGCCCCAGTATACACTACTCCAAAAAAGATTTGCCATGTTCGCAGACACTGATGATTAAATTTGCAGGTCTGTCCTCCTCATAAAAAAGAGGTCAGTAGGAAAATGATACTGTAAGAAGGATTCTACTTGTAATTAACCCTAGTATTTTTGTTTTACAGAATGGAGAAATTATTTTACTGTGTTGTGTTCATGTTGTTTTCTTCTCCGTGCCGGCCTCCCTCTCCCTCAGCTGCTGGTGCCTCATTCCAGAGTTTCTGAATCTGGATCTTTGTCCTCCAGGAGATTCAGCCTCTCCTCTCTTCTCTCTCTATGTGTTTGTTTTCTTTCTACTTTGGTGTTTCGCTTCTTGTGCGTTTGTGTTGTCTGTCCTCTTTCCAGAGGGGTGAGATTAGTGGGTTAGCGAGGTATGTTGAGACTAAAGCCAGGGTTGGCAGTGTCACAAAAGTGTCTCTCTTTAAAACAGGCTAGATTATCATGGTAATTTATGCTGTAAATTTAACCTGGTCCGGAGCAGGTTATGTTAGAGATGTGGGTTCAAAACGTAAGAAAGTACCGCCTACTGACCAATCAATTCTCTCTGACAATTGTCATCACCAATCGGAGAAGATCCAGTGGAGCTCGCTGCACGGAGTGACACAGTCCTCTGCAGAGGGGGTGCAGAGTGTTCAGAGACCGACAAACCTGTCTTTCGGCGGTGATTTTCATGAGGTATAGATTCATTTCATTTTTTTTTTTTTTTACTAATATCTGGGACTGATTGATGCACTATAATATTACACTTGTTGCTTACTTATAAGATCTGACAATAAACTTACTTGTCGCTTTGAATTATGATTTATTTGTTATTTGCTCCTCAATCCGGGGCTGCAGGTGAAATGGTAAGACAAAAACGTTCATACACGTCATGAGAATACATCTAATAATCAATTAATTTAATGATATATGCACATGTAATTAGTCTGATCTTCCTGTGCACTTATGGTAAGGTGATACTACACATTCACACGCAGCGATTTGTTTTGCACGTCCTTCCATCATTTATCAGCTGCAGATGTGCTGCTTTCAGTGTGGATTATGTGTTTAACTTAATTATGGTTGTTTTAAATTATAGTTTGCTCCTCGTTTTTAAAATATGTGGCTCTGCTGTCAGTACACTTGTCCATGTTTGTGATTGGTCAGATGCTGCAAACTTTTATGTGAACGTGCTCAGAGCTTAAAGCAGAAAGCCTGAGTTAACAGAGAAAGCTGATAACTACAGTCGTAGTACCGATTATCTCTGACTGAGAGTTTCCACTTTGTTGAGCCAGCTCAGGCAAAGAAAGTCTGGGTATGTTGGACTTGCTTCGTAGTACACCCCTCAGGTCTCCGTGGTGGAGAGGAGGTCATGTTGCTCAGGCCCCATCTGTTTGGCTGAGGGAGGTGTCCCAAAATCCGCTTGAATTTTGGAAAAGCTTCCAAGTAGGTAAAATACACGTATTTGTTTCGCTCCGTGGCCCAAAAAAATCTCATCTTGAATTTTTCATTCACGTTTTCTGTATAGGTCATGTATTCTGCCTCTCTCTCTCTGACACTGGAGACACATACATAATATGTGTGATAACTCAGCAATGCTGTTGTTAGCAGAAGTTGTGGTTAATGGTTCCAAAGTAAACGAAACAACAGCAAAATTTATGAGATGGGGGAAAGACAAGTCCTTCGTTGAAATATTTATCTTCCATCCAGCATTTTAAAGTAAGAACTTGTGGGATTTTTGATAACATGCTATTTTTTTTTAACTTTGAGGGATGAGAGGTCAGCCTCAGCCCACCAATGTATTCTGTGACCCGTCAAGTTCTAAAACCCGTAGCAGTGCAAACAGTTCACTGTCAGGTCATGTTAAGTGCACTGTGAAGGAACAAATATGCAATTTATTTAACTGATATTCACTGACTGATAAAGTAGAATTAATGTTTTTACTTTGGCTTCTATGGCTTTTGCAGCTGCAGCACAATGTCTCCAGTGTAGAGAAAACCATTTATACCCTCACAGCAAAAGAAAAAAAATTGTTAGTACAGGGTTAATGAGCAGTGCCACAGAGCAGTGATGAAATATGTGGTTAGTGCCACACAATCCTTCAGCACTGCACAATGTCCAGAGTTTAGTTTTTATTATTAATTCCCTACTAGTGTCAATGCAAGTATGGTAATTAAGAGTCTATATTTCATTTAAAATGACCAATTGTGTTATTAACGCAAAAATAAATACAGTACACAAATGTGCTCATTCCCTAGGGGGAAAAAAAATTACATTAATATTGAAAGTTGAGATTCAAAAAGATATGGCTTTGGAACTGGATTCACATTCATTAAAATACAGCTTAATCCCCACCTTAGTTTGGTGGCAACTGGAACTTGCCCAACATCCTCTTGGACCAATATTCTTTACTTATCTTTATAATCTAAATAGTTTTGTTTGATCCCGCCCATTACGGATGGGTCATGTTTATATAATTTTGTCATGGCAAATAAAAAAAAAGAAGTTTAAATGACAATCATCTTGTCTTATTTCCCTTTGCTTTAAGTGGTGCCTGATAATAATGTGATACTTCCACCAAAAGGTGGCAGTAATGCACCTAAAAGCTGTTTGCCAACTGCATTAAACAACAAATGGAGGAGAAGAAGAACATGTTACTACCAGCCTCTGGTAAAGCCAGAGTAGTGCTGTGGGGGCTGGTGCTTTGGGACAAACAGCAGAAACATGCAAAGACGACTACAACCGTCAAAAAGTGTGCGCGAAGCACCTCCACAAAAATTATCAAAATTGGGGAACAGTATCAACTCTGCCAGGTAAAGTTAGCATAATATGAGTCTACCACAACTATGGACAATCATTTAAGAACGAAGCACTGAGCAGTCGGTCCATCCACCAATCAACAATCAATGGCTAGCTTTGTCACCGGACGAGGTGAGTTTGATGTACGACATGCAGAGGAAAAAAACAGCCCTCATCTCAAAGATGATAGCTAAAGACATGCTTCTCATTAGCTTTGTCAAAAGTGAGGGTTACTGTGGCATTTGTTGAACCCTTGTTTAACTTTCTGTGTGTGTGTGTGTGTGTGTGTGTGTGTGTGTGTGTGTGTGTGTGTGTGTGTGTGTGTGTGTGTGTGTGTGTGTGTGTGTGTGTGTGTGTGTGTGTGTGTGTGTGTGTGTGTGTGTGTGAGAGTACAGGGATGGGCGTGGTTGTCTTCAAAATAACTGAAATAATTTTCAACAAATATCAAATATCATTTTTGCTTGATGTGTTCACCCCTATTGTTTGTAAATTTACTCTGTCAGTCTATTCTGAGCATGAAACCGAGACAGTCCTTTCTGGAAGAGACATCCATCACTTGCTTTTTTCTTATTGGGATCCGGATGCTGTACAGATTGTAAGGTCCCTTGAGGAAAATTTGTGATTTGTAATATTGGGCTATATGAATACATTTACTTGAATATTGTATTACTTGATGGATGAGGAGGTGAATGTGCACCAACCAGTGTGATGATCTCGCTAAATGAAACCCCTGACTTAAAATTTGTATCCATCAGTCATGTTCACAGGAGGTCCATCTCCCTGTGATTAAAGTCAGTGCATCTCTTTTAAACATTATACACATTAGGGATGTATTCAATCGTTTTTTTTTCGGACCACAATGCAATGCCAAAGAGCAGCTTTTTGATGTGCTACATTTTGTATGTGCCTCTATGCTCCCTTATAAATGTGCCACTTCCTGTAGGCTACTGAAAGATGTATAATTAATGGAGCTGACCAGGTGCTTTCCAATCTTGTTCCTTGGTAAGTCCATGCATGTGCAGGGACCATTATACGCCAAGACAATACATATTACAACTGATCTTTCCCATATTTGAAAATACAAGATTGAACCTAATCTGCAGGTTAGCATGTACAGAGAACTGGAATTACCATATGTATTGCTATAATATTCACACGGCTTTGTGAGTCAAACTGAAGCAATTACCATAGAAATTACACAACTGAAGTCTTGGTTCTGTAAATCCTTGTGTATCAGACAGTTGGTTTCAAAGATGTATTTTTTGTTTGTTTGTTCTGTATATACTGTAAGTACATTGTATTAGTATTTAGGGTATGAACAAGGCCACATGCATTGGTGGGTAATAGATAAGAGCCTAAATGTTGCTTTAACAAATTTTACTGAAGCACATATGACAGAGCCAGATGTGATTGAGAGCAGTTTCAACATCCAAACAAACTGGCAAATGTTTGTGTTCATACGAGATGATTCTACAAACATTAACCACAACAAAACCTGCAGTTGAGCAACCTATAGAATTAACGTGAGACAGACAATTGTTGAAAACCCTTTGCGTTCAGTAAAATAAAATTCTCAACTTCAAACACATTAAAAAGAAAGGTGTCCTTTCAACATGAATCATCTTTTAGCTTTGTGCATTTTATCGTCCAGACAGCTTCAAACGATTGGTGGGCTGCCTCTCTGAAACTCCTTTTGAAAATATAAGACACCTCAGTTTTAGATGAATGGAAAGTCATTTTTGCAAAGTTTTAAAAATATGAAAAAAACTCAAGAGAAAACACACAATACACTGGATGCGTTATACAGTATAACTGCAAGTACTCAGCATTCGTATTAATGTGTTTATGAGAATTGCGATGTGATAAAAAATGAATAGCAAATTTGAAAAAGCAACACAGAAAAATAATTATCATCATGAAACAAACAAAACTGAGTTCAGCTATTTTGACTCGTTACTTTAAGAAAATGTTCACCCTAAAAAACATTAAAAGAAACATACAGGCACTTACACACAAACAGAGACAGGCCTGTCAGTTAGGTGCGCCCTATTGCTCTGGTGTTTCAGCGAATGACACTGGCTCAGTGCTGATTCAGTAGGACAGTAAAAACAGTCTATCACTAGGAGACAGCACATTCGCAGAAAAAAAAAAAAAAACTAAAGAGCTGAAAGCCTGGCCTCTCAGAGCTCTAAAGCCCAACAAACAAGGGTCGCTACTCTAAACACAAATGCTGATAGGAACAAAAAGTGAGAGCGAGATGTTCCTTCAAGTGGACCAGTAAAGCCTAACAACCACAAAAGTAATACAGCTATTTGTCAACAGGTCACAAATAGACTGGTTAACACAGAAGAGAAAGAGCTTCTACAAGACAAATGTCTTTATGTGGCATCGCATTTCATGTACACACTCCGTCTATCAAATGCATTCTGGTGATAAAAAGACACCTTGCGTGTTTTGCTGTGAGTCAGAAAAGTTTGTGCATTAAGAGCTTTCCTGTGGCCTTTTTAAAATACAGACTTTTTCTCAGACTTTGATGTTGAGCATTGTATCTCTTCAAAAGGCAGGACAGGGTTGATGTGAAGTATCTCACTGAAGTTTGGATTTTCAAAAAATGGACTCGTTACTTAAAACCTAAAACACAAGCTGGTTATCATTTAGTGTTCATAAGTTGGTGAGGATTTAATGGATTCTACATGAACAGATGTACCTGTGTTAAAGAATAAGCTTGTTAAATATGGGAACGGTGTTTCTGTGTGAGCTTCAACATTAACATCCTCCATCCAGCTAAATTGTCAGTCAGTCTTTTCAGTTGACTCATCACTTTGGGCCAGAGAGAAAAAACAACATCTGTTGGGTGACCGTGAACATTTATATATAGTTTTATGGTGCCATGGTATAGCTATGGCATATCTAAATGGCTTTGGTGATCTTTGGCTTTTCCTCTATAGGGCAATCAGAAAAAAAGAAAAGTTTTCATTTAAATACTTTATATCTACTAGATGGATTAATACAAAAATTTCCTAGTTGATAATCTAATGACTTTAAAGATCCCCTGATGTTTTCTCTTGCATCACAAACAGCTTGATGTACATTTTGTTTTGTTTTTAATGAAATGTCTCACCAGCTTGTGAATTAAATTCAGTGCACACATTCATGTCCCCATCCAGACCCTTTAACTTTCTATGTATGTTTTGATGAGAAAAAAAAAAGAAGAAAAGTGACAGCCCATTCATTAGTTTGTGAATTGCCATTTTCAAGACTTGAGTCTGGCATTTTCGCCGTCAGAAAGCAAAAACTTTCTGGAGCTAGAATTGATTATACTTGGACGTGCTGGAGAGGAGTGAGGGGTGGATCTGACTGAAAACCTAAGGACACTTCGCACCTATACGGGAAACTGACTGCAACCCAGGCATGTCAATTAAACCAGGCAACATGTATTGACTTTGTATTTCATAGGAGAAGATGACGCTTTTTGAATGATGGTCTATTGGAGCCAGAGGTTTTTTTAAAACCAGATCCCAGTGGCCCTCAGTGGTATTGCATATTTAATGCACTTCTGCACTGGCTTTACTTTTCAGACCCAGAGTGTGTACATTTTACCATCTATGGTCAAAACAAATGACATGCCTAACAGCTGCATCAGGTTTTTGTTGTCATTAGGAAATGTTAGCATATGCTAAATTATGATGGAAAACATAATGAAAATCTGCATGTTAACATTATAATTGTGGGCACATTAGCATAATGATGTTAGCCAGAGCATCACTGTGCAGCTTCACACAGCCGATCACATTGTAGACTCTTCCCCTCTTTTTTTTTTTTTAGTCGTGGTCATTATTCATGCCCAGACAACAGGTTGAGTGCTAAATCTCTCCTTCTTCCTTTTTCTTTTTGCACATAAAACAACAAATCTCTGCACTCCTGTTTCTCCCAGATAGGTTGCACTGCTAAATCCCAGCTGGTTAAACCTCAGTCGTGTCCTTAATCACTGTTTCAAAATAGCTGAACTCATGTTGTTCTCAGGTAAAAAAAATAAATCTGTTACATCAGCTAGCATAAATGGTAATTTGTTTTATTCTGGTTTATAAACGGGGCATTTAGATGTCAACCAAATAACTACTTCTGACAAAATAAAAATACAGCTTACTACCAGCACCTACAGTATATGGTGTGTTTGAGTATAAAGTTTGAGCAATACTCGTATTAAAATGAATGACTACAGAGAGAAAGGTGTGTTTTTAACTTTACTGCCACCGCAGCTCCTGACCGTTTATAAAGACAGATTTGTCATTCAATTTTCATATTTATGGAAAGAGCAGAGAGGACGGATGGCCAAATAGATGCGATTTCAGATTTATCTGGCTTAGCGGTCTCTTTCAGTTTGTAAGAGAATGAAATGGAGAGACAGTGCGCTCCATGCTCTTTTGTGTCATTCGAATGATAGCTAGAAGTGACGCAGGTGAGATTATTAAAAGACCTTCCTCCACATTACTGAAAAATAACATGAAGTAATAGAAGTTAAGCAGTGAATGACTTTTCCAATTATTGCAGTGTGAAAGGAGCTGGTCTTTAATAGTGCAGGCTTATGGTAAATTAGAGGTGCTATTCTCCCTGGAGGTAACAATGGAATGACTCGCCCTCTTTACTCCCTTCTTCCAGGCTGGGAGAATGAAAATAAGACGGGCATTGTACTGGCAGACAAAGAGCGGCCGCACCCCTTAGCTTTGGCTTAGCAGGGTTAGAGTGTGAGCGCTGCCATCTCACTATTACCCCTCTCTAAATTACTCCCTTCATCACTCGCTTTCATTAGGAGATTGATTAAATTGTGAAATTGGGAGTGTGATGGATGCATGAATGACTTCTCCAGTCACTCCCCTAGGCTTTGACAAGGACAATATCAAGGACCCCCCCCCCCGTTACTCCCTTTTCCTCCCTTGTCCCTTTATCCCCAGGATACCCAATCTGGGTAATTAGAGTAAAGAGTGTCGGAGACTTGTAGGAGAGAGAGATGCACAAGGAGCGGGGATAACAGTGGCACAAAATCTGCTGCTGCTGCACTTTTCCCAGCCATTACTGTCCCCCTCCCAATACCCACACACACACACACACACACACACACACACACACACACACACACACACACACACACACATGCACACGCACACACACAGAGACACACACACACACACACACACACACACGCACACACACAGAGAGACACGCACACACACAGAGAGAGAGACACACACACACACACACACACACACACACACACACACACACACACACACACACACACACACACACACACACACACACACACACACACACACACACACACACTTTCCAGCTGTCCACCTTTCATTGCCCACTTTCTCCCCCCTTCTCCTTCTTCTCACTTTCTAAATGCATCAGGCAGCAGTGAAGAGGAGAAATGCAGACTGGAGGGAAAATGGATGGAAGAAAGATGGAGAACAGGGAAAATATGGGAGGGAAAATGAAAGTGGTTGTGAACTGAGTGCATCAGCAGAACTGTGTAGCAGAACATTAGCCCTTTTGGCTGCAAACCTGGAAAACAGGAAGTGCAGAGAAATTGCCAGGACTTGTATGATTGGACATCCATCTGTCTGGTAGGACGGATCCATATTAAGAGAAAGTAGACAGATTTCCCCCCACTGACCTGCCACCTTTGTGGGATTCTATGCTAGTTGAGTAAATTTGTCTAGCATTGTCTTTGTCTGTTCATTCAGACCAACATCCAGTTACATCACGGCATAGACCTATTTCCAGTGGACGCAGCTGAAAAAGAAAGCTTACCATACATTCCTCAAATCCTACAGGGACAAATACTTTGGAGATATCATGAGGTAAACAGATGTCTAAGGACACAGATGTGAGCAGGAAGGCAAAGGAGAAGGTGTTCAGGTAGAGGAGGGAGCAGTATGCACTTTTGATGTTGACTGGAAGCCTGACAAAATGGGCTGCTTCCTGCCAAGCCGGCCTCTGCCAAGCACAGGCAGAAACTGAAGAGGGGCTGGACCTTGCCATGCTGCTGCTGGGTGTTTTGAAAAGTTGCACATTCACATGTACATGCAGGCAACACAAAGACACACTTTCTCTCCCGTGTGTACATACGCACACACACGCACACACATGCACACACACACACACACACACACACACACACACACACACACACACACACACACACACACACACACAGTTGCGACACAGCCTCTAAGTGTATGTCAGAATGTTTCCCAGGATGTTCTGGCTCCTACTAACCAAGCGAGGGATTCTGCTTGGCAAACTCAACCTCAGCGAGAGTCCAGCTGTCATCTTGACAAATGAACCTTGGAAGAGTGAGGTGGTGTGTGTGTGTGTGTGTGTGTGTGTGTGTGTGTGTGTGTGTGTGTGTGTGTGTGTGTGTGTGTGTGTGTGTGTGTGTGTGTGTGTGTGTGTGTGTGTGTGTGTGTGTGTGTGTATGTTTGTACAGCCATGCAAGTGTGTCTGCAGATCCACGCTTGTGCATTTTTGCTGGAGCATAGGCACGTGTATAATAAGGATGACATACAGATGGCTGGTGTGCATGAGAGCGAAAATTTTTCAAAAGCAACCGGCCTGTCATTCCTTGATTAATACGAATCAGAAAATGGATCAGAGCCACCAGAAGGTCAGTTTCTGTGAACCTCTTTCTATTTCTGGAAGTTATCAGGAAAACATTGCTGAAAATCTGGAACCGGACTAGCCCCCCCAGCAGCCGCTTGGCTCGATGCTGAGTCCACTTTATAGTGACACTGTCTGCACAGTAACCAGTACAAATCACATTATATAAAACAAGTGTTCTGCACCGACACAGATGAACCATAACATTGTCCCTTGTAGGCCGCAATGCAAGACACTGTGCAAAGAACTATGGATCACTCACATTATAGTTTTATGAATAATGTGGGTTGTTAAATCTTTTATAGAGCCTCAGGAGTAAATGTTCTTTTCTCTTGGAAATAAAGAGCAAATAAATACGTGTAAGGTGCCATCAGGGAGTGCTGGCCAGAAACACTCATAATGAGAAGCAATGAGAAACCTGCAAACTTTTTATCTGGTGCTAAAGTGTTTATCTTAGGAGCCGTTTCATTTTAAGATTAAGTAAGCCATTTCATTACACACTGAGAAATCTTATTACAAACATACACCGGCAGTGATGTATGCCTGCTTTTATCAGATCTTCATGTTTTCTGTGCTCTTTCTGTCTGTCTGTATGTGCGGTTGGGAGGGCTTTTACCAATATACAGGGACACGGTCACCACAGGACAATATCTATTATACTTCCATGAAAAGATTTTGAGTGAAGCCTTTCATTGTAAATAGGATCAGATTATTCTGGTGTAGGTCTCAATTTTGATTTCCCTCACAATTTACCTCGAGGGGAAAAAAAAGCCAAAGAGGGGGAAATGGAAAAATACAAGCACATTAAGTGAGATTAGAATTTTACATCACATGACTTGCATCAAAAGCGTTTCAATTCAATATAATGCCGAAGGACTTTTCCCCTCTGAATTACTCTTTTCTTCCATCCCATGCAGAAGCTGTTGTTTCATGATGAATCACATCTTATTTTGTTATGTGTCTCTCGGTCAAAAATTACCGATCAGAGTTGGAAGAAAAATATTACCTGATGGGACATCCGGCATGTCTGCATGTCTTTTGTCTGCCTGCATGACTTCCTCTGTGTCCTCCTCTTTGCTCTACTGTTAATCTGTCCCTCTGTCTGTCTGCCTACCAACCTGTCCTTTCTGTTTGACTGACCTTGTCTCATATCACCAACAATCACTGCCACCCTCACTTCATTACTGGTCCCCCACCTCCCTGTGTCCCCTTACGAATATCTTTTCTTTCAATTTCACTGCACATTATTTTTTTATGTCTTCAGAGAAATAGGGATTCTTGGCTCTCCTTCATCCTACTGATCCACAGGGTCGCCGAGGCCAACCTCCAGGGGACCAGACATAGGCTGTTTGTTAAGCTGTTATTTATCTCCTTCATAAAGTCCTTCTCATCTCCTATTAAAGAGCCCAGAACTGTTGCCCTTGACTAACACATAACTCTTGTGTCTTTTGGTAAGATGATTTACTGTTTAATTTAACACCAACTGAACCCAGAGGGAGCCCGCCTGGTGCTGCCTGATGTCATATCAGAGAGGAATGTGTTTTGGGGGGGATTTGTGAACATGTGTGTGTTTATCTGTGTGTGTGTGTGTGTCTCTCTCTCTCTCTCTCTCTCTCTCTCTCTCTCTCTCTCTCTCTCTCTCTTTAGTCTGTGCTTATGTATATGAGTGAGTGGGTGGTTGAGGTGTTTTTTTTTCCCTGTAAAGCCTTAGTAGTAGCAGCTCTGGGGCTAGTTGTGTGCATCAAGGCCACGGCTGGAAATGTTTTCTCTTGAAAAATAAACCCTTGCTGGGTATGCCTGATGAACATGTTTACCTTGACTTCACGCCACTAATTTCAAAATAATGAGATTAAACAGTGAAAATTACATTTCGGTCTCACTTCTCTGAACACAGGAGGAAACAAAGACCAAATGCTGTTGACAACAGCTTTTAAATGAACGTAGTAACAATTAGTTTCTCTAATAAACACAAGGAGATTGTTGAAGACTCCTTTTCCTGGGGCTCATAAATGTAATTACATTGATCTCACTAATTTCACTAGAGGAGAGGAAGTTTAGAGGGTACATGCCAAGACAAGACTGTACACAGAATAGGAGGTTTCCTTAGTGAGTTGTATTGGAAAACAGCAGGGAATTGTTAAGGAGAAACAAGAATCAGTACTGAGCTTACAGAAATAGAGCTGTTAAGGAAACTTTAACACGATTCTCATTCTATTTCATGATTGCCCTCGCCACCTCTTTGCGTGAGATATTAATGTACCTTCAGGTGCTGACTTCTTCTCTTAAATACTCGAGTCTCATGCTACTCAGAAGATGGTCAAATTGCTTTTATGGTGAAATGTTTCATTAATGATCTGACCTCTTAAAAAAAGACAGGTGCGAGCATGTTCTTCCATCACTAAGCCTCCATTAGAAAGAGTAACAATGTAAAGCACTTTTGACTTTGTCTGCTGTTTTACTTATGCCATCATAACTCTGTGCTGGCTGTGCAGCTTCAACCCAGCAGTCATCAGAGCAGACATTTTTCTTTTTTTTTTTTTTATAAATGAAGTCATTACATCTGAATACTTCTGTTTTAAAACCTGCATGCCCAAGGCTGATGCACATGTGCACATATGGAACAGTTAATATTTGAGTTCATTTTAAGACTGAATATGTTATTTGAGAGACAATAAGAAAATATGTCTACAGCCACACTAAAAACAATGGTGGTTTGAACTAAGTCTAACTCACCTCAATTAAATGTGCTACTATGCTAATATTTGCTAATTAAATAGCAATGTAATGTACTTCTGATAGGTTTTCCGTTGTGAGGCAAAGTAGTGGATCAATTACTGGATAAAAGTTATTATAATTTATCCTGTGGGGGAGGGGGACGGCATAAATGCCTGACAAAACATCATGGGAATTCAGCCAGTAGTTCTAGATACTGTTAACTAAAATCCAAAAATAACAACCTGCCGTTGGTGTTAGAGAGAAGTCAGAAGATCACCAAAATCAATACGCTTCACTCTCTGACTCTCTGGGGATTATACATGACTGTCCAGAATTTCATGGTAATCTATCCAGCAGTAGATATAACAGATATTTAGTCTGGACCAAAATGGTGGACCAATCAACAGACAAGCAGACAGGCTGACCAACTGAGCCATCCACAGAGCAATTCTCTAAAGAGCATGGCTCAACAAGAGGATCAGAAAATATCAAACTTGTATTTTTAGCTGAATGATCTGTCATGTCACCAAACTCTGGATATTTGTGCTGGAAGACATTTCACAGTTGGGGTTTGGAAAGGAAATACCTTGTGTGAATTCTTCAGGAGGTGAAATCGAACCAAAAAGCCAAGAGTTTAGAACAAGCCAAGATATGTTTCACCAAGTAAAAACAAAGAGCAAATGAAATGCTGACATGACTGTCTGCTCTCCCCACCAAGACTGGACGGGGGTTTCTCCCTCCTTTTCCTTCCACTTAATACTCAGCAGGAGGTTCACTCTTATCTGAAACAAGTTTATTGTTTCTTTCTTTTCTTCCCCGGCTTGATAGACTTTATATAATTTGTGCGGATAGTCAGTGTGTGTTGAAATTGTCTGGCAGCCTAGAAAAGGAGCGCACAAGAGCATTAAAAGAGTACAAGACAAATCACAGTGCTCAAACAAGAAATGCTTGAATATATATACAGCAGTGTACAGCCTGTGCAGTTCGTGTGTTTGATGGAATTAATGGTGCCACATATTTGAATGTTTTCACAGCCTGAATTTATTTTTGCCCAGAAAATGAGTTCTGCCATTTCAACATTCATAAAGCGTTCCATACGGGCACCGATGTGGTTTCCTAGTGACCGAGCTCTGGATCGGACTGTGATCCTTAAATACTCACATCCCTGTGTCTCATCATCCTGCGGTTTCTCTGGTGGACTAGGTTAAAAAACAAAACAAGATGGAGTCCTATTTTTCTGGCTTTGCTTTTCTTCTCTTTGTTCAGGGATAAAGCAGAAATGCAACCAAACAAAATCCCAAACAATGAGCATATACAAAGGAAACAACATGGCACATGCGCTCTACTGATCCTTTGTTTGCTGTCTGTGTAGGACAAGTAATTTCTCTCTGTGCCTGCGTATGCATGTGTATGTTTGTTTGTCATTGAGTGTGTGTGTGTGTGTGTGTGTGTGTGTGAGTGTGTCTGTATGAGCATATGTCTCAGCAGGAGGGAGGGGAAAGAGATGAAGGGGGCAGACTGGAGCAGTGCAGTGCTGGTGTTGGCCGGGTGGTGGGGTGGCAGATGCCAGAAGGCTTCATTAGACTCAAGGGAAGAGGCCGCTAACAGCAGTTCTCCAGGAAGTCTATCAGACCTAAACACAAACACAGACATGCCTCTGATCCTGATCTAGCCCTACATTGCTCATCTCCTTTTCCCTCTGCTTCCTCTATCTTTGCCAACCCCCCCAAAAAAAAATCTCCAATGCAATCAGCTCCTGCTCACTTGTACAATATGTTGCTTATTGTTCCTCGTTTTCTTTCACATTATTTCTGTCTTTCTGCTGTTTTTGTTGTTGCTGTGTCTGTCAGTGAAGCAGAGCAGTCATTAATCACTGGTAAATGTACGCAGAGAAAGCAGACACCTCGGGGGGAGTTCTCTCATCCTGCTCGAAAAACACTTCTCTCAACGTGCTCCATGGAGAGGGATGTAGAAAATGGAGCACAGGTGCTGCAGCGAGTGCAATAAACACAATCAGATGCACTGCAACACACACCGAATCAGACACAAATGGCGATATTTTGTGAACGGTTTAACATGCAGGCTGTACAACTACTACCAGGAAATAAATACCGAACATATTACTGACACAAATGACACATTTTAAAAGTATATGGTAAAAGTTTTTCCTGTCATATCAGTCAGTGAAGGGCTTCAGACAAGTACCCATTCATTTGGCTTCGAGTTCTCACTTCTACTGTTTATCTCCAAGGTATTCCTGTCAATATAATGTTTTGTGATTATTGAGGGATGCAACCGCAGTTTATCAGAATATCTGGCTTTTCTGTCTCAAGGACAGCCAACAGAAAAAAAATCTCTCAAAAGAAATATCATCCAATAAAAACAACAGTTTAGCTGAAATTGCAATTTTTGTTTTACATCCCCGAGTCCAGCTCGCAAAAATAAATGTCTTCTCTCTCAAAATAATATCTCTGTTAAACAAAACACTAAAATATTATCCAGAGCAGAGGAGGTTTAGAAATGGATCAACAAAGTGAGAGATACTGAAAAGGGAGAAAGAAGACTGAGGACAATGATAAATTTGTTTTATCCGATAGGTAAACAATTGAAGGAAAAGAGATGATGAGAAAAAGATGAAAGGGGGCTAACGATGTGAGAGATCGTTTTTGTGCCTACTTTAGATGTCTAAATACACCTCAGCCAATCCTGTGTGTGGAAAAAGATAACTACCAGGGTTTAAAGTCACATTTTATGCTTGTTAGCCTTAGTTTAACATTTTGGAAAATGTGCTTATTCACCGTTTTGTCAAGAGTTAACGACCAGCCTACCTTGGCATAACGACAGCATAAAGAGACAGCTGGCATGGCTACATCCAAAGGTAACAACATCTGCAGGCTAGCATCTACAAAGCTTGCTGATTCACACATTATCCTGTATGTTCTTGTTTAGTTTTGCGGTAGTTTAATCTGTTTTCAGACTTAACGCTAAGATAAGATAGTTGTCTTTGGCTGTAGTTTAAATTCTTATTGGACGGCATAATCTATCTTCTCATCTCACGTTTTGGTAAGAAAGCAAATCATTTCCCAAAAGGTTCTTCTGTCGTTTAAATGTTTCTAATTCCTCAGTCTGTTAACTGTTTAAATAGCTTTGGATAAATATGTGTCTTTTCATTGTGGTACCATAAGCCCACCTTTTTTCAAGAAGACAACAGTCAGCCAAGAGTGCAATGAAAAAGACATTTTACTGGACAATTTTTTTTCATAAACATCTTAAACCTCATTTAAATTGTTGTTCCATCAGGGTTTTGTTAATTTTAAAAAAAAAATTTTTTTTTGCTGAGTCGTTATAATGGTGGGATTGGGTGGAGGTGTGGTGGGGCTGTGGGATGGTTACGTTGAGTCTTTATTTACCCGAGCAAAAGAAATCAATGCCTCTCTGCCGTAGGAAAAGTGTGTGGATCAATGGAAGGTTTCAAAAAGCCTCTGTGAAAAATCAATGTCCCTTACATGCTATTGATGGCTGTTTGGCCATGGAAGAAAGAGAACAACAAAGACCACCTGTTTATTGTGAAAAATTACGCCACTCACTCTTGTTTTAGTCTTTCTGGATCTCTTCCTATTACATTCTTGTGTTTCTGTATCCTTTCCATTGCCTTTTTTTTGTTAGTCTTGTCTTTTTGTTTAAAGTTATGCCACACTCATTCCCTTCTGTTGTAAGCACAGTACTTCTGTCTATTATCTGCAAAGACAGAAGAGCTACATTCAGCCTAACAAGTCTTTGGCACTAGAGGCTGATAAGGTCTAATATTAAGCCACAGAGCACACAACATCTTGATGTACAGAAGAGAGCGTGGCGTTCTGAAGGCAATTATTTCAGCATTGCTATTAATAAATTGCAGTCAATAACATTCCACTAAACTCTGACACTGCCTTGGCTGAGAGGTGGATTGGAGTACAGTTCTGCCAAGGCTTTACTTTAGCAGTCAACATTTCCCTTGAGCCATGTCAGGCAGTGTGCTCGGAGACCAGACAGTAGGGCCTCTGTCCTGACACCTGCCCGATCTTGTGCTGGCCTGATCAAAGTGACAGTGCTGCAGACCTGCAGAGATGCAGGTGAGGGCTGCTGTCACCCCACCTGTCCAACTGATGGCAACTTGGTCAGGACAGGGAGAAAAGCAGCGGGATGGCGGGGAAGGCCGCTGTCAGCGTGTCACTCAGTGCTGTGGTGGATGACAGAACAGCCCATTAGGAAAGGAACTGACTTCACAGGCCATTAGAGGAAGCATCACACAGCCACAGCACATGGAGCACTGAGTAACGGCACAATTGAAGGGAGACAAGAAGACTGCAGGCTCCGCATTGCAACATGTTTGATATAATAATGAAAAATATTAAAATGAGCATATCAAATGTGAGAGTGAAAACTAAAACTTAATATTCTGTCTTTTAGAACACTGAAGTAAAAAAAATATGTATCTTTGAATGGATTTTTTGTTGTTTTGATTGAGGGAAAGGAAACAGATACACAAAACCCTCAATTCTCAACAGAGGAGAAAAAAGGTCATTAAAATGGACTAAACACATAAACAATAACTATGGTAAAATAATCCCCATGCCATCCACCCCTGTCTGCTTGTTAAATTCTATAGTTCCTGGTGTGGCCTTTCCTGCCCTCCAGTCATCATTAAAGAGAAAGACGGGAGCCTGTGAGCCCAACAGAGGCATCAACACGCATCACTTCTCCTCTGCTCTGAACGCTCAACTCTCAGCAATCCACCAGCCCCTGACGGACCTATTTACTGCACAAAGTGGATTGTGTTTGGCTGCACACTATACTTCCAAATGCTCCTTTGATACCCTCTCTCTCTCCCTCCCAGCCGCATCTCCTCCGTCTCTCTCTGATTCGGACCAGCTCACGGAAACAGCCCAACTGTCTGCCGGTTTTATTGCTGGTGCAGCACTACTGAAGGGCTCAGCGGGCTCAGATGAGAACGCCACACTGTGCCAGGCTGATGGGACACACTCCAGCTGTAAAGGCACTCCAACTCCAAAACACAGACTTACAAACTCTCTCCTCTTTGACTCGATGTTTATGTTTCACTATAAAAAAAAATATATAAAAAAAAGTTTCCTTCAAGTAGCTCCCCAGGCTTTTCCCTGGGGACTAGATGAAACCTGGTTGAAAAACAAAGAACAGAAACAAAAGAAAAAAAAATGCTTCTTTTGCACGATTTAAAACCCCAAAGAGATAAACTGAGAGTTTTGTAAACAGCGAGGGAAAGCTGATGGCTAGATATTCCAGATAGAGAGAGAGGGAAAGAAAGAGCATGGAAAGAGGCAGCAGACTCCTGGAATGTTTTTTTGATGAATTACAGTGCACACCATAAGCTCACAGTCTAGAGCTTTGCTATGAGACAGACAAACCACGCGCCCTGTGGTGACAGAATCTCTGAATTTTAAGTACTCTGCGACTCAAGGCTTTGCACAAGAAAACATTTACACAAACATATATTTTTCCATGATTTCAGTCCTATGACAGGTTTACAGCCCCGACCTCCAACCTTCAACATGCCGTGCTTAGTGTTTATATTGTCCATATCAAAATGCAGTTTTGCAGGAAAGAAATTCATTTTAGCTGATGTTGCCACATTCAGATCATGAATGCCAAATGAGGACACACGTTGAGGCTTTACTGTGTGTATATTTCTAGTTCTTTAGAAATTGTTACACATAGGGAATAGGGGTTGCATCGGTATACTATGCTATCAAAATCTATGGTTATTATAACATGCACAAGTGCTTATTACTGGTATTGAAAATAAATGCAATGTGTGAAGATAATCGCCTGTGCGTTGCAACTTTCCTTTTTCCACGGCTGCCTTTCAGACTCAGCAATGGGCGCCACACACAAATACAAAAAGAAACTGATAATATCATCATCATCACCCCCGAAAAAGCGATTTAAAAACAACTTGGGATAACTTTGGACATCTTAAAAATAAACGTAGGGTTGTCCGCAAGGACCGATATACAGTTAGCAAAAAAATGTGGACGTAGTGTGAAGGAGGACACACAACAAACATCTTCATGAATCCCTCCGCGCAGATTAAAGTATGTGTTCCGTTTATAACTTTACCTCTGATTTCTTTTACGTGCTAAGCCTATATCTCTTTATTAGGGCAAAGGGAATGAGAAACTGTCCTGGTCCTTTGGGTTTGAGAATAGCAGCCTTTCATATTTTCTCATTACATCTCTCAAGAGACTCCTGTAAAGATGCTGTAACAAGTTGTTTTGATATAAAAGAGATATGAAATAAAACTGAACCTTGTGCAACCTTTCTAAAATGGACTGATATAGAAACTAAAGGATGCATAAAGTGAGAGAAACAACAATTTATTTCACTGTGAACTCGATGGACCTCACACAGTGGGAGAGTTCACTGAATAGCTGCTCTGAGGGCTGATCTGTCTCTAAAGGGAGAACTTCTCAGGGTCAGTCAGGGCTGTTTAAATACACACAAATTTTGTAGCCACAATTGCATCAGGGGAACACAACATAATCATCTGCAAGGATGTGGAGAACAAACTATGCAAATCTGTTCTTTATTACTTTCCATTACACATGTCCCCCAATCATCTGTGAAGTGCCCTCCAGAAATCCCCGCAGTAAATTCAGAACAAATCAGCGATGAGGCCAATCAAATTTGTCACTTACACTGACGAGCATCTGAGGGAACGGTCCTCGAGAATTTTCTGCCACGTTGATTGGTGGGATCACCCAGTCCCTCTTCTGCCGCCGTAGACCCTTCGTGTTATTGAGGCCGGACCCTGAGAACATGATGACAGGAGGTGATGCTTGGATCGTCTCCTTCTTCTCTTTCCTCTCAGCGACTTTCCCCTCTTCTTTTGTGACCTTAAAGACAACACAAGGCTTTATTTAGGAGGCTGGATATGCTGTTAATGATAACAGGAACTGATGTAATGCCTGAGTCTCTTCACTCTCAAAGCAGGACAACAAGAAGAACATTTTTATATTGTTAATCAGGTCAAGCAGCTACATTTAAAATCCCTGTAAATTGTGACTTCCTGTCAATTTTTTAGCAGTTGGGTAATTGTGCTCGAGAAGTATCAAGGTCTTTTGAAACAGTAAGCAGTTAGCTGTGTGTAAAGCACTTGACAATGTCAAGTGGTCAAACTTTGTATATGGTTGGCCTGCCTAGGGTTCAGTGTAGTGCTTTCTTTGGCGGCTCTGGTCAATGGTTACCATTATTAGCTTCGAAGGCAGTGGCAAAAACAGATATTGGTGCCCCCAATGCTTCACTGTTTGAAAGCCCTCTGAATATATAATGTGCTGTAATGTAGAGAGAAGGATATGTGACAGTGTCTGAATGAAAATCAGTTTGTGCCGTCTTTCTTTTGTTATTGTGGTACACAGATGTAGCCTATGTATCTTATTTCATATATATTTATTAAAAACAAAAAAGGTAGATACATGCAAACATATTGTTTGTTTGTGTAACCTAAATATTTCTATAGAGAATACATGATGTTGCTAAGGCAACAAAGTGCACAATGGACATCTCGTATATTGAATTTGAAAGACCTGATTGACCCACTCACACACACACATTTGTTCATCCTTTCATTGAAACGGTCTCTGAATAACCCATTCATTTGTTAACTAGCGGTTAGTCTTTCTGCTCATGATTAGAGATAAGGAGGTTCGGCAACAGAGCAAGATCATTCACACAAGTCTCTGCTTCCAGAACTGCTAAAGTAGTATGATACTAGCAGAGCAGGTACAGGTACATAAAGTGTGAACATACGTTGTATTAGGTGAATATACATTTTTTTTTAATGATATCTTGAGCCTTTGGGAAGTGCACATTTACTGTATGAAGTATGCCATATATGAGCAACAATTTGTGCAATCATGCATCATAGCTGTGCAGGATAGAGTTGGTGTAAAGTATCTGAATTCCTGTACGTATATGTATGTGTGCATATGCGAAAGAGACCATAAACTTTCGACTTTGTCATTTACAGCGGGTATAAAAAGCCTATTAACAGAGAGCATGTCTCTAGGTTTGATTTATAGCCTTTCTCAGCAGACAATGACAGCTGAGTCACAGACACACACTTCAATCATACTGCATGCTCCCATCATGCAGCTCCCTCAGTCACGCCTTGCAGGCAGAGAGAAATGACCACCACAAACCTGTCTTTTTGAAAGATGCTCAACTAAGGAACTTGAAAGGAGCCCATTTTCAATCTCCTCATGAACATTAACTCACCCATGAGTCAGAACAGCTACATCAAATGCTGAAGCTTTGAATTGCATCACTGATCTAAATCAGCGTCCTTATGGTGAAATACTGCAAAACATATTGATGGCGAAAGGTGTACAAAGAATGTGAATCATTACAAAAGCTTCCAACATGGGTACAAACAAACAAAAGTAATTGCAAGTACAGTGAGAGATTTTAAAATGTGTATCCCTGAGGTAGTTAAGACACCCACGGTAGCTCCTTATGTTCAAGTATAAGCCTACATTTCAGTGCCAAGGTTACGTAGTATCCACACTACTACATGTTTCAGTGGCTTAAAGTAAATGTGCTTTAGACAGTGTAGAGATCCAGAGGTTATATTTAGGTGAATATCTGGAGAGTTGTTCAACAGTAAGCTCACCAACATATCTCAGGGTTACAAGCAAACATGTCAAGAATTCAGTCATGAACATCATTGCTGAAGCTATGCATCAGTTGCACTCTCTTCTCTCAATCACGTTCCCCTGAGCTATCCCTTGCTCCCATGCCCCCCCCCCTCCCTCCCACCCTTCCTGCCCCGTTCTCACAGTGTCATTGTTTTTCTCTGTCTCTCCTTCCAGTCAGTAGGTCCTGACAGCTTGTCTCAATAACAGTGATTCCTCATGCGCTGGGCTGTGTTAGGCTGATGGAGTACCAGCAGGTAAAACAACTGTGCAAAGTTTCACCCACCGAACACTGTTACGGCCCTGACAAATTCCCAGTTCATGTCTTTGTCATGTCTCCAGGATCATGAATGGTGAGAGTAGATTAATTCAGTCAGCCTAAATATATAGAGGGTGGTTACTATAAAGCCAAAAGTCAAATAGTTTTGAAAAGAGAAAGTAAATTATCAAACTGAAAGTATAAAATCAATTATAAAATAGAGAAGGGGTTAGAAAGACTAATGAATAAATTAATAATCTTAGTCAACCTTAAAGATCTACACATCATTTTGCACTTATAGGAAGAGTCGATGGTGGACACAAGTCAATTTCCAGTTGTCCAGTGTCAGTATTTTGCTGCTTAGAGTTTTAGAAACACAAGAATGAGACACTCCTAAGATCTGGTAAAGCAATGATTGATGTATACTGTATATTCACCAATATGGCAGCAGCTTTGTCTGTGTATTAATACTAAAACAAGGATAGCAGCATCAACAGTAGTTAGGTACCCACAATAAAACAAAGTACACTGTATTTACTCAAATATTATCTTTACAAGGGTATATTAAAACATTTATTATTATTTATCTGCTTATTGGCTAAGGGAGTTTGTAGCCTACAGTCCCGAGTTACAGAGATTGTGAGGTGATGCAAGACAGGGTGTGGGGACAAAACAAAACAATTGAAAACCACTCACCAGAGATGACAGAGAAAATGA
Organism: Brachyistius frenatus; assembly: GCF_029030835.1. Classification (NCBI taxonomy): domain Eukaryota; kingdom Metazoa; phylum Chordata; class Actinopteri; family Embiotocidae; genus Brachyistius; species Brachyistius frenatus. The sequence continues at coordinate 611,538 of NW_027210605.1, read as the reverse complement.
TTTCATTACAGTAGAGGAAACAGTGCAGGCAGAGGGTGGAGAATTTATGTCCATGTTAAATTTCTGTATGCCTGGAAATGTGTCGGTGTGTCTATTCGTGTATTTACACGGATCCGAGTGTGGATGGGAGGGTGTTCATGTCAGGGTACAAGAAAAATCTCGGCTTTTGAATTTAGGAGACTGAAAATAAGAGGTTCAATCACCATGCATTTACATACAAAGAGGGTAGTGTTGTTAATACCTTTTCCAGTTTTTCATTTTATATGGCTTCTGTGAAATACATATCCTTACAGTTCCTCCCCAGCAGTTGACATTTGAGTGTAAAAATAAAATACAACACAGGAGCAGGCTGCAGTCTTGGAAGATGGCAATGGCCTCTGGCACATATTGAAAGTTGAAGGTCCTGTACGAAGCAGTCTATAAAAAGTGTTTTCTCTTTGTCTCTCACTGTTTGTTCTTGCTTGGTCAAGGTCCCTCAGAGGGTTGGCTTGTATCTGCCAGCGGAAACAATGCTTTCAAGGCTGACTTCATTAGATGGACGCCCAGGAAAAAAAAGCTTTTAAGGCTGCTTTAAAGAAAATGTGTCAAGCAACCCAGCATATGGTGTGTATGGGTTTGTGTGTGTGTGGGTAGGTGTGTGGGGTGTGGAGGGGCAAAGGCTAAGGTGTCATATTCCGTTTCATCAACCGAGTGCTTTGTTTCAGACATCTTGCACGATGCAATCCAGGGCACTTAAAGTAACTTGGCAAAAGGACAGGTTGTTACACAGGTAAAGAAACGTGGTGTAAGAGGAGCTCATATGTTAAATTGAAAGGAAAACAGGATGTGCTTCTCCACCTGGGCAGAATGGACAAGTCTTTAATCTATAGTTTACAGAATTTGCGCTTTCAAACCTGCATTAACATATTTTTTTTTTTATGGGCAGCAGATAACAGCTGTAAACAACTCTGACCATATTTTGAGTTCTTATGGCCATTGTGTTAGGCCATTCAGCAATATCAGCATTCTTTTGGGGTCAAATTTGTGTCCAATAATGTTGGTAAGTCCGATATTGACTCTCTTTTTAGCTCTTATTTTTGGTCGACACCACCTTTTGATGGCAATCTGCATGGACCCTCAGTTTCCTAGCTAAATGCTTCACTTTACAAAATGTTCACTGGTTTGTAGCCAAGTTTGTATACTGGATAGGCAGTATTTATAAAAAAAAATGTCTGCTAAAAACATCAGCCTGCATCTAAAAACAATGCTGATGAGAGTAGTTTCAACTTAAATAAATATTTTATCTGGTATCGTAACCTAATATGTTGAAGAAATCCTGAACTTTTTTCAACTCAAGATGGTGTTTAAATAGACATAATCATCTTTTTGTCACAATTCTCACAAAATGTGGTTTAAAGTAGTTTTTATAAATATGTAAAGACAAAAAATAACATACAATAATTTAAACAAATCTAAAGGGCGCAAATAACCATTTTGAGATGCACTAAAACAGAGAAGTGTATAATAAAAATGTTCAGTAGGATTCAATAAAATATCTCATCTAACTATAAACCTCTCCCAAAAGCTCAATCATACGAATAAAATCTAGCTTTACAATGTATATACAATATATATATATATATATACAGTCCCTAGTTACCACTTGAGGTATGGCAGCATATCCACGTTTGACCTCTAGGGGAGCTATAACTCCTGTAACAGACAAAATCCTGATCATACTCTTGATGTAGTTGATGTAGTGAAAGTAGTTCTTTCTCTTCATTATGGTCCAAGAAACACCAACACTCTACCTTGTCCACTTGTTACCAGTCTTTACAAGTAACAGACTAGCCCCCCAAAACACATGTTGCCATATTCCATGTGTGCTGTGCTGTGTGATACATTCACTGAAACATGCACCTGATCCGCTGCAGTCAGTCCATATTCAAAAGACTAACCTCTGCCAAGCATAACATGCCTGTGTGCGCAAACAGGGTTTGTCAGCAGAGCGAGATGAGACAGATGTGAGCTGGTTCTGGACAAATGTATTCTTTTTCTTCAGAGAGAGGAAGGCTTAGTGAGGTTGACTGCAGGGGATGGTTGCCCCACATCCCACCAGTGCGATGAGGGGAGGCAGAGGTGGAACGAGACATGTTTGGGATGGATTGAGGGGGATGAGGAATAGTTGTCAGAAGCAGATGTGACCCCCTCCACCCCCCCCGCCCAAACCCCCTCCCCCTGCCTAAATAAGTCATGCTCCAGATCCTTTTATCTACACATGCTAACAGGTACTAGTGAGTTCCCTGAGGATAAATGTAGAGAGAAAAGGATGGAGGAAAAAACAAAGAGACAGAGCTGTGCCCATCACTGCTGCAAAAGGCTTAAGTGGGCTTTTCTCTTGCCATGGTGTAATGCTGATCAAACCCTGCAGCTCCGGTTTGCTCCTCCTTATTCACACTCACAGATAGAGAAAAAGTACAGGAAGGTGATGAAATTGATTAAAGGAGCAGGTTAAGCGGAGATGTCTCTGCACTTATCCAAACTTTTATGAAAGATGGAGGGTAAGGAGCAGAAGCAAAATTGTAGTTAGATATCAGAATCTTTAATATCAGCCTTATAGATTCTAGAAATTCAAAGGTTGTGCTATTTCTTTTAATCCAACACAGAGAAGGCAGACATTCCGTTCGCCTGCAGCCCTGCACAGATTAAACCTCAAGGCTCCTAATATACAGACACTTTATGCCCTGAACAAAGACACAACCACACATCGACCTTTGACAGCAATGAAAATTTAACGCAAAATTAGCACAATTTACACTTGATCCAACATAAAACAACATTCTCGCACAGTTACCAGACACACATGCTTATGCACACTAGCGTTATGTGAACAGGAGTCACTGAGTGTGAAATGGATGCGCCCCCCCAGCCCTGGTGCCATCAGCCTTAGCCAGCTGGCGGTGGTCCCAGCTCTCCCCCTCCACGCCACTGCCTCCCTGAAACCCTGCACGCTTTGATATCAGCCAGCCCCTGGCGACCCAGACATCTGGAAGTTATTATTCAACAGAGCACACCACAAAGCGCCATTTCCATAATGAAACATCACATTTTGTTTCAGCGCCCTGCTTTCTCCTGCTGCTCTCATACATGTATGGTGCAACTTGTAGCATAATTCTGACTTCTGACCATGTCTAGCTCTTTCATTGTTTGTCTGTCTATTCATGCTTCCTCAACAGCTCCTTATAAGTTGACTCAATGGAAAATAAATTAAAACAGTCAGTTGACCTTAAACTATCTGTAGTTTCATACTGAAGCTCATACCAGACATCTAGTGGATCACTGAAACTGACTTGAATTATAAAAGTGTGAAAATAAAAAACAACGTAGTCAGAGCCAGAACAACATACTTGTCCTTACACCTACATCCATAGATCCTTTGTTGCTAATGTCTCACTGTCTACTGTTGTATATGATTCTATGACTTTTTTCTCTTCTGTTTTCTGCCTGTGTACACAACAGAGCAAACCCACCTGAAAACTTATTTATTTGTTAGTATTAAAAGGTCTGGAAATCTTAATAGCCGAAAAACTACTTAGAAGACTCAGAAAACATCAGACCTCCAGTCATTCAAAGACTGCTGGCATCAGAGACATTTTTTTTAAATTAATTTTATTTTCATATTTTGCTGAAAACAATATAAAAAAGTTTACTGTTTATTGTCAAGTTAATATTAGCTCAAGAAAAATGACCTCTGAAGTTGATCAAAATGAGAAGATCTCTCTAGTTACAGATGGACCTGTAACAGTGACAGACTTAGCATCCTGGCCTCTTATGAGATACAACCACCCATGACTACAAACTGGAGTGAGGTAAGTAATGAATGTCCGTTTCAACATTTCCAACTTTCCAATTAAATTTTGTTCTATTTGTTGATACACTTACTAGTATTAGGGGATGAAAGGCAGTCAAATAAAGCAGTAAACACAGCACTTACTTACTTAACTTGATATGGTATACACTTGCCTATTTACACATCAGCAGACATATGGCAGCATTAGAATTTATTTGGTGTTTCTGGCGAATGTGCATGCAGTATTCACCCTGGGTTTTTTTGGCTCTATTTTGGGTCTTCACCAACTCTCCAGAGAAGTACAGTATATCTAACTAGTAGATGCCTAATACTCCATTAATTTGGCCAGCTAGCAACTAACTTTACTTGTTTGCTGCCACTGGGCAGGGGGTTTAAAGCTTTTTTTTTTTCTGCAAAAAATAGCTGTAAACAACATGTGAATCCCAAAAAAACAAAATAATGAGCTGAAAGAAGCCAGAAATTGAGCAACAATTCTCTGTGGCCACTAAACCAACACCATTCACATTGTTGACAGTCTATTTAAAAAGCACTACAAAGTGTCTATAATATTGTTTGGGACTTTCTTTGGCTGGGGAGTGAGAACTGCTTACTACCTAAACCTAACTGTGCCTGTCAAGGCTAACTAGATCCTTGCCAGTCATTATATCTTGTAAGTGACATGTTTGTCTCAGTTAGATTTGGTCTCATCAGGAACGTATTGGCCAATGACTGTGTGAAATGTCTAGAATGGCACTGAGTTAGTGAACACAGTCTCCATTTCATTTGTGTTGTCATTGCCTCATTTGATTAACACCCGTGTTCAAATTGACCATCAGACCCGGCCTCGTGGTTCTGTAGTCGTGGGGACAGTTAAACTTAGGCTGCTCAGTCTTTGCCTGACCTCTGACAGCTTTTAAATAGAGAAGGAAGAGCAGAGGACCCCTGGGGTATCCAAGGCACAGGATGTTTTCCAATAACAGCTTATGGCTGAGGGGAAACGTACCCTCCCCCCTGTGGCAGTGTGATTCTATCACTTTTAACCATGTGCTACTGCAACTTCTTTCTACTCCAATCTCCCCCCTCTCTCTCGTTCTCTAAAACCCCCAAGGAGTTTTGACCTGATTCTTGGCTGTTACCATCACCAGACCACTGGAGAAAATGTGATAGGAAGAAGAAACTCTGGGAAGATAATTGAAAATTTAAGCATGATATTTGTGTGTGCCTGCGCTCGTACTCACCTCATTTTCATTTCGCTGAGGTGTTGGTAGGTCAATCAGTGCCAGTTGGACCACAGTCTCCCACACTTGTGTGTGTGGACCGCTCGCTGTCAGTTTGAACTGGACCGGTTCATCCAGGCTGGCTCCCTCTCCCCGGGCAAAGATGGATCCATCTGTCCGCACACTGAAGTTGGGGTCACTGCTCTGGAAAACCACAGCTTCATTTCCCGTGCAGTCATCAAACTTCACTGTAGACAAGAGAATGGAAAAGATTTTAACATACAGTTCGTTAAATCAGTTACAACGAAGAAAAGAAAATCAGCAAAAATTATGGCAGGTAGGTATGCAGTGGATGCTGTTCTAACTCAAAAAATATGCAAACACACGCACAGTACACCTGCAGTGCACACATCTCAGCAGGACGTAAATAGTCGAGTGACTACCCTTCAGAAAGACTGTATGATTGTGCCCAGTTTGCGCTGCTGCATCTTGCCATTTAGTCTTCATTCGTTAAAAGTTAAAAGCGTCGCTGCCAAGTGATGTTATGTGCCGTTATTGTAGAGGAGATGAAACATTGGCCTTAAAAAAGCTTGTACCTGAATTTATTTGCAAGAAGACCAAGCAATATGTCTTGTAATTAACTGTTAGTCTTTAACAGAAGATCTAGTTGTAATATAACTAATACATTATTTTTCACCAAAGTTCCAATTTATTAAAACAATGCAAAACACCTAAGAGGAGATGACATATTTAGGGAGTAATCTGCACAGAATGCATGTATAATATACTCATATAGCCTACTCTCCTGAAATATTGATTCCACTTGTGTTTTGGCATCCAACTGTACTGTGCTTTTTCCCGAGTGACAAATACTATGCTTTTAGCTTTTAATCTGCAGGCCAAATCGCTGTACTTCTTGTCTTTCTCCAGTTATCTCTGACAGCTGGACTCAGCTCTTCGCAATGAGGTCATCTGCCTTCACCATGATTGCCTCACAGGTCGTTTTATCCTCTTCTTTCAACAATTTGTGTTCACACTGATGAGATAAACTGAAGGCACATACGAAAACCACAGTCACAAACACAATACGGTGAAGCACCCAACACGTCACATCACCATCTCACTGTAACATATTTTTTTAGGGGAATAGCTTAAGGAGGACTTTAATGGTTTCTTTGCTCCATCGATGGCCACGTTCATTGTGTATTTCACACAAACCAAACAGGGGGAGGTAGGTGTGTGTGTGTGTGTGTGTGTGTGTGTGTGTGTGTGTGTGTGTGTGTGTGTGTGTGTGTGTGTGTGTGTGTGTGTGTTTGGGGGGGAGGGTCTTCTGTAAATGATTTCCATTTCATTATTATGTAATATTTGTTACTGTTATAAATATAAATAAAACAATTCTGTCCAATAAGCACCTCTTTTTTCCCTGAGAAAAATATATTTAAAATAAATAGATTAAAACTGTGATTCAGTTTTACCAGTTAGGCAAAAAAGATTAAACAGAGGTAACCAGCACTTTCCACAAACTATTGACCATAAACAGGCAATACAAACCAAAATGTGTTCCTCCTCTGTCATATTAAATTGGCACTGTAAATCAGCGTTTAGGGTGCTTATAAAACAGCTCATGAGAAGGTGAGTCAGATGAGTATAGTCCATACAGGCCTCCCATGTTCACTTCCTTCCTCCCTCTCGGCACCTGCAGCCTTCCCTCTTGGGGATTATAATGTCTAGACGACATATCACAGAAAACCCTGAGCTGAAGGCCATAAATCACTGCTGTATCTTCTCTTTCCTTCTTCCCACGTCCCTACAACAGCTGAAATAAGGTTTCCATGACAGAAAGTAAACCGTGAGTAAATCCATCTTTTTGTTGTCTGGCCTTAAATACGCCTGTGATCATGTCAGTATCCTCCACTATGAGGTCAGATGTCCAGACAGCCACTTAAAGCTCAGTCAGAGGGGACGACACTTCAGCGACACTCTGTCCACCGAGTATAGAGGGTGCTGCACAAGTGTCCTGGTCTAGACTGAAGTAAACAGGACACAAGAGATGGATTACAATCATACAAGAGGCAGAAAGCCTCTGCTGTTCATCAGATTGTTTCTCTCTTTGTATTGCTGATCATACCCCAAACAAACCTCTAAAAACCTTGCTGCCGTCTTGTGTTCGTCTCATTCACTTTCCTTTTTGTCTAATCCCCTCTCATTTCTTTTCTGTCTTTATTCTTGCAGATTTTCAAAGATTATATTTGGAAGGTGGGGGCGACAATAACAAACACACCAGTTGGGAAACATGTGTCTGTGCAAATATAATTTTGGAAGGCTGCCTCAATATATTAACAATGAGAAGTCAAAAATGTAACTCGAAGCATGTTTTATTTTATTTGTAAGTGCTTGTATCTGTAAAAAATTCAAACATCTGCACAAAAAAAACCCACAAGCAGCAGGTGGTCTGTTGCCCCCTTTCCACTGTCCTCCAAATTATTGTCTCCTCTCTCTGAGCTCGGCACATGGCCAACAGTGCAGCAGTATTGCGGTTATGGCTAGTAAAAATACCTGTAGGCTGAGGCTTTACACTGGGAGAAGGGTAATCAAGGAGGGGTATCTTAATCTAAAGAAAATGTGTACTCCTAGATCTTCACTACCACGTAAATAGGGTTTATGATAAAAAAAATAAATAACAGGAAATAGGGTTAGCTTTTGCCTGTGAGGTCTCTTGAGGTGATAGCACATGCTACTCTTCAACAATTTGCTGGTTAAGAAATACGTATAAACGTGAAATATAATAAAGTCCACGGCTCTGTTGTGTGTTCAATTGTGTGAGACTGTCTGGCCGTGAAAAAACACCCCATACGTCTTTTGTGCTGGCAGTTTATTAAGGTTTTAAAGTGAAGGGATCTCTAGTCGTTATATGAATAATTACAATCTGGTATCCCAGAGAGGTGATGCAGTTCCGGTGCCGTCTATATAATGTGAGTTTTTCCTTGTTAGAAGGAGGTTTGTTAGGTGGATCATTTCATACAACAGTGGTCTTGGGTGCAGGACACTGGTGTTAGCTTCCCGTTTCCAACCATGAGTCTAAACAAATATTAAGAGCCGTGTTTATTGTTGCCATGCTGACAAAGGTTGCATAAAGGAAGTTGTAACGTCAAGCCATTTTTTTTTTTACCCAAATTGTTATCTTTCCTTAAGCCTACCCAAGTAGCTTTTATGGCTAAACTGAACTGGGGGCACTAATTTCGAAAGTGTTCCTGTGGATTGTGTTTGAAGGTATAGGAACAAGCAACCTATATGACCGTATTGAAGGATTTGTTATCGTTAATATATAAAAAGCATAAACAACACCTAAAATCTGGTTGAAATGCAACTTAAACTAATTTGTTTTTCCTCAAAAAAAAAAAAAAAGATAGTAAAGTCAAAATTCATGAGCTGTACACTGTATATTGTAGGTGTATAATCAATCGGTGTGTGTGCGCAGGCATTTATTTTCTATGATTGTCTGCATGTCTTCACAATGACAAGCTGAACTAACTGCACCAATACCCACACGTAACTGGAATGACAGGCTGCACATACAGTACCCAGAGGGTCTTGTTCTTGCACCAATTAAAGAAGAAGACAGTGCCAATTTTACCCCTCTATCAACACACACACACACACACACACACACACACACACACACACACACACACACACACACACACACACACACACACACACACACACACACACACACACACACACACACACACACACACACACACACACCTCTCCTCTCTCACTCAGTTGGGTCAATACTGCTATAAGAGAGATTATAAAAATCGGCCAGCAACAAAGCAATGGAGCCCAACAGCACAGTGCTGCACATTAACAAGTGGTCTAAAGCACTGGGGTCCAGGTTGTGCATTGATCTGGTAAATAAGACAGACAACCATGTGTGCCAAACAGCCAGCCCAGCATTTCTCCACCATTTAATCAATATGAAAAGTCACTCCCTGAAATATTACAAATTCTAGCATGCTAAGCGTGTTCCCACACAGGAAAGGAATTCATTTAATAATTTATTCATCACGAGTGTCTGGATGACAGTAAAATGATGCCTTGTGTTTTGCTCAGATGACATCACAAATCAAAGCCCATCATCACTTTTTTGGCCAGTTTTCTCACTAAAGTTCCTGTCTCCCTCCAACAAGACAAGGACAAGGAGGAGAGGAACACTGAAAAGAGATGTGACCTTCTTGTGGTGTTCTCTGGACAGCCTGACAGGAAGTAGCTGACAAGTGTTGAAAGGGAAGTGAGAAAGGGATAGAGTCAGGGGAGAGCAGAGGACAGGGAGGAGGCTGAGGAGTGACAGAGAAAAGGTAAGATGCGAGGCGGGAGAAGGGAAGGACAGAAAAGGAGATGGATGAGAGGATAGAGAGAGTGTGGAGGTGGCAATCAGAGAGACAGAGAAATGAATGAAAGAACATTAAAGAGGAAAAAAGGAAATGCAAAAAAGCTCATCGGCAGTTGCTAGGGTGGATATCTCCTGAGGCAGCACAGTTTATTGCTGCAGGCATTTAAATTGTTCAAAGTATGGTGCACTGAATGCATCAGATGTCACCCTGCCCCACAAAACAATAAAGAAATCACTTTTACCAGTAGTGGATCCTGCTGATCTCTGTTACAATCAGGCGCATTGTGGACTAGAGAGGACGAAGTGGAAAGAGTGTTTGGGTTTGTGGATGTTGAGTAGGAGGAGTGAGGACTGGGAGTGGAGGTGGCGGTGGAGACAGGGGTTGGGTGGCGGATGGGGGCCTGGCGCTGGGCTCCTGGCTCAGTGAACTGGCTCTCTCTCACACACCCACATTGGAATGGATGGGACGCTCAGATGGCTGTTTAAATAGGTTAATTGGGCTGGCCTCCCGAGAGATCAGGACAGATGGATAGATGGATAGAATGAGAGAGGAGAGAAAGACAGAGCAAAAGAGCAACAAAGGGAAAGCAATGGAGCTGAGAACTGGAAACTGAAGGCGAGATGAAGAGATGGATGGTGAGAGAAGAATATGGCCACTGATCACAGGCACCATGGGGAGTATGCAGTCTAATCAGAGTGGAGCAGAGCTCTATAGTGGGCAGGGCCCTCAATGACTAACTAAACAGAGCCAGGTCCACTGTCCACTACTGACGGACTATGAAGGGAGAACAAACTTGTAATGGAAGGCTGTGTAAAGCAATACTAGAAGCCCACCGGGGACACTGTTTCACTGAAGCCAATCATGGAGAGTGGCTCATCTCTATATGCTTCAAAGGGATGATGGCAGCAACCAGCTCGAATTACAAAAATGCAAGCACACAGAGACAAAGACTGAGAGGGACCATGCACTGGACAATGAGTCATTTCAAACTTTGTACTACCATCCAAAAATGTATATCAAACCAAATTTTCCAACATTCTTTTTATAAACGGAAATGGAGAATGGATTCATAGTACAAAGCACCAAAGCATTAAGTATTACATAAAACTAAAAACTGCTTATCAGTCAAATATGAATCAAAGCAAAGCTTGTTGTATTAGCACAACTTTTCAAACCTGCTTGTGTTGGTTCAGTTATCTGACTGTTTCATGTTTTTTTGTGTAGTTTATGTCCATATGCACTTGGGAAATTCACAGTGAACTGCAGTCATGTTTGCCAACTACAAAGGCAAAACAATTTCAGAAAACACTTTTAACAAGGTGAGAGTGTTTAACTCCTTCAAGTTCTCAAAGATAAATGGAGCTTCATTTGGTTGGGAGGAAGTAGGAAACTTGTGACGGAAAGATATTTTTTGTACCCATCAGTAGGTATAACATAAGTGTTAATTGCGTGTGGGAATAAGATTACCTTTTAGAAATAATGCTTCTATTCTGGGCATTAAGGTGCGTTTATACCGTAGACTGTATCTGAAAGTGGATGTAGTTTCCGGTTCTGAAAAATTAGGCCAATGCCGAAGTGTTTTTACCATCCCACCAATAGATGTAAACAAAGGGCATAAGGATAAATCACAACCTGATTGGACAGTTTTTATAACATATATTTTGTGACGGAACATACCAAACTCGGATAACTTCTAGAACAATGCTTTGTGCAACATAGCCTCTGTGTTCGTTTAGACATCTTTGCGAGTTGCGTTCATTTTTCTATTGTATATTTGGAAGTGGACTTCCGGAACACTTGGGTCTCGGTCCGCTTGTTTGGATTCAGATGGCAGTGCATACACTTGTTCTAATGAACCGCACTTACAGAACAATCGCACCAGAGCTCATTTTAACCGAACCCAACCTGATGAGTGTGGACAGTCCGTTAGATGTCTACTTGTTTTAAATTTCAGTCATGTAACAGCTTCGTTGTTTCCCAGTTTCTGTTCATCTTAACTTCCCCAGCCTTGCTTATACAGCAGCCCTGTGCTACTGCAGTCAACTGTGTACCATAAAGTGAATGTGGACTTGTGTGTGTTCTGGATATGGATGGCCTGTGGTGTCTTATGTAAAATTAAGCAGCTTTACTCTGTGTTTTGTTTGGTTGAACACCGATTCACTTTACTTCACCGCTTCACTTTCTCTGGGTGAAAATCCAAAATGTCAGCATGACATATTAGCCTGTGGATAGAGCCTGGCAACTTTTACCCCAAAAACACCTCTCTCGGTTTGCTGTAAAAATCCAATCTGTTATTGTTATTGTTTGACATGAACTTTTAACCAAATGAATGAGCGATGTCTTAGATAAAAGTCAGGACTTAAGACAAACACAAAAATACTAATAGGAGAGTGGATGCACACTGTTGTATAAATCCAGGGGCATGGCTGCATGTGTGGAGGTCATACACCTCCTCAAGACATCTGTGTTTATTTTAAACTGTCAGCAACGGGTAAACACCAATTAAGAGAAGCTGTGCATGGACAGTGTGGTGCAGTTTATACATATTATTCATCTGACTTGCATTTAATATGGGTTATTAAACATATCTTTGAGTTACAGTACAAAGTACAATTTGTCATTTAAAGTCACTTGAAATTGTGCTGGCCATCTTTTATTTGTATGTACTACTTGCCAACCAGCTATATAGCAAAACATGGGTTGGGTCCACAAGTCATATTCAAATAGTGGTAGACAAATGTGATGTAAAACTACCTAACTAGCCTACCTGACCATCTACATTGGCTCTTTTTAGAGCTGGGAAGCTGTTGCATGGCTAATCAAGGTTTGATTAGACATGGCAGACAGGCTGATCTCAGAGCTGCTGGAGACTTGGCATGCGTGCAGCTAGCCGATCAGACTGAAACAGAGAACATCATTTTGTCTATTTACCTACTCTAATATTGCCATGCAGATTTGTACTTCTGTGTACTTCTGATTAGTGAAACTGAACAATCAACATTCGTAGATACAATAACTTAGGGCAGCGTTTGAATCTGCTAAATCTGACGTTGTGGGGGCTGGCTTTATCTTTGGTAGGAAGGAGAATACTTTTTACTAAAATTCAAGAAATAATGTGCCGTGCAGCCTTACACTAAAGTGGAATATAATTTAGAATTGTGCAAAGGTTATGCCTTGGATATATCTTGAGGTCCCTCCTGTAAATATCAGTACAGTATGCCAGAATGCAGGGTTGCATACACTCACAAATCAATAATACACAGGGACACATTCACATATTCATAGAGAGACCAACCACAACAAATTTATTTTTGACTAACCAACATCTCTCTAATGACTCATTAGTATGCCCTCCAAACAAGCACAGAAGTGCATGATTGGCCCTCATCAATTCTCAGGCATCTCTCCCAGCAAGAGGAACTGAACTGGTGTCAGGACTCCAAACAATCCCAGCATGTTATTACTTGTATGACTCAACATGGCACAGCTAATATGAACACATAATGAAAAACATGAGTCTCCCTCAAAAAAAATAAGGAAAGTGGTTTACATGAACAGAACCATCTTGACTTCTAAAGGATGTCCAAAAGTTAAAAGATGTGGCGACATCTCTAGTACTCATCTTCTTATAACAAAAAAGATTCATGCGTGCTTCATTCTGTATTGTTTTCATTAAACATCCAATTCCCACTTCTTCTCGTCAGCATTGCATGCCTGTGGTGAGATATGAGAAATGTAAGGCAGACAGAAAGAGAGTGAGGCAGCAATAGACAGAGAAAATCAAGCCTTTTGGCAATTAGGCCAAGCTTTAGTTTTCATTAGGAGAGAGGGCAATGAAAGAGAGAGAGAGGGATCAGGCAGAATAAAGTCTCTCCCAGGAAGAGAAAAGCCCCTTTGTAGAACAAAAAAAAAAAGAAAAGGAAATACAAGCAGATTGAAAGTAAGCACAAACTTCCCCAACTTTCTTGGCAGTAGTGTCTGCTCTGCTGGACCGCGGGTTAAGTTGCCGTGGACCACACATACACAGACACACACAGTTAATGCAGTCAAAAGGTATTTACACAGAAAACCACAGCTCATATCCATACGCTCCTCTCGTTCCCTCACAGCAGTCATTTGGCCTTTTACCCTGCCTTCCTGTGGTTGTGGTTCAGTATGTTTTTTGAATCGATAGTCTAAAAATTCAATGATGGATTTGATACGCATAGTATAGGTTAATCGTTCCATTGAGCCTTGGCCCATATTTTGCATCACTATGTACTAGTGCAGCACCTAAAGCCCTGCAGTGAAAGATCCAATACAGTCTGACCAACAGGACTTAATGCAGAGGAGTGCATTGGACTGAGTAGAGCGTGTATGTGTTTGAGTAACTGGTCTGGCATCTGCAAGGCTTATTAGAATGAGAGATGATGATGAAGGTGGTGTAAATAGTTACATGAGGCTGGAATAAGACTGAGGAGGGGTCGTGACTGTATTGTCTTTGAGAGTTTACCCTGAGAGTGACTGCTGCTGTCAGCAGTTTGCATCAACATGGACTCTGTAGGATTTGGATTTGCTTTCATGCATTCTAATTGTCACTAACCTTATTCCCCTTTTTTTTTGTCTGTTCAGGCCATCCTCAAAAGCCACCAAGACTCAGGTGCTTATTGTCTAGGACAGCCATCTCAAGGTCAGTACATCTGTGTGTGTGTGTGTCCTGTCCTATCCAACCCACATATCTATCAGCGTCCCTTGGAAGAGCTCCCAGTCACCACCCAGTCCCAATTCACCACACAAAGCCTGCATCTCTTAAACTTTTTTGTCACACTGGAAAAAAGGATGACACATTCAGATATGGTAAAATGAAAAAAGGCAGCTTAGACCATTAAATAAAAAAATAAAAACTGTTTGAACTTTGCTTTTATTTCTGTGTTTGCCTGCAAGCATCAAATATACTTGTAAAGAAAAAGAAATCATTTTCATATTGTTTTCTGAAGCTTCCCCAAGGAAGCAAACAGCACAAAATTGCTTTCCCCAACTGCTCGAGGAAATACAGGCTGTATTTCTCAAATCTAATCAACATCTCTCCATCAGAACTTTAAGAAAATATTCTGTTTTCCAATTTTAGGGGTCAGAGCATAAAGCAAGGAACTCCCTCTAGCCTTAAACCGTGGAAAAACATACATGTAATTACACAATCTGTATGGAGGATAAGGAACATGGTTTTTCAGTATGAAGAGGTTATATCACTACTTTCTTTCACTTGAAAGATAGTCATCGGGCTGTGATCCCTGAAATCCGGGGGCTGATGGTGGACTAAGATGGCTGAACCATGCAATTAGTGGTCCTGAAGTTTCACTGAGATAGGAACTGAGCTGAAAGTTCAACTAACGGGCAAATCAGTGAAACGACTCCGAGAACAAGTAAAAACAGCAGAAATGCAGGGAACATGAATTATCAAGTGATCGTACAGCTGTAAAATAAGGAAGTCAATGATGCATAGGCTTATCGGCACATTGAATTTTGTATTTAAAACTGCATTACTGTGAATGGATTTCTTAGTTTTAAAGTTTCAGCTGGGTCTAACTTTTTCCCATACACCTTACACTCCAGAAGTTTAACAAAAACATACACATCTTGTGTGCGCATCAAAAATTAGCCAGTTTCTGTCATCTTGTCATTGCAAACATCGCTGAAAAGGCTGCTAGATAAAAGACCAAACTACACTAGTACTGTAAAGAATTGCACTTAGCATTAAACTTTTTTTTTTTAAACTATAACAAACCATAACAATGATCTTTCCCTAATGCCAATTCTTAAGAGATTTAGGATTACATGTTACATGGTCAAACTCAATATGCAATTTTTTTTATATCAATGTTACTGCAGCAAACACGGAGGTATTGCCTTTTGTATTCTATGCATTCTTGTTACCATTAAAAACCTGGCAATGCAACTTGACCACCAACATTAACATTGGAGTGAAGCTTGATTAATCACGCGAGGTAATTTGTCCGATTTCAGGTATGTGTTTGGAACTACAAAAGGCTTCCTACAACTTTTTCACTCAGTTAAAAACATATATTGAACATATAAGTAATATGTTTACTGACTGAGATCTGATATTGCAGTATGATATCCAATTGTGGTGAAAACAGTATTATTTAAGTTCCACTGCTTGGTTGAGATTAAGAACACATCATGGGCTGCTTTAGTCCAAAGTCCACCATGACTTGAGACATATTTGCAATTAACCAAAACCATGACCTTCCCCTCACATTAGCCAAGTTCTATTGTTGACTCAACCTAACCACAAAGAGTTTGGATGCAAACCCTGGTTTCTGGTCTGTTTTGAGTGCTCTGTATGCACACTGCAGGCTGAATGTATTAGAGCGAGCAATTACTCCATTACACCAAAAGGTAATTTGGAATCAAAAATGGAGTAGAGACGTAATTTCTAGGAAACAGTGTTGGTGCATGTGTAAGTGAATTGAGGAATACGTATGTGTGTATAAACGTGTAAGATGCAGTACAGTGTCATAGAACAAGCTAAAGGAGAAGGAGCTGATTACTAACAACATCTTCCTGAGGGCATATGTGTAATTATGTGCGAGTACATGATATTTTTCTATTATGTAGCACCACTGAACCCTCTTGAGGGCTGAATGAGGGCTCGCTGACTGATGGGTCTTAAAACTGTCAGCTTAAAGTGTTTTAGGGCTAGTAGATGATAACAGGATAGAACCCATTGACTGACCAAGGCAGGTGGTTTAATTGTGTTTTCGTGTCTACATGTGTGCGTTTGTGTGCATACACACAGGTTGACAAGTCCAAATATCTCTCATGTAGGTGAACGTGTGAAATACAGCATCGCTTTACTGCAACTGTTGATAAGGTTTGCACTGATATGCTGAGCCTGTCAAGTAACATCTAAACTCTCCTCTCAAACACGCACGCACGCACGCACACACACAAGCGCGCACATGGATCCACGCAACACATGGAGAGAATCACATAAGCTGGGGGCTGAAAGGCGGCTGGCAGAGAAGGACTCCCTGAGGTACAAATACAGACAGCAGTGCTGCAGCCCACCCTCTCCCCTACCTCCGAAAAACAAATGCTCCAGTACACACAAACAAACACACATGCTTTGGAAACAAACTGACATGTATCATTTGTCAGTGTCAGAGATGTGGCACGAACCTTCATTGCAGCTATCTGTTGTGCAATCTAGCAAGTTAGAACCTTGAAGCTCTGTTGGGAGTGGTAATGTGCTGCATGTAGTGTGCGTCTCTGAGAGCAAGGCCAGCCCGTTGTTTTTAGTGCGTTTATATGAGAGATAAACAGGCAAATAAGCACGCATGCATCGGTTTGAGTTTAATGTGTGTGTGCGTGTGTGTGTGTGTGTGTGTGTGTGTGTGTGTGTGTGTGTGTGTGTGTGTGTGGTCTCATATGTTTTGTGTGTACAGGGGAAATAAATTAGCACTGCTAGCAGGTTGCTCTGACAAGTCCTGTTAATGAGAACATCCTCCAGAGCCTTTTGAGCCGGGGAGAGAAACCAGAGTCCGTAATCATCTGTTCAGCCTGGAAGATGGCACGGAGGGGAGAGGAGGGTGGGGGTGAGGTGGTGCTGGTGGTGGTGGTAGGGGGTGGTGGTCTGTAGAACGGCAAAATGCCTGCACAATTAGTTCACACCATCTGCAGAAGAGGTGCTAATGTCTAGTTGAAACTGAGTAGTGAAAAGGGAACAGCAAAAAATTATTATATCGAAAAGTAAGACCCCAACAGGAAACATTAAAAAACGTTCCATATAGATAGCTGCATGTCAACTAAACCTACATTTTGCATTTAGTCTGGACATTTGCACACCAGGCGTTCCTAATACTAAAAACGCATATGACGCTCAGAAGTCAGAAAGCCTCTAGGCAAACGTGCTTTTGTGTTGTACAGCATTGTAGCAAAGACAAAACTTGCCAAAGGCAGGTTGTCCCCATAGGGTCTGTGACAGCTCCATTTCGAGTGAAATTGAGTTAAACATGTTATGACAAAGCTGTAATATTGTACTGAAAGTCTGGAGTGTGAAAGAGTACACGACTTCAATCAAAGAGTCCTGCAATCTGATTGTGTGCAAGTGTATTGTGTGCATGCATCTGTATGTCAATGCACCTCTGTGAGTGAGTAATGAATGTATGAGTTTGACAAATGTATATCTGTGCGATCAAACATGTGCACACAAACATGACTTTGTGATAAATTGCCAATTTGGCCACGGTTGACTCACCTGCACCTGGCTTACTGAGGCAAAGCCAACTGGCTCCTCGTGAGTTTGGAAAATCACAAACCAAGTAGAAGAGGGGTTTAGGAATGCATGAGGCGCTCCGCTCTGTAGCATTACCATGATTCATCTTCACAAAACTGCAAAAGCTTGTGATAATCGCTTTAGCTAATCCTTGCACGCTTCGGGCAAACAAGCAGTGAGAGAGTGAAGGGGTGGTTCTTTAACCCTGGGGGGGGGGGACTGAAATGGGTGATGGTGCTAGTGTGGGTGAAACATGGTCAGGGTGAAGATGTGTGTGTTTTTGATGTACCTGTATGTGGGCGTCATAGCATGCCACCTATGGTCCTCAAGTAGGTTAAATCTGGGTTTAATTCAAAGCATGGAAGCTGTCCAGAGCAACTGATGTTTGAAGGATACTGGAGCCTGATTATTGGACAAAATGAAATGCATGTTTGTATTTGTGTGTGTTTGTGTGGGTGATAAGCTAACCTAACAAACTGTGCATGAATTTCTTTTAGGGGACCATTTATGCCTTTTTATTTGATAGTACACAGTATAAAGTAAAAGTCGGGTTGGCTGGGAGTCGAACCTGAGACTCCACGAGAGCATTTCAACCCATGTTGGCACACAGCTACTGTAACCGCTCCACCACCTGTGTGTGTCTTTGCATAGATTCAAGGTCTTGGCTAAATCTCTGCGTGCTATCATCTCTATCCAGGCATATCCATCATTATCTACCATTTCTTTGACACAAACATTGCCTCTCATTCACAGTTCTCTCTGGTTCCAAAGTCTCACCTGTGCAGCTTCTATTCCTAGACTTTGGATATCTCCAATAGAGCAAAAGCACAAAGGTTTATACCCAGACTGACACCTTCCTGGGATATGGCCTATAGACATGGCCACAGGATCACCTCATTAGCATCAGAAGGTGCTCTTCTCCCTGACAAGTGAGACTTCACTGCACTGCTCTCACAAAATAATGAGCAAATATAACCTCTAATGGCTAAATATAGGTAACTATGGTCCCAAGAGACTTGGTGCAGAAACCATATACTGCGAGAGGTGTCTTAGGCCTTTCAAAGTTTTGTTGCGGTGTGGGCGTGAGGAGTGTACAACTAAACAAAAGACTTTAAGAGGAGGAAATGATGGTTGAACAGTGTTTGATGAGAGCTCTTAGCCTGTAGCTATAGCGCATTAGGCACAGATGAACCACAGCCAGCTCCCACACTGTTAATGTGGAACACATTACAACTGCACAATGAGTTATGATTGCCATTAAAAAGCAAATGATTCAGATTTCACAGCTGGATTTAAAGGGCTGCTACTGCTGTGCCCTGTCCTCTCCCATTCCTGCCCACGCTTACTCCGCTGACACTCTGGTGACAATCACTCCACTACACTTGCCTTGCTGAGTCTGTCTACTCACATTTGGCAAGCATTTTCACTGGTGTGAATGCAAATACAGTACGTTCTCTTTTGATATATCGGCCGATGAACCTACTTGACTTTGTATGGAAGCAACCTTAAGCTGTAAAGGACATGATTACAGAGACTGCATGTACCACAACAGATAACACAACATGAGTCTGGATCAATTTGTGCACCTCACAGACTCTTTCAGCCCCCTTTTGGACTTCACTGGGTGAGCTTAACCTCCTCTCTCTTTGGAAACAGCCCAAATCTTTTTCTCTCTCTGCGGCTTTCAGCTAATAATGGCATCATGCATTTTGGTACACCATGAGGGAGCCCTACATGAGGACTACTGGGGAGAGAGAGGGGGAAGAAGTGGGAAAAGGTAGAATCACAAATGAAGACCTCTCTTCCGAGTGCTCTCTCTGTCTCGCCCACATTATCTATCTCTCCCTCTGGGGCCAGGAGGCTAGCTGTGAAATGAATGAGAGTCAAAGCGTGGGCAGGCACTAACGCTAAGATAATGACGCCGTTTTGTCAGCCCTGGCCTAAAGCTCCATCTCTTGGCACATGAAAGAGGCGAGAGATGACAGGACAGTATGGCAGAGGAGAGGCTATGAGGTTTTAAGCCAGCAGCACCGAGCGTGTTCCTCAAATCTACAGGCGTTTGCCGTGGACACTATAGAAAAACATTTGATTCATACCTCTTATCCATCCAAACACAGCTAACGGGCTGTGAGCGCTTCCACACTGTCAAGGTTGTCAGTGGTCAGAAACCTGAACTGCTTCTCTCCATCCACACCACAGTGAGGGAAAAGTGAGCAATTACCTCCCCAGCAGATGAAATGAGAAGTAAAGTATTTGAGGCAGGAGATTTTAATGTGGACCCCTGTGAGCTGACTTCGACCACTGTCGAGAAAATAAAAAGTGGAAACCTGCATTTTGTTATTAGTCTGCAATTTGGACTGTGAAAAGTTAACCAAATAAAACCATCAAAGCAACAATTGGTACTAATTACTACTGCTGTTCAACATCAGAGAAAACAAACAAACACTGCAAATATTAAATACGTTCTCCACGGGTTAGATTGAGGCTCATTTAGTTGAAGTCCTGCTAGAATGTGATTTGTGGCTGCGAACGCCCATGCTGTGCATCAGATACCCAGCAGATGCTTAGTTACAACTAGACCAGTAAAGACAACACTTAATGGTACAGTCACGCAACCAACCGGGACGGGGGAGGGACCGCAACAACGATAAGCTGGGAGAAATATCATAAAGTACAAAGCTTTGAAAACAGATAATTAGATATGTGACAACAGAGCACAATAACAGTGTCAGCAGGGATGGAAATGCCTGCATTGCATGAGACAATAGCACAATGCGCCTGTCTGATTAACATATATCATTTTCAATGACTGACTCAGATTTCACATCTCATGAGTCGCTAATATGAGTAACGATGACAAGATAAAGAAGATAAAGGTTTATTTTTCCATCAGTTGCTGAGTTTTTGTCAAGTTTCTCCCCGAGTCATTGGGTCCTCTCCCTCTGTCACATCTGATCGCGGACTGAGCAACAGAACAGGAAAAGACAAAAGTCCTGTCAGTGCTTCATTAGGTTGCTCATTAGGAAACTGGCTTGTATATTCACAGATTCTCCACGGCTGACCATTTGAGTCAAAGCTAAGTCATCTCTCTTGCTCTAGCCAGTAAGGCTGACGGCTGGGGGTCAGTCGGATCCGTCATTATTAGTTCCGTTACATTTTGTCTGACTGGTTTGGATCTAATGACCCAATCCTGAGGTCAGACAGCCTCAGGCCCTGTCTGCACATCTAACTGTGTCGCCGCTAAGACACAACTTTGCATTGCATTGTTGCTGTAAATCACTTTCTTGAATTTTGTTTCATGACCCTTGCCTGCAGGCTCCTGACACCACAATTGGAAGTGAACCACGCACTTCAACCCTTCATCTGCCAGAGCTTGTTTTCTGTTTATGATCCGGCACGTGGCTCCATCATTCATTGAGCTAAGCTAAAACAAAAGAAAACTTGACAATTTGCATGACTCCTTTGAAGATTAAGAGAAAATCAGACATTACTGCTGCACACATCACTTATATGAGATTACAGGGGATAAAAAAAAGTTGGCAATGAGGTGACAGCGTGAGACGGCATTAATGTTTGGTGGGTTCGGTCCCAGACAGTCCTGGCCGCGGTCAAGGAAGGACGAGCGGAGGAGGTGACACTACAGCCAGAACAAGCTTGCTGTCCTGGTGTTTGACTCCTGTCTCTCTGGCAGCCAAGCTACAGGCTCTACATACAAGCTTCCCTCGACATCTTACTCTAAACACTCCATATTCCTCTAAATAATTTTGTAAACATAAACCTCACTCATTTCACATTGCCTCTTGCGCCAGACATCTTTCACTTCTTCACTCAGCCTTAATGTATTTTTCTGCAGTTTCCTGAAAGTGTGCGGCCTTAAAACAAAAGAACCAAACTGTCTCTTTGTGTGTGCATGTGTTGTCGTTAAGCCACCACAATACATCACATGAGCCTCACTGCTTCTTCGCACAGATTCTCTAAAGTCTCTAAACTCTAATGGAGCGATGAACACTCAAAATGTATTCCTTCTTTTAGTGCATGATGGTGGCAGCAAGAGGTTCTTAATACCTACTAAATCTTCTGTAGGTGTTCAATGGTAGTCTGGCATTTGTGAAAGTCATACGATTCACATTATTTTCAGATTCATCAAACCACTCAGTGACCCCAGAGCCCTGAATGGAATAATCTGCATTTGTAATATTTCTTTGCTCAGTTATTCAAATGTTTCCTTCAATTTGTCAACTACCTGTTCACAGAGAAAAAGAGAGGCAAACAAACACCAAAATAAACTCTTTGTAGCCTAATAATGAGGGGACAGAAGTTACCTACAGAAGCCTATGTATTCATTTTCCATCAGAGTAGACTAGGGATGGTATAGGAGAGCGGGCAGGACTTCATCAAAATGTAGTACATATCTTGGGAGAACAATGCACAGCTTAGTAATGTTATTTGAAAAGAGGGAAATAATAAATAAAAGGATGAAGTAAAATAAATAAAGGAAGGAAAAAAGCTGAAATGATGAATGGCCAAATTGGTCAGTATCACCTGCAATAGATCCTGCAGACATTGAGAGGAAGGATGAAGAGAAACATCAGGAGGCAGGAGCTAAACAGCAGGTGCAAATGCAGTTAAAAGGCAAGGTCAGAGGTGAAGGAGGACTGTGAGTGATTAATACCCCAAACACTGCAGACACACCAACACACGCACACACAGAGACAAATAACTTGTCTCTTTTTCTTCCCCTTTCGGTAGGTCAAAGCTGTTGCATTGTAGCACATTGAACTAAAAAGTGAGGCATTTCATTACACAGAAAATAAAAACATCTTTTAACGGGTTGATTGTTAATTTTGGACACTCGAACCTTCTGCAAGGTTACATCGATAGCGATTATAAATTGAAAAGTCATTTTCTCCCACAGTCAATGATAAATTAAATTACATTGGAAAACCAAGTCCCCAATTTAAATGGTTTTTCACACTTAAATGGAAATATTGAATAACACAATAAAGAACTGTAGAAGCCTAATTTGTGTGCTCATTTGTTTTTGTGTATTTTGCTAGCTTAATCTCTCTTTTCCCTTCACAGTGGGTTAGAGCAGTGCCGCACACTTACGGAGACATAATGAGTGTATCTTTGTGCCATAATTACTGGGTGCAACACAAACTGTCGATACACTTGAAAGGCTGAGCTTTCACACACACACACACACACACACACACACACACACACACACACACACACACACACACACACACACACACACACACACACACACACACACACACACGTGCAAGTGTAAAGATGTGGACAAAAACACATACTTAGGCAGGAGCACAAGCACAAACACGCAAACACACTGGGAGCACAGTGTAAACGGCTTTCATAAGATCATTGATCTGTCCATTCAACTGCTTCACAGCTGAAAAAAAGATGAAAAGAGCACTTTTGTTTATGCTGCCATAATTGGTGCGCTTGTGTGGAAGGAGAAATGGAGGAGAAGGCCACACTGCTATCAACCAGGGCCTTTTCTTGTCATAGTCCAACGTACTTGGTTGTGTGACAGGGGAAAATAACCTTAACTACTATATGAATGTTCTATAAAAAAAAAAAAAAAAAAAGTGAAGAGTAAAATTACATCAGTACTTCTCACTCTTAGTGATTGGCTCACTTTCGAAAAAAATTTTTGGGTGATTTATTGTTAAAGAAAATGTAGGTGTGCAGCTATTTGGCTGAAGATATTTGTTTTAACGATGCCCTGTGGGCATACTTTATTTAGTGTAGCAGTGCAGTCACCTCTAAGAAGCATTCATTCATCCACAGATTAGATTAGCATATATATATAAAAAAAAAAAAAAAATATAGCAAACAGGTTTCAAACTACCCTCTACTACTACTTGAAGCTGCAGAAACAATTTAGTGAATACACAATTGATATGTGGTCCAATCTGTGGTACAACATTGTATTAAGATAATTTTGGGTATGATCAAAATCAAGTGAACTCTGGAGAACAAAATAAGCTTAATATATGCATCTATTATTCAGTTCTCAGAAACATTACCTTTCATTCAAAGTCTTTCAACGTTGACTCTAAAAGCACTAATAAAGCTAATGGGTAATAAACAATGACCAACATTGAAAAGCATGTTTTCTTTCTGCAAGTTGATGGTTTGTTTGGATTAAAATAATAAAAAGTTGTTGAAACTCAAGGAGGGCAAAACACAAAAAAAAAAATCTAAAAAAACTTTGGTAGTTCTTGGAAAAACGTTAGCAGTGACCAAATATGTGCTGTAAATAGGTTGAACAACAAAAAACACTGGAAGGGTCTTTTAACATCTCTCAAAGCCATACGGGGCTCTACACTAACCTCTTTCTCAAAGATAACATGAAAAATGTTGATAACCAAGCACACTAGTGTCTTTGAGACACACTTCACACTTTTGTGCAATAGCAAAAAAATCAACAGTGATCCATGCACACTAAGTGCAAAGGCCACAGTTTTATATTATGAGACTAGCTCAAAACCTGATATACGGCACGACCATGTAAGATGCGGTAAAGGGCTTTTAATTTGAAATGAGACCTTTTACTTTGAAACAATACAGGAAGAAGCGGTATTTAGCCAACTAATCATGACTTCATCAGTCATTCACCTGGCAATCGGCAAATCAATTGTGTAACTTAGCTCACCCAATTTGTGACAGATTAGAGCTGTGCCTGCTTCTGCGGTCTGGTGAACCAGCGGTAGGCTCTCATTGTGAAGCAGCTGGAAATGCTGTTTGTTTGAACGCAGGTAAAAATGGATAGTATTAAACAACCAGATATTTGGGGTTTCTCTGCAGTGGGCCTGTGATCACAGTATCCTGCCGCTACCATTAAGACTTGAGGTATCTTCGCACATCCCACTGACATCTAATTTGTTGTAATTTAAGTTGTTATATATTTAAAAAAATGCTTTACATAGTAAGTTGTAATCTTTACTCGCACACTGTGCTACCAATTCATTTTTGCGACTCGCATATCTATTTGTAGGCGTATATGCGTGTGAAATACTCACACTGTTGAGCCCTGCTATAGTACCAAATCTAATGTAAAACAGATTACAAATCAATTCAGAAATATTTAATTAGAGAAATATGATCAATAACAGCACAGTTAAAATATATGCAAACCCAATTCTGGCAAAAGTTAAAGATGGTTCCAGTGGGGCTCTTGTCTTCAAGTGAAAACACACAGATTGCCAGTGCATGGAACAATAAGTTGCAACAAGTGGAAGGTAGTACCTATTAGTCAGTTGTCATTGCCCTCAAGGAATAAGGATGTGATTTTGTTATTGCTGCGGTGGGGAAGGAAGAGAATGTAGCCCCACTGGATTCCCTCTGAGGGCTGTGGAACACTTGGTAATTCAGAATAGAGCTGTCACTGACAAACCTGCTGGACACTGCTGCACACCAGGAATAGAATCAAACTTCTACCTCTGCCTCATACAAATAGCGACCAATGAATTAAGAATGAGGCCAGACATAGGTTCAAAAAAGCAATCTCTTGTAAAACTGAACTGCTGGAGGGGGAAAGGGTAAAGGAGGAGGGTGTAAGGGATTAGAATGGGGTTGGTTGCACTGTTGAGCAAAAAAAGAACAAGATGAAACATCCAGCTGTGTTTGTAACGAGTGTGCACAGTGACATTTTTGGTAATGTCAAAGTACAATTTTCTTCATTCTCTTATATTTTTTGTTCAGTGATTGTCCTGATATACAGAAAGCGTTTATGATCAACATCAAATTTTAAATGGACACTAAAAATATATGAGAAAGGAAGCCGCAGAGACAATGGAAAGAAAGGGGGGAAAAAATGGAGTAAGAGGAGTGCTGCCGTAGACAGGAAGAGATGTGTGGTCTGTCAGTTGGTTACTGTGTGGGGAGTGTAATCAGAGGGAGGGAGAGGTGCATCATTATTCAGAGTGAGAAGCTGGCAGAGAGACGCTGTGAGGTAAACCAGATGATGGAAGAGCCTATGATTCCCCTATTCCCCTCTATCGCTGCCCCCAAGTCCATCCCAGTTAAACCCTGAATTTGGAGTTAAGAGACGAGGAGTGCGCAGCAGCAGGTACAGCGCTACCCATCACTATCGCTATGGGGAACATGGTGCCACATTTACTCTTAAATCAGAACATGGCAGGGGGTTGAGTGAACTCACTGGTGTGTGTATGTGTATATGTGTGCATATGTGTGTGTGTGTGTGTGTGTGTGTGTGTGTGTGTGTGTGTGTGTGTGTGTGTGTGTATTGTTCATACTGTATATGCATGGATATATAGAATACTATATATATATACATAATAATCTATGGTTATTTTTCTGTTCATTAGTTTCTCAGTTAATGTATTAATATTTTTGCCTAAAGACAAAACAAAAACAAAATTAAAAAAAACTAAAAAATAATCACAGTAAGCTCCCTGATTTGTCTGACTTTGGTTCCAGTGATATAGGATATAATGGCATATACTCTTATTTATCAAGCTGGAATGATAAAATAACTGATCAAATTTCTAATTTAATTTTTTTGTTTTGATCAACTAATCAATAAATCAGCTAACTGTTCTGGCCCTTCATACAGTAATTCCTATTTCAAATACGAGTTTATAATCATCACTTCCTGTATCTGTTTCAAATAAAAAAAAAATTTAAAAAGCATTTCAGTTGACTGAAATCTTTCATTGCTTTTATTCTGAAGGATTTACAGGAATGTGTTGTGACTGGAATTGGACATTAACCCTATAAATGAGTAATCCAGAACAACTGTTGAAAAGTTGATTGATTATATTGTTGACTTTAGCAAATTAAAGCAATGACAAGATACATCATTGACTGTTGTATGTAAACTTGCCACCATATAAAAGTAGTTACACAACCCTTAGGAAAAAAAAAAGCCACAACCTTCGCTGTTCAGTTGTGCACACGCGTGTCACAAGTTGGCTCCGGTACTTGAACAAATAGCACTACAACCCTAGTTATAACATATCTTTAATGTATATTATCTTGACAAGATAACATCTAATATATATCTTGAAATATATAAAACGTATCCTCTCTACATCTGAAAAGAAGTGAAGTTATTATATATATTGAAACAAATAAAAGAACGGCCTGCTTTTAATCTTTAAAGACAGGACAGCAGATGCTAAGTGAAACAGACTGTTATTTTCTATCTATATGAATAGAGATGAATTGAGGAGATGAGCTCTCATTCATTTTTGAATTGTCCATGCACTCGATCTCAGGAGCCAAAAGAATTACAGGCTACAGTAGAACAATTATGTCTGCCTCCTGTCCAGATGCTATCAGAGCTGCACACAGTAAACAAGAGCAGATAGGACCAGGCACCAGGAACTGAAATGAATCACAGTCTGGGTCTGATGCTCGTCCCTCTCTTCTCTACGCAGATAAAAAAAATAAATAAAAATAAAGACACTAGAGCTTCATGCTAACATTCAGCCAAAGAGCTTAGTCTGTCAATGTTCAATCAGCCTCATGTTTTCTAAAATGGGGAGATCTCCAGATGATATAACCCACTGTGTGTATTTTAGTGTGCACTGTGTGTGTAAGCAGACCTGTGTTTCTCTGGTGTGTGGGTGCATATATGCATGTGTGACTTTGTATATGCATATGCATGCACAAAAAAAAAAAGAAAAAAAAAAAGGAGATTGTGGGAAAGTGTGCCTAAATATTTCGTTCAGGATCCCATCAGTGTGTGTCCTCCTGTCAGTGTGTGCCTGCGTATCTGTACGTGAGCTTTTCCAGTGTGGTGTACACAAGCTGTATAAAGTACAAAAAGGGGAAATAGAGATGACACATGGGCAGACAGACAGAGCTGAGATAGGCTCTGTCAGCCCAGAGGTGGCTATCTACTGCTTCACAAGTCATCCCAGCCCTTCCCACCTGATTAACTGCCTGGCACGCTCAGCCCAGTTCTGAAACTGACAAATGTCACTCTAAATAGTATTTGTGACATGTGATTGATTTGTGAGAGACCATCTCTCCTGCCAAAAAGACACCAGAAAGCAAGAACATCAACAACGGTTTTGCACTTAAAGGGTTCATTGTTGGCATATAGCATTTTAAGTGTTTTTAATTAGCTTCCCTGAATTGCAATTTCGGACTAAAATGCAGTCATATGCTGAGAGATCCAATACAGCAGCAATGAAGTCATAAGTTAGAAAAGGCCAGGCCTCTGGCGTTTGCTTTTTATGTATTTTATGTACAGTATTTATGTATATATTAATGAGCAGAATGTTCTTTTTAGCTAATAGTCCTTGTTCTTTTATTTCTGTGCTTTCTTGCAGGGAAATCATTGGAAGCCAACTTGTTCTTCGAGCGTATTAAACACAATTTCCTCCTGAAAATATGTAGAATAGGATGGGGTGATAATGAGGATGTGATGCAATTGCTGCAGCTTCTTTTCTTTTTCTTTTTTTTGTACGCAGTTTGTACTTCTCTCCAAAGCCGTCTGCATGAGTATGTGTGTATTTGTATGGCTGCAAAAATATATTTTTTTATTGGACTGGTAAGACAAATGGAAATTAAGCTTTAGACTCGACATGTTTATGATTGTTTAAATATTCAGCTTTTGTTTTATTCTTTGCTGGCATTTCTATTATCGGTGTCATAGCTTTACCAGGGAGACTAAAACAGATTTTCTACCTGGTGTTAACATGCAATCTGTGTCTTATATGGATTAATATGTTAAAACACTTTGTATTGCTAATAAATAAAAGACTAGCATGTTCTGTTAATTTGCAACAAATGACACCACAGAGAGCTGGTTTGAAAAGCATTTTTAGACCATGATTAAATGCAAATTCATAGAATTGAAATGTGAAAGCATGCAGGCAAAATATTTAAAAGAGCTGCTCTCATTTTCCCCACAGACATCTGGCAAAGTGAACACAGTTCGCACCGCATCATATCGTCCCCGACATCGGCAGCATTCTAACCACCACTTCATGAATAGAGTAATGTTTCATCGCTGTTGTGAAGAGGCACTCTGTGCGCTACATAATGCTTCTGCCTACAGTGGTGCTGGGAACAGGATGCAGTTGTAGACCTGTGAACTCTGTCATCCTTTATTGAAGATGACATGTACTTTTAGCACACATCGCTCCCAGGCTTTCTCCCCTGCACTGTTGGTTTTAAAGACACTATTGGGACCGCTCACTGAAAAACAGGTAGCACTACAGACACATAAAACACACAAGAGCTCATAGTCTTGCGCAACATAAAACACACTTGGATACAGATTATTGTACAGACACATGCACACACACACTCTGATTTAAGTGTCTCCCGAGTCGTACTTTTCTGAACAATAATCCTTGTTAGAGATGCAGGGGCGTCGTAATGACAGCCATAACCGTTCTGAAGCAGTTAGTCTTAGTACCCCCTCAACCCCCAAGTCTGCTGGGAAGGCTACTTCACACACTCTTTTATTGCCTTCATGACCATTAGTATCTCCATTTTATTGCTGTCATCGTCACCATTTACCTGACAAATGCAGCCTCAGCAGGATTTCACTTTCTTCTCTTGCTCCCTCTCTCTCACACATATTATAAATGACAGCTGATTGAGTATTGATTAAACTGGTTGTGTTCAAGTAGATGAGAAAAAATTACAAATTTACTGTATAGAAAACATCAAACAGATTTGGTATGTTTTCTCATTTGTGATCGTAACATTAAAATCAAAGTCATATATATGAGAGGCGATCAACAATTTCCGATACTGTTCCTTTTGTGCACAAATGGTTCTTGGCACAGTGATGTGCCCAGAGCAGAGGGGAGCTATAACCTTCGTCTGTAAGTATTTCAAGTTCCTACCCTTAATCAACATCGGCAACTGTGTTAGACGTGTTATTGTGACCACTGGTATGATCTAATTATGGACATTTCATTCTTTTACTCTATGGCAGTAAAAATACTAAAGTGTTGCTTTGTCACATTAAGAGAAAGTGGATTTTTTTTGTAAAGTAATTTCAAGAAATTACTCAAGTTTTGAGAAATACTGTGATTGTATTTTCACTATTTTTGTTTAAATGAATGATTGGTTACCACAGTTGTCATTTGTTCATAAAGATATACACACGACCATACATGTTTGAATGAATGTCATGCAAACCGATCACATACTTTCATTGCTGCCATGCAGTTTAAGGGAGACCGTTGACCTTTGAAAAACAGGTTATGAGACAACGGGAACTGTATAGATCGCAGATGAGATTCTTGCAAACATGGTGCATCAAGAAAACATAAGATGTCGTCTTCATGTATCTCTATTGCAGAGGGTCTTCCAGGACTGTGGTAATAGAAGATAGTGGTGCAGAAGTACAGTTTAGGTCATGGAGTGCTGAGATCAATACAGACTGATCCTACTGTGCTGACAGGCCACTGCACATTCCTCCACGGACCCTTATGTCTGGCCCCTGGCCTGATAAATGCTGACATTCAGAAACATGAAACTACTGTGATGGACAAGTGCGTGTGTGTGTGTGTGTGTGTGTGTGTGTGTGTGTGTGTGTGTGTGTGTGTGTGTGTGTGTGTGTGTGTGTGTGTGTGTGTGTGTGTGTGTGTGTGTGTACGTGTTTGTGTATCATGGAGGAAGATAGATGTGAACAGAAGAATCTCCAGGGCTGCTCAGATATATCTGGGGATTGCTCTGTTGGCGGACAGAGTGTGGTGGCAGTGGTTTAGTCCAGTCTGGCTGTATGTCTCAGATGTCAGGGATATACTTTCCTGCTCTGCAGCTGCAGCCCTTCATTGTATCTTAGATTACTCTTAGAGACAGCATGCACCGCCTAATCCACAAGACACCTCTGTCCCATGGCTGTGGCAGTGGGATTTCCTCTGATGCAGGTGCTGTGACTTTTGTGTGTGTGTGTGTGTGTGTGTGTGTGTGTGTGTGTGTGTGTGTGTGTGTGTGTGTGTGTGTGTGTGTGTGTGTGTGTGTGTGTGTGTGAGAGAGAGAGAGAGAGAGAGAGAGAGAGAGAAAGAGATACAGTGTGAGTGTGTCTCTGCAGATCGTACCAAAAGGCAATCACAAAGAGATTAGAGCAGATAATGTGCTGGCCAAAAGGGACAAATACAAATACAACTCAATGTGAAGATGAAATCAGAGAGGGGACAGGAGGTGTGTATTTTGGCCATATAGAGCATTAGTGTGTTTGTTTGTGTGCATTTGCATATACATATATGCATATCCTTTTGTGTGTATATTTGTGTCCATCTGGAGACTTTCTATGTCTACATTCTGTTAATAACCCTTTCTCGTTTGTTCTCCTTAGTTTTATTTTCTTATATTTTACCACTGTCTCTCTCTCTGATAATGTAAAATTTAAAAAAAAGCAAAATGTCTGTTCTGATCCTGAGAAATGTAAAAAAAAACATGTACTCAACAACTTTGAAACCACTTTTTCATAGATGTCATTACATGTTATCAAACCAGTGATAATTGATTTTTGACCACATTGTGGCAGCAGAGGAAGTTATAATCACAGCAGGAATATGTCATCACCTTAAAAAAATTGGTGTCAGCACACAGCTGCGTATTTACATTTCTAGCATTGGAGCAACATTCAATCTGCCAGTAAAAACAGCAGATAGGGCTGCAGCTCAGCCACAGTGTTGTTCCCTATCTGCTAAGAATGGAATAAACTCTGAATGGAGGAATCTATAAAAAAAATATATAGAATACCATGATATCATCTGCACACATTAAATTGTTTTGGAGGAGATAGGTTACAATGTCATCTCTAATAATACAACAGAATGAGCTTTAATAAGCCTCCCTGCTGCTGCCTGACTGCAGTTCAGCAAATTGTGTATATAAGCTATGGCTAGAAAAATCTGCTGTATTTAAGATAATAAATTTGCCATGTCAAAGGTGAATATTCTGCCTCAGGCCATCCTCAGTTGTATCTCTGAGAAGATGGCAGAAGGTCTGTTTTTGCCAAAGTGTGGAAGCCTTGAAAGTTCAAAGATAAACAGTTTTCTAATGTTAGTTTTAAAGAGACTGCCCGTCATTACTGTATCTTAGAAGCAACCTTTTGATCCTTACTGTATTAGTATATTATTTCACAAATGTGTCATGGTGTCAAATCCATATGCCAATATTTCAAAGACATGAGAGCACATTTTAGTTTTTCTACAAAAACAAATTATATATATAAAATGGATCACTGAAGTACAAAAGCAAAGCTGCTTCTGAAAGTAAAATAATCAAATAAAATACATTTTATAATTTGCAAATGAATGTAATTATTTGTTTTGAGCAATGAAGTCAACATTGGAGAACAAATACTTTGGAAAGCAGTAGTATAACCCTTTTTAATCCATGACACTGGAACCCTATATCTACAAGTTATGAAAACAACCTAACTTGAACTTTTCTTGAAACTGAATTTTATAATATATGTATATCTCTATCTGGTAAGCTGTAGTTCTCTCTCTCTTAATATCTCTTCTCCTCTATCTGTTATGAACTCTAATCTGTTTCTTTTTCTCTAAAGGGTATTTGGTTTTCTTCACAGTAACTGTATCAGACAAGTCTTGACCACACATCTATAATAAGTCAAAAAACCAAATCATTCATACACAACACAACTTGCAGTATGAATAAAAGCTGCTACTGCCAACGAGTGAGCCTAGAAAGCTTACGCTGAACAGTAGGAGAAAGACATTTTAATTAAGAAAGCAAATGACTGAAGGTTGGACCAAATCTATAACATTCCATATTAGATTGGGCCTTTAGAATTCAGTCTACAAACACATTCCTGAAGCAGATCTTATTTCAATCAGTTGCTGGATTTATGAGCATATCTTTAATTTTCTGCAATTCAAATAAAACCTCTGCAAGCAATTCCCTTTCCAGAACACAGTGGGTAATATGAAGGGGGGGGGGGGGAACACAAATTCCCCATGAATCCTAGCTCAGCAAATAGATTGAGCTCTGAATCTAGGAACATGTTTTCTTTTCCTTCTTTTTTTTCCCAGGCTGAAGCATTGTTGATAGAAACTGTCTAGAGAAGGAGGAAAAATTCAACTAACACAACTCTCTTCTCATCATCCTATTCCTGCCATGGCTTTGAAGAGAATGCTTTGTTCAGCTGTGTTATTACATTATCATCTGACAGACAATTTGTTTGACAGTGCTAGTAGGCAGAACTGTGATGTGCGCTTCACACAGCCTCATCCCCCCTTTACTTGGTTTCAATTAACAGTTTTCTGCTCTCCAACACAGTCAGTGCACCTTTTTTCCATCTGTCTTTTCAGTAAGTCAAGGACAGGCTATTAGGAATCCGCAGAGCCGGCAAGTTCACTAACACGTTAATTGCTTGAAAGAGGAAAAAAAGTTTAAAGTGAAAGAAATGGTAGAAAAAAACAAGCGCACGCACACACACACACACACACACACACACACACACACACACACACACACACACACACACACACACACACACACACACACACACACACACACTTTGTAGCTTTGTACAATATTGTGTGTCGGAGGGAGCATTGACTCGCAGTGTTCTCTCTTCTCATTAATAACATGTTTTGTCAATTTGGTAACAACAGACTCACAAACACTGTGCTGGCATGACCGCTATTTTCCGTCACCACATGACCTACTGTTTGTAATAGATACTGCATTTGTTAGCACATTGTCAAAGTTAATATGAAGCAGATAGGAGGAAGCTGTCAGTAGAGTCAATTAACCATTTTCATTGGGTCTGGCTGTGTTTGTGTGAAAATACAACATGTTACGCATGACTCTAAAATACTCAACTGTTGCATGACCAGGTGACTCCTAATTAAGGCAGTGAGAATGTCAGACATTGCAGTTGACCTATTCCTTCTCACGCTGTCATTGTAGCAAGAAGAATTCCATTATAGATATTTCAAATGACAGGTATGCCAGCAAAATGTCAGAGACATGGCTACATGTCTAGCATTACTTCCACCTCTCCTCCTCTGTATTTCTTTTTTTCTCTTTTTTTTTTTAGATGGAAATCTCGCAGAGGTGCTGGAGGAAGTGCAGTGGTACTTCATTATGATTCCTCGCTGAATAAAACCGCTGTGTTACCACTTCATAGGTCTACCCGTTCCCTTTTAGTTGTGCTAGTGTGGAAACGCACACATAACTAGAAACATAAGCATACAACCGCAGTGGCTGTACGCTCTGAATGACAGACTTATACAGGCTTTGCATGAGAATACAGATAATGTAGTCAGATGGCGAGGGAAAGCGATGTCAAACAGACAAGCCTTCAAACGAGGCACTGAGCCTCCCTCTCCTTCTCAGTGAATTGACAGCCTCTGGCCTGGGATTCAAGCAGCGTCAGGATGTCAAACTCCACTATGTTTTGACACCCATTGCTGTCCTCAGCAGAAGGAAAGAAGCAAAGCAGCAGTGCGGACTTTTGTAAACACAAAATTTACAGTTCATTTGTGATTTTCTTCCCATTGAATGCACAAACAGGCCTTGCAGAGAAGGACACACATACACTTGCTTTAAAAGCAATGTACAAGTCCTTTTCAGGCATTCACCATAATAAGAAAAATGACTAGTAGCTTCATGGCATCATGAGTAAAAAAAATTGAAAGTTGCTAAAGCATTCTGTAACTTAAGAAAGAGGAATGTTTCTGTCAAACTCCCAACATGGCAGACTCATTACTAGTAAAGGGATGCACATGATTACAATGCTCTTCTGTACCATGTAATGTTTAGCGCGGAGTGTGTACACCTATGGACGAGGACACTATGTTGTAAAGAGCTGACTGATTATAGCAATTGTTTTAAAGTGGCAGACTGATGCTGGGGAGAGGTTTTGCCATCTATGAAAACAACAGCACTTGAGTGAAAATGCTTGGAAATGTGTTGAATAGCAGAATTGCAAAAGTTATACATAATACTGCATTTAACTCTGCGCTGCCTGTCTCATGTGCCAGATGCCAAATACTGTGTGAGCGCAGCAGCTGTTTTGGTAAAGGCTTCGTTTGTTAGAACATGACTGAAAGCAGCAAAGCAGCAGGAGAGAAAGAAGTGGAGGTGGGGGAGGGGGGGGTCGAGAGTGTGTGAGACAGACAGATGGACGGACAGACAGACAGACAGAGCGTAAGATACAGAGCAAAAGAGACTGAGACCCAAACTATTACTGATAGTGATTTGGTGCTTGCTGGAGAGGATGGGGAGCAGAGGGGTCCATTCATGTGGATCTTGTCTCAATAAAAGAGATAAGAGAGTAGTGAGGCTCAACTAACTCTGTAATTACACTGCACAAAAGTCTGTGGAGTGGTGTTTCTTTTTCCTGGTGCCAAGAGCTCCATAAAACACACTCCAACTGATACAGCAAGGGTTAAAGGCATTGAAATCTAAAGTAATCCCAAATATACTGTATCATCTGTAAATCATTTTAGGATAAAATGCATGTGTCAAGCTGGATGGTATGTGCACCTCCACTATACAGCATATGTCAGTCCTTTGGTCCCAGCAGTCAATGAGAATACATGTCCCTACTAGCTTCCTAGAATGGTCTCCAAGCAACCCTTTCTTTCCATCTACTGTCACAAGAGCACTGACAGGAGGCAATTTTGTGATGTCATTTGGGTGATTTTATTTGCTCAGTAGGGCACCATGCCCCCAACCACTACTGACACATTTCTAGTTCTTCACAGTCTCCCCAGTGCAAAGCCCACCTGAGACATGGTAAAATCAGAGTAATGAAGTACGCAGCACACTGGCAAAGGCATCAATCAGATGACAGCAGGAGGACAGACAACAAAGGAAAAGAGAGGCGGAGTATCAGCAGAGAGGGAATAGGGGAGAAAAAGAAAAGAAAAGCTGAACTTCTATCGAAGGATAAAATTCTAATGTGAAGCAACATTAGATAAAGGAACCCATACCGGCCCTATGAAATATTACAAAGCTATACATTAAAGGAACGAGAGAAAGATAATGGGAAAATAAATGCACATGGGTCTGGAAAAGAAGAACAAGGCCAATAATTTGAGACCGGATATACCATTTATGGACAGCGTCTGGCTGGGCTCCCCTCGCTGACAGCTTATTAAAGTTTCATGCTAAAATGAGTCAATATTAGATATGACATTTTCAGGGTGAACTACTCTCGGGTGGATATGGGAATAGGGCAAGGTTCTCGTTGCCATGGTCGCCAAATGCCACAGGGCACCCAGAAAGGAAGAAAGATGCACAAGGTGCTTCAATCTATCCATCCATCCATCACATTTCCATTAACACATTCAAAAAGTTTAAGTAGGGAAACTGTAAAAGTAAAAAAAAAGTAAAAAAACAAAAACAAAAACCTGAATATTTAAAAAAGTTTTCACACTTGGCTGAAGAAAACAGATGAATAATGATTTACATGAAACATCAAAAATCTCTTCCGCTCCACTGAAGAGAAGAAAACAAACACAAAGGCCATTTTTCCATCATGTTTTCAACACTGTGGTCCACCATTTGAGGTTTGACTGACATTCTTAATTACATCATCTCAGTGCACCCTCTTCCTCTGAAGTGGCTCAGTGGCACCCGATTAGGGAATTAACACAAGCTACCTTGCTAGCTAGATAGCTTTATGGTTGTTTGAACGTCAGTTATTTGATACAGGGCCATTTCAAGGGCTTTTCAACTCAATGTCAATGATTTTTTACAAAAATAAATATTTGTCACTCTCTCGCTCTCCAATAGAGGCACAGACCTGCACACAGAAAAACATGCATACACACAAACAGATGAAAAAGCTTTGGATGGGGTATCCTAGTGATATCCTCTTAATCTTTACATTCTTAACCTCTGACCTCCATATCTGTACCTCATTTCTTCCCTCTCGTCTGCTTCCTCTTCTTATTTTTTTTAAAGGGGCTGTCTTGATCATAAAAACCCCCAAATCACAAAGCAACTGGGATCGATGTGTTCTTTGTAGCCCACAGTTTGAAGAAACATCTTTAGTGAAACTGTTTTTTGGAAACTAACTTGCATTTTCTTTCCTTTGAGAAAAGTGGAGAAAGTGGAGATTATATTTAAAGTTGAAAACTGGAACGCCATAGACACTCAACTGGATTCACACCTGTGGTTTGTTTAAATATGATGAGGAGCTTTAAAAAAAAACGGAGATAAGGGAAGTAAAAAGGGGAGGACAGAAAAGTTAAAGATCAAGGTGAAAGACGTGATTGACAGTAAAAAAAAAAAAACAGGTGACAGACTCAGCAAGAGTGCTCTTTACTTCACTGAGAGTAAAAGCAGGGTGTGTTGGAGCAGCAGAGAAGCAGCAGGAAGCCTAAAGAACTCACAGACCAATTAGTTTCAGCAGTTCATAGTTCAAACGTGTCTTTCTATTCACCTTGTTCTGCCTTCAAGAGCTTTCTCCACTTATGAAAGAGCACATGCCCATCCACATACCTTCACAAACAATAAAAGCATTACACGCCAGTACACATCCAGTATGTGCTCAGGGCCTTTCATTAGGTTTATATGCAAGCGACTTTCAATAAGATAGGGTTGATTGGAGTGAGTTGCTTTAATTAAAGGATGAACATATTTACATGCTGTTCCTTTCATGTGGCATTAGGACTAAACAGAAATTAAACATACAACATGCAAATGAATGCAAATTGTGACTGGAGGTGTGAGCTCATCAGAGCCGCTGGCATATATGTGTGCAATGAGCAAGCACATCTTATTTCACTGTTAATACACTATCCACTCAACATGCTTTGATCTGCCAATATCAATCTACATGGCTGCTCACAAGAGCAGGGATGTGGAGTAAATTAGACATACATACTTCTTTTTCATCTCGACTTGTTCAATCAATATACATTTGGGGCAGTTTCTGAAAATAGCTAACGATAATAAGGTGAGTCAATACTCTTCGGCATTAGCTGCTGCCCCGGATTTTAAGTTGGAGAGGAGGAGATGGTGTTAGGTTGTAATTTCACACTTTAACTTGCATTCCCGCCGTTTACTCTCACTGCAGCTAGTGAGCGAATGCAGAGAGAAATGTTTAATTTGTTTCTGAGGAATTGGCAAATGTGAATTAGAATCTTACCAAAGGTAAACAAAGAATCTCATTTTGATTATCAAAGATGTGCGAGCTTGTGTGTGTGCTTGCATATAGGTGTGTGTAACTAGATTGTGTGTAGTGTGTGTCTGCAAGGGGAACTGAGATGTTGGGACTTGGCATCTCTCCTCTTTAATGAGTACCTCTGGAGATGGCAGGTGCATGTTCAGCCTTTCTTTTACAAGCTCAGCAACAAACAGGCCAGTCCTCTCCCTCCCACTGCAATACCACTGTCATTAGCAGAATCACATTAACAACAACACCAAACAAATGATATCGCTAATAGACCACAGAAAACACTTATGAAGCATCAGCTTACAAACCTAAATCTATCACAGCAATTAGAAAGAATAATATTTCAATATGACTGAACTCAAGTAATGATCAGATTTTGAGCTGTGCTTAAATTATGGGATTGTTGAGCCCTTACGATCAAGAAGGCTTTGCTTTTGAAATGGCCTTCCTAATGAGTTCAGGCTAAGTCAGCATAATATTAAAAAAAAAAAAAAAAACATTTACCTAATTATCTTTACTTAATAGTCCTTGAGCTGCCTTTTCATGTTTTACTTTGATGATTACTATTTTGGCTAAGCTACTGTCTCTTTTGTGTATTTTTCCTGTTGATTAAATCGTTTCTGTTTTCATTTAGTTTTGTGAAAGTCACTTAAAGCTCTCTGAAAATGGCTCTGCCAATAATGACCATGATGACGATGATGATGATGATGATGATGATGTATGCTAGTTGTGGTGGTGGCTGCTTGTCATTAGTAGTGGTATCATTAGTGGTGGTGTGCTGTGAGGCTTTCGCCCCCTTTTCAGCCTTACAGGCACTGTCGAGTGGTTAACAAAGCAGGTATTTAGAGCTGTGCACCCCATACTTATAGTGTGTGACTGGGACCCAGACAGCAAGAGGTGAGCACTAACATTACGTTTACTCTTTGAGTGGTACCAGGGGAAATCATCAGCTCTTCTCTTTCACTGCCAATGTCCCTCTCTCCCTGAGTTTTCTCTCCCTGGCTCAACTTTGTTTCTTAGAAGATTTGTTGTCTACAAATGCATCCTATAAGGTGCAGGCGGGCGTTTAAAAAAACAAGCAATGAACACATTTGGATTTTAAAATCCAAAGGTGGACATATCAAGGATGGCCTTCATCAGCTATTTTAAGTTTGAAGGTTGGGGTAAGTTTGTGGCCCTTCTAGAAAATCACTTGGCCGGAAACGTATTACTTGCTGTGCATCCAGAGGAGGTGCATCTATGTGTGTGTGTGTGTGGGGGGGGGGGGGGGGGGGCATGTATTGCTATTGTTGTGTGGACCAATTTTGGTTAAAAAACATATTGATGAGGACAAACACACTTTGTGAGGACGTTTAGGCTGTTCCTCACTACTTCGAATTGAAACATGAGGGTTAAAACTTGGTTTTAGGTTTAAGATTAAAATTAGATTAGGGTTAAGGTTGAGGTTAGGCATTTAGTTGTGATGGTTAAGGTTAGGGTAAGGGGCTAGGGAATCCATTACGTCAATGAGTGTCCTCACAAGTATATAGAGACAAGCGTGTGTGTGCATGCGTGTGCGTGCGTGCGCGCGTGCGGATGGTAATTAAAAAGCGACAGCAGGTGAGAAATGAATTAAAACTAACCTGTCATTACTGGTAGATTGATTTCTGATGGGGTTTGAGTTTTTTGTTATGTTATGTGAGTACAAATCCAGGCAGCCAGCTTTATGTGTGGAAAAACACAAGCTCAGCATCCACTTCATGGAGTTAAGAAATGCAGAAAAGCAATGGGAACAAAGCAGGAGTGAAGCCAAAACAAGTTTGTCATGCCATACATGCAGTGTGAAGGTTGGTTAACCTGCTCACACAGCTGGAGATGCAGAAAGAACTGGGACCATTAGCCTCACTGGGTGGCCACTCATAAATGGAAGATCACACACTGAACACAAACACACACACCACCACTTCCCACCTTCCACTCCCTCTGCTGGGTTCTGTGATTCAGCTGAACAGGAGTAGAAGGGAGGGTAAGGTTAGTGGGTGTTCATCCCTTTGAATTCCTAGAGCAGTTTGAGACTGTTCTGTATTTTCTCCTGTCATGGCTCGCCTGGAGCTGCAGGGAGCTTTATTTACTGGAGATGACACACCAGAGGCGGCAGAGAGCCCTAATTGCTTCACGGCCTCCTTGAGCTGTGTGATGCGTTC
Organism: Brachyistius frenatus; assembly: GCF_029030835.1. NCBI lineage: Eukaryota > Metazoa > Chordata > Actinopteri > Embiotocidae > Brachyistius > Brachyistius frenatus. The sequence continues at coordinate 571,497 of NW_027210605.1, read as the reverse complement.
ACTCTGAACGTCGATATCTCAGAGAGAAATTAAGGGGCTGTGGTAGGGAACGTTGCTTGTGTCCACTTTTAAAGGCAACCCCAATGCATGCATGCACAGTTACACGCACTGGCACATACACAAACAAAGACTGTGGTCTGTGGGGTTTGAGCAGAGAGGTCTCTCATAGCCTGACTGTGTTCCAGAGAGAGCTAAAGCACGACACGCAACAGCAACACTCAGAGCGAGCACAACTCAGCACAGACTGTGCCTCAAGTATACCATGTGTTCTAACGTTTCATATTACACTAAAATCAAATATTTATTGCCTGATGCACTGTGAAAATAAAAGACCAGAACAAGTTATACCAGTCCACTCGCACTGCTCAGATACTGCATAAACCCTGGTTTAATCAGGTCTAATTGTCGAGATTATGAGGACTTGTACATGTTAATGCCTAAACAAACACCAGAACTGGAACAAGTATTGTCCCTTAGGAGGGTTTACACATTTTCCTCTGCTATTAGAACATGCTAAGCTGTGAGTCAGCTGAGCACAAATATGATAATACCTAGTGGATTAAAATGTGCGCTTCTTCATAAAAAGTAATCTGGCTTTATCCATAACTGCCAATTTCAAATAATGTAATCTGTGTAAAACTTTTGTCTGGATATTTCATGAGCATGTGATGAAGAATGAATAATACAGGCATGTTTTGTGTGTTATTTACAAACATGTGTTGTGAAGTAATAAGAGTCACTTTTGAATCAAATGATAAATTCTCTGGTCGGCACTGTGGAGACTGTGGCATGTTGACAATTAGCTATTCACTTTCCATTTGCACCGCAGCTAAGGCTTTATACAGCAGCCACTTCCCTTTTCAACACTCTCATCCAAACAGATAAGAACAGCATCTGACAGGCTAATTAATAATGAAAGCTTCGCTCTATCCTGGAATTCTATCACTCCAATAGGATTTCTATTAATGTTGATTGACCCTGGCTCACTCAGTGCCACTTTGGCACAGCTCACTGCTACCCCCGTGCCTTCTAAGGTGCCAGTGCAGGTTAGCTGATACATGAATAATTCCCAGTGGACATTAACTGTAAGAAGTAGGGCAGAGGATTCAGTGGTGTGCTCCTCTTCCCACCCTCACTCTCAATCCCCTCATCAGCAGGCTTTTAATATTTAATTATACAAGCTTCATTTCACACTCTCCAACTGAAACCATGAGGTGGAGATGGAGGTGCAGGGGACCACGATGAGGGAATTGATGAAAGGGAATATTCGGGGTTGGTTGAGGATACAAGAATGCAAAGAAGACAAGAAGTAGTAGACCCATACATGTCCAAATGACAAAAAAACAAACAAAAAAAAACAATGTTCTTTCAGAAACTAAACTAATAATTAAAACTGGATGCCATAATAAATCTACAGAGTTGAGTTCAAATATTTCCGTGTGAAGTAAAAGTACTTCTATAGGGCATACAAAGCAGATATCAGTCCATCAAAATAATAATAATTTCTCTTTTATGCTAATGCAATACTGTGTTGTCACAAATGGCACCACTGATCTTTGTTCTGCTATTCTCTTTCCGTTCCTTTTATCTTCCCCTTTCAGGCTATTCAAGGCATTTCAGACTGCTGGTGGCTCTGTTGCCCATTAAATATACCTAAAAACATTTTGTAAAGTTCAAACTTTAAACTAAAGATAAGTTCATGTCAGAGCAGAAAGTTCCCCTCTTTAAACCATAATTAATTACAATAACAGCGGATAACTGGCTCCTCGCCTTCCTAAAATGTTCATTTTTGCAGTTTTTTTCAGCAGATAAGTGCGAGGGCTTTTCACAGATTATCTGACAGAGGAAAGGACTTTAATGATACAAACAGACAAATTAGGCTGCTGTGTACATTAGGATTCCTCTCTGTCTGCCTCTACACTCTGTTTACATTTTATACATGACCAGTTTAGAGTAGAGATCATCTGTCAAGTTCTGTGAGCTAATGATGAGTAGATTCGAGGCGCTGCTGGAACTTTCCAGCAATGTGGAGGTGATGTTTACAGCTTTTAAAAAATTATTCAAGGAATATGGCATGCTCAAGCAGAGTATTTAATGCTAAAAAAAAAAATCATCCTAATATTAGACCTTTGGGCTATTTCTTTTTTAACAAATCTTGTGAGGAGTGAGAGCTTGCAAATGAAGTGGTAGAGCATTAATAATTTATGATGGAGCCTTTTTATAGAGCACAGCCCTTGAGATTCATAATTCTATTCACATTAGGCCCTGAAAAAGTTTAAGTTTTAATAAATAGGTATTAAAACTTTAACTGATATTAATAGCAGCAATTAAAGGGCATACTGTGGAGTTATGCATCATTTCTGTACTGGTAGAGAGGAAAACCCACTTGGCAGAACCTCCCTTGGCTATCTGCGTCTATCACTCACTTTATCTTCCCTCCTCTCTTTTCTTTTCACACACACATACTTGATCTCACCTCATCACTGTCTCCTTTTCCCGAATAAGAGATAATACACAGAATCGACACTTTACTGCAGGCATTGTGTAGAAATGTTAACATCTGTTCAAACCCTTTATGGCCATCATAAATACATTTTTTTTTAAAGTGTTCAGTCTGCTATAAACATGAGACGCAGCACTTTACCTCACCTCATCAATCCATAATCAATCCACTGAACATTACTACTACAAGATGAGAGTACCTGACCATCCGTGGTTGTGATTGATGAGCAATTTTTCTTGTCTCCCACATCATCATTTCCCCTAGTGTGCAGGGTCAAATGATGTGTGTTACTCAGCCAATAGTCATTCATTTCAGTTTATGAAGTGGGACCTGTGCTAGATGGTCATGCCATTAAAGACATTATCATGCACGTCTTTGCAACAGGTACCAAGCGCATGCATGTGGGGCTGATTTAACCAAAGCTGCATTTCACAGGTGACTGAAAAAGCCTGCTTGCAAGTTACTGCTGTTTGTCTCCAGTGGCTCTCCTGTACAAGTGTAGCAGGCCGTTCACTGTGGCCAACCTTAGTAGCAATCTCTGTGGGATTATTTTTTTTCCTGTCGGTCTCTCTTTAGTTTTCTCTGATGTACCACTGTGCCCAGGGAAATATGGTGGAAGGGAGAAAAAGAGTGTTTCCTTTGTTCTGAACACATGACTACAATTTTCTTGTTGGAGCCAAGAAAAGGGGTTGACTTAAATAATGGCTTCTGTGTTATAATGTGTGTTGGGATTTATCCTGCTGCTTGGCTAGTGTAATGCTAGAGTATATTGTGAGCTGATCAGTATGAGCAGTCAGAGAGGAATTAGATAGGAGAGTGGGGAAATGAAGACAAAGAGAGAAATAGAGGGAACGAGACAGAGAGAGAAAGGGAAGTAAAGGAGGAGAGAGTGAGAGAGGTTCTGCTTCTTTGCTCTGGTGATTCCAGATGAAATTGATTCTCATACCTCCAGAGATCTCCCACTGTCCCCCTTTCTCCCTTTCGTCCCGCCTCTATTACATACCTGTCCAGAGGATGAATGATCTACACATTACCCCATGAGTACCGCTGACCGGTACACACATCAGTGACTCCCAGTGTTCAGGGACCTCACAGTCATGCTGAAGAGACAGATGGAGGGACAGACCGGGGAAGGGTAGATGGATGGAGGAGAGGGAAATGATCAAATCTGATAATAGAGATGAGCAGGAGAAAGAGGAAGTCAAAGAGAGTAAGGAGGAATGCACCCAAAGTGACATGGGTGAAAAGGAGTTGAGGTGCGATTAGGGCAGCATTTGGAGATGCGGAGGCAAAGGCAGTAGCAGGTGAAGGGGATAATAGAGGCAATGATTTAGTGTGTGAAGAGGTAGGCAGGGAAATGAAGGAGGAAGTTAAAAAAAATTAGGGATCTCCACTGAAAGAAATGAAAAATCAGATGGAGAATGAGGCTCCGGAAGGGGGTACATAGAGGGGGGTTAGGCTCCACCGCCAAAGAACTCGGAGGGAGGCAATCAGGGCTGGTGAGGACTGTGCGTGTGGTTTCAACCAGATAGTTCACCGCTGCTCTCCCAGGGGATAGGTGTCACTCGTGTGTAGAAAGAGAGCAGGCACTTAAATGAATGGAGCTTTTTATCTGAGCCTGAACAGCGAGTTATTACCTACTGAGTAGGCACTATGGAGCGGGCTCTATTTCCACAGCAGTGATCCCCAGGGCTGGGGGAGAAGAAGAGGCATCGGGGAAGGGAGGGGGTGGAGGAGGAAAGAGGAAGTTCATATCTGGTGCCTTATTTTGTAACAGGGTATGACATCTCTGGCCTCCATGCTATAACAAAGCCCTGAAGCGTGGTCAAGCATCACTGACGAGAGGAGCATTAGTGTGGAAGGCTGCAGGAAAACCGCACAATAATAACACCCACTGGGAAGGCCTCAAACTGTGTTGAATCTTTGCTACTCCTTTCTGCATTTCTATTAGGGGGATAGGGCTGGTTTTAAAGTATTCAAGCAAGCATCTTCAGAGCACTGAAAACTTCTCTGATGAAATCATTCAGTTTTTGTAGGTGGAATGAAATAGGGTCGTACAAAGCAGAGCATTTGGAGTTATTAAAAGAAGGGCAGTGTTTTACTCTTACCAAGTTGCAAGCAAGTTAAACCAGAATTAATCCTTCACTGGATAAGAACTCATTATTCATGGCAAAGTAATTTACACGTTGCAATTATTTTCAGTTTTGAAAGAACAAAAATACATTTTACAAAGTAAAATGTATACATTACTTTATTTAAAAAGCCTGTGGAACATGTCAACAATCTCCCTCCAGCCCCAAAAAGGCCATATTGGAGACTCATAACTGCCCTTGAAAATAACTGTTAACCCTTTAATATCCTGACCTGGTTTTCTGCCCAGTGAGCTGCAATCCAATCCCTTGTGACTGAGGATTACGCGTGTGAATACCATAATAACAGTCATTACAATAATCTTGATGCATAAATTTGTAATAATGCAAATAGATGCAATTCAATGGGCTTTACAATAGATGAAAACTAAAAGAACAAGATGGAGGCAAGTATAAGCAGGGAATTCTTAAACATATGTACCTGTAATTGTCCCAGAATCACTCCATACTGCCTGTCTGCAGTCAGTACAGAGCTGAAGGAGGAGGATGGAGCCAGTCTAAACCCTCTCTTCTTCAGCTATGTGGGCTCTGAGAGCAGCTCAGCTCCCCTGATGCTGCCTGATGGCTTTAATTGGTCTCCTCTGGCTAGCAGCGGAGCACAGGAATCCCTACCCACTAATGGAGTGAGCTGCAACTAGAGTGATAACACTCATACACCGGAGCATGCACATACATGTTCAGACAGACAAGTGCGCGTGCTCACCTGTGTGCCCACACACTTACTCACTAACACATACACAGGTGTACAAAGTATGCATTTAATCCACCCGGGAACCCCTCCAACTCTTTCTATCTCACTGCTCTCTGCATTGAGACATAAATCCATACGCTTCAAATCCTGCCATAAAAATCTGATTTTATGTGAATATACCTTTCCCCAGCATACAATGTTGAAAAGACACGACTCCCACAAGGAACCTTTTTATTTTTCCTGTCAGAGGGTAATATTCAGGGACTATTTTCCAGATCCAAGCAGAGGTTACGGGAAAGCAATCAATTAAAACTGGACGAACACTACTGCACAGATCATTTCCGGTAAAACTCCACATAAAATCCCAACTGATGGACTGATAATCCATATACGTCAAAAGAAGTGCAGAGGAGAAAAATATAGTGTGTATAAACATAGTTTCATAAAGCTTATTCTTGCTGTCACTGATCATTTAAAACTCGATGCATTTAGAGAAAATCCAGTGTGTGATGTCTATAAATCATACATCTGAAACTTTGGGCTGCAAAGTTAGAAAAAGAAGAGAAAAAAAAAAGTCTCTGTTTTTCACTCTCTGGGGAGCGATTATAGATGTTATTATTCTCCCGGACAGATGCTGTTTGTACTGAGCAGACCATCTCCAGAGCATTGAAAGATGAGAGGAAAAGAGCAAGAAAGAGAGAAATATACAGACAGAAAACCAGACTGCAAAACCAATACAATGCATGAACCTCCTCTTTATCTAATGAGCATCATAGACAGAGACAGACCGAGACCACTCCCTATCTTGCATTGCTCAGGTGGGAATTGCAGCGCTGAGGACAGGGAATTGCTAAAAGCTACATAAACATACCACACACAACAACTCCTTTTAGCATCAGAAATCACAAACAGACCTTGAAGAAAAGTACATGAAAGACAAGCAAAGGGGGGAAAAAATGGCTAAGGGTAAACAGGAGGTAAAGTCAATGTGCAAATAACAGCGGGGAGAGAAGAGTAGAATGAACTATACAGTGGGAGCGTGATCCTCTTTAGCATTTCAGCTACGTGCATTTACTGACTGAATGGGAGCGCAAGTTTCCCAGATGTCTGAAGTGTACAGAAACAAAGCTGACAGAGAAGATCAATCCACAAAACTCAACACATCCCAGCACCAGCTGTCACTCTAATTGCCTCCTTCTACTGTCATCTTTAGCATCAATTCCATGCTAATGCTGCGCCAGGTAATACTTGGTTATGGGTCTGCAGAAGATTCAACCTCCTCTAATGAGCATTGGATTTCCATATAGAACGCAAGCATCCCCCCCCACTCCCCCCTGTAGCGGCTACAGACCCTCTGCACATGGAGTCAAGTTGTGTAGCGTATTTGCGCCTTCACGGCATTGTGCCAATCTGGATTCTTAATGGGCTAAGCAGTGTTTACTTTTCAAAGACTTCCACATGAATTATTGATGGATGCGAGCTGATTTGTGCTTGGAATTAGCCTAGCATAATCCATCTGGGCCTACCTCGCTTCCTAGGTACCATGTCTCTCTCCAGGGGAAAGCTGACTGGAAACTCTGCACAGTAATTTGTTATACTTATTTCTGCTGAGTGTAAAGTAGTTACATAAAGTGGCACGGAAACAGCTATGCTTAAGAAGACAGACCCGGTGAGCACGATGGGTGGGTGACCACTGGGTTTAAATGCTCTCGCAGGATTTACAAGATTACGATATGCATCACTAATGTCAAGCGCATAAATTGACAATTGTTATTGTTTTTTTGTTGTTTTTTTTAACAATTCTCGATCTTACCTTACACAAAAGACTAATCGTATAGCAAATATTTTCTTTTATCATTTGTCAAAGAGTAATCCCTCTTCCCATCAGGGCATCAGGGGAACACAGCAACATTCCCCAAGAGACCTGGTGATCTCCCTAATCATCCACTCATCCTTGTACCTTTTGCAAATTACAATAAAATGTAATGGATGTTTCTTCTTCATCCTCTTTCTAAATTGTTAATCATTTGCTGCCATTTTCCCTCAGACATCAATGTTTGTTTATTTACTGCAGTGGCCTTCTCTTACTCCTATAATGGGGTAACATCTTTCAAAGCCTGTCTTTGTTTGATTCTAAAGCAGCAAAGGAAGATGGAATTTACGATGTTGGGAGAAATGAATGCCGGCTCTGATAATCTGGTGCCGCAAATACACCTCACAATGTGACACTTTATCAGTCCCTGTCTCTTCCTATTGTCTTCTGTAATAGAACAAATCGTATTGCTTTAGTTCAAAAGGAACACAGTACTAACATAACAATTAGCTGTAAAGGCATCCGTGTAATTGCCTGCACTGTAAAATAAAATCTCAACAGAATGCACTGTGAAAGTGTGAATGGTACAAATTTGAATAGTTTCCAGAGCCAGTCTTAAAGATACTGGAGGAGGACACGACTTCTACATTTGAGAATTTCTTCCTACAGCGCTTGTGTAAGTGATGCCAATTTGTCCAGACTCCAATTCATATCCTTGGCCCTTTTTGGTTTCAGAAAAGGAAAAGGCTTTGCATCTGAAGTTTGGTAATAAAGCCTTGGATTAGATCCATTCTTCGGCCAGAATGGACCAGTCTGAGCAAAGAATAAAGACACGTTTCCTCAGCAGTCTGTCGGAACTGGCAACTGGCTCACCTTTCTTTCCTGTTTCTGTGTGTGTGTGTTTAACCATTTTATCAACTTGTTTATTTTTGGCTTGAGAATACCCATCTACCTTTACTGTCGTGACATGCCTTTGAGCAGTTGACAGCGTTTGAGAGCACAGCACTGTACAGGGAAAAAGCCTGCTTAATTAGTGTGACTGTGGAGTCTGGAGATGTGTTTATCTCATTACAATGCATTTGAATAAATATGCACATGTCCACAGCTCAGAAATTAAAAATCGTTTTAAATGTAAAAGAAGAAATCCAAAAGTGTGAAAAAGGGCAAAACTATTTTCAAAAGATAATGTGAAATCTAATATGTAATGTATTGCTCATTAGTTTGGCTCTCAGTTTATAGTAGTGGCGGTGATTTCATGTTTCACTGCTGTTTATTGCTCACCGGCGTATGAAAGGACTAATCATGATTCTCAGCAGCTCTTTCTCAGGTTTCTCAGGTGTCTATGTACTGAGCAGAGATTGATATACTTTGTCTTCAACTCCCAGTCTGTCCCTCCCCGTCTGCATCCCTCTGTTTCACCCTGCTGAGCTAATCCAAGCTGGCCAAATCCCTCTGCCATGCAGGCCTACATCGGAGCTGTCCTGCTGGGTGCAATATGCCACCCGCTTCCCTGGCATTGCCAGCCCTGTAGGGCTTCGAGCCCAACTGTGGTGTCTTGTCACTAAACGGACAAAGATGTATGAATCATCTAAGTGACTCAGAGCAGGTAGTCCTGTGACAATAACGTATTGTTGAATCATGACAAATAGTTATTTACTCAGTGGGAATACTGCAGTTCTGCTCCTGGGTAAAGCCACACAGCAACACATGCATCTATGGGCAACCGAGCTCTAATCTTCCAGATACCTGCCAGACACAATCAGATACAAACCTGACCCACCTTTTAAATGGAGTTGCTCTACCGATAAAAGAAAAGTTATGATAAGATGGAGTCTATCGCTACATAGTCAATTACACTTAGTCTGTATGGATGGTCTGAAAATTCCATTCACCAGTGCAATCAGTGTTGCACCCTACTGAGCAGAACACAGAATATCAAATTAAGTTCATCCGTCAAGGGAACAGGCTGTTCTCGTATCTAATTGGCAGTTGAGGCTTAGAACGGGATTGTTTGAGAACGGGTGGCGATAAATTTACTTCCGTCTCCATTCTTTTTGTTATACTTGTCTCTGCTTTTATCTGCGCTCTGTTATTGCCTGAGAAATGTTTCAATGCCCAGGCAATCTTAATGAGTCTAAGATGTCGGTCTGCTGAGGCTCTCCTTGTGTAGTTTTGTCTTTATCTTTGGCTAACACTCAGTTGGACATGTTGCAGGCTTTCGCCTGGCAAACAAAACACATTATCAGCCCCTTGTGGCATCATAACAACGAGCTTCTCACATTGTTGCAGAAAATAATGCTTCTCTCTGCCTCTTGCACAGGTGACTTTCCCCTTTAATGTATTTTTTCAATAATTCAGTTCCATATATTTGGGGTTTCTACTCTGGCCTTACAGTGTCTTCTGTTGCCATTAACATCCATATATTCTGGACCTTACGAGTTGGCTTAGAAAATGCAATATAGGCAAAATCATGTTTGTAATGACCCCTGTCTCCCGCAGAGCCCACACAGCTGAATTCAAAATAATTTAACAAAAACAATTAAAGGTCAAAGTAATCACTGTTCTTGTCACAAGGATCCATGGTCGCAAGAAGAGGACACTGCAGAAAACAGCCCATGGTATGTTCACACATACTCATTCATTCATTCATTACTGCTATATAGGAAGCAGCTGCTGTTACTACAGTACATGTGGGATTTGAACAAATGTAACACTCTATTTAAGCTAGCTTGTGCATGGTATACAAAAGCCTTCATTTGATTGCAAGAATGTACTGCGATACTAATTAATCTTCCACAGACAGATAGTTTATGTCATTCAACATAGTACTACTGTAGATTACTAGTAAGACAGTTAACATACTTGTATTTTCTTCCAAAACAACACATTCATAATTTGTATTCCAATACAATTCTAATAGAGTGTAGATATTAAGTGAAACTTATGAATCAAAGTAAAGCAAAGCAACAGCTGTAGAACCATATGATAGGTATGCAATCAACAAAGCCCTTTAGATTCACACTGCTATGACACTGCAGATGTTTGAAAATAATTACTAATCATTAAAACCCATCGCTTCAGTTGATTGTATAACTATTTATATTGTCATCACAAAGAAATTAAGTTATTAATGGACATCTCTCCATAAAGATAAGATTCTATTTTTATTAGTTGTCATTTTTGTTCTCATGAGCCACCTTATTATTTAATGTTAGGTTTAATTTAAAAACAAATCAAACGCAATTACTGTCACCTAATTGAATCAACAAACACTAATATGAATCATTCATTGAACTATAAAAAAATATACCAATTACATGTCTAATTTACCACAGTAAAAAAATACACTTTAAACAGCAAACTTTATGATGGAAAATAAATGAGTCTATTCCTATTAGTCCTACCATCAGGTAAATTTGTGAAGGTTAAGGCAATTATCTTTCATTAAATAAAAATAACATCCCTCCCATTCACAAATAATTCTGTCTGGAATAAATGAAGTAAAGAATTAATGCGGACAAATCTTTGCACCTGGTCTGCTCCTCTAATGTAGGAAAATAACACTGTAAAACAAAAGCTGCTTTGATAATGATTCCTGATTCTATTAGTGATGAAATGCCATAAAGTATATTTCATTATATAAAATGTGTTTTTAAGCAGCTAGCAAGTATTTTTTTGGCTTCAAAAAATTTAATCCACAACTTTACTCCCACAAATTAAATGGGCAATTTGACTGAAAATCATGTGCTCGTGAGATAATGGTGGTAAAATTACCAATAGTGCAATAACCACCAGTGCAAGTGCAAATTACTAACCACTAAAACAATCAGTTGTGTAATTTTCACAACTGCTTAATGGTTTTGTGGTACAATTTATTGCATTATAATGAGACGCAAATATGTATTTTGGAGGTGAAAAAATAAATTGTTTTGTTCAAATTTGATAGCAAGAAGGTACAAATTTTGATGAATAAAGCCAGCTAATTTGGATAAAATTTCCTTAAGAAGTTAAGGGTAGATTTTGCAATAACAGCAGGAAACAATCACACCTCCAACATCTCATTAAGTCAACACTTTCATGTTAGTCAGGGGATCAAAGAAACAGGGTGAGGTTTTCATTCACAAGATCCTTCACACATCATTATGTACATCCTGGCTAGTGTTTAATGTAATGTTTATTATATTATCTCTGAGCAATACCACATACTCATCAAACTCCAATGTGGCCATAGAGTCAGGAAGGCTTTTTTGAGCCGGATTTACGAAGCAGTTATTAGCTAAGAAGTTTACATGAGGATTACTGTATTATGATTATCAGTTACCAATTTATTTTGAATCACGCTCTGTGGGCATTTCTAAATGCTATGCCAAGTCAGCTTCTTTGGTTGAAAGTGCTTCCTTTCAAGTAGTTTACCGAAGTAGTTTTAAGGAGGCTTTGCAAACCAAGAGATACATGAGAAGCTTGGAGCTGAGGCTGCACACTGGCAGAAATGCATATACATTTAATTCAATCTGGTATCTTAAGATTCTTCAACTGGAGCTAAACAGGTACTTTTAAAAGAGGGAAATAAATTACTGGTGTGGGGACAGAATGTGTTTCCAATTAGCAGTGGAAGGAAGATGTTGGACAAAATGTAATAAAGGAGAGATCGAGAGATTTAGAAATTTAAAGAGGGGGGAACAGGAGAAAAGATAGAGACAGAGAGAGAAGTTGAGAAAAATGTAGTTTCCTTGTGTTGCTGTAACTTGACAGGTAAATTAGCATGTGTGGTTAATGGGGCAAAAAGTGGCCAAGCCCTATAGGCACCCTTTCACTCGGACAAACTGGCAGCTTGATGACCCAACCATTGACTCTGTCACTCCATTTCTTGGTTTTAGCATTTAAACATACCAACAAACACCCTCCTTACTGACATACTAACAACACACCACTACAAGCACACACGGAGAAGCCACTCGTATGCACAGAGGAGAGGAGATCCTAATCTAATACAATTTAGAATTAATCTGAGATTAATCTTGAAATGGTAAAAAAGGTTTTGAGATATTGGCCGTTTGAGTGATTTTCTATCAAGCTTTTTAGAGAGCAAGTGGGAAGCAGTGAAAAATCATGGATCACAATATGCATCTTGAATAAAGCGTGTGGAGTTGTTAACCATCTACTCATCAAGGCGAGGGATAAATCTCTTGCACACAATTTACTTTTTTCTCCACCTTCCTGGACATAGCGGGAATCTCTGTCATTTGTTTTTCTTCTAATCACTTTGCTGTGTATACCTTTGATGCCATTTCTGAGTCATAAATCAAGACCTTTGCAAAGCGGGTGGAGTGGGAGTGTATGTGTGCATGCACACGGCAGTGTGTGTATGTGTCACAGTCAGAGAGACCACAGCTGGGTATTACCATATATCAGTGGGCATGTCGTCTTGTAGCGGGTGTCTGAATGTTTCATCTAATCATTAAATGCTGACAGGCTTCGCAGAGTAGCTGCACTGATCCCCGTTAGAGGAATATGGGGCCTGACTTCATTAGAACTGTTAGTGCTAAGCAGCTTTACCCTCCCTCACGCCTGGCTTAACCTGCATAGTGATAAATGTTGAGAGGAAAAAGAAAGATAGGCAGAGGGATATAGGGGTGAAACAAAAGAAAAGCAGAGACAGAGGCGTTTATAAGAGAGAGGCAAAGGTGCTGAAGTCAGGGACAGAGGGGGAGGTAGTGAGCGATGGGAGGGGAATGGGAGGGCACGGAGCGTGTGAACCTGGAGTTTTCAGAGGCAGGGGAGGGGATGAAGCTCAAAGTGGTGTTTGAACTAAGAGGGATTTACTAATGCAGAAACGAGCAAAACAATCAATTTACTTGTGTTGCAATTAATCAATTATTACGCTGGCACATTGACAGACAAAGTGCTTAGCTGAGATTCCAGCGTGAGGCTCCAATGTGCTGAATAATTAGCATTGACCTCTGTGCACACAAATGCATTCACACTCATGCAGAGGCTAATTTATGCATGCGCATATGCATCTAAGCACATGAAGATATGCACACACATCCTTGTTCTCAGCATATTTCTCCAGTACATTCATCTGGTTTCTCTAGGAGGACACTCCCACCCCCACATTTCAACACAGTCTTTTCCTCCTGCCAGCAGAGGTTTTTGGCTGGCTTAAGTACGCCCACAGGCCCCTGAGGGACAGCCCATGACGGATGGCGGTGCGTGTGAATCCGATTCGATTCAGCCCATTTGATAAATTTATTGCTGGCATTTTGAAAATGAAATTAGAGGGACGTCTCCCAGAGACTGTTTTTCCAGCACAGGTGCCATAAATATACTTCATTTGGCAGCAGAGAGGGATGAGGAGTGTAAGGGGGTGGAGAGGTGTTGGATAAAGGATGTCATGGTAGGGGGGGCAGGTAGTAGGGATGTTCCCTAGAAGTAGGGAACTAAATAATAAGGTCAAATTATAATGAGGTCCTGGATTAATCATGATATTGGCGAGGAACAACAGTAAAAAGGTTATTCGCTCCCAGCTTGAATCCTACCTGGACCTAAATATCGTGTGCCGCCTTTCAGTCTAAAACCGGCACTGTAGCATTGTACTATTCTAACATCTCATGCTGAATGCTGACAGATTGAGACTGTGGGTTGTTGACATTGCAAGTGAGCATAAATGGCCTGCTCTCTTCATCTTTCATGCTGAGGCACACACAAACAACACACATACACACACACACACACACACACACACACACACACACACACACACACACACACACACACACACACACACACACACACACACACACACACACACACACACACACACACACACACACACACACACACACACACACACACACTTACATGCCAGTCCTTTAAGAGATGTGCACACACAAACACATGGTTTATGTACATTTTCTTTGCCTCAAGGCCCCATGGCTCTTCAGTACCGATGACACTGTCATAGCAGAACAGCCATCTATAACTCACAGTGTATGAATGAATAGAGCAGGCTATTTTTCTTTATGGCAGTCTCAATGTGTGGGGCTGAGAGACTGAATGTTTTTGTTGCCTCCGACAAAACAGATTTGAATTGGACATACTGGATTGGGCGAGAAAAGAAAAACATGCAAACACAGAAAAGTCAGACACGGACACACACTGGATGACAAAAGTAAGCATACATTCACCGTCAGGGGTTGTGCGGCCTTATTCATCCTGCTCTCATTCAGAAATGTAAGTGAGTGCAGCTGTGATGGGATGATGTACACCACGCCAGCCTCTCCTCCCCTTCAACATTCATCAGAGAGCAAGGCTCGGGCAACCTGCATCACTTACCTTTATAGGCCATTTGGACAACACCGTACACCGCATAGCCATCACATACATAGGCTCACAAAGGTTTGTATATGTGTGTGTGTATGTGGGTGACGGTGTACTAAGTATAACCTGTCACGCAGATATATCCTATCAATGCCTTTTGCAATATATACGAGCAGCTTTGACAGATCTGAAGCTTTGGAAGGTAAAAATGTCAACATGTTCCCAAAGAAAGCCTCCTGTTGTTACGTTTTTCCCCCCCGCATATACATGCACATTATATCAGAATCCAGGTGACAATGAAAATATTTTCACCTGCGTATGTTTTGCTCTGGTAAAAACTTGTACAAAACAACACCTAAGTTCTTATGGGCACAGCGGAGAATAAAAGAAAGTTTCAACAAAATCAGCAGGGAGTTCTCCAGACTGATTGTCTGCTTCTGCTTTGCAATCACAGAGCGTGACACACCCTCTGCCATTACTGTACCTTCTCAATGAAGAGGAGAGGGCTGGGACTGCCTGGTGCATACACCCGCAGGCTACCACTCAGAACAAGACCCTCCGAGCTGTTTAGATAGTTTGACTGCCTGGCCCCGTCATCCTGCAAAATCAAAACAGCCTACAGGTACGTCCCTACAAACATTTACCCAGCGTCTCCCACAAGATCCACTATGCAAAACAGTCACCGCCCTGAATCTTGCATTAACATACACATGAACGCGCGGAGGAGTCAAAACAGAACTGTGATTAGTCTGAACATAGATCTCACAGAAAGCCCTGCATAAACACACACTGTGGGCTGCCTATCATTGCAGGATAGAAGGATAATTTCGTCTAGGTGTCGGTGGGTGTGAGTGATTGACTTTGTAATCAAACAGATTGTTCTGTAACAAAAACATTGAATGACTCGATTTCAAATCAACAAAACTATGAAATGTTTTTCATCTCGTTAGCAAAAAACCGAGAAGGCACCCCCCCCCCCCCCCCCCCCCCCCCCCCCCCCCCCCCCCCCCCCCCCCCCCCCCCCCCCCCCCCCCCCCCCCCCCACAGGCACACGGAGCGACACAAGCACATGCCAGCCATCTGAAAATGCGAGGGAATCCACAAGTGAGTGATTGAATTATGTCTTACCTTTTTGTGATGATACTATGGCACCTGTAGATAAAAAGAGAGGAGACACACAAAGAAAATGTGTTAGGCTGATTATTGTAGACACATAAAATGCAGGAGATGACAGCCATGGTTGGCCATTTACTGGGAAGGAAACGAGCAACCCAAAAGGAAAGTCTGGGGATAGGGGGGTGGTGGGTGGTGGTGGTGTGTGTGTGGGTCTTTCATCTGAGACCTGCAAGGAATATCCACGACACCACATTCAAACACACTTGGTTGTGTCGGAATATGTAAACACGCAAAGGTAAAAGGGTAAATCACACAGGTTGGTTGAGTAACACACACACACACACACACACACACACACACACACACACACACACACACACACACACACACACACACAGAAAATATTCCCCGCTCCACAGAGAGATCAGGTGGAATAAAAAAAAAAAACACATCAGAGCAAACACATTGAAAAGAGGCCTCAAGTAGAAAGATGAGAGTCTCCTGACCCTTGGAAAACCCTCACACAATTTACCCTGACTGAGCTTTCTAATAAGTAAAAACAATGCGATTGAGGTGCAGTCAGAGAGAGCAAATCAAATCCTTTCAGTAAGCATTTGAGTTTCTTATGTAGAGGCCACCAGAGACACTCCCTGCCCACAGGGGGAGGATCAAAACACCGGCGGCTCAGAGGTAAGAATGTACTACAACATGTTTCTTATGCAACACAGAGCACTTACAAAAAAATTCTGAAGGAGAGGAATACAGCAAATTTAACTTATTGTTCTTATAAAATATTCACCACGACAGTGTTTGTAAGCTCCCAAGGTTTCATTTGAATTTAATAGACTTGTTAAACTTGCAGGATTACAAGAATAAATAAATTTAAAAAAAAACAGTTTTTTGGGGGGTAACTTTTTACTGTAAGTAGTTTAAATCTTTTTGAACAGTTCTCTACTGGCCACAGGCCCAAAACGCACAAATGGCCACAGACACTGGACGGGGAATAATTGAATCCGGATGGATTTGTGGCATGCTGGGCTAAGGAAGTGATAATCCAAAACTCTGCCTAATTGCCAGAGTAAAGATGGCGTCCATTGTGGAGGTGGCGTCAGGGTTTATCAAGGCAGTGTGCCGTGGGATTGAACTGAGCATTAGGGCTTTACACACTTTTGTTTTGTGAGGTGTTACGCTGGATTTGAGCAAATATTGGCCCTCCGGTTATTACATGGTCTGATTGTCTGCTATGCAACTGTCCATAAACTCTGCACGTCTACCCTAATCTGAGAGGAGGCTTCAAATAATTAGTTAGTGAAGCACTCTCACAGCCCAGTGCAGTCAACCTTATCACTAAAAGAAAATCCTTGGTCCATTTCCTTTTCAGCCCAAAGGCTTACAAACTCTCACCACTGTTAAAACCTTCGGGGCAGCTGCATAGCCGATAAAATATTACCCGACATGTCAAGACTACTGGCCCCTATCCTCCTTCTTTTGGCATTCATTATGTAAAAGAAAGACGTCAAACAGAAATGTTCTAGCAAGTGCTTGTAGTACAAGTGGGCTGTCTCCAAACATTCTCTTTTTAGAACAAGAAAAATCCAGAAAGACAGGCAAAAAAACTGAAGGAGAGAGGCGTTTGCTACCTGTTTCATCTAAGGTGAATTTGAAATTTGAACTTATTACAAAAACATACCCAAGACAATGACAACATCACATAAAAAAGGTAGGATCAAACACGCATGACACAGAATTACATAGGTTACATATACATATACATTTTGATTGTTTTATTCTTAAGCATTTAAAGTAATGCCATACATTTTGTGAATCCTTAAGAATTTCTGCATACATATGACCTAAAACTGACCTAAATCTTTTGACGGTGGGAGGAAGCCAGAGTACCTGGAGAGATCCCACGCAGGCACAAGGATAACATGCAAACTCCACACAGAAAGGCCCCCGGCCGAGGTACAAACCCAGAGCCTTCTTGCTGTGATATACAGTGGGGCTTGAAAGTTTGCAAACCTTTTATAATTTTTTGTATTTCTGCATAAATATGACATAAAACATCATCAAATTTGCACACGAGTCTTAAAAGTAGATAAAGAGAACCGAATTAAACAAATAAGATAACAACAATTATACTTGGTAATTCATTTATTGAGGTAAATGATCCAATATTACATATGAGAGAGGCAAAAAGTATGAGAACCTCTGGGATTAACAGTTAATTTGATGGTGACAATTGAGTCAGGCACTTTCAGTCAATGGGTTGATAATCAGGTGATTTTTTTTTTTATTCTAGTAAAGGGATCTAGTAAAGTCTGAGCTTTACAACATATTTGTGAGGTAGAGTATCACGGCAGGGACAACAGAGATATCTGAGGACCTCAGACCTCAGTTATTGGTGCTCATCAGGCTGAAAAAGGTTATAAAACCATATTTATAGACGTTGGACTCCACCGATCAACACCGATCATAAGCATAATACTGTTATGTTAAGTGTTTCATTGGCTTCTCTGACTTGAGTTAAAATCTGATGTTGTTTCAGGTCATGTTTATACAGAAATATAAAAAATGCTAAGGGGTTCACAAATTTCAAGACACCACTGCAACTTTGCAAACTAACCTGTAAAATAAAATACACATCTCTGGAAATCATTTTGGTAGTATCTCACAGTAACTGCAGTCTTCAACTGGCAACAATAACCAAATGCAAATCAACAGAGTCTGTGCCAGTATGTGTGAATTTACACACTGTGCCATGTTTGTGCCTCAAAATCAAAACTAATATGTTAATCTATCGCAAACCCACTGGATCTCACCACATAGCTGAAGATAAAGAGCTTACAGGAATTATAATGGAAGCTAACACCACAAATCTTACAAGTCTGAGCCACTACGAGACAACAACAATGACAAACAGGTAACTGTCGGACATCAGACAGGCGTTTCATTTATTTGAGCACCTTTAATAATTTACCTGCATTAAAAGTGGTATTTTTGCAGTATTTGAAGAGCTTATCAGAAAATGCTTTCTGTAGCAACTTTTTTTTTTTTTTTTTTTTTTTTTTTTAACTTTTCTGTATCAGTTTGACTTACTTTGAGTAACGCAGAAAAGTGGACATGCTGCTAATAACCAGATGAAGCTTTGAGGGAAAGCACCAGAAATCAACAAAAACCTGGGGACAGCACGACTTAACTGTGATTTAATTTCAATATAACAAGGCACGGTTTAAATTATGCATTAATTAATTGCCACTATACACAGTTACCTGCAGTAAACAGCAGGACGCTACACTGTTGCTTAATCTCCTTTCACATTGATATATTGGAAAGAAGAGAAGGTTAAAGAAAATGTGTTATCATACTCTCAGTATTGTTTAGAGACCGATAAATAATAAACAAATACATGATTAGTTATGATGAATAATCAAAAGAAAGCACTTCGTTCCTTTGTAGAACTTGTTGGGTCTGAGCACAGATACCATCCTGATTGGTGTCAGCACACATAAATAACCCTGCTGTTCAGGGAGGCAAAGAAAACCTCTGTCATTGATTACTGCATTTCTTCCAAGCTATCAGAGGCTTATATGGATTTGGAGACTAATTTGCAGTGAATATGCAAGCAGCGTTTAATGTGCCCATGCACCCAGAGCAACACTCCTGTGGGTTTGAGTATTATGTAAAACACAGCATATGTCAATACAGCTTTCCCATAAGTATGTATTCAAGCACAGCAAAGTTAAGGCTGCCCAAAAGCATGCCTGGGGACACTAAAAGCTACATTTTAAAGATACATTTGCAATATAAGGAAATAAAGATCTCCCAGCTGTTCTGTTCTACCTTTCAGAAATTTTGCCTCTCACCGTCAAAGAGGTTGAAAGAATCAAGTAAATGAGAAGAAAGCGAAGGAAAGGCCTACAGACACTAAGATGATGTTGTTATTGATTTAGATAAATATGCACACCCTTATAATTGGACTTAAAATATATATATATATATATATATATATTTTTTAAAGAAAACAAGTCAAGAGGCAAACAGACTAAACCACATTTTTGAGATCCTGAAAGCCAATCAAGCCTGGTTACAGAATATTTGTGTTGATGTTTATAACGCTCATTATCCATTAAAATTACATCTATTTTCCTGGAGATTACATATTTGATCCAATACATAAAGACAGTTTATACAGATGTAAAACATCACAAAAATGAAAAACTGTCAAAACGAAACCACATTTAAAGCCTTAGAAGTTTCTCTACTTGAATTAGTGAATGTTTCAAGTATGGCTAGCCTATAATGGCACTGATAAATAAATAAACAAATAAACAGATGAATAAAAAATACAAATCATTAAGGGTGCTTGCCCTCAACAGGTAGTTAAAAGTAACTCTCTGACCGCCTGTGTGGGATGTTGCCACATTTTGGCAGAGATAACAGAGACACCTACACTATCTGGCGCACTTCAATTGGAAACCAGCATCACAACGAGAATTTATGTTGGCACATTTACAGGTAACTCATAAAATAAACATTGTTTCTTGGCCCATAAAAAAGAACCCAGCTTCATTTCAAACCCTTTTTTTGTTTTCATGCTCAGCAGTGAAGATGTGTCATATACGCAGATTCTAGTAAAATTGTCTCCTCCATTGTTTGGTGCCAGTGGTTATCATGGTCACACTAAGTGATGTACAAAATTCGGCCACAATTAGAAAAAAAAAATGAACAACAACCAAAAGCATCAACCTATACTCTTATGCTTAACACTTCATCCTGCCTCAGGATAAAGAAGGTCATTTTTGAAACACTGGAAAGCAGGAGTGGTAGACCACGGTTGGTGCTAGATTGGATCAGCTGTATGTCAGCATGCGCTAAATTCGGCATTGCTGTGACTGGTTGTTTCACGGTCAGTCAGCTGGTCCGTAATCCTAACCAGGGAAACATCAAATCCCAAACTGAAACCAGAATTAGGCCCAGACACCTCAGAGCTGGAGAATTACAACTCCCAACAGAAAACTGCTTTGATTCAATAAAAAAAAAAAACAAGCAAAGGGGTGGGGGAACCCTTTCACAACGTAAAACACAATCACAGGTAAAGCGCCCCTCTCGTCGATCTAATCTAGCACTAGCCATTTTACCAGTGGCCAGCTGAACTAACGATTTTACTGTACATCATCACGTCATGTCACTATAAAGTATTTTAAGCTGAACCACACACTTTAAAGAAAAAAACAAAACGATTCTCTGTCAAGTTGAATCTGCATTTTTATACTGTAATGCCCTCACATGAAAAAACAACACAAAAGTTGCCACACTGTACAAAAAGTGCTGTGCTGTGAAAGTTGACAAACACTTTGTACCATAGATGATAGTTGCCATCTGTCTCTGTCAGCACTTTTTTGCACATTTTGGCACATTTTGTACCATCTGTCACATGTGAGCATCAAAATATAGAACATTATATGCAAGGTAAGCTCCAGTTTGATTGAGAATGCTTGCTCTTTTTGTGACCAATGAACTGCTTCTTTCCAGCCTTACTGTCTAAATGATGAATTGGCATACCTGCAAAAGACGAGACTGATGCCATAAATATCATGTGATGGATTTAACTTTAGTTAATGGTGATGGTGAGAACTATCAACACCAGTGATGACTGCAGCTTCAAAAATAGTATATTTCATCTGAAGGTGCAAAGTTTGGGGATTTTGCACTTCTTCTGTCTTTTTTTACTCCGTCATGTCTTTTCTAATTTACATTTTTCACTTGGCTTACTGTCACGCACACTTCTCCAGTGTGACCCTTGCGACTGCTGGCAAGCATAGCAGGATATTTTTGACACACAAAATGCAATAGAGAAGCTGTTTCTATGGAGAAATATATGTATTATTCTCCGTTTGGGAATTAAGGGAAAAACATTTTGGGGGATTGCAGCTCTTGATTACTTAAAGTTATACAGTTTGAATTCAGAGGTTTTAAGATGCTCTTCAGTCTGTAAACTCAGCACACATGAGATGTAGTTTATATGGTTAGCATTATAGTCACCACAGTTTTAGACATTATTAGTTGAAATAAACCCCTAAAGCCACACTGTAATACTGATGAAGTATTTCAGCCAGGACCATAGGTGTGAGCTATGCTGCCTCTATCTAAGAATCACAGACTGATCCTTCATACAATAGTTCCCAGAATGATTGAATTAGTCTGCTATTGGAAACCTGTCTTCTATTGACCTCTTTAAGTTGTGGCTTTCCAGCGAGCCACTCTGGGATTGGTTTTAATTACAACCAGAAATTGGGTTCGATTTTATCCCCTTCGTGAGGTGAGTAATCCTTATCGCTAATCATCGCTTTGTCGTAAAACAGAAAAATGGAAACCATATCATCACTGGAAAGCGCTGCTCGCGTACATGTACTGTATTATTATATTGTTACTGTGTGAGAATGATTGGATGTGTGAATGCACACAAATGTAGGGTGTAGTCATACATGTATCTGTGTGTGTGCTATGTGAAGAAAAGTGTGGAAACAAATGCATCAGTCTTCAGATGATTAGTCTCTATTGATATAGCATCACTATAATGTAATTAGGATACATTCCAACACACTATAGCTGTTCACCTCTTAATTATGCTCAGTAGTGGACAGTGATAGCCCATCTGTTCAAGTTACCAAGTGAAGAGACCACTGGTGATAGATGGTAACACCAGTCAGTTATGATTATTAACCTGGATGCTAATGATTTTAGGGAGACCAAGTGATGCAGCTCATGTTATTTAAATATATAATTTAAAATCATATATTATAAAGAACTGATCCATATGTTCTGTAGTAACAAATCCGAATCCAAACATTGTTGAATGTTAAATTTCACTCTTGAGGACATTACGTCCTGAATGTCCACAGCAGATGATGTTCACATTTTCCTGAGAAAATAGAAAATTGCAGCACTGTTTCTCTACAAGTGACAACAGGTGATTGAAGAAAAGGAAATATGTCAACTGTGGCTGGAAGCGCTACATTAGAGTCAAGATGAAAAGTCACTGGAGCCTGAAGACCATCATCGAGAAAGATACAGGCAGCTCGTCACTCCCGTTAATCATTATATTTAAGCGTGAGTGTTCACCATCGATGGAAGAATGAGTTAAGCTTTAAATTGGAGAGATCTAAAAGTTTAGACCAGTTGACAAAAATACAAGAATGTATCTTTATGTAGCTTTTGAGCAACTGTGCTTTGTTGTCCTAAACAAATTGCAATAGCAATGCTACACAGACATGTAAATGTACAGTACATGACTGGATATTTGTATAATGTTTTTACCTCTGATGTGGAAAAGACCAACATACCATGACTTACTTAACTAATGTTTTAAAAGCACGTGCCAGTGCTTTTTCCAGGGAGGAATACAGAGACAGAGCACAATCCTAGGTTATAATTAGCTGAGTGTAGCGCATGCTCATCTGCTACATACTGCACAGGGAGAGCAGGGAGTGCTGCCTTCTTGCTCATTATGTACTAATGAGTTGTCTATTAATGAAAATGGAAAGCATTTATTTTGTGAGCACAAAGGGTTCAGCTGGATTAATTGCTGCACTACAGCAACAAAATGAAAACAGAAAGTGCAGCATCACTCTTGTGTGGCACATTACCCATTAACCAACTGTTATCAAGGCCTGGCGAACGTTGCTGCACGACACACACAGGGAACGGAAAACTGTTCGCACAGGCCATTAAAACTTCATGGGAACTGCACTTTGAACACTTTCTTTGATACTTCCAACCTCTCTCTCATATAATTTCAAGTTATATGTCCCCTAATAAAACATCTTGTCAGTCGAACGTGGACACTTTGCTTGATCACAATGACAGCATTTCACCACCAGGCTTCAGTTTCACAGAAGCCTTTCTTCGCACAATAACAAATGATTCGCAGCTAATTGCGTCATTGTGGGCCCAAGTGTTGGCATTTATATGTCAACAGGAGTAATCAGGAGGAATACAAATTACTGACGAGAAAAATATTTGTAACAAATAAAATCAACCAATACTTTTTGCATTATGATAATGGAAGATCATGTGCAGATGCAAAGTGGATGGAGAAGAAATGGCTGGACAGAATCATGTCTGTCTAAATCAATACAGATGTAAAAGTTGCATCCCTGTTATGATAATGTAATTGTGTTGTGCTACATGTTTTTTCAGAGGCTTATCAGAATCATTTTAATAGCCCACTAATAGCTTGATTTCCCATTGGGCTCTCCTTGGAGAGGTCAGGGGTACGGGGAGTGTGTGGGCTCTGGCAGCCACAGCAGATGGTTTTTGATCAGATATTAGAGGCTGGGCAGCAGGGTCATCTGGCCATGAGCATTCTGCCCTGCCTGGGGGATAACAACCCCATCTGAACCTCCAGCTCCAGCTATGGTTCCAGCTCCAGACGAATAGCTCTGTGTCCCAGCCAGACTGCAGGGACACTGGAGCAGTGACAGACTGCTGTCCTTAAGCCTTGTGACAGTCTGGGAAAAGCAAAGTCAGAAACATGCTGTCTGCTGTAGTTAATTTTCCCTCCAGGAATCTGTTTCACCCTACTTGGAATGCATATGATTTGATGACAAATGGTTATGTAATTGCTAACACTGTTTGGTCTCTAGTAGAAATAATCACACTGATAACCAAAATCCTACTTGGCTGGATTTGAAGAAAAGCAATCGTTTCATTCCCATCACTGACTGTTCCTATTGTAGCAATGTGTGGTGGACAGACTAATCATTAAATAACAGGGATGCATTTAAAAAAAAAAATCTGCAATTTGAAACATCTGTTGTGTCGTATTAAATGTTGGGAAACATAATAACGGGAGGATCAAGTCTTTGTTATTAAAATTGAATGCTAATCTGAGAATCTGTTTGAATGTCATTTGTGAAAAAAAAATAGGTATGAAAAGATAAATCCTACCTAGGCATCTGTAAATCATTCTTTTGGCATTCCTATCTTCCATTTTCTTTGACTTGCTTCATCTGTTTGTCTCTTCCTCCTCCATCAACAAAGCCGTGGAGAAAGAGGGGTGAATAAACTCAACAATCTGAGCTTTATTTATCCTTTCCCCTGTGACAGTGGCAGTCTAAAATGGCAGGGCTTTGGATATGACCTTCAGTTAGAGTGGTTCTCCATCAGTCATCACTGCCACCCACAGATCAGACAGTGGATGAGGGACAGTGGCATCTTCAGTCCTCCTCAGGTACTCTCCCTTTTTAACCTCCCCCAAAGCTGTCCCCAAGAGACTTCTCTTATTTTACTTTCCCGTCCCATATTTTTATTTCCTTTCCTTCCTCCTTTTCTGCCCTTGACCTATCTTTTTTTTTTTTTTTATTTTTAGGCATGTTTTCTCCACCTTTTCTCATTGTTTCCTCTCTGTATGCATGCCTGGCAGAAAAAACAAAAACAATTGGCAAAGGTTTGCATTTCTTAGGAGCAATAATGTCATAAATAGAGTCAAGGTTTGCATATAAAACACTTCAATGCAAACAATACTGCTTATAGTGATAAAATTAGAGAGGAGACACAGGGAGGCAGAGGTATAAAAACACAAGATTAAATGGAAACACTTGTTTTTTGCATTGTCACTGAGGCACGAGTCAACCCTCTTTGACAGCTCCACTAAACTAATGTCTGATTATGTTACTACCTTGTTATTTTACACAATTTTTGTTGTTGAAAGCTCTTTATCTCTGTGAATCCTGATGATATAAAACCCTGAAAAGCCTAAACCCTCATTCAGTGCACAGGTTGTTGTTTTTTTTTTTATAAATCTAACAGCTTGTCCTCCATCAGAGATATTATTTGTGTCCACTCTACTTAATAACAGATATTTTTCAGCTGACACTCTCTTAAAAATCTCCTTAATATCCTGAAAGAAATCAAATACAAACACGTGTTTCACAATCGGTGCAAACACACACAGACTCACAAACTACAAAACACACACATACAAAACACCCACATACACCAACAGAACGCATCAAAGTTAAAATAAAGACGGTAGTAACAACAAAATGTTTTTTACTTTTCGTTTTCATGTTTTTATAACCTTGCTTTTCAAATTATGTTCTTTTTTTAATCTCATACCTTATTTATTTTTTGTATGTTGCTTGTTTTCAAAGGAGTACAGATGCTAATGTACGACAACAATAGATGCACTAGGTACTCTGGTGTTCATGTCTTGGACTCAAAAGATAAAAGATGAGACCGTGTCAAACTCAAACCAAGAACACTGATTTGAAAGTTTAAAAGCTGCAGCACATAATTTCAGCAGTTTGTAATCTACTTTTTAGAGCCCGTGTTGCAATATACGAGGGCTGTGTTGTCGATTTCCAGAGGTCAACACAAAATTTCATGACCGCCCTGTGGTCATGTCCACAGAGAAATCACCGATGCGCCAGACTAGCGCTTTCAAAAACGTGCAAAACTCAGGTGCAGAACACTTTCTCATTAGGGTTACACCTTCTTCCTGCTCCACGCACATCACAGTGTTGTGCGTCGTTTGCACACAACAGAAGCAGTCTCGGAATGTTTTGATCCACCCTCATATTATACCACAAAACAATATTAAAAGCAATGCTTTTTGTAATATGAAATAGCTTCCAGAAAATGCTTATGTGAACATCTGCATTCTGCATTTCTTACTTATTCTTTCACATTTACCCTGGCACACAAACATTCATAATAAATGTTCTCATTTCCAACCATGGTGCACTTCTCTTTAAAATCCTAATAATAAAGATGAGGTTTGAGCATGAGACAAAAAAATAGGCCTCAGGGTAGAGAAGACTGCATCTCCAACAAATTTATTCAGTCAGCGTGCACAGCGTATAGCTGTAGGACATCATGAACATATACTTTCTGTGTAACATTTGGAAATAAATGAAATGCAAAACATAAATACCATCCTATCTATGTTAAAAGTGAAATAAACTAGAAGTTATTGTGGTGTAAAAGTTGATAGGTTTTGACTGTTGGAATGACAGGCAGTTTTGATTGTGTATATACATTTCCAAGAATAGCTATTGTGGATACATATTTTTTTTTAAAGTATAAAAAAAGAGTGCACTCAAGTGAAACAGACAAGTAAAAAATACAGCAAATTATGCCATCAATCCTTCATTTTAACAGCCTTTTCTATTAGGCACAGCAACACAATGGATTTGCAAATACCCAATCAGTATACAAAGTTTTTAAGTGCACTACATATAGTTGTGCTTGTCTGCTTGAGCCAATCTCTTTCTCTCAATAGTAATTCACCTTAAAACCACATATAGAAGCCTGTAACACTCTGTGACTGTGCCCACCTATTCATATGCAAAATACACGAAAGGGAGTACAACCGCTACGAATAACAACTTAGTTTAAAATGTCATGTGGGGAATCTTAAAAGAAATAAAAACCTTTGTCATATAAATTCATTTCTATCCAATCAATTGTTTTCCTTGTTTTTGTAAGTATTTTTTTTTCATTTCAGTACAACAAACCTGCATAGCTTGTTATGACAGGACCAGGATACCTGGAACTGCAAGTAAGTCACATGGCAACTGTGAATGCATCCTCACTTTTGGAAATAAATTCAATGGAGCCAAATATATGTGTATTGTTATAGAAATGCTGTGTGATGGATTAATCTGAAATCATACACCAGATAAATTACTTTTTTAAAGGGTCATAAAGGGTCTTAAAGGGATGATGGCCACTAATAAATCCTCGGGAAGTAATACTTTGTACGAATTTTTTTTTTTTTTACAATACTGTATATTTGATTATTTTTAATACACGGAATATGACCTGTCTAGGTATGAGTCATCGAAGTCCAAAAATATGGATTAGTAACTAATTTCCTGTCAGTGTGAAGTCCAGGTAGACACATCCACAGTCTGGTGTCTTTCAAAACATCACACATAAAAAGTGTAGTTTATTTTGGCCAGGTTTGAGACACAGAGTTTTTATAAACCACTTGTGGATGCACTGCAGAACATGAAAAACAGCCACACAATCGCCTCAGGGCCAACAAAAGAGCTCCACTGACTGCTATCTGAATGTCTAATTCAGGACCGAGGACAGCTCCTAAAGCTTGAGGAGAGCAGGCGCTTGAAGGAAGATACTTCCCCTGCACCCAAAGTGCTGCAGTCTATTGGCTGTTAAAAGACAGATTTAGGTCTATATTCGAATGATCTAAACTCACAGTCCTAAGCACATGGCACAAGTGCATTTAGGCATGTCCAAATCCACTTTTTCTAACAGCAGACAGCCTAAGTGAAAAATTAGGCGCATGGTTCAAATGGGTTGTATTTCATTTATATACATATAAGTATGTTTTAGACAAAGCATGAAATAAACCAGTAAGTGCCATTTCCCATTCTCTTTAAAAACCAGGTGTGCTGGCAACTTGGCGGATTATTATTATAAAAGTGGATTTACCAAGTGGTTGGAAAGAACGCTTCTCTGCAGAGGCAGTGGATCTGCTGAAGCGTGTATTGAGCAAATTGATGTACACAAATAATCTCTTTTCATCTTTAATCTTTTGCACGTTTGTTATCTGTCCCTGTTTGTGACCACAAATCATTTTAAGACCAACTCGCCAATCGGCTCAAGTATATGTACATTTGCTATTTAAAAAAACATGGATGCTGGACGGGAAAGTGACAACTGTGTTGGTCTGAAATTAATGAAGACACTTGCTTTGCACTTGGAATGTATTCCTGTGGTCTGGCCACAGTAGCTTCCAGTACTGGAATACATTTATAGTTTGGCATACTATTGAATAGGATGAGGTCATGTCATATCTCCAGCACTATGGATATGATGCATTATTAGGACATCTTATAACTTTATTAAACCTACAGAAATGACTTCCTGTCAATCACAATCAAAATGTTCTGAAGAGAGCTTCACTCGGTGATGGAGACAATAAAAAAAAAGTTCACATTGGAAACAACTATCAGAGTACAAAAGCTAGTTGTACCATAACTAAAATACCATAACTCAACTTTTCACATTTTCTCTGCAGTCAAACAAATCAGCGTTATTTCCACCAGTACTGAAAACATACAGATAAAAACACATGCAGTCCGCATTACTAGTGGCCTCGATGTGGTACTTGTGTAGCATAATTTGCTGTTTTTTTTGGGATGCTCGTCAGATCTGACAGTACCTCCAAGAGCCTCTGCAACATGCTGAGGGAAAAGAGTAAAATCTGCCTTTAGACCTGGACACACCTCAAGGCTTTCATGTTATCAGTGAAGCCTTAACCCGCCCAGTGTGTGGAAAGAATGGTTAGTCAGTTGGAAAGGAAGAGCCCAGCAGACAACAACTCAACAGAAACAGATCAAGTGACTGAGTTCTGCTGAAGCTCAAACACATTTTTAAATTTAAAAACATTGTTTGATAGTAGAAAACTGGTGACCTCCTAAAGTTTCTTTCAACTCAGACAATCAAAGGTTTTGCTCTCTCCTGGCTTGGGTAAAAAAAAAAAAAAAAGCAGTGTGCTAGATTGAAGAGGTAGTAATCAGCTATTATCCAGTTGTTGAAAACTATCTGCTCTCTCTGCTGTCCTCTACAGGGAAAACTGAAGCATTCCCATGGTGACAAAGACTTGGATTTAGATTGAGACTGGGATGGTTAATAGTGAGGAAACATTTTGACGACAAGAAAAAGACAGCAAGTTAAGAAAGCTAAGATACAGTATATATGCCCAGTGGAATGAAAAGTAAGATAAATGCAGAGATGGAGATAAAGTGGGGAAAA
Organism: Brachyistius frenatus; assembly: GCF_029030835.1. NCBI lineage: Eukaryota > Metazoa > Chordata > Actinopteri > Embiotocidae > Brachyistius > Brachyistius frenatus. The sequence continues at coordinate 542,116 of NW_027210605.1, read as the reverse complement.
GGAGAAATGTAGTGATGCAAGGCCAACTGAGGTATCAGCACACTCTGTCACAGTGTCACACCCAACAGGCACCACTGTCAATCACACTGGAGACCATAAGGACTAGTACACACTCTAAAAACGCAGAAAAAAATAAAAATGTTCGATATAAAAATGCACAAACACATGTATATGTATGAGATACATACCCAAAGTAAACACAAATAAATGTCTAAACACATAAAACACTCATAGCCAGTATAAAGAAAATATTAAATTGACAGCCTTCAAGGTTTTTTAGATTTCAACGTGTGACAGCATATTAAAGGATAAAACATTTTTCTGAGTCTCAGTGGCTACTGAGTAAAAGGGTAAACTTAAGACACACTTGTACGTTTACTGTGCAAGTAGGGATGTTTTTCTTTCAACTATAACGAAAGGAAACAGAGAATGAAGAACTGTGGAGGAGCGAGGTGAGAACATGATCTGTGTCTTTCAGTGCCCTCTCGAATTGGTCTTGGAGGAATCATGGAGGGATAAAAGTAGTCATTACTTCAGCTTGATCCCTATTTCTTTTTTGCATTGAACTTTAGTGCAGCATTTTATGTTTTGAGTCAGTACGTGTGCATGTGTGTATACTGTATTTGTACATAGAATCACTCAGTGAGGAAGTGGAGGAATTATGTGTCTGAATATTGCAATGTTTTGGATAGATTATGTATGCTTTAATAGGGGTTAACTGACATAACTAACAGTAGAAACACAATTGACTTTACTAACTGTGAAAACACATTGCAAAAAAGAAAACACATGACAGATCGTATAACTATTATAATCAGTTTGTAAAGGTTCATGGTTGAGTTATAGTTGAGAATTGTCCATGCGATTTGTCTGAAATGAAGTAAGTCTAACATAATAAATGAAAATATAAACAAACAAAAAAAACCCTAATGGGCCTTGGTTACATACTGTTAGGTTATCATCCCCTTAAGTACAATTTGTACTGCCAAACAATGGTGACACCTGCACACTTCATAAATTAATATGCACTGCACCAAAGCCAAAACACACTTGAAAAATCTGTCCCCACGGAGTCTTCTGGGAACTAATTTCATTCACAGAAATAAACCTGTTATCACATGCACATATTAAACCATGCCAGCTTGTCCAGAAGTACAGAGGCAAAGCTTTTAAGCAAATGGCAGTTGTGTAAACTAAAATGGCAATGTGGTAAGTCAATTCAATAGTAGCTGAAAGCCATTACAACATTGTCATTAACGAGGTTGCTGGAAATGCAATTAGCCCCCTCACATTGCTCACGGCAACAAGCAGGGAGATGCTTCATTGAAAAAATGTTTTTAAAAGACCACAGAAAAATGCCAAAAGGGCTTAAAAGAATGATGTACTCCCAGAAAATACAAAAAGACACAACAATACAAAGAATGAACAAATTGTAGAGGAGATACAGTGAGTCCAAAAATGACGACTGTGTTTTTTTTCTCAGGTGAGGTCGTTCAAGCTAAATCCCATTGCCCCCAAACCCAAACACAGAAGCACAACAAACTCTTTGATTAGTCCAAACAACAAAACACTATTTAAGCCCTGAGCTGCTGCCATAATCAATTGTAAATAGACTGGACCCAGGACCAAGAACAAGGAGAGAAAAAAGAAGACAAATCACAGTCAAACTTTACTGGCTCGTGAATTACATGCAGCTCATGGATCCCTAGTGTGATTAAAGTATGAGAAAGAATATCGAAAAGCAGACAGTCTGCCAGGGTTTTTTTTTTTTTTTTTTCCCGCTCATCAAAGGTTTAGATGCTGTGAGACAGCATTTGTTAAAATGTTAGTGAAGGAGGATGAGGTCGTGGCTAAATGAATGATAGGCATCACTGTCACACAGCAGACTTCCAGCAGGTCTCCTTGGAGATAAGAACCAGCTGTCTATCCCCAACATACCACCATCAAGGTCACTGCTCTGCTTATTATGGAAAAAGACACCGCTTCTCTGAGCTAATTCTGAATCTTGTTCCTTGAATATTATGAGAAACGGTAGTTTTCTTTTTGTGGCTTAAAAACAGTGTTCATGCATGAAATTAGAACATTGATCTTTATCTCAGTTTAAACACGACAAAAGCCACTTTTACATCATCAATATCAAGAAAGAGCTCTTTGGCAGAGTAACTTTGCATAATTATGCCCATTTACACTATGATTCCGCAGTCTATCCATCTATACATGCCTTTCCTTGTCAGCATGCATCTGTAAACATCGTAAAGCTATCTGAAATGACATCAGTTCCTGAGGAGTATTACAGTATTTGATGGCGTGCTGTTCTAATGTGATGGGGGGGCGGGGGCTGTTGGCTGCCATTGATATCCCAGCGCAGCAGTAAGGCAGCAGACGGGAGGGTAATGAGGAGGCAAATATGATTAAAACCATCTCCTCAGGCTGCCTTGGACCTGCCATTAAACCAGCGGACACCCCTTATGCCTAATCCATCACAGTGCTTAGCTCCCACTGAGAGAGAGGAGAGAGACGACAACAAAACTCAACCTCAAACCTCGGATCTCCCCTTTCTAAAACATAACTAACACTCCAGGAGGCTCACTTGTTATTAAAGATCTGCCACTGAAGCTGCTGGACACGAGTCTGGTGATGGAGGTTTGGTGATGTCTTGGGTAAAAACTGTGACATTATGGGTACAAATCTAAGAGGGGAGTAACAACCTTTCTTTAAAAGACTATAGAAAAGTCAGGCCAAATCTAACTATAAACAATCATTAACTAAAAGTTAGCCATAAAAAAGTCTTGCCTGAATTCAGTAAGAATTAAAAACCTGTGTGTCACCGATAAGAGAGACCTGGCCAACGGTTTCACATAGTTTCATAAGAATACACTTCATTAGATGGCATCTCCTACCACAAACATTCATTGAAGTGAAGGAAACAAAAACATACGCTCAAATGCGTTTGGCAAACAATGGTAGAAACATTTTCCCAGTGACGCATTCACTGCCAAGATACCTAGCAGGGCACGCTAGAAACCATGAATGACATACAAAATTAGCACAGGATAACAAAGTAAGGTCATCTCTTCAGCCTCCACACAGACTGCATCTACTGCCAGATATAACTCTGGGACATCACTAGACTGTATTACTTCAATCGATCTACCTGTCTCTACTACACATTTTAAACAAAGCGGAAATGAAAGAGACACGAGTACTGTTCTGTGTTTTAGTCTAATGTCGGTCCATTATTCTCTATGAAATGTACAACAGAGTATTTTGGCTGCTGTGGATAGTGCTGATGTAGATGTAATGGCTAATTTCATCTCCTCTTTTCCACAGCTCGTTTGAGTGCATCTTCTTTTGTACGTCAGCAACTCCCACCGCCATCCGTATAATCCCCTAAAGACACAAGAATTATGGACTACAGCAGGAGAGAATCCACAGGCGGCTCACTGTTGAGCAGAACATGCTAGATTGTTGTGTAAAGCCTATAGGATAATTATCAGCAGGAACTGTAGCCTGTAGAGAAATAAGGTATATCATGCCCTAGGCTGTTTAAATGAGCCCTGCAGACCAACTGAAAGATGCTGATGCCTCTTTAAGGAGAAAACGAGAGGCAGTTCCATTAAATGAATGAGAACTCCAGGTTTGCACAATTTAAGTGCAACACTAGGTGCTAGAGTGCCGTATGAATGTAACTGCAAATGGAAGTAGCCATAGCTGATAATGTTAGGCTTGTGTGAATGACCCACACCAATACAAAGAAGATATAGCATGTATGACACTGAGTTCAACAGATCAGCCATCTCAAAGCATCAGTGAGAGGAACATTAACAGTGTTTTTGTATAATGACGAGTACTGATAGTTTGTTTAAGTCAACCATTTGTGGATACACACAGTAAATACGAAATGCAAGTGCAGTGTGTAACAATGCTGTGGCAATTCTGAATACTTTAAATCATCAGAGTCAAAGAAGAGAATATCTCAAGATATCTTAGAAGGTCAGAATCTGTTCACGAAAGCAAACATATGTGCTTTCTCACTGGGAAGATCATCTCCAATACTTTTAAGATATTTCTCCACAAACCAGTAGCTAATGACCCCTCATTGGACAAATAATAATTATAAGGCACACTTGACACATTTTAATGAGTTGTTAAATGTGTGTATTTTGTAGCTTATAAAATGCACTCAGTGTAGTTGTGATAAGGATCAGGAGTACTGTACGCTTTGTTTCAATTATTGTGACAGTGAAGCACGGAGATGTAGTGTATAACTCATTGGTATATCCTGAAAAAAAAAAAAAAAAATCAACATTTGGTCTTTTCATATGCTCCCATTACTCTGAAGAATTTGTTGTCTGTCTTCTCAGGTTTGTGCCTCAAGTAAAATCCAAGTGTTTTTATGCTTTTAAAAATGTGACTTTGTTGTTTGAAGCCACAGATTTGTTTTTCCCCTATCGTTCGTTGCCCACATATTTGAACCAAACTATTATATAATTTGTAACATTTGACTCAAGAGATCACATTCAAAACCTTAAGGGGCATGGGAAATATGTTGAGTGTGGTAAGAGCCAGCTGTCTACTCCAAACACAAAACCAAACCATAGCTGTATTAAAAGGGCATCTCAATTTACTTGAGAGGTAATACTGGTCCTGGAGAACTCAAAGACAACACTCTTTGGTAACTCATAAGTGACATCAGAAAATGCATGAGCAGGAGTGTCCCACGACCTGAGCCAATATTCATCAAGTCTCAGAAATTGGAAATCTGAGTCCTTACTGATAACAGATCAACCTGTGCTGAATAACTACAATCCCTGGAAAAACAACCCAGTCTATAACCATCTGCCATCACATGTAAACACACTGAAGAGTAGATATCAATACTCAATTCACTTGACAGAAAAGGAACTGTCACAAAGTCATAAAGCTATAACTGTACTTCCATTATAGTCCCTAAAAAGGAAGCTCCACAACACCTCCACCTTTGATGTAAAAATATAGAAAACTATAGAGAAGTTACAAGATTAGTTGAACCAGAACTTAAAAAATACCTTAACTGTTATAAGACATTGATATGCATTTGAGCCCGAGGCATTTTTGATGCATTAAATATTTTCATAAGGCAAAATGCTGGTACCAAAACTAGTTCTCTTTTCTCATCTGTATGTTGTGAATAGATTGAAATTTGACATGAATTTCACTGTTTCTTCCTACAAACCTAACCAAATTTAAAAATACAGTAATAGAAACATTAAAAAAAAAAATTACCATCAAAAACCAGGGTTGTCACAATACCAAACCTTTGGTATTTGGTACCATTACCACCTAAAATGATGATCCTCAATACCAATTTTGACACAATGGCAAAAAAATTCAACAATGAAATTAGTTTCTTTAAACATCACTTCTTTAAAAAACAGGCACATTAGTAGGATGGAGCCTTAAGATAATACAAAATACATTACTGTAATGTTTAACCTTTTCGTTATACTGTGCCAAAACCTAAAAAAATATCAACTTTTTTTTTTTTATAGTGGCAGAGCATATTTACAGTAGCCTACTGCAACCCCCAGCTGATTGAAATATAAATGAAAAATCCAAATAATAAATTGCCTCTACATAAAATGCACAACATAAACACATGCAAAGAGCTGCACGTAACAATAGCTGTTCCTAATGTTACTCTATGGACTATTGCTATGTTAGCCTAAATAAGCTAACATTAGTGAATGTCATGTGTGAAACATTGCTACAAAATGAGAGGTTTTTACAGCTCAGTGACAATAACGGTAACATTTCAGGATGTGAACATTGTGACTGATGTCATGTTAATATGAAGTTAAATACTGAAACGTGAATTCTGTGTACAAATCTTGACGTCTGTCTTTCAGCTGCAGATAAGTTTAATGCGTTTCTTTCTTATGTCCCAAATGTTCTGACCCTGTTTACACCTGGGCTTTTGTTTGTCTATAACTATCCCTGATCATCCAACTCAAGCAAAATATCTCCAAACCCAACTTTTGTGCACGGGCCTGTTGCTCTACCAGCACTTGCCGACTCCATTCCACATGTTGATGTTTGCTTCATTTATGTTTATGTTTCTTTGGTACCAAGTAGACGCACGTTTTCAGACTTTTGGCATCAACTTTATACCAAAGTATCACTTCTCTTGACATTCCCATCTTTAACTATATTTTAGTCGATTTTTTTTTAGCTGTTGAATCCATTTTGTGAGATTAAAACAGTATTAATAACAGTAATACTAATAATTTGAATAATAAGAGAGTTATGAGTATTTTGCTTTACCACTGAATATACGTTTACCTCAATAACTTTACATCATTTGGTTTCCCCACTGGAATTGAACTTATCTTGAGATTGTTAAGAAAAAAAAACTAACCCTCCAGAGTGAGAGCGCTTGATTGGTGCACAGAGCCATTTCCTGTCACTGTCACTGCTTATGAGAAATACTGCAATTATAGCGCAGCATGGTATGGTCCATCAGCGGGCAGGAGGAGGTGCCAGGACCAGCAGTCCCATTACCATCTCTGGCCTTCATGGGTATTAAACAATCACAGACGATGGAGGGGGTGGTCGAGAAGACTGGCCGCTCTGTTCGGGCAGCTACAAATGAAATGGGGATTTTAGACACAGTCTGCAGTAAAGTTATTTGATCCAAGTTTGGATTTCATGTGCCTTGTTCTGTGTTTGATTGGGAGTTGAGGAACATAAGAATATAGAAGGGGTTTCAGTCACGGCTATTACTGGAACCAGAGCATATGTTTGATCTGTTCCTGATATCCTCCTTCATGTAACGGCTGTATAATTCATTTTTACTGCCAAATGATGACAAGCCAAGTATGTCACCTTTGTCAGAGGGGATCTAATGCTAACACCAGGCAGGCCAAGTTTCCCACTGAAAATATTTAGCGGGTTGAAAATGTGTGTTGCATTAGGGGGCAAGTCAGTTTAGCTGGGACACAGAGAGATGAGAGCCAGATAAGTACAAGGCCTTAATGTTTTATGACACCCAACGATGCGTTCATCTCCTCGGCACTGACTCACAGAAAACATAAACACTCACACATGTAACAGAGAAGCATATGCGCTCGCACACACACGTGCACGCATGCACACGCACTGTTGAGCCGCCACTTACAATTTAATCATTTCAGTCAAGCGTTGCATTGCTTGTCCAACCAAGCATATCTCTCCCATCTCTTTTTCTATTTCTTTTCTTGACTCAGAAAGAAATTTAAATTTTATGTGTGCTCGCTACTACTCTGTCTACTTTGGGGCTGCACTGTCTGTACTTCCTGATTCTGTTTCCATAGTGACTGCGACAGAACATTTCCCCTGCAGTGATGGATTCTAAACTAACGTAGCAGCCATGATGAGACGCAGATCAACTATGCTGACAGCAGTGATAACTTTTTCCTCCTGAGCCTCAAACTCTGTCTCCCTCTACCCATTTTCCTATTCTACACAGCCATTCATTTACATGTAAACATTTACAGCGCTGATGGATATGCATCCTACATACTGAACTGCAGTGCATGTCAGCCTGTGGTAAAATATCTCGTTACGGGAAAGAGTATAATCATCGGGCTTTCTGGTGTGCCATCAAATCTGCAGATGACAGGAAAACGGATCCTACTCATGAGTCAAAAAATGCAACATGCACAGCAATAAATAAATCTATTCTGTAGCTTTTGCAAGGGAAGCAATAAATCGCAACAAGATTTTTTTTCTCATATACCTGTTCTGTTACAAAAGATTCAGTTTATAGCTCAATACAGGGAATGCCATAAGACATGCATACTGACATTTCCGTGCAGCACCTTTCTTCACCTACCGGTGACCCCTATATGACCTATATGCTATTTGTTGACAGCCTAATGAATTTGCGATTATTAATTATTTCTTGACAGTGAGAACAGGTACAGCACAACTGCATGCTGCAGGGCACTAATGGGAAGACTCCACTCCACTTCCCTGTGCCTGTTCCTTTTGAAGTGGTAATGGGCTTAAGGTGCGTGTAATTTCCTGCCGATAGCGGATGTGGGAGAGGGCCACACCTGGGCGCGCAGGATAAGGAAGTAGGACTGAGGGCTTCTCCCAGCGGTGTTGCATACCATCCCCGCTATCGAGTGGCTGATAAAGAAGCAGGTGTGGCACTGAAGTAGGACACTGATAATACCAGCAGAAGGGATGTCCTTTAAACCATGACAAGATGAACTGCCCTAACACCGAAGCTGGGATATGATGAGTTAACAGTCGCTGGGTTGATTAGAGCAACCTGTGAGTGGGTTTGAAAGGGGGGGGACAAACTGAGATCTTCTGAGGCTGTGTGTAGCTACAGGTGATTCAGCATGCTGTATGTATATAGCAAACCTATGAATACTTTTCAATGCATAGAGCAATGTTCAGCACATGGGAATGACACCTTGGATAGGGTGTACTACAGAATAAAGCTGGGGTTTAGAAGCTTTACTGTCAACACATCACATGTAAGATTCAGCAATGTACAGGGCTGACAGTCTGACACACCAAATTATAGATTATTCAGAAATATTTCACATACTGAATAATAATATGGGTTACATTTTTGCCAGGAAGAAATCGTCAACATTTTCTCTGTTTTTTTAAAGCTTAACAAGGTGTAACAGGGTCTTTTTTGTGAACAAAGCCACTTCATAAAGCTACACACAGTGCAGCAAAAATTCCAGTTTGCACCAGTGTGCAGCGAGAGTTTAGGTGTATGTAGGTGGTTAGGAGGATGGATGGCAGCCGCTGTGTCCTCTAAAGTCTCCTGTTGTAGGCCAGAGCCGAGTTCACCTTCATCTATCAGCAGCATCGCTCTGACCACTATAACTCATCATCACCTACACAACAAGATATGGAGGGTACATGGAGGTAGATAGAAAGAGAGAAAGAGAGAGAGCAAGAGAAAGATCAAGAGAAAGAGAGGGAGCGAGTGAGCGAGACAGAGAGAGAGAGGGCAGAAAGTGGAGGAAATAAAGAGAGATGGAGTAGAAGAGGATAATTGGTGCCTTCACTTGAATACCGTGAATGTTGGTTTTTGTGTGAAATCCCTTCCAAGTGTTTTCTGGCACTTATCAGGTCGTCGTCGTAAATAAGATGTTGGCCTAACGTCTTTTCAAATAAAGCTTCAATAAGTAAACAAAATAAATGGGCATGCACATTTTATTCACTGTTCGTCATGGAGACAGAAACATCTACAGTCACTAACACAACCGAGAACATACTCTCTCTCTCATGCACACAAACACCACACAAAGACAGTGTGTCTCAGAGGCTGGCTCTATTGGATTACTTGAGGACACACTGTCTGTCTTTATTGCCGAGGTCCCTGTCGATTAAAGTTGCTGATAAATTGATTATGCCTCAAGGCCACCTGCTGGGCGCTGTCTGGCAACAATCAGGCTCAATAGCAAATCAATATTGCATAAACCGGTTATCATAGCCCATATTGACCTTATCAAAGTATGTGGAGATCAAGATCGGAGCTCAAAATATGGTCATCCAAAAATAGGAAAGGTTTAATTATGTTTGAGCTGTCTCTTTGTATAAATGCCTCAATAAACAACTACGGGAAACCAAAGGGTTTGGTCAAAACAACACGTCACCATGTTTTACGGCTGTGCAAATCAAATTTCAAGAAGGAGAGCTTTTCCACTTTTGATAGGGAACAGACAGGGAAATATTATGTTGATGCATATATATGCATGTGTGTGTGTGTCTTTGTGTCCAAGCAGGTGTTCTCAATCTCCTGAGGAGTGCTCTATATACAGTCACCTTGGGCTGTGTCTGTCCTGGCACAGAGCACTGGGATGACCTGACCGGCTAACTGGGGGATTTCTGCTTATGCTCAGTGACAAAGATGAAGGAAGTGGTTGCGAGGGGGAAATACAGACACAATGAGATAAAGAAAGACAAACAGCTGGAGACAGTGAAAGAGACAGAGGAAAGGAAGTAAAGAAGAAAGACTGATTGAAAAGGGGAGTTCAGGGGAAGACAGAGGGGTGATACACTGCAAAGAGAGGGCAAACACCAAAACCTGACGAGACAGGTATAAATGATGTTACATCTTAAACAATGCTGGATAACTGTCAACATGTTGATGTAAAGCGGCATATTTTTGTCTCTGTCTAATGAGTAGCACAAAAGCAGTGCTGTATGATCAAACTGTAGAGAATAAGAAATGCAAAGTGGACAGAGGCTCTTCTTGGTCTCTTTCTACGGCTCCAACTTTTACCCTCTTCAGCATATACTGTCAGACGAGAGGAGCAGGGCTGTACGTCAAAAGTGGTTAGTGGAGCAGAAAGATGAACAGTGGAAGTGGGAGAGATGGAGTGCACTGCAAAAATGTTTTCCATCTTAACAACTCATTTACTTTCACATACATTTTTAAATCTGCCTAAAATCCCATTTTAATTAAGAGGAATGAAACATGCCTGCAAAACGGCCTGTGATAATTCCACCTGCTTTCCATGCAGTTTCATATGATTCCAGATTTCTTCCCTACAAAACAAGTGTAAATATCCCAAGGTAAATCTAAAAAAATTGGATCATTAATTAAAGAAAATCCCAGTGAGTGGTGTTATAATCAAAATCAGCTTTATTGGCCAGGTATGTTAACACATACAAGGAATTTGACTCCGGAGCTCTCAGTGTGCAAAAAAACAGACGGCCATAAATAGACATATAAAACATAAATAGACGTATATACAGCTAAGAAAGAAATATATACATATATACACCTAAAACAATAGTGCAATTGCACTTAGTGCAAATGATGCTGATGGAGTTGCGTATCGTGCAAAAAGAGAGCAAGTAAAATTGTCTTTGTGATGTTCAGATGTTTTTAAAGAAAAAAGACTCACTTATAAATTAAATAAAAGTGTGGGATGAGCACACTGGCCTCTGAAATTAAAATAAAGGTTATCTAAAGCAGGAGAGACTGACAGATTCAGACAAGTAGGGCTAAAAAAACAAACAGGGAAAGCACAGCAGAGCAGAAGGGAATTGATGGGGAGGAGAAGGGGGTCCATTTTCATGCAGTGTGGGGATTAGGGGCATGACACCAATCCAAACAAAGCTAAAGACTAGAAACAGGAGTTAATGGAGCACAGACAGAAAGGCGAGTTGGTTACACAGTCTCCCTCACGCAGACACACAAATTTGTAAATGTGTAAATTTGTAAAAAAGAAAAAAAAATGAGAAAGAAGGGGACGACGGCAAACAAAGAAAATACATTTTTGGGAAGAAAATCATGGAGTGAGTGATCATGTGTAAGCACACTGGTGGCAAGCATGTGCAAATACACAAAAGCATCCAACGGTGTCCAACAGTGTAACCCCTTATTCTTAAACGTGTGATTGGGCCTTTGCTGCTACAGTGATGAGCGATGAAACGATAAAGTTGGAGCCTGAGATCTTCCGACCGAGAGAACGATTTTTCTTATGATGAAGAGATACTCCAGTTGTCCTAAGAAAGAGCTGAGATGTGCGCGAGGAGATAACGGGTGTACAGAGGAGATTGGTCCCTTATCAAGTTTCAGAAGGGTGAGAGACGAGAGTGTGTGCATGTGTGACGAGACCTATCGTCACAGAGCATCTATGAAGAATGACAGACCTGTCCATTGACATCCTCTCTATTCTTGATCTTTTACTTCCAAGAATCTCTATTCTTCTGTGACACTTTAACCTCTCTCCCCATTTCTACATAATTTAGTGCACCTCAGAAAAACAGTCCAGCTTCACTCTCCACTCTGAGATGACAGCCATAAAAGCAATGTCGTTTGCCTTGGGCGGAATTTAATGCCACATACCATATGAGCCACTAGTAAATGCCTGAGTTGTGCCATCTAGCAGAAACACCTTCTCCCTCTTCTCTGAAATGCAATACGAGAAAACTTGCTTTTTGTTATTCCATTTCCATTTCCATTAAAACTGACATTTCATCTAAACTGAACCCTCCGGGGGAAACTGAGAGCTGGGGTGGAGATGAAGCAATAAGATCTGGGTGTGGGTTTGTGTGTGTCCATGTAGATTCGTGTGTCTGTCCTCTACATGCATGCCAGTGTGTGTATGGTCTGCATCCGGACTGATGACCTGAATGTGTATGTCGGCAAATGTTTTGGTGTTTACGCCCGTGTAATATAATGTCTTTAAAAGGCATCATGAGCCAGAGTCTGAGCTCATGTAAGAGCCTGTGCGTGCGCCCTCAGGCCTCACAACCCATCCTGTTCTTCCCCTGGATCAAGAGAAATGTCATTATTTGTAGCCATCACTGGGAAATCAATGCAATTATGTTTTCTCAGTCTCCTCTCTGCAAATTATGCATTGTAGGCAAGAGCAAAGTCATAAACGACATTAACACTTGCTCCCTCCAGAAGTCTCCGCTCTTAACCCCTTGGTGGTGTGATCTCCTTTGATGGAAAATAATGATTCCGTTTACTGTGGAGGCCTGTGAACTCACTCAGCTTCCCTCCACTGTGATGATCTAACACTGTGATAGTGTTGGTCCAGGACAGAGGCATGTGTGCTGTTATTCTACCTCGGGAGAAAGAGTGACAGGAGTGGAAATGCAACAAATATGCATTTAAGCTCATATTCGGACATGCACATACATGCAACTACACAAACTACAGCAGAATGCGGGACTATAACAATGAAACATGCCCCTGTTAGCTCCAAGCAAGTAAAACTCAATCTGTATTTAATCCTCAAACACCCTGGAGTTTGTTGGAGGCAACAGTGTAGAGACATGATAGAGACATGCCTCCTCTATGTACCTGAGGATGGGATCAGTGGGAGCTCATTCCAAAAAAATGGAAATATTCTAATAGAGTTTATGTGGTTGTGGCCAATCTCTGACTTCCATTAGTTTTGCAGCAAAATGAGAAGAAAATAGATATACTGACAAGCAATACTGATGTGGATGTTCTGGCACACTAAAATGTCTAATTAATCATGAAAAATAAAATCAACCCGTTGTGCACTGAAATCAGTCAATGCTGGATTGAAATCATGTTCCTCCGACTCATTAACAGCATTTAAGAATTCATACTGAGAAAAACAAAGAGCAAGGGTTTCATATAAAAAATATGTTAAGAGATATAAAATGACACTGCCTATTGTTGCTTTTACTAAATAACAAAATCCTGCTCCGACTCAGCTACAGTTTGTGATTGTCTGTCTTTTGACTTGAACATAAAAAATCCTGAAACAAAACTCAAACTGAAATGAGTTTCTGTTTGTCAAATCGTACAGTTACAATATCATACTCACCATGTCACAGAGGCCCCAGATAGAAGAGGAAAGCAGATACAAGTACCGATCAATGAAGGAGGAAACTGAGGCAAACCATTTGGAGTGGTGGCAGGACTAACTTTGTCACTGCCTGTCACAGTGCAGCCACTCATGCCAAACCAATCTTTTTATTATAAGGAGAAAATATGAATTGTGGCAAAAAACAATTTATTTTGTGACTGAATACTGTATCTCCTCATGAAAAGTAAAGGCAGGATAGTTATCACAAAACTATTCTCCATCATACATTTACATACATTTCATGAAAACAGAATATGTTATGTAATTTAAGAGGAACAGTTCAGACTAAAGCTAACGATTATTTTCATTATCAATTATTCTGTTGATTTATTTATTTTTTTGATCAGTAGACAAGTTGTTTGGTCTTTAAAGTGTCAGAAAATGGTGAAAAATGTTTCCCATTGTTTCCTGGAGCTGAACAATGTCTTATTTGGTCCCGACCAACAATCTACAACCAAAATATATTCAGTTTATTATCATGGAGGACTGAAGGAACTAAAAATATTCAGGTTTAGGAAGCTGGAGTCCGAGAATTTAATAATGTTGTATCAATACATAATTAACAATTAATCGATTATAAAAATAACTGTTGATTAATTTTTGGTGAATCTACTAATCGTTGAAGCTCTAATTCAAATTCGCTCATATTGGGCAGAATACAATGTGAATTAGGAACAAGGATCCCTTAAAGAAATTCCTTTAATGATGTTGATATAACCTCAGAGGTTGGGGTACTTCCAATGTAAATAAATGTAATCATTAGCTGGCTAAGCATATTATGAGTTTGAAGTTCTGGACCATTAAACAACGAGACAATGTCATATTTGTTTACAACATGGTTTTGACACCCAGCAATTTGACTACCAGTTTTTGCACTGAACTTTCGTGTCATTTTGAAATATCACTTGCTGTCAAGCGGTCTACTAAAATGATCATCAGCTTCCCCAATCTGTCTTTTGTCAGCAGAGAACAAATGTGATAAGAGTAGTGTGTGGCAGCATCCTTGAACACGGTGCATGGCTGACTGAATCACCCTCCAAGGGCAGATGTCCGCCGGCCAACAGAAACCACAGTACACAATTTCTGTTTCATCTTGTGGCAAACAGTTTTTCCACTTTCTCCAACAGGGTCAAGATGTGGTCTACAGGATGCAACAACCTCCTCCTCCTCCTCTTCCTCATCTAGCTTCCCGACAAGAGGTCATTCTGTGCCTCCTGCCTGAGTCGTGAAACAGTGAGCTATGTCAATAAACATTACGTTTTCAACATAAAGTCAAACCCAAAGTGTGGTAAAGTTGAGCTGAAACATACATATCATATTTCTAAAATACCAAAAATGATTTGGTATAATACAAGGATATATCATCCCCGAAAGTCTTGATAGAAAATTAGGTGAAGTATTACAGTGGAATCAATGTCTTACTCAGGAGTGAGCAATACTTTTTAAGACTTCTTAAATGTTCAAAAACATATTTTTGGTTATATGCTGCTCACACATCTGACATATCTTGAACAGCTCCATCAAACAGCTATAACAGACACTAATCTAGACTTCAGTCATTCAGTGTTCTCATTGAAAAGCTTCCTGTAAGTGTTGCTGAAGGAAGAGACTAAAAGTACAAAAAGATCCTGAAGAAACTGCAGGACCTGGCAGCTGTAAAGCTGTGGTATATGTAATACTAACTCATTAGTCAGTTGATAGGAGAGTACCTATGACAATGAATAAATGGATTGATGCATTTGGTACAAATACTAAATATTTGCTTGCTCCCTCATCTCGAATGTGAGTTACTTTATCTGTATTAGTTTCTTGTAAATTGAATATTTTTGGAGTTTTGTAAGATAACTAAAGAGGTTTTTTTTGTTTTTGTTTTGTTTTACAGAGCATTATGGAAAGTTGCCTATAAACCACAACAACAACTGAAGGCAGGGGTCATCCAGGATCAGTTAGTTGTTAGATTTGCTAAAGGCCAGGGACAGCTGTCTTAAATGATTTACATCTATGCCAATGCTTTATAACTGATAACCTCTTATATCATCAAAACGATAGGGCACAGTGTACTTACAGGCTTGATAGGTTTGTTAAAAGCTTAGGCAACTCAGCTTAGCGTATGCAGCTCAGCATGTATCATTTTTTTTCTACCACTTCCTTTCAAAATACATCCTAGAGCACCTTTGTGAAGGTCCTGAGATTTGGCCGTTTGTTAGATCCCACTGTAAAAACTCCAAGCTCAGTAAAGACACTATTCTCAGTAAAGGAAAAACTACAAAATCTTTAAGGCTTTTTTTTTTTTTTTTTTTTTAAGGCCTGCTATAGGTGAGTATTTGATACTTAAGGTATGTATTGGGTGGAGTATCACTCATTATTTACAGATTTTCCCTAAATTGTGTTATTCAGTGAGAGCGAGCTTAAAGTCTATTTGCTCAAATAAAACTAAAATCTCCCTGTAATCAGTTCTGCCAACTTTACAGCTAAATCTGCATTATGTTCAACCTTCATTTGAACTGAACAGACTGAAAAAAATAATGATCCTCTTCTACCCTGAAATGGAAGGATTGCTGGGGGTGTCTCGCCTGGTCCGCTTTCGGCAGTACAGCGGATGTGTTGGTTGGGGGAGGCCTTGGCCCTTCACCCTCCACTGCTCTCCTCGTGACAACCATGAAGGTCTCCTGAGGTGAGCAACACCCATGCCAACTGGGCCTCTCATTGCCCCTACTGACGCCCAATAGACCTCCCCTGGTGAAGGCTGTGGCCAGCGGGCTGTGGCAGTTGCCCTTGTGAGGCAAAACAGCCAATAGCAACGCCCTCGCTCAAAAATGACTCATGATTAGCCTAAAGTCTCCATCATGGGCCTGAATACAGAGTCAGGAAGAGTAAATAAGTTTTGTGTTGTCCTTTAGACTACTTGAATTAAAATATGTTGTAATGTTATTATGGAATTTTACCTAAATGATGCAAAAAAAAAAAAGAAAAGAGAATATTCCTACCCCAGCATTCATGATATCAAAATTAGTCTGTTGCTCTCACTAACCAAATGTTGTTGCAAATGTTTATGATTAATTCTACACCGTAACAGCTGTACCACTATTGCTCATTAAAAAAAATGTAAAAGATAGCTGTTAATATTTACATTTGTAACTTTAATCAGCTTCTAGCAGCGAGTTATTGTGGCATCAATCAGTTATTGTGTTTCTGCGTCATTGTGAAATCTGAGGTTTAACATTTACATTGTTTTTCACTCCAGAAGTTGAAAATTGAAGAAGACCGAAAAGAGAAGGAGAATTAAATTATGAAAAAAACTGCAGACTAACAGAGAATGAGACGATGAAGATGATGATGCAAGGACTGTGACAACTGCTAAGTGTTGGTGGGGGTCAAAGTTCAGGTTGCTCTGTGAACCTATAATAAAGGGTAAATTAGTGGACTGGGAGGTCAACTACTTAAGGGTGACTCTGACTGGCATATTTATACCTTAATAATGCAACCCCTTTTGTAAATTATTCATTAAAAAACCTGCATGCAGCGACCCCCCCTTTAGTGCAGCATTGCAAATACACACCGACACGTACCACACAGGCAAATATATTACACTTACAAAACTAGAGATGGAAGATGTTACTGAAGGAAGTTAGTAAAGTGAGTTCAAGGGTATTAGTGCTTGAAAAAGAAATCAAAGAGGTGTACAGAACGTGTATACAATGTTATTTCTGTAGATAAGATGGATAGGTGCATTTTATTTATAGTACAGTCAACACCTGGTTGATGTTCAAAACAATAATACAATACACCAACTTTGTTAAAGAACTATCATGGTCATAAAAATGTAATTTGCTATACAGCAGATACAGCAATTAAGTTACTAATATGTTTGATTTTTTTTTCTCATGTTTGGTACATGTCACTAAGTATATTTTAATGTTGCTCTGGCTCCAGATGCAGTTTCTAATCTTTTAAGTATTTTCTATCATGTATAATTATGTGCCCCCTCAGTGCTGTCTACTTTGATCAGTGAAACTTGCTGGGGATGTGACACAACCAGAAAAAAGTTGTCTGTGACACACTATTCAGAGGAAGAAAGCGCCTGAATCTGTTCCTCTGAGTTTTTTTTTACTCCCAGATCACTGTTTGCGCATGTTCCAGCACATTTCCAACCGTGACACTAACTCAAACACACATGATAGAGAAACGTCTGGAGCTGCTCTTTCATCACAACGGCGGCACAACATCTTATACGTACTTCTAAAGTGCTGAAGAGAACAATGAACTAGAGCAAACTACTTAAAATTCTAGTCTCATTGCACATAAAACATAATATTAACAGCATCAGATTCTGTAGCATCACCTTTATTTGACTGCACTGGCAAAGCAGGGCCCCATGTTTCCGCTTGCGAGTCACTCTCTCTTTCTCATTTTCTCCAAACATGTTGCCTCAGATGAGTAATGTAATCTTGGAAAAGGTTACGTCTCTAAAACAGAGCAATCATATTAAAAGCTAATGGATACATAAAATCAAGAGCTCATAGGTGATGATTAATCAACTGCTGAAATGCACTGCGTTTAAATCAGTTTAGACTGAATTAATCCCCAACCAGTCACTGTTCTTCTCCTCTGGGCAATTTAGTGAGAAAATACAATTATGGCCCATGAGTTACACCTCAGTGGTTCATCTCACCTCTGTGTTTCTCCAGTGTGCCAAGTTAGGCTTGCGTGACTCAGTATTTGCCTGCCACAGCCTTTAGCTCTGTAGTAGCATGATTAAAAATAAATATATATATTTATATATATATATATATATATATATATAAATGTCCAATCGTATGGCAGAACGTTTGAAGCAATGCATGTACACTAATGTGTAGCGAGGGTCTCTATACTCAATTCCAAAGATTAAACCCAATTTATTTCAAGTCATTTTCTGTTAGCCTTTCATGTCCATATCTTGTCACTCAGGTCATGACAGTCTGTACCGAGTGGGAGAATTGAAACTGTACTTACGGAGGCATGATCAAGAAAGAAGCACACACACTGGGTCTTATTTTTTACTGCTCTGGGCTCTGTTCTTGCCTATTTTTTTTTTCTCATATACAGCATGCAGTAGTTCTCAGAGTTCTTTAGTCCTAATCTGACTTGAACAAACTTCCAATTTAAGGCCACACATTTCATCCTTAGTTTCCCATTACCCACTCAGCCACTGCACCGGAGATACGTTCCTTCGGGTCTTACTGCAGAGCGGGTCAACATGCATAAAGTTTAGCTGGGGGACAAGCTTGGTATAGCTTTGATCCTACCCGTTTTGTGACCATATGCATGTGTATAAGGTATTTGTGCAACAAAGTAGCTCGGCTGAAAATATTGGTGCATTGAGTTGCCCTGGGAGAAGAGGCTTTTCTACATAAATCCTGCAACTATAAATCCATGCTGCCCAAACAGGCTGACCATGGCAGATGCCTACATCAGTACTACAGTGGCCATTAAGCATTATATGTCCCAAGTGTGTGAATTCAAACTAAACTGGTAATAAATAAGGACTCTCTGCAGCAGTCAGTCCTTTAATCAACAGCATTTCTTAGACGTCCTTGAGTGAAACACTGGCTGCGTATTCAGTCTTGAGATCACGGGCTGAACACATTAAACAAAGCAGCAAAAAAATGAGGAATATGGAGAGGAATTATTCTGACAAAAGTCATACTTTAAATTAGACAGAAAAACACAACCTACAAGATAACCTGAGCAAGAATAAAGTATTAAATAAAACGCACTCAGGGCATAAATATAATTCTGCCAAGAGAGAAATCAGTCTTTAATCTTTACCTTGATCCACATGTATATATAAAGAAAACACACATAGAAAGGCTTTTTCTGAGTATTCTGGGAAAACCATCTTTTATATAAATAAGTCAGCCAGTGTATAAGAGTCATTTAAATGTATAACGTTAGTGTACCAACACTAATGAGCAAAATGCCATCAAATCTAGGATGACTTGGAGTGTCATTTGTATTTGCATCTCGGTTTGTCATCCAAATGTGTGACCACAAATGATAAAGATTAAATTACATAACTCCATGCTTACGAATTCATTGACAGTAATTCTCCAAATGAAAAGTGTTTCCTATACTAGCTCTTAATGCATCTGAGAAGGTCTAACGCTTTCATTTGATATCATTTTCTACAAAGCTAGATTTTAATTTTTGTTCACATCTGAGCCCAAACAGCATCTGAAAATTGAAGTAAGTATTACTTACCTCCTCTTGGAATTGAGGATGGTTTTAATGTTTTCCAGGAGAACGGGGGCTGACATGATTTGTCAAACAAAGAATGACAGCCAGGCAGATGGTCTGGCATTCACTTACTGCACAAAATTTCAAAATTTCAATGAACATCTGCACTTCAGTGAATCACCTCTCAGCTCCCTTTCTATATTTCTTTGCACATCTTTCTTTAGCACGCTCCTTTCATCGCACTAAAGAACTACAGGATGTGTCGTGTTTGTTGTGCTCGTCTCCTCAGCAATGTTAAAGCTGAGTAGGGCAGTGCTGGACTCCCGTAGTACGCTTTGCGTGTGTTTGTGGGCTTAAACTGCAAACCACCGTGTATTGGCTGCTACTGGTTTGTACAATGTGTTTCTGAGAGAATGTGTGCTTGAGTGTGTACTCATTCTGTCATTCTGGTTCCCATTCTCTCAGATGCCCACTGAGAAAAGCAAATCCACTCAGAGAAACAAATAGTCCCCCTGTTGTGAGTGTGAAGTAGCCATAAAGAGAAAGGGCTGAGTCAAAAACAAAAGAGACAGACGGGGAGAGCAGGAGCCTCTAAGTTTGAGTATTTATGATGGCAGGCACAATGTGTACTTCTTTCTCTCTTTAATAATCTATCTATCTTTACCCTTTTAGTATACACCTGAACCATCTCTCCCCTTTACCTTTACCTCCTGCACTCATTTGCATGTCTTTTAATGGAAAAACATCCCTCCGTCTGACATTGAAAATGTATTTCAGTATCGCTGAATATACTTAGAACTGGGAATTCTGTAGTAATTTGCTGAAGAAGGATCTTGCCTTGGAATCCATTTATCCTCCAGAAAACCAACTAACTCAGCTCCAGCTTGCTTTGAAACACACAGATAATAGCATGCAATGTTGAGTTAAGGGGTTTCTGCTTTGGCTTACAGTTTAGCCCTGCTGCTGTTATTACTGTGGTCAGTCCCTTTGTACTTGGATCCATATTCAAATATTGGGGATTTATGGGTATTGATGTTTTTAACTTCTTTCTGCTGACATGTTAGAATTCAAAATAGCATTCCTTGGTAATGGTAAAGCAGTGATGCAGAGGAATATTTTATGGCTACTGTTTGAATGTCAAACTGAGAAAACCACAAGCACAGCACAAGAGACAAAAGCTTAGTTTGAGAGCGAGACCGAGATGCAGGAGTAAAATACTGAGGCAGGGAAGCAGTCAGAAAACAAAAAAGGAAGATAAATAGAGAGAGAAAGATTGAGCCGATTAAGGGTGCGTTTGCCATGTCTGTGCTTCATAGGCATATAGGCTTGATTCATGCAAATCAATATGGCTGTCAGCATCTCAGACGTGGCCACAATGGTCCTTTTATGCTGGCTAATGCTCAGCACTCTTCTTGATCGCTACAGGGCAACAATTATTGAACATATCCAGCCAATACGACATGTCTCTGGTTACAGAAACTGTCAACCCCCGCGTTTAAAAGACAGGGGCCCGATAATGCTGGAATATCAAATAAAAAATTAAAAAAACGTAGCTTTGGTTTGTCTTGCACATGTGCACACACACTCCTTTCCCTCTCATTGACTCCCATTTTAAATTCCATTCTGTCAGCTCTAGGAGCATGGCTAAACACCAGCAAATGAATTCAGTAGGTGGTAATGTGTGTCGGGTACTGCATGTAATAATACATATTAAAATTCCATAATTGGAGTCTAATTAGAGTGGTAATAAAGTCTACTCCAAACCCTAAATCTCATTTCAGAGAAGTCATCTCTGAGCAAAGTAAGCACAAGCCTTAACTTTTCCCCTGTGAGGATCTTCAAGGTAGAAGAGAAGGTGCTTTCACTATGCTACCATGGCGACAACTGCTCACCTAAGAACAAGTTTTACTTTGAATGTTTCTGTGCTCGAGGTGAGTGCTCAGTTTAAGGACAACTCCCAGCTTTGTTCCGTTTCATGAAGAGAGACTGTAGCCATCAAGAATCCAGGCAGTGAGTGATGCTGAATGACCCAAGGTAGCAGAGATCTGTGTCTGCCATTACTTCACTGTTTCATGACTATCAAATTTAAACTACAAACTCTACATTTATGAGATATATAACCTATTTAAATGTGTCACAATCAATCACAAAAGGCCAGATCATCAGACACTACCCAGGTGGTCCTGAAAAAAGTGTGTTTTCGCCTTTTAAATGCATCATTAGCACGAGACGTTGCAGTAACACCCTGCACACAGGAGACACTTCTTTGTGAAAAATATATATCTTCCTCCCCAAACAAATGCGAAACTAATGGAGTGACGCTGGCAGTGTTTTCCCTGCGTGCGGACTGTACACCCCATATACTACTCAGCTCTGTTTCCTTCTGTCAGCAGTAAAATGCTAACACCTTCTGCACCATGTCCCAGATTTGGACAATTTGCATAAACTGCCACCTTAAATTATTCACAGCTGCTGTCTTGGCTTCTCTCGCTAATTATATTTTGAGCTCTTATGTTTTCTTTCTACCATTTAAACACAGACTAAGTCCCGACGCAAACTCCCGCACACACTCACAATATGACACGTTTATGCACATGCATTTTTTTAGCACCACAAAGCTACAATGACCGGCTGTGGTCTCTGACGTGTTGGTTTGGCATCCATTTAAGATTTTTATTCACATGCTTTTTTTTTTATCCTACATTCTCCACCATTCTTTGCCTTCTGCAATTTGTTATTTCCCCTTCCAGGTAGTCAATTACAGAAGGTTCTGTCCCAAACATTAAGACTGAATCCCCTTATTATCTGTTGGAATGGATCTCTATACTGCAGTATTTTTGTTGAAGGACAAACACCAGCACAATAAATCTACAGGAATAAAGAACCACCAAAACATCCTTGAGAGTCAGCAAACCTGTTATATTATTTGAGGAAGACGAGGGTAACATTGTTTTTTAGGTGCAATATTTAGAAGAGACAAAATATTCTACATGTTTCTAACGTATTTTCAAAAACTCAGTTTACAAGTTTTTGTTACAATAACAGCATTAAGCAACAGCCACTTCCTTCCTCACTGCCGCCCCTCTATAGTGGAAAGAAGATCATGACTCTAATACCAGATATGTTTGTTTGTTATACCAGTGTTTAAAGCTCACTAACAGCAAACCTGCATTTTCTCTTCTGTAAATAGTCCTCCATAAGGTCTTCATTAACCAAAGTGCATTTTAAGTAACTCTACAGTGGCTGTGTCCATTTACATCTCCGGTGTTCATAAACACCCCACTAAATTCAGAACATGTGGCTCTGCAAAAGGTTGTGCCTCTAAAGGTAATTTGCAGCAGGCTTAGTAAATCAACCCAGGAGTCTGACTGAACACAGTCGCACAACTCGGGCCTGTAATATCCAACAGTCTGGCACAAACACACATGCCTTCGCAGTTGCACATGTACGATATTGGAGCTGATAATGTGGATATCTTGTATTCTCTCTAGAACCAAAGCTTTTCTTCAACACTGACTGATTTTCTCATTATCTGCTAATCTGAGTTCAATAGTTGAATTCGACAGAACTTGACAATTCCTTAATTACTATTAGGTCCTCCTTATCCCTCAGAGCAAATACTGATTTATACTTTCATTAGAAGGCATTAAGTATCAAACCCTTTTCCCTCCTTCCTGCCTGTTTTCTTACCTCTTTCCTGTCCCTCTTCCTTTTGTGTGTGTGCGTGTGTGTGTCATTGAGTGCGTTACCCTTTTTATGTATTACATTTTCTGACGTGCATATATTGATGTGTCAGCGACAAATGTACCGCTGAAGGTCATTAGTCATCATCTTCTGAAAGCCCCAGATAAACTCTGCCAAGAAGATAATCACGCCATTCTTTCACACCACAACACACACGTGTAACGGCAACACTTAATGACACCTCCTACACACATGGCTGTTTGGTTTGTATGTTTTACGTATCACCAGAAAGCCCTTAATCTAATCCGGGGTGAGTTCTTCCAATAAATAATTCAAAAAGTGAATTAGTTCACAACCGGAGATAGCAGTTCTATATATTTCTCCTCTTCCGGCATATTTCCACTTTCAACCCTGCTTTCTTTTCACACTCTCACAATGACATAACTTACTCTTAACAAGAAGCTATTCAGGGATTTTTCACACCTGTCATTTCTGACTAACAATAACAGATTAAATGCCAAATAATCATTTTTCTGTCGTTTTAGGGAACCTCACTGAGCAAAAACTTCATAAAAGCCACGAGGAATCATTTTTTTAGACAGAAATAAAAGATGCTTATTCTTTTTTCATTCTGGCACATAGAGCAAGACCTATCCGCTCTCCCTTTTTCCCTTTGCCTCACTCTGTCTCTCTATAGTCATTGTTACCTAGGGAGCTGTTTTGCTGAATAACTATTTTGACATTAACATATTCTATTGCCCGCTTACCTGCTTTGTTATGCAAGAGCCAAGCACTAGTATCAAATATTAAACTTCAGTGCCACGGAGAGAAGATATGTCACCTTTCTGTGGATGAAAAAAATAATAAAAACTTTACATAAGCAGTATTTTATGCGTCTCCAATCCATATAAATAGTGGAGCAGAATAAAGGGCAGTTTAGAAGAGGTGTGAGTGAAAGCGAAGCGTGAAATCACCTCCATAAATCATACTGTTTACCATTGATGACATATCTCATTCATCAGTCTGAATCCATCAGTTGATGTAAAATATGTCGGGCCCTGATGATGAATCTGCTGATGTCTGAGGCAACAATAACCTTGTGTAACTCAGTATGAGTGAGTGTGTAATGCTGTTGGACGGAGCTGTGTGCCCAGATGGTTACAGCTGATGGTAGGTAGGTTGTTTCGTTCCAAATTGCATCTTGATTTGGGCAAAATGTGGCAATTAGTGTCAACACTGATATGATGCCAGATGTGATGACACTTCATAGGGCCTCTCTAGCACTCACAGACTTTTGCACAATGTATTGATTCTGCCGGTATGGCCAGTTTTCCTTGCAATCTTGCAAACGCCTTTTAGTGTTGGTGTGTGACAGGCTGAATTTTTTTATCAGAAAGAATCCGTGGACATACTGTTTTTGCAGTGAAGGTTACACTGTAAAAATCATTTCACTCTACAAAATGTCTCTTCCAGTTACACTGTTGACCTTGTGTCACAACATTGGTGGTAAATATGCTTTGTGTCTCTATTCTGTCAAAGCCTCAGGATATCTGCTGTGACAGTTGGTAACAAGAGCAGATGGACGAGTAGCAACACGTAGTAGCATGTAATGACACACCTTCCTGCCTTCTGTAAAGTCACATGATGATTCTTAATATTCAAAGTATCTGACAGAAGATCCTGAGTCACACTTGCCCAGAGTTCTCACTTAATTCACATGTGTCTCCATGTGGCTGACCAACATCTTGGCAAGACAGCTGATGTTACGCTTTGTCATTGTTTACTTTGAGCGTTGGCCGGAGCCAAACCCTCGAGACCGCCAGTTACCTCTCTTGGACACACAGAGACATTAGTGATTTAAGGGGAAAGGAGTTCTACGGTCACATATTTCACTTCATAACAGCCGTATACTCCATATAAGAAGATGTATATTTCACAAAGTAAATGCATAGCAAATATTCACAGTTTCAAAATAAACAAATCTCAAACTAAATTATGTGAGTTGAATTTAGTTTTTAGCTTCATAAAGTTTTCAGTCATTCGTTCTACAAAAAGGAGAAGTGGTCACTTGTTGCGACAAAATGTTAAACTGCTGCTAAAAATACTGTACTACTGGCTGTTCAGCAGTCTGAATCCCACAGACATATAGTGCTGTGTTGCCTCATGCAAAAAGATGGAGAGAATATAAAAAAATGAGAGCAGCTAAAAGAAAATATAATGTGCATTGTAATGCCCCTCGGTCCCCAGCTAATGACTATGCTGCATGTGGTTACTCCGGGGAGTCTTTCCAACCTTTACTCCTCCTTAAATAATAGCTCTAACACCAGCTAGTTTAAACTCTGTAATCTAAATATAATTGGAGGGGGAGCACCACTTCCTTAGCAGGGAATATGAGTCTTTATAAGCTAGTATCTTCAAATTAAACCCTCCCTGCTTTATATCTGATCAGTATCGCCTCAAATGCAGCTCGCGCTCGCAAGGCTGTGATAGTATCTGTGGAATCTTGTCACTTTAGTCTGTTGCCGATAGGCGTAGGCAATTTACTTCCACTTGCATTAATATGCATCTTGGACTTATGAATACAATATAGCACGATTAAATTGGCAGATGATATTAAATTGCACAAGTACTATGGGCACCAAATTCGTATTTCTATTTCCCTCACAGTTCACCTCATAAGACAAGCTTCCTGCCGCCATTCGTTGTATGCGTGTTCGGTTTTATGATTGGATGTTTAATGAATGATTTATTATGCAAGCTCAGATAAATGCAATCACTACTTTTTAATAGAATACAATACGAAAAGAACCAAATCAAATTGGGTCAAACTGGAGTTTTTCTGTCTGACAGGGTTGCTAAAAAAATCTATTTCAAGCATGTTGCTTTTGTCAGTAGAAAAGCCTGAAATTTCAGCATTGTAAATAGATAACACTAAAAAATACCACCACAGTTAGAACCATGTCAACGCAACAAGTGTGTGAATTACTCAGTGACTGAAGCTGGATCTTCTTGCAGTGGATGATGCTCTAGACAACGGTGATGGGAAAGCACTAGGTGAATCCCAAATAGATAGTGAATGCAAGCGTAGGCCTGGGATACACTGCCTGTGTGGCATGTGCGTTACCCCTCATGCCCTGCTCAGCTGTGGCTTGGTTGCGTGTGTGCATGCACACCAGCTGCATGTCGGCTGCGGCACTGAGGCTGCAGGTCCTACCTTTGAATCAATCAGTTCCTCGTTGATAATGACCACAAGTATAGTATTTCTTAGGTCTGACAAGTAAGACGTAACCAAAATCAAACAGGTGTTTTTTTGTTTTTGTTTTTTTACAGTGAGACACAAAGTAACACAGGCAATCACACCGAGACAGAGGAGTGACCCGCGTCTTAGCAGGCAATGTGGCTACTCAAATAAGTTAACATGGACATCAAAATGAAAACACGCCATACAGCAACAGGTAAAACACACGCCACGCAGGCAGTGCGTTTCAGGCCTAAGGCTAGTAGCTAACTCTGTTGCTCCCTCTGATGAAAGTCCTTCAAATCTGGAGTTGCTGCTGCTGCCATTTCATGAGAAGCCCTTCTGTCATTCACACATATACCAACTGTAAGCACATTTAAGTCACAATAGGTTGCCCATGTGTTCACTATGGAAGATACAGTATAAAGGAAGGAATGTAATTTTCTTTATCAATGCAGGTATAAATAACTATTTAAAAACTGTGTATTTTCACATTATCTGCGAACTTCATTGCAAATAACCTTGCACATGCTCACAGGGACACAAAAAGGCTTTACAAACTCAGTTCATCATGTAACCACATGAGCTCAGATTTCTTTCTCATTGCACTGCTGTTAGCATTGATATTTGTTGGCCCTTACTTCCTTTGCTATTTCCTCTGAGGAGACGACAAGAGTGAGGTAAGAAAAAGAAGGATAGTGAAGGAGGATGGTGGAGAGGCTATTCATTTTAAATAAATAAATAAATAAATAATTTCATTCTTACCTGGTTTCCACGAAGCCAACGAGATGGAGGAAAGACATGTAAGAGAAAAATAAAATTCTGTTAGGTATACACTATAAATACAGAAATACATTTAAAAATATGCATGCGTTTAAAATACATCTAGTTGAATTGCCTTGGCTTTATTTTATTTGTTTGTTCTGAAAGTTGCATTGGCAGCCAAATGTTGGCAACATCAACATTCGAAGAGATCAAGCCCTGGTGTTTTCAGTTCTCTCTTTTGTCTTGTTGCTCCGTCTCTCACACTTACTTTTCTCTCTCATAGTGTTTTTGTGAACAGTTACTTACACAAAGAGAAGTAGCTGCTATGCAATGGCAATGGTCTCACACCTCTCAAATAGTCTTTAAAAGATAACGGTATACAGAGGCTCTCCTCCAACAACAAAATATCTCCATGTCCCCTGGCACAAACAACCATGCACCAAAACAGCACAAAGTGCCGGTGTGAATAATTTATAATCAGTGATTGTAAAACTCCAGCATAGTGTGCATATTGTTCCTTTCTATCATGACAAATTTTTGGGTTGCCCCATTAGCTGGCGGTGGACAAATTGTGATTTACATTGCGCAGCCATGCAGCACTATTCTCAAGCCTGGACAGCGAGCTAATGGAGGCACACACGCAGCTTTTATTAGCTGTGAAATCCAATGGCATCAAATATTAAACACTTCATTATGGAGCAGTGCTTGTCTTGTTCCACAGAACAGCCACTTAAATCTACAACAGCCAGGAGAAAATAAAGGGAAAAGGAATACGCCATGACAGCAGTAATTACTAGAAATCTATTTTATAAGATGTGTTTGTCATGGGAAATAGCAGGGTGTGTGTTTGTGTATATATATGTACAGTATGTGTGTGCATATGCATGTGCCCTTTTGTATGCTTGTACTGACCACTGTGTCAGCCTGCAATGAGCACAATGTTGTTTGTTAATAATTGATCATCCAATATCAAAATAACAATGGTTTTCTCTGTGGACAGAGATGAGAGTATGTTTAATAAAATGAAATGTCCCCATTACATCTCACATAATAGCCTGCTAAGGCCTGACTTACAGCTGGATTCCACCGGGACCGAGTACATCGTGACACAGCCACTGGAGCTGATTGCAGCCATTCTAGACAATGTTTCTGATTCCACCTGATGCACCGCAGCCATTTCAGAAGCATCTCAGAAGCGGTGCTTCACTAAGACTACATGCAATGTCTATTTTTTTGGAAGACGCTGCACGGAGTCAATGATCCGGGCAGGAAGTCAGATACAGAAACAGCATAGAGAACGATTATATCATATCACTACATTATCATCTACCCCCAAGTTGTCGTCTTTCAAATAGCAGAATAAATATGATCTTGTCTTGCTAACTGCCATTGTCTGTGTACTGTATTAACTTTGTCTGTAGGCAGTTGGGACAACAAAATAGGTAATAACAGCAATAAACAAAGAAAAACAATTAGCCTAGTTTCCCACGCCAGGAGCACAGGGATCAAGGAAAAATGACCAAATCAGCAAGTCAACAAAATTGGGTCAACACAATTCAAACTTAACAGTTCCTAAATGCTCCCGATGGGTTATAAAAAAAAAAAAAAAACTGCAATTGATAGAAAAAAAAACAGCATCACAGACGCGAGATCATCAACCTGTGCCCAGTGGAATCCAGGCATTACTAGTTAATGGCAAGAGTACTGAACATGTTGCTGAGAGGAGGTGGATGGGGAAAAACCCAGAACAAGTGGAGAGAGATAAAGACTAGAAAAAACAGAGAGAAACCGAGAGCAGGTAACACAGACAGAAATAATGGACAGACAGCTAAAGAACAAGACAGGGGATTGAGAAGCACCAACAGCCAGTCGTCAGAGCACACGAGTGACAGCTTCACCGATGACCTCTGAATGATTTATCCCTGGACATGCTTCTGTCTATCAGAGCATCAGAGACCATTAACATCAGAGAATGCAGTGAGTGAGGACAGAGTGGAGCCTTGGCTCATCTGTCATTACTTAAAAGATGACCCTCAGGACACAAAGCGCTCCCTCTCTACCAAAGCTCTCTGGTACTCCAGAATGCAGACATTTCTCAGAGAAACAGTTACTATGAGTTAAAGGTCTCTTCCGGTTTCTTTTCTTTTTTCATAATAAAAGATCAAACCTCTGCAGCATAGGACTTTAATCAATTGTAATCTGGTCCACCTTGAAAATTGCCTCACAGAGCCTAAGGAACGCTGTTTGACTTTAAAAAGCACAGGCACTCTATGACTCCCAAGCGTGGTTGATATTCATCGAGGTTCCTCTGTAGCAGCTCCTATTTGGCTGCTACAGCAGGGGTTAAAGCCCACTCATGAAAAAAGGCTGCACAGAGTACAACCAGTTTTAACTCGCTCACACCAAGTGGGAGCTGGTATGCAGTTACCATGGCTTTATTCATTAACGGACTTTCTTTTATTGAAAATTATTTTCAATAAATAAAGTAAGTAATCGCTTTGGCCTTTTGGGCCCAGCAACCTGCAGCAAGCTGTGCCAAGATTGAGATCGCAACCCCAGCAGCTTTAAAGCAGACCACTCAAAGCCCACTTCTCTGTAAATGCATACAAAAGGAGAAAAGCAAAAATGGTGCATAGTTGTGTTGTTTATGCCGGTTTCAGCTTCGAGAGTAAACGCGGAACAGTTATGCTCATATATTTTCATCAACCAAATTCAGTGCTAACGGAGCATTAAAACAGTAATAGGATAACAGCAATTAAGCCCTGCGACATAGGAGAGATGGAGCCACAATACAAAAATGTCTAGTGGGGAGGAAGGAGAGATGAATAAAAGGGGGAGACAACAAACATTAGAGCAATAAAAGAAGTCTACAACATAATGTTGTGTTGTCCTAGAAGCCTGAGTGTTAACGGTACCCTGCAGTGGAGGTGGGAGATTCAGGGGCGGTGGAAATGAAAGGCAGGGATAAGCAGAAGGAGTAAGTGTTTAGGATTCAATTAGCCTTGCCTCTCCTCGTTAGACCGGGCTAGGGCTGACAGCTGGAGGGGAGGCCGACAGGCACATACATCTCTTCTCTACTGTGGCAAGTGACATCTCAGCCACTTGCAGAATTATCAGGTGGGAAACAGTAGACAATATCTACGGCTTGTTTACTACTATCAGTATCAATGACTGAATTACTCTCTGTCAAAATGAATGCTCCTCATTGCACCTGAAGACAAGTGCTGACAGATCTGAAACGTATCATATCAACCTGCATAGTCACATAAAATCTATCTCACTGCTCAGCATGTCAAATTACTTGTGTACACTTTATCTCAAGTCATGGCCTTTTAATCACAGGATCAAACCAAAATGTCAGCTCTCAAAAGTTGTTTTTCCTCCATCTCCAGCAGAATCAGTATGCTACATTCCTGTTTCAGGGAGGTAAAACTTTAATCACCTGAACTTGGCAAGGATGTGGACATAAGGAAAACGATCTTAATTATTAATGCAAAAAGTCGTGTAAAAGTCACTGCCAGAGTGTGAACATTTTGCAGTTAATGGTAAAGTGAACTATGGACAATAAGAGCTGACCTGAGAAGGCAGTGGATTATGGTGGTGTACCTCAATGAATAATTTGGACAGAGCCAATAATGAAGTCATAAACAGAACCCATCCTCTGCCCTCAGATCAGTTAGGAGCAAGCAAAGATGGGAACCATTGATTTTCTTCATGGCCCTGGATGTTCTGTGGATCTTGTCTGCAGACTGCCAACTATGTGCATCAATACAGACGTGCCTCGCGTAGCCAATGGCACCCTTCAAAAGGCAGAGGGGGGAGGAGGGAGCCTGTTTGTGTCCAGGGGTCATCTTAGAAGATGTCACCTGTCCCGGTTTACAGACGATGAGAAACTCTGTGTCTCCCGGCTGAGAAGGACAAGTCTGTGTCTACACAATGTGTTAAAAAAGTCAGTGTGAGTCTTTAGAGAGCATGGCTGTCTTGGTTAAACCAACAGTCTAAATGCTACTCTCACCTACTGTGAAGAAAAAAACAAAAACATTTTATACATGTAGAGTACTCTAACGAGCTTCAACACAACTCAAATGTAAACAAAACAGAAGCCAAACATCATTTCCAAGACACAGACTAAAACTGAAATTATTTCTTACATCCTTATTTACTATATAGGTAGGTATTTACTTTATTAATCCCCGAGGGGAATTTTTTTCAGTGCACTACATTGTGTTGTCCAGTGTGTCCCGTAGTTC
Source organism: Brachyistius frenatus (assembly GCF_029030835.1). Lineage (NCBI taxonomy): Eukaryota > Metazoa > Chordata > Actinopteri > Embiotocidae > Brachyistius > Brachyistius frenatus. The sequence continues at coordinate 510,605 of NW_027210605.1, read as the reverse complement.
TGAGAGTCTAAATTTAGCTGATATATAAACAAGAAACAGATTCTGTCCCGTGACAAACTGTGGTGAAATTCAACTTTGTTTAAACATGAGGGTTTTGAACCATCAGTCAAATTGTTGTCAGGATGATTTGAACCAGAGACAGGTTGGCGTGTGTGTGTGTGTGTGTGTGTGTGTGTGTGTGTGTGTGTGTGTGTGTGTGTGTGTGTGTGTGTGTGTGGATGGCTTTAGTGTCTCCTGCTGTGCCAATAAGAGACCGGGCATCTTCCATTAGATGTCTAATAAAGCTCAACCAGGTAGGAGTGTACTACCTAATCAACCCTGTCAGCACACACATCAGCAGAACTGTTTATGTTTTCAATTAGGCTTCTCACTCACCCAAATCTTTGTGTGTCTGAACCAATCACATCTACAGGTTGCTATGCACAACACTCAGCAGGTAATCATGGGACTGTCAGTGACATGCCATCTCTGACGGGCATCCACCATTAATATTGATGGTGTTGTGAATCAGCCCCATACAGAGCTCTGTGACAGCAATCACCCCAGTTTTTTAATATTCCCATCCAGATCAATTCCGATTAGCATTTCAAGAGCTTGGTGGAAGCACACAGTCTGCTGAACTTCTTCTTCTCAAAGATGAATAGACAGAGAGAGGGAGGCAGAAGAGTGAAACGCAGTGAACAGCAATCAAACCAGAAATGAAATGTTTCCCATCCAACAACCAAAGTGGAGAGAAACTGATGTCTTGTTCTTTAATGGAAAAAAACTGAAGTAACAGTGGTGAAATTTGAAATATGAAAAGAGAACTCCAGCAAACAATAACAATTTATTCAGCCAGTGAAGTAGTCACATGGTGAGTCACATACCAGCAGGAGAACCAGATGTAAAACCATCACAAAAGCACCTGCGTAGGAATTTGCATGTCTTTATTGTTAAAATGGTATTTGACATTTTCCGGCATTAGAAGTAGGCTTTGGAGTCTCCTGTAAGATTGCTCTCTTTTCTAAAACTGCGCCGGCGCCATTTTATAAACCTCTGTATGGACTGAGCTCCTTTTGTCTTCTTCAGAAGACAAACCAATCTGCTTATCTAGAAATCCAGAGGGAGCGAAGGCATTTGTTTCTGCAGATCGAAATAATAGGAAGGAGAGGATAGTAACCTTCTGAACAACTGAATGGGTGGGAGGATGCGGATTGTGTGTCAATGTGTGTGTCCTTGTGTGTCTCTGCATCTGTGTTATGGTGTGTGTGTGTGTGTGTGTGTGTGTGTGTGTGTGTGTGTGTGTGTGTGTGTGTGTGTGTGTGTGTGTGTGTGTGTGTGCGCGTGTGTGCGTGCGTGTAAGAGAAAGCCTCTGCTGGCCTTGAGGTGCCCCCACAGATGTTTATTTGTAGTGACAGCTAGGTTTGTTCTCTCTGTGTTCCTATTTATCACACTGAGCTGATTGTATGGCTGCGGCCAGATCCCACAGAGAGGACACAATCACCGCTATGACAGATATGCATGAGTAAGCAATACAGCTCCATGAATTCACAGACATAATCTATCAGCTTGGATCAGCAATCCTCACTGAGAAAAATGAATATAAGCAAAGATGTGCAACAGACGACGTGCTGAATATAGATTGTGTGTTCCTTTTCCAGATGTATTCTCCATGAGAGGTATACTGACAGGGTTGAGGTAAATCTTAAAAGATCACAGACATTCACTGAGGTCCAATTGGGCAAAAGTCATCTGAAAAACAAACAAATGATAGACACTTGCTGGCATTGTGGGAAAAAGGGGGAGAAGAACAGGCAGGAGGGAGTGGGTAGGAGCGACTCCTTTGGGGAACAAAATGCTCTTTGTGGCTTTAGTGAAAATAATGACTCACCAAATGGAGCACTTTAAGGAAATTCACACTCAACTCTCCTGGCTCTCTTCCTGTTCCATTCTCTGTCTTCTCTGCTTCCCTCTCGCTCTTTGCTTCACTGTTACATTGTCTTTTCACCTCCCATGAGGAATATCACAAGGCTCCAAAAAGCACAAAGACACTCATCGCTTTCTCTCTTGCTTCTGCTAACACAAAAAAAGCATGCGCACTGTATAGGCAGGTGGTATACACCTGCAAATCCCAAGTGTGAATCTTGACCTTTTCACATGAGTCATGTTTCCCATAAATATCTTCTTTTGTGTGCTTCCTTTTCAATGTGTCTATATGTGTGCTTGTCTCTGTCTGTATCGTATGTGCGTGTCTGTGCGTATGTGTCTCTATCGCTGTGTTTCACTGCAGAGTTGACCTTTCCATCCCTGGTTTGTCCCAGATTAAAACTGACACCGCCCTCTGCTAAAGACCAAACTGATACACATACTGACACCAACACACAAACACACACATAAACACATTAATGACACGTGCGTGCGGACAGATTCAGATGTGTTTCTGACAGGTGAAAACTTAGCATTTCCAAAATATAAACTGTAAAAGACCACCTCAAGCTTGGTTAAAAATGCCTTTTATCATTTATAATGCTTCCTAAAATGACTTTAGAAGAGGTTGGTCACTTTTATCAACTCAGAGCAAAACATGTGATTGTTTAACTTCACCCAACAAGACTAAAAGCAGCGCTGGCAGCTCTGTGAGGCAGTACAAAGCACAGTGTAGATGCTTTCATGCTTTCATGTACAGTGAGTTTGGTAGTACTTTGAACTAAATGCAAACTTCAGCATGCTAACATGTGCTGGAGTATTATTTATCATATTCACCACATTACACTTACAGCATTTTAGCATGCAAATTATCAGTAACCACACAGTAGTGTGAGAGTACAGCTGAGGTCAGGTAATGGGAATCATCAATTTGCAGATATTTGGCCATGAACTGAAGTATTTGTTGACGTGGGTTAAAGGATAAAGCAAATAAGCACATACATTTCCCCCACATCACCCAACAAATGTAAAATTCAATGGCAGTAAATCAAATAGTTTTCATGACATTTCACTCATAACCACAACCTTTTGACGGTGCTGGACGGAAAAATAAAAATAAATCAACAGATCAGAAGAGCTATGAGGATAGCCCCTGGAAACCATGAATGTAGGAACTAAATTCTGAGCCAATCAATCTAATTTTACTGGATAAGTGAAACTTAGAAAGCCTACTGATTCCGCGAGGTAAAAAATTATGGGCTTACCATAGTCATTAGGAGTCATCCCACAGGGACCATGAATGTCTGTGGAATACTTAATTGCAACTCACCCAAACATTGTTAACAGTGTGTTAGATTTGACCAAAGTGGTCGATCAACTAACCAGTTCACAGACCCACACCACCAGTCTAGGGCTATAAAACAAGTCACAAATGCATATTCAGTGACATGCATTGTGTGAACACAATTTTGACTGGACAGACACAATGTACACACTCACTTTCTGTCTGTATATGTGTGTGTGTATATATATATATATAAGCACAAGGACACACAATCAAGCCTCACTGAATGCATACATACAGAGAGGGAGGTAATAAAAATATCACTTGAAATGCAAGCCAACACAACACCACCAATTGCTGTAGCTCCAAAAGTCCAGAACTGGACTTGCTGACCCGTGAGGATGAGGATCTACAGTATATTGTGTTGGAGGTGGTTGTGTTTCTGTCTCAGTGGGAGACAGACCAGAGAATAAAGCTCAGCCTGAGCTGACCAACACTCCATTTCACTGATCGCTGAGCAGCGTCTCAGCCTCTGCCGCAGGGGGATAAGCTCACTTACCTGGGCTGAATGTGCGTTTCTGTCTGAGTGTGTATGAGCATGCACATATCTATCTATTTCTATCCATCCTTGGTTGAGCCAGTGGTTTGATATCATTCTCTATCTTATTATCTGTGTACAGGAATATACATGAGAGTATAAGAAGGGGGAACTCAACAAGCTGTGGGTGTGTTTCTCTCTGCAACAACCCTTACTGGGGGACTAGCTGCTTGGACAGTGGATTTTGAGCCTGGTCATTTAACCTGAGCACTGACCCTCATCAGTCATTGCTCCAGTGACAAGCAGGGTGACAAAGAAGTCAAAACCTCTGGATAGCATGAAGTTCAGGGCACAGCCTGGCCTGTGTGACCATCAGATAGATGTGTGTGTGTGTGTGTGTGTGTGTGTGTGTGTGTGTGTGTGTGTGTGTGTGTGTGTGTGTGTGTGTGTGTGTGTGTGTGTGTGTGTGTGTGTGTGTGTGTGTGTGTGTGTGTGTGTGTGTGTTTTACATGTAAACTTTTAGTAAAAACATACACAGATAGAGAATACTGATGAAGAGGCAATTCTGACAGAATCCTGCTTGCACAAGCACACCCGTGTCTCTTTTATCTCAGAAATACGAGCTGGCCACTTTACTGCTGACCTTCATGACAACTTCAAAAATGTCTAGCTCTTTTTTTTACCCATGGTCTGTTCATATAAAGTTTCATGCAATGACAAAATACCAAAGTAGTTTCATAGCCAGTATATGCAGCAATGTGAAAATATATGCAGTGTTTTTGACACCCAATAAATCATATAACAACCCAGCTGATGACACCAGTTGTGATGTACTGTATATAGGGATGGGTAGCATTAAAAACCTTTTGATACTGATGCCTTGACTTTGATACCTGCTCCTAATCAATACTTTGTTCAATACAAATTGTATAAAATCCAAGAAAATTGCCAGTACAAATCAGCTAGTTTTCATAAGGTTTGAGAGGGAGAGTGCAACCCAGGTTAATTTTTGTAGCTACAATTTACCAATTTTCCCAAACGCGTCACATAGAGGCGATTGGTAAACGCTAATTAGTAGTGTGCAAAAAAGCCTATAGTCGTCACTTTCTACAGTCCATGCTACAACGTTAGCATGGAAAGAGTGAAATAAGATGTTGTTAATGCAGGATCTGCTTAAGTTTAAACAATGAGTTTATCTACCAGGGCGGGTGTATGGGAAATATAGTATTGGCTCACTAATTAGATTTACTGATTAGATTTACTCCTGCATAAATTAAGCAAATTTTATGCAATTTGAAATGATAACATATAATTGTGAATGCAGCCAAAGTATTGAAATGTGGTACTGAATGTACTGAAAGCATTTGTCGATATGAGATAGTATCAAAGAAATTTTGAGTCATTGAAGGTTCTTTGAAGTTCAGCATCCAGCACTAATTAACATATCTACCTGGCCCATTAACTGGTCCAGCTGTAATTCCTATTGAGAAGCTTATATCCCAGCATGCACTCGATAAAAAGCAAAGAAACACCAGGACAGGTAACACGTGACCACTGTATTTAAGTTAAAGGTCTGTGCCTATTATAAGGAAACATGAGCATCTGGAAGAAACCTGGATACACAAAAAAATACCTTTTTGGGGGAAGTCAATACTTGGACCGCCTTGTAAGGTGAGAACTGTGTATTGGGATCCCACAAGCCAACCCAAAAACACACAACTCAAACAAACACAACAAAGAAACATTGACACACAAATATTATACACACAAAACTGCAGATAGCTGTATCATAAAGCCACTCCCTGTGGAGCTACTCTATAGCAAGGGGAGGAGGAAATGGATAAAAGAAGTGAATATTTAATATATATGAAAATGAGACAAACACATAGAATCACAATAGAGATGAGTGTCTTGGAGGAAGAATAGTGAGAGATCTGGGGGCAGCAAAGTGAGGGAGTGGGAGAGTTAGCCTGAAGAGTTAACATTTCATGAACTTCTATTTTCACTATGTGAGTAAATGCTAAGAATAAAATAGGCTTTTGTGAATATCTTAAAAAAAAAAAAAAATGCATGAGAAATATTAAAACAGCTGCCTCAAGTGCCTGCGTGATGCAGCACAGACAGAAGAGAGAGAGGATGAAAAAGTAACAAACAGTTCATATCTGCCATAAGATGAGGTTAAATAGGAACTAAAACTGAATAAATCCCTAAAAAACATGAGTTACTGAGCAGTGATCTGAGACCAACAGGGACTCTTGTGGGTTTTATTTCAACATTACTCTGCTTTTATTTCTTATTTTAGAATCAAAAGCATGATGTAACTTTAACTTAAACCCCCCTGACAATATATTGAGTTCAGCTAATGACTGTTTAGTATCGCTGTGTCAGGACACCACGAAGACATAAAGCAAAGAAAAAAGAACAGAAAAAAGAAAATGGTGTGACTGATGAGGAGCTCTTATAAACATGCTGATTCATTCATCTGCAAGCGCCGGGAAGCACTTCCTTTGGGAAAGAGGGGTCAAACACATTAGCTCCCTGCATTGAGCGAGTGCAGTGCTTTTAAAGAGCAGCTAGTGCTAGTCTGTTACGGATGCATCACCTCTGCTGCCTCCCCAGCGTCTCAAAGGATAGAGTGACAGAACTCAAGGGAGCAAATTTAGAAAAAAGAAATGCAAATTAAGCACTGAGTTTACTTCACTTTATTAAAAACAAGTAAGGCCTTTATTAATTCTCATTATGTATTCAGGTGCCCCCTATGGATTGTAACACTTCATGTTTTGTAATAAGTAAACAAAGTATGCAAAAAAAAACCAATAATAAAAGCTTGTAAATAAAGTATATTCCACAGAGTGCAAGAGTGTATTTTTTTTTTAATTAGCACTGTGTAATCATATATGTGCTTGGCACTAGGAAATTTAGAGTTAATAAACTTTTCATATTACTTTTATGTTTCATGCATTTTTCAGAAATCCCAACAGTCTCTATCAAAGGCCTGGAGGTCCTACTAATCAGAGCCCAGCTTTTTATGAACACATCAATATTAATACAAAAACAGTAGTGTGGATTAACTTTAATGCCTGCTGATAGAAGTGATTTTGTGGTGTGGTATAATTAATGTAAAATATTGTGTTTTATATTTCATGTTAACATTCCTCTTGGGAGCCTTCAGGGTTCACAGAGCCAATAGAGTTCCCTGGGCCAGTAAAATTGTGCAATTAGGTCTTGGACGGACAAACAGACACACACTTTCAATACAATTTTAGATTTCCCTTTTTTGAATTTCTATAAATCAAAAATAGATGAGAACACAACGCAAGACTCCTACTCTACAACTTGTTGAAAACATTACATCTGCATCTGTCTGAAAACCGACCCAACTGTAAAAAATACATCATTAATGGCTTCGATAAATCTGAATGCTGAAATGTCTCTCCCTGACCACAAGAAGATTTTTCTGATGTGATATTATCAAGATATGACGTAAAATACTGTTGCTGCATAGTAGCCAAAAAACTAAGGCAATATTTACTTTATATCTCAAAAAATGGATGTTGCAGTGAAGCTGTCTTGAGTCCCAACTGTCCTGCACACTATGAATGGCTTTGCATTAAGCACACCTGCAGAAGTTTATGGAACTCTTTGAACTCCAGGTGTCTCCTGATTCCAGGTGGTTAGGTGGCTCGAGCTATCTTGTCGTGAGTTAAACAATACCATCAATGAGAAGGACAGACTATCAGGTTTCAAGGGGTGAAGCCACGGGAGTCGATTGAACGGCGTGCGATTTCTACTTTGCTCAGTCTGTCCCTGCTGCGTAGCTTACGCTAGTTAGCCAGCTGTCCAAAGGTAACAGATTGTATTGTCAAGAAACACAAACAGCAGGAGGAGATGAAGTAGTGAGCAGACTTTTTTCAAAGTATTGAAGTCAATGTCCACTCTCTCATTAGTTGATGTAGTTGTATGGGATATTTCACATATAAACTATGTTGTTGTTGTTTTTTAAATTTTTCTTACCAACAGATGACATGTTTCAAATAATGTTTTAGTTTTTGTGCATTTGGTAAAAAAGAGGAAAAAGAAAAGTATTTAATTCTTCAAATCTAATTTCTTTTTTCTATTTCACCAAGTCAAAGGGTTGCTAAATGCCCCCAGGGTGAATGAGTCAGTCTTTTAAATTGTCTTTACTGGAGGTACATTTTTCCCACAACCCTTTGGCCTGTCAGTCAAACATGCCCACAGTGAGCAAGGCACTGGAATTAGGCAGAATCGTTGCATTAATTGCACACTATATCACCAAACCTCTGCACCACGGCCCCTAGCAGGGCAGCAAACTGTGTCATTGATGAAACCACCCCTTTACCACAGTCATGTGAGACAAGATCCCCTGTGTTAACATAGATCCCAGTCATTACATCTCATTCAGATGTGTCATTAAGACCAAGGGGAAGCTATGTCGTATGCTGCTGGAAGTACTGCATAAATTCACAGGCTAGATTGGATATTGCTTTTACAATGTCTCTCTGGAGTGGTGTTGAGGCCATTCTTAGTAGGAAAGATTGGAATAGCACATCTGTTTTATTCATCTTTGTATTTAGTTCCATGTGCGTCTGTTACTACTGTATGCGAGTGTGTGCACGTGCATTTATGTGTGTGTAGAGGGATAAGGGTTGAGGGGCACACCATTAGAAATATTCACAGTTATTAATATTTTCATCACAGCATCAGCGAGAGCCTTAAAAAAAAAAAATCAGACAGGTTCAGATGAGGTAACAGTGCTGAACTTCGTGTCAGTTCCCATTTCCTGTGTAACAGGTCTGTGGGCAATGTTATCACAAGGCCTCAGGAGCGCAAATGAACTTGTATAATCAGCCGGGCAAAATGATTTTGGAAATTGCCATGTATTATTAGAAACACTCTATTACATGATATAAATACATTAACTGCGCTGTATGAAAGGTGCTAATGTTTCCCCATCTTCTTCCTCCTCCCCTTGCTGGCGTCCTTTTGACCCCCCTGCATTGACACCCCATGCCTTGGCTGTGTTGGTGGCTAAATGAAAAAGGTATGAAATTAAACAAATTAATTCTCCTCTTTGACTGGCTGACAGCCTCTGCGTTTGTCACTGTTGCTTAATGTGATGCTGGGAGGGGAGCGAAGGATGAGAAGGGCCTGTGGTGGAAAAGCCAAGCTTAAACGTCAACTGTCAAGCATGGACATGACGCTCAGCAGGCCCGAGGGACACCAGCAGAGCAAAGACAGCTGAGGAGGGGAAATAGACAAGGAAAGAGAGGACAAAAGCAGGAAAGATGAGAGAGAGCAGGATGAAGACAGAAAAAGAGATACAGAGAGTAGGAAAAAGAAGTAACTGAAGAAATATGTGGGAATTGGAATGGTGGGCGTGGAAGCAGTGGTGGGGGGGGAGGGAGGGGACACTTTCAAAGTGTTGAAGCAGTTGAAATTTATTGCAAATAACTGCTCCTGATGCTCTGCCGTTTCAATTTCACACAACACAATTCCACAGCTCTGGAGCAAATGTGTCCCTGTCAGCACCACTTAGGCTTTGCCTGCTCTCTGCCTCACACCTCTGCTCCTCCCTTTGTCTTCTTCTCATCCTCCTCCTCCTCCTTCTCCACCTTTGCTCCTTCGTCTCTCTCACTTTCTCCAACCTCACTCAGCTTATCCTCCTTATCTGTTTTTAATGTTCTTTTTAAATGGTTACGCCATTGCAGACAGACAGAGATAGAGAGAGGTGGGCAGTGAATGAGCGAAGAGAGCGACAATAGACAAATGAAAAATGTAGAAGTAGGGGGATGAAGGATGGGAGAAAGCTTACGGATATACAAAAACAAGTTAACTTCTGAGAAGCTGTTCTGTTATGAACTTTAAGGTGAAAAAAAAAAAAGACAAGCGTAAAAGAGAGAGAGGCGGGCCGCATCTTGATCGTGCCAGACAATATTCAAACCACCGTTCAAGCACAAATGAGATGTGCAGGAACTAGAGGAAGCCTGTTTAAGCTTCGGTAATAAAAGACTCACTGTTCATTAGTGGGCTGACACCAAACTGTCCATTACTCAAGGTTCTGACAGAGGATACAGACTGCAGTCCCCTTCCCACACCCTCTCCACAGTGGGTGAGGCCAGTTAGAGGGATGGCGAGATAAAGGGATGCAAGTAGGGTTAAAAAGAATATTATTCATTTGGGCCGTGTTGTGAATAATTTATCTCTAGGATGAAGAGCAGCTCTGGATCCATAATGAGGTGGAGGCCACTGTATGAAAGACTTTTATCTTCCATCGTCTAAAGGCCCCTTATCCCGGCATTAAAAAATCACCAAATAAAATCTTCTGTGCAATTTTAACTGTCTCTCTATGTACTGTAGATCCATATGCCCAATCACACACACACACACACTGATGGAGATCTCAGAGCACAACACAGCTGCATCTATCAAAACGAACGCTTTTCACGACAATTATCGTCAGGGAATGAGAAACAGCAACACTCGCCATACGCTGCACCACAGCTGGATTAGCAGTGTATGCATCTGCAGCAGCAGCAACACGAGCACTGGCAGCAGCATCTGAGTGGCAGGAAGAATCAGTCAGGGAATCAGCCTGAGAGACGAGTGCTGAAGGAGCGAGAGGAGCAGCAAAGACAAGGAGGCAGAGGAAGAGCAAAAGAGAGAGCTCCACTCAGTCTGCAGTGGTTTGATAAGACTTATTATTTCATTATCTCTCCCTGGGCCTAGTCCTGAGCTGGCGCACACACACACACACACACACACACACACACACACACACACACACACACACACACACACACACACACACACACACACACACAGTGTACGCATCCATACTGATTCACATACTGTATACACTCAGAAAAGATAGAGAGGGGGGAACACAGATTAAGGCAGTTTTATGAAGGGCAGGAGGAAAACAGGCCACAAAGCACTTCTCGGTAAACACAGAACTGCAAGAGAAACAGTTGTTCCACCTTTCACTACTAGCCTATTTATTTGACTGTGGTTCATCATGCACACACACACGCACACACAGCACTATGTGTTTGCAGTCTTTACAGAGGTGGTTGCATCTGCCTAGATGTCATTAATGTGACATTTTCAGATTTTTCCTTTGATGTGGACATGATGAATAAATATTTTCAGAAAAGCAGAATTACGATTTCAATAATATTAAATGCTACTCTGACACAAAGATATGTTGTTACTATTTGTTTTCTATTTGTAAAAAAAAGTTTTGTGGCAGCAGTTGATTATCCATCACAGTCCCCAATGTAAGCTAATTTAATTTTTCACTGTCACTGTCAACAGCTTAGTCAACCAGTTTAGGAGGACCTGGACTCTGTTCAAAGTGTGGTGGGCTGTTTGATGTTAGCACCACATCCTCAGTGGGATGTTTGTCCCCATTAGAGATGTATTTGTCCTGCTGTCTGGCACTGGGCCAAGGAGAAGCTGCAGGCTTCTTTTCTCAAAACTCCAAACCACCATCACTGTCAAGCTTGAAATGCACATCATACACACCTCCACAAATATGGATAAAAGTGATGGCTGGCAGTGTCAACTCATAATACACTGGAATTTTGATATTTGAAATGTAAGTTTTACACTCACCTTTAACCCAACATTAATACAATTAAATTTTGGGTTTAAATAGGAATTCAGAGGTTTTAGAACTATATCAATGAAGTCCAGAGTCTGCTATAGTATAGCTAAAATATAATTATTGCAAACTATTTAAATCAATGCAATTTTTTTCCCAAAAGGAAGAATTTGAGGACACAAAAGGGACACATCAAAAACCTGCCAATCACCTGCAGCTGACAGAACAGGGCCAGGCGAGGTCCGCACTCCTGACATGTTCAGGGCATGTCAAAACAAAGACATGACAACAGATGTGGATTCACTGATGCATATCAAAAATATGCAATGACAGGTACTGTAGAGCAACACACGACGAAACACATGCACACTGAAGTGCACACAAATAAAATCCGAAATGCAAAGGTCCGTTTCATTACTGTACACGAGCTGTCACACATCTGACAAACACACAGTGTTCTCCTGTTAAGCTTCCCTGAGTATTTTCTCATCTCGTTTCTCAACTTCCCACACTTCCTTCCACCACTTGCAGTATGATGTGAGGAAGAGATGCAAGTGAGGAAGAATCACATATTTTGTGAAATCAAACATACTTTCCACTGAAGCTTCCTCTGTAACCGTGGCAGTAACTGATGATGATACACAGCTGTGTGTCTGGGAGTTTGAATTTGCAAAGATAAACATGATGGTCTGTCAAAACAAAAGAGTGCACAGATAGGACTGGAAGTGTTTTTATTTTTACAGCCATGTCCTCATCCATGATAGGAGGAAGCCCTGTAGACAAGACACGACTAGTGTGGACCTGAATAGAGTGAAAACTGTTTTTATGGTTCTTGTAATTCAAAGCCACAATTTTTGAGATGGGAATATTATATATGTTTTTATTTGAATAGTTTAAAGTTACAAACATGTGGCATTATGACATTACTTGACATTTCTGCAAATGTGCCAGTTAAGCCTAAACAAAGTTTCATCAGCTGGTTTATCCATGTCTATTTCCACGATCTTGTGTTTCCTAGCTCAAGTTTCCTATGAAGCGCTTCCCTGCTTCTTCCTTCACAGAGAAGGATTTAGGAAACTGATGAACATAATTCAGTTCTGAATCCCACAAGGGTAGTAGATGAAGTCTGTATGAACCAGTCATGTGCTGTCAGATAAATTAGCTCACTTCCTGCTTAAGTGATAGGCATACATTAATAGAGCAGAAAAGGGTAAAGAATGGGGGTTGGCAGAGTGGAGGTTGGACTCACACACACAACTGTGCTTGAAGGACAAAGTGGTACATACGGGCGGACTTGAGTGCATGAAAAAATGAGTGGGCACTTATAAAGACCGGCAAGTTTAAATAAAAGGAAAAGAGCAGAGTTGAGAGTAGGCTGTACGAGTGATACAGTAACAGCTTTGACATTTTTGCAACGTCATTTTTATACAGCTCTACAAAGTGCCAGGTACAAAGGGGTGAGATGCTGAGAAGAGAGAGGGCAAAACCATGAATGCTTCCTTCGGATAACGACTGCAGCATAATTATACAAATGTTCAAAAGTTGAGGAGTAATCTTTAAAAACTAAAAAGTTTTTCTTCTTTTAATTTGGCATTTGATTTGCAGTCCTTTCTCTTTAGTGACCCATCTCCCCCCCCTGTTTCCCTAGGGCAGGTGGAGCTCAGGGGGGAGGGGGCCTGGTGGTGCTTGGCAGGAACCATGTGGCCATGTTCAGCCCTTCATACTTCATTAGTGTCTCCTGTTTGTTCCCTACCCTTTTTTTTTAATTTTCCATCCGGTCCCATTCCACTGCCATCCCAACCTCATTTATCGCCACAGCCTCGCAAGGAACTCGCTCTCCGTCAGGGATGTCCAAAAAAGCAAAAAGTGTTTGTGTGGAAGAGGAAAGGTGTGAGTGTGTATCTGTGTGTTTACACTCTGAACCAGAGCTAGGCAGTAGGAATACAGAGTGTTGAAATCTATACTTTCAGGTTTTTCAAGTTACCTTTAATTATGTTTCCTAATCAGATGTGTGAAAGACATGTATATGCATTATTTCTGCACCAGTTAAGCTTGAGCATCCAAATCACTCCATTGCAATCACTCCACCTAACAAACAAAGGCACAACCATCACTGCAATTATTAGGGACTGATCTTTTGTTTAAAATAATGTAATATTTTGGGGCATTTATGCATATTCACACATACAAATATGCACTGAAAGAGGACAACCACACATGTGCATCTGCCCAGGCAAAAGCTCTCTTCCATTGTGGATACTCCAAACCCGCCTCTGTCCCAATAAAAGCAGCAGGTGCGCGCACACGCACACACGCACACACACACACACACACACACACACACACACACGCACACGCACATGCACGCACACACCTACCTATATATATATAAATAAAAACCAGGAGAAAAATGAATAAGTGGTTGTGCATTGCAGACTAGTCTCTGTGATCCTTTTAGCACCCTTTCACTCCCTCTTTCACTTGCAGACCCTTACGACCTCATCCCTCATTCCAGCTTCACAGAAGGCCCTTGACTAAGCAGAATGGTGCGAGTGTGTGCGTCAAACACAGCTGGCTTAGTCGGACTCGGATATAGAAGGAGTACCATGGAGCTAATGGGGTCACAGGTTGTTATGGGGTCACAAGATTACAAAAGCAATTGGTAAAGAGACTCTAATAAAAAGATAAATTACATAAGGTCAAAGAAACATTGTGTTTTTAATAGTCAGAAAAAAAAAATGTATTTATATTTGCATGTAGTCTTCATCTTGGATATTTCTATTCCACACTTAATTTGCTAGATAAACAAGTTCTTTAGGGTAAATCAAGAAAGGAAATATATCTCCACTATGGGCATTATGTATCTATGTATGTGTGGAAATCACATTTACACCAGCAAATTGGGTAGAAATTCATCTGCTATCTCAGACTGATTGGATCTAATGTAACGGTTTTCCTGACCCAACGGAGCTTGAAAGGCTGATAATTGAATGAATTTACCTACTGCTCTCTCTACACAGGAGGCAAAGGAGAGTATTTCCTCACAGACAGATAATACCACAGCTGCAGCATTTGCAGTAAATATAAGACATGTCACAAAATTCACTCTTATGTTATTCTAAACATAGCCAAAGCTAAAACCACATCCCGTTGTGCTGAAATGTGAAGACTTCAACTGGGTTATTCTCACAACTTTGCTTGTTTCTCATGCTCCTAAACCATGGAAAGAGGCTAAAGATGCTAATATTTAAACAGCAGAAAACCCACCGCTTGTTAACTATGCCCCAGGAGAAAGTGCTCATGTTGGCTTTTTTTTTTTATCATACCCACACAGAGCAAAACATTTCTTATGGTCCCTCAAGGCAAACTGAACTCCCACAAGGTAATTACAATGTGGGGAAAACATGGTCAAAAAACAAATGTTTACTTGCCATGTGAGGTGACTTTCACCAGGGATATGCTGAAACACCACGAATGTATTCATTGCATTGGGGAGCATTTAACGGCGAGCCCCTTGCACTGTGGGACTCAAGCCAAGGCCTTGTCACTGCTACAGATCTGTGATTACTGTATAAAGCCGACCAAGGAGGCTTTACCTACGAGAAAGAAAAGCAGAGATGGAGGGAAGATCAAGGATGAGAGCAATATTGAAGAGGAGAGAGAGCACAGAACGTGTCAGCGCCCCACTTTACAGCAGATGGGGATTTCATAATATACAGCTCTCCTCTTGTTCTCTATTTACTATTCTTCCACTTAGGCTTAGCGAGAAGCAACTTTTTAGTGAGACTGTCATGGCTCTTGTCTAAACACATTCATTGTCTGCCGCAACAACAAAACAACAGCAAAAAGTGCACCCATTTCAGTGCAATGATATGAATTTGTCATCAGCAGTATATGGTTACTTGTGTCTATAAGAATAAATAACAGCAAATAACATAGGCAAACGAAACCAGAGGCTTTACAGCGAAACCGGGTTGACACACAAAAACAAACACACCTCCTGCTGTCTCCATCCTCAAGGATCGCTGGGGGTTCAGGCGTAGAGCACCCGGCTTGGTAATGAGGGAGAAAACTAATATTTGGAGTGCATTAATATTGTTGATCCGAGGTGGCGCTGAGGCTAAACCACCAGCCGACACTTGTTTGTGAAATACGCTGTTGTTTGTGCAGTGGGATTGCGGCGGCAGCCAGGCTGAGAGCATCACTCAGCCATATGCTGGGCAGCTGAACCCGACACATCCATCCTCAACCTTCTATTACTCGTACTGTACATGCGCACAGACGTCCGTAGTTACACACATTACAAGCAAACAAGCGAAATCAGATAGATACTCATTTACAGAGTCGGAAAATGTATCTGATTTACATTTTTCTTTTCTGAAGTTTCTTGGCTTTTCATCTGTTTCTTCTCTCTTTCTTTTTGACAGTGATGAAATTAATCCTTACAATCAAAGAATAAAATAATTCTGGGCTTTCCTTACAAGACAATCATTACCAGTTTTGTCTATGAAACATTAGAACATATTTGATATTTTTTTTAGATTCATTCTGTAGTTTCAAAGTTTATTTTTTGCCGTTTTATTTTTTTTTAATCTGCGGCAATGTTTTTCTCCTTTTTCATCTTTAGCATTTTCTGAGTTGCCGTTGTGATGAAAGAACATTAGAGTCTTGCAGCAGGATATGTACGTAAACATGAGTTGCATTATGATTATTATATTTGTGATTATTTTGGGGAGAAAATCCACTTTTTTTTTTTACACTGCAGCATTATTATGAAGTTTTAAAGTTCTAAATGAATTAGTTGAAATGCATCTTAGTACATAATAAACTAAATCTGTTGGTAATGCTATCAAACCATACTTGAAAATTCTAATAAAGGGCCCATGTGATTAAAGACAACATAATCGCCACTATATAAAACTTTCCAATACAATGAATCATAACATTATCTAAGAATTAGAATCACAGTGATGCTATAGGTGACACGGGTTAGAAGTCCATGGCTTTTCTATGACCTTTTAAACAACAGGTAGGATTTGGAAAGCCCTTAAGTACAGTGGATTCCCTGCTGCAACAGAAAGCAGAGCAATAGAGGATAGAGGCTGATACACTGTAGGGATGTTGGCCTGAGGTCACTTGAAGGAATCTAGCAGGGTACATGGGGTGTCACTTCCATTCATTCCTGGCTCCACAAATCTGGTTCGTTGTTTTATGGGTGAATCCGATGAGCAGAGGGAGGACATAAAAAAAGAGAGCAGGTAGTGAATTGGAAATGCTTATTCACAGCTACTTTATCTTTGTCCAAGGAGTGAATGTGTCTCATTGCTGACACAATTTCTAATGATGCTTTCTCTTCTAACAGGAGTCCAGCAACGACCTGCTGATCGCATTGTCTCCTTGTCTCAATCACTAGTGTGACACCGAGGCCAGTGCCAGGTCACGCACACACAGATTTCTCTTGTGTCTGCGCCAAAGCAAAGGTGACAGGGATGACACCATAACAAGGATGACTCACCCTTTCAAGCTGGGTATAAAAACGTCAGCCATTTGTGTGTGCCAGCCCTGGACTAATTTGTTTTGACTGGAGAAATGTAAAAAAATTAATTGTAATTGCCTTGTTATTTTTTCCACTTGCTTTGTCCAATTCTTTTTTCGTCCTGACTGTAGGACATCTAGATCCTGGTGGACAGTGCGTGTCGCTATTAATAACTGTTTTTTTGGTGGGTTTTTTTTTTAGCTCTCTTACCTCACTGGATTCCCTGATTAAAAAATGAAATGAAAACTCTAATGAAGCTGCTATCTCTCTGGTCACCAAAATTCCCCCAGCGTGTCAAAGAAGCCAGATGTGGTCCAGTCCCTAACCTCCTTTAAAGTCCCCCATTCACCCACCACATACACACTCCAATACCAGATATCCCAGTGCCTCACTATCTCACCAGAGCCATTCTGGCAACAGCTTCCATACAGATTGTATCGTGAGCGCAGCATTGTCAAGCTGCATCAAGGCCTGGTGCAGGTATTAGCACATGTGGCTAAGCAGGGAGGCTGCATATTGAATTACCACTCAGCCTCATATGGGCAGAATGCGAAGAAACACATGTGTAGCTGTCGCTAATTTAATGAGCACATTAAGCACATCAGCACACTCACCGTAAAGCGTCTGCACAGACATCTGCATGTTGTCAGCATAAGGAATCCTCTACTGGATACAAATGAAACCGCTGATTTCATGTTTTTTGCTCTGTGAGGAGTCAGTTTAAGGTCAAGATCTCTGAAAAATATCGGTACGAGATTGCTGTCTTGGAAAACAACGATTTTCCCTGTACACTGAAAATGTATGACCGTAGTCTTCAGATGGAGATAAAATGTGTAAATCTACATTTTTGCATTTGAGAAAATCTGGTCCTTTGTGGAGGCTCGGCCAAACTGTTGAACAAAAGATATTTTGAATTTCAGCCAGCTTTCTTTAAAGAAAAGAGGGACCTCGAAAATCCTTGTTCTCATTGTCCTTTCCACAGCTAGATGACGGACCAAGATATCAACTCGGTATGTGAATATGATACCCCAACACATGATTATTATACTATTATTATTTCCAAACAAACTCTGAAAAACCTGCAAATTGAACTTCCTGTGAGATCTAACAGGCAAACACAAAATAACAGTGACAAGAGACAAAGGGAACTGTTAGCACAATAGCATCACAGCTAGCAGGCTGCAGTTGGCCCAAATCAATAGTTATTTACTCCCTCCAACTGGCTTGGGACAGAAAGAGAGTGGGAGAGAGAGGGAATATGTGTGAGTAAAAGAGAGATGCTGAGTAACAAGGCAATCAATTTCAGTTGTAAGAAAAAGAACCTAAGTCCAATGCTGCACGGAAATGAAAAAATATCTGAACTAAGAAGCAACTAATAAATGTCAAATAATGTGTTCTTTTATAATCACTCCATCCATCTTGCTATATGCTGCATATGCTGCATGGTATGTCTGAGCAGCCTGCTGGAAACCAATCAGGTAAAAATCTGGTCTCTGGACCTGGATGATGCTGCCCAGATAGGCAGTGCTGCAGAGGAAATGGCAGTGGTATTCTCTAGAGTGGGAGGATGAATGGGGAAGGGAGATCATTTAAAAGGTGTGGGTATGAATATGTGCGCCTACATGTACACGTCTGTGAAAGTGTGATTGTGTTTGTGAGGGTGCTCAAAAACCTGTATGAAGAAGTGTGTTGGAGAGGTGGAGAGTTCTGCAAATGAGGGACAGTACTGGCAAGCCTGGACTGAGAGAGACAGAGATGGTGAGGGCAAGGAGATAAGAGAGTCACAGCAAACAGCAAGTCAGAACAAGTAATGGAAAAAGGAGGGGCTGAAGTGAGAGAGAGAGACTGAGAGAGGTAACAGGGTGGGCATGAATACCTGGGTAATTCTGAAAGGAAAAGCAGGCTGTCTAGCCCCGACATAACATTGTGAAGCCCGAACCGGTGTTGCTCTGTTGTGCTCAGACTGAGACAGCATGGACAGACATTAGAGGTCACATCCCATCCTAAAACAGCAGCCTTGTAATTGAATCTGAATTAAAGCCAGTTCTCAAATAATCCATCCCACAGATCATTGCTGAGTGTGTTACAACCAAAGCCTGAGCTCTGCGCTGTACAGTACATTAAAACCCTTCATTACCATGAATACATCGCCTAACAAGATATGAAGTGCCACTCCACATTGGATTCTCCTCTGCGCAAGGAGAGCCCAATGTACCCTGGGATACAGAGAGAGACGGGGGAGAGAGGATGGGAGGAGGCACATAAAGAGAGAAAGAGAGGGAGGCGAGATAGTCCAATCACTGTCAGCGTCCATGAATTATACATAAGTTGTAGTTTTAACACTGTCTGCTCACTCCCCCGCTTTGTCACCATTAAATATTCACACCAACATCTTTGTAGGCCATTGTTAATTACTCATCACAACAACGAAAGGTCTCAGCCGGAAATTGCCAATGCCAACCTCCATTAAAAAGTGTATGAAGCTTACAGATAGCACTATCAGATCAAAAGGCTGGTTGCATGTCCTCTTTTTCCTTGGCAGACACGGTCTGGGTTTTGTGATAGGAGTAAAGTCACGGTTACACTTGGTACCTTACGCAGATCTACTAACCATTTCTCAGTTCATGAGATTTGAAAATGCACAAATAGCCCCCTGTTAAACGAGCAAAGGTAGATCTTGTGTTTGAGAAGCTTTTATGCACACCCTCCTGGTTGACCCAGAACACAGAACAGAGAAACAATCACACTGCTACTGAAAACTGGTGTGCTTGGCATGTGTGGAACTACTGTTGGCAGACCAACAATCCAAAAAAGGTTTCGAAAGATCAGAAAGAAAAGATTGAGAAGTTTTTGAGAAGCTGAAGAGTCAAACTACTACTGGACCTCACCAAAGTTTAGGTAGGTAGGTATTTACTTTATTAATCCCCGAGGGGACATTTTTTTTCGCTACATCAGCATACAGAAGCAATAAGATAATAATAGAAATAATAGAATAAAATAATAGAATAGAATAGAATAATAGAAAAGCAATAAAATAGCAGTAAATAGCAGTAAAAAATATAAAATATAAAATGCACAGTATATACAGTACATTATATATCTATATAGATAGATAGATAGATAGATAGATAGATAGATAGATAGATAGATAGATAGATAGATAGATAGATAGATAGATAGATAGATAGATAGATAGATAGATAGATAGATAGATAGATAGATAGATAGATAGATAGATAGATAGATAGATAGATAGATAGATAGATACTGTACTGTATATATATGCATATATATATACAGTACAGTATATATCTATATATATTATATACAAACAAACCAAGAAACACAGTCAACAGTGTTATTGTACTGTGATGGATTTTGCCAGAGGTGAGTTATTGTACAGTCTTATTGCAGTGGGCAGGAATGATCTCCTGTATCTGTCCTTGTGACAGCGGAGCTGGAGGAATCTTTTAGAGAAAGTGCTCCGCTGTCCCTGCAGCAGGTGGTGGAGAGGGTGGTCAGGATTATCCAATATGGACAATAGTTTGTTCAGCGTCCTCCTCTCCACCACCTTTTCCAGGCTGTCCAGTTTGTAGCCGATGATGGAGCCTACCCAGAAACTACCACAAAAAAAAGCACAGCTAAAAAATTGTGTATTTGGATCAAAGGATCAACTCACCTACATGAGTCAAGAAATGAATGAAAAAAAAAAAGGTAATCTCACTTAACCGAGTTTTGGTTTCATGTACAAATGTTTTGAGATATCTTCTGCCAATAATGTAATACAAGGGAATTCATATACATGAATAAAGCAGGAGGGGGCGGAAAACTAGTGGCAAAATATGGTGTTTTAGTATTTTAGTTTCACTTTGATGTAATGCTTTGAGACTCATTTTATGCTGCAAGTACATTTTTGTTTCAGGTTTAGTTATTATGTATAATATTCAGCCTTGGTGTTACAAATAATCACCTGTTTCCAAACCTTTGAATCTCAAACCACATATAAATTATACAGACTTAAGGCTTACAGGATTGGCCTTAATTAATATTGTCAAAGTCACCTTCCTGTAATACATAGCTTTCTACCAAGTGCCATTTAAGAGAAACAGAAAAAAAATACGACAGTCATGGACAGGTTGTCTAACAGAAATAATGACTCTTAAATTGACACTATTTCTTTGATCACTCTGAAAAATGTTAACTGCTCCTGGCAACCACAATTGAAGCTTTCCTGTCAACTTAAAATGAAGTTGGCAGGATGGATATCCCCTCCCCCACTCCCCCCCCCCCGCCCCCAACTAGAAAATGGGTAACATGAAGACTGCGTGAAGCAGAATAATGACTTGAACAGAAATGGAAATTCTGTCTGTTCTTGGGGCCACAAGTATGTGGTCAGCATTCACAAAAGAACTGTGAAAAGTTTTACTGTCAGAACTTTCCAAAAAGATGTCTTTAAAGAATATGTACTCATATCTCACCATTACATCTCATTAACTTAGTGCTTTCTCTCTCCTATAGTTTTTGATTTTTGTTTGGTGTCTTTCCATACAGTTCCCTCGCTCGCGTAGTTTCAGTGCTTTCTTTTACAGATATCCCTGACCATGGAGCGGCATGTCTCTGGTCTCTGATTACTGGCCCCACTGTTCTATTCTCTCTCGGCTTTCCCCTCACCCCAACTGGTTGAGGCAGATGGCCGCCCACCTCCGAGCCTGGTTCTGTCAGAGGTTTCTTCCTGTTAAAAGGGAGTTTTTCCTTCCCACTGTTGGAGGTTTTAATCCTTAAAAAGGTGAGTTTTTTCCTCGTCGCTGCTTACGTGGGAATGGTTTGGTTCCTCTGTATGTCATAAACATCTGTTGTAATGACTTTACCCTGCCCTGAAATAACCTTTGTTCTGATTTGGCTATATGAAAATAAAATGTAATTTAATTTAATTGAACAATGTACTTATAGATTAACTTTAAGAGATGATTGCTGGGCATGGTCAAAATTAGAAATTTTATTTCAAACCTTCCACATACAGACTTAAATCTCAGTCAAACTTGACATGACATTGTGTATAGGGTTATATAAATAAAGTATAACTCAACATTAGATATGCACTGCATTAAAAAAAACTACACCTACCTTTTGAAATATGAGGCTAACTGGCTGTATCTGGTAACTTGCTACCTGTCATGAAAAAAAAGGCTTTTCCTCCTTAAACCTATCCGGCAACATCAAATGGGGGTCACAGAATAACACCCGTGTACTAAACACTCTTTGAAAAGAAAAAATTCTATCCACCAAGGAAGAGAACAAAGCGAGCAGGCAACAAGAGTTTTGCCCCTGGAAGCTGATATTTACACCCTTTAATCCTGAGCTACTGTAAGCACCAACCCACACGAACCTTGAGCTGTGTGGCTTTACTCTGTTGGCCTGGCTAACAAGGCTGCAGGGACATGCCGCAAAGTCATGAAGCAGAAAGTGCTGGAATTTCTCTGAAAAATATAATCTGTATTTGTCTGAACACGATCATATTTGCACGATCGTATGAAAATCTGTAATAGTGCACTGCCGCGGTTTCATTTTCCCAGTCAGACATTGACCAAACTGAGGGAATTTGGGAAAGTGTGTTCGTCGAGGGTGGTGGCAGTAGTGGGGGTCGGGGTGGGGGAAAGATGGTGTAAACACGCCAGCCTACATGGATTGGGCTAATATCCAGTTTGTTCTCTCTCGCCTCAGCTCCACGGTGGCTGCAACGCAATTTCTTCCAATTGACCTCCCTGCCACCGGCACAATCACTCTCCACCGGAGACACAACGGCCCCAGAATACGGAGCAGCCAGCAGCGCTAGCCTGACACTGGAGGAGCCAGCACTGAAAGGAAGTGGGGATTGAACCAACCACGAGGCAGAAATGAGATGAATTAGAGAGCGAGAGGGAGGAGGCACAGAGAGGTGAAAGAGTGAATTTATTCTGTGGTGTAGTGGCAGTGACAAAGTACAAGCATTTAGAGATCAGCTAAGGAGGAAATTAGAAGCATTACAGGCAGCCGTGGTTGTTTCCGTGCTTTCTTTCTATTTGATTTTTACTTGTTTCTGTCTGGAAGGCACTAATGCAACTGTAAAACTGTAAAGCAACTAATAAATAAAAAAGACAAAACACATTACCAGCTATCCTCAGCTGAAAACTTGTTAGTGAATGATATGAGCATTACAATTACATGAGAGCTGGTTTCGGTCTGTATACAAATGTCTGAAAGTAACATTGCAATAACACAAACATGAGGGAATCACCCAAAAGCCAGGAACTAGATTTATGAGAGCAATAGCCCAGCCAAAGGCTAAAAGGCTTTATAACGGCAAAGGATTTCCAATAAAAGTGAGGTTGGAGCCCTCTAAGAGCAGCACTCTCAAGTAATAGGATTAGTAGAAGTCAAGAGCACGGCCATCTTAAGTCTTTCTACTGCAGAAATCGCTGAGAAGCATCTCTGCCACAGCCAATACAGCTGTGCTGATGGTGCAAGAAAAAAAAAATCCTGATTCTGCTCCGTGATGCTGAGCTCTGGCCCTTTGAACTCAAACAGACACATGTACAGTACACATGTTGTCAGCCACGGTGAACAACAAGAAGCAGCTGCTCAGTTCTTAGTCTGGATTACGTCCAATTGAGAGTCCAAGGAAGAATTGACGGACTAGAGTTCAAGAGATGTAAAGAGATTGTTGAAAATGAGTAATATGTGGAGTAACGAATTGATGGCTTCCGGCTTATCTCTTCATTCTCAGTCCATTCAACACAAACTGCTGACTCCACCATGTTTCCCCCAGCTGGCACCACCCTCCCACCCCCTCGCATTTCCACCTCGCCAATGGCAACTCTCTGGGACCTGTTCTTCTCATTTTTTTTTTTTTTTTTTAATTTTTTTTTATGTTAAATGAAATTAGCGCAATGCATCAGTGAGTTCATTTTTCCCCACTGAAAATCACTTGGTAATCTGCTCTGCACATAAAAGGGAGGCGCCAGGGCACCTGAAGGTCGTCCACATCTCTTTGCTCACCATGCACTTCCTTTTTTCAAACATAGGAGTAAAACCATTGATTTTTCTTTTTTTTCCTTTTTTTTTTTTTTTTTGACCGCCTCCCTCTGCTGTATCCTCCACTGCAGACTTACTCCTGTGTTCTTTGTCTCTCTCCCTCTGTCTCTCTTTGCTGCTCAGCTGAATTTGTAAGAGGCAGCGTGTTTGGCTCTCCGTTAAACTCAGTGAGCCAGCAGATGAGCTGGGCATACTCACTGTGCCAGTGATTATGTGAATATGAGTGTGGAAGCATGTTGCCATGTATTTGTGCACATAGGTACGTTTACACACACACACACAAGGCACGCTGCTGTCCAATCTGTATACTTAAGAGTAGCTTGCTTCTTTGCCCACAATGCCTCGTAGGGTCATCTCTGCACTTTAACCCCACTCCTTAATGGATTGATGGATCTTACAGTTCCTGATATGGATGTCTAAATTACCAAGCCACAGTCTCTATGTACCACTGCACAAGGAGCACCCCCTTAGCTTTCTGGGAGAATTCACAAAGCTGACGGCACACTGTTTCTTTTCCCCTACAGAGACAAACTCTGCTGCGGGAGTGGAAACCACTGCTGCGGAATGAGCTGGAGGAGGAAAAGAGCCGAGGAGAGCAGAGTGAAAGAGCTGTGCAGAGATTTAATTCACCTCCGAGGATATGGCAACTTAATGTATATAAATGCACTACACACTGCTGCATTGGGGATCACCGTGCCTGTCTCAAAGCCAAGCAGTGGAGACATAATACAAGATAATTCAATATATTACTACCCTAGCACAAATACATAGCCCCAATGCTGAAGATGGCCCGCTCTGGCTTATTCTTTGCTGCTGCTGCTGCAGGGGTCATAAGGAGCAGATTTCTTGTGACAGCACGAAATAAGCAGATGAAAATAAAACCATTCAATTGTTGCTTTGTTAGAATTATTATTTACAAAACTCCAAACAAATAGCTTTGCTGAACACATACTCTCTGTTGTACGAGCTTCAAACCCAGAGGCCATGTGCTTTTAGATGCAGAACCAAAAGGTTACATTTATGTCATGTGTTATCAAATATTACTTTAATCTTGTGTTTTTTTTCAAACCAAAAAGATTAAAGCTTTCTTTTGCTGATCTTACATTTAAATTATTTATTGTTGTTTTTGTTCCATCTGTTTGCATCTTTGTGCATACATGATGTCAAAAAGAAAATGAGCAGATCAGCAGTGATAACACAGGGGGTGCTGGATCTGTGGCTGTTTGTCTAATCCGACATAGGGACTCCCAATAGGATTCCCAAGCAGAGCTCACCGCCAACAGACTAAGTCTACCCTGACCACCTAATGTCCTCACATCCATACTGGCTTCCTCCCTCACTCTTCATCAGGCCTACATCGAGTTTAGTATCATCCACATGATGCAGACAGCTAGCCACTGTCCCCAGCTATGGGCTTCCAAGTGTCAGATCTGGGGCATGCCATGACACACTCTGGGCTGGCTCTCAGTCCACTCTCACACACTGACACTTTGTTCACTGTCACACTCCGCCAGGACGTGCTAAGAAAGCAAAACTAGACCACTCACTCAATGTGCAAACAGACACATATATAGGAACAAATATATACACTCGTACATCAGTGAGTGTGCATGTGTGTGTGTGTGTGTGTGTGTGTGACACACACACACACACACACACACACACACACACACACACACACACACACACACACACACACACACACACACACACACACACACACACACACACACACACACACACACAAAATACCTCTCCTTCTGTAAACTACTCAGCTGGAAGAACACTGTGTCAGCTATTGCTCGGTGGGAGAGGAAAGCAGAAAGATAAAAAGAAGCAGAAAGTGAGAAAATAAGCTCAGATAAAGAATTGAATATGTAGGAGAATTCATGAGGTGGGCAGCATGAGAGATGCATGGCAACACGAAGGAATATAAAGAACAAGAGTGGACTGAGAGCTCAGAGGAAATGGAGACGGCGCGACAGACGAGGTGAAAAGAAGAAAAGGAGAGATGTAAAAAAAAAAAAAAAGCAGAGGATCAGTCTTTTCTGGTGCGTTTGGCATTCTTCTCGCTGTCCCGTCTCCGTCTTGTCCAGCTTCTCAACTGTGCAGCTCGGCCATTCAAAAGCCTCTCACATAGCCTTTCGATTTGGGCTCCAACATTTTTTTTCCACTTCCTCCCACTTCATCTTACTCTCCCCGTCTCTCAGTCTCTTAAGCCCCTACTACCAGCTCCTCAGTGTGTCACTGTCCAACAAAACTCTTGGCACAGGAGAAAGTTTCTGTATGTTTGAGTGCTCTCACATCCCCTCCCGACTCTCTTATCTTCCCCAGTTCACTGTAGTGGTGAAGCATGTACTTTTCTAAAAGCTGGATTACAAGGATAGACACATTTGCATATAATGGAATATATTCAAAAATGTATAATACCTATCGGCTTTACTAAATACTAATCATGCATAAACATACACTACTCCTGTCCACCAATTATCTCTCAATCTGACTATAACCCCATCCAGCAACAACTAATGAAGTAGGGAAAGAACACTCCTGCGTTATAAAAGGCATGGGGTGAGTTTAATTAAACAATGCTAATGAGCAACTAATTAAAAGCTTTCCGATCAAAACAAGCCAGTAATTACCTGGAGCAGAGATGGATAATGAGCACACTACAATCACTGGCAGACAGGCAAACCCATGGAGACCGGAGTAGATCAATTCCCTCAGTATTAATGGCCACTCTCTTTTCTCTGTCTTTCCCCCCACCCCCCACTCCATGTCTTTCTCTGCTTGAACTCTTTCAATATGTCAAACCACAGAGAGGATGAGTGAGGGCTGACATGACGCCTAGAAAGAAGCTCTTGAGGAAATACTGTAGCTCGAGTGTTGACAGAGACATCAAACATGCTTTTTATGGCAATGTCACTCACTCACTGTCTCTCTCTCTTTCTCACACACACACACACCTCCTCTATTGATCCTAATCTCCTTCTCTTCTTCTCTAGTGGTTTCACTGGTTTCAGATTTTCTCTCTGAATGGCAATTAGCTGTGTGGAAGGGAACCTCTCTGGAGTGATCCTCTGTGGTGACGCAATGGTCTTTACTTTCTGGTTACACTGACAGGTAGGTGTCCGTGCTGGGTTCCTCTTCTGGCACTCCATGATTCGGCTGACAAGGTCACTTCCACAGAGACCGGAAAAGTCACCACATCTGAGCAACAGTGATTTCCACAGGAAATAAGCATGGCGCACCCTATGCTGTTTCCCCATCTAGGCCAGCTTGTAAGAGAGACGGAGAAGGCAGGTAGGAATGTCAGGTGAGGGGAGGGAGGGATGAAAGCGCGGGGATGACATGAGAGTGAAATTCGACTGATAGATAAAGAAGCCCAGAGGCCTGTTTGATAAGACAGGAAGACAGAAGACGCTGATGAAAAGAAGAAAGGAGCAAGATGGGAAGACAAAAGAGCAAGGAAGCGATCAAAATGCAGTTGGACACAGGAATATGATGAATGGCCAGAAAGAATAAGGAACGACACGTGGGATATGCAGAGATAGATTCAGCCACAGAGAAGAAAGAGAGATGACTTGATGGATAGACAGCAATGCTCTCTCGGCATTTTTCTTCCTTTTGATCCTCTCTTCACAACTAAAAAGATTATCAGTTTTTCAGAAATGCCTCAGTCAACAGGGAACAGGGAGCATCATCTGTTTCCTCTTGTCTGTTTTTCCTCTGAAGCAACTAAAAGAAGGCTTTTGAGCTGTAAACCTCTATACAACTAATATGTGGGAACAGTGGTGTACTACAAAACATATATTTGTCTCGCTGAAAGGAGCCATTATGTCGTGTTATTTTAAGTGACAAGAATACATGACAGCTATTAATGAAAAGAGTCAATCCATCATCCACCCTCGATGTTTAACCACTACTCTTCTACATAGAAATTCAGAATTTAACACTTCTTTAGTTACAAATATTATTGGTATCCATGATGTACTTCATGCAATTAACCATGACTTATGCACTGCAGCACAAACACATCACAAGCTAGTGGAGTTCGTAGTTCAATCCTTCTTGGGCCCCTCAAGTTAACCAGGTTGGCAGATCAAAGGACCACCTGCAGCGCCATATAACTGCAGCTCAGCTAATGCATATTACACACTATATTTGATCTTTTTAAAAAGTTTCATTAAAAGTTGCTTATTATCAATCAAGCAAAAGCATTATAATTAGTGAGATAATCAATTCAAAATAATTAATGCATGAATTCCAATATAGTTACAAGGACAGTGTCATAATTTTGTCTATTGTTCAAACTAGGCAGCCGGAGAGCATGAGAGGCATGCAAATCAGCCTGCTAATACCGAGGCCTTCTGTAGCTTTGATGAGTGTCACTGATGCAGCCAAATCAATCAAATCATACAAAGCTGCAAAGCCTCTAAATGCTGAGCTAATAGGATGGAACCAAGACTCCTTTCAAAAGACAGAAGGTCACCAAACGATACAGTATTTCTGTTTATATATATTTTTGTATGAAGCCAAATTAAATGTTTTTGGTGTAACAGCATCTCAGACACAGTGACCTCCCAATAGATTGAAAATGTCAAATTGTTGAAGCTCTGTGGCTGCAGCAGATACTACAACCTAATCTCCCTCCAGCACATACAATAGGTGTGTGGAGGTACAAGGTCATATTCAGACAGATATTGTTGGCAAGCCTTAAAGTTAATGACATTCTTTATGGACAGGTATTTAATGGACAATAGATTATCATCAGTCTATTTTAATCCTAAACATGAATGTGAGTGTACGACCTACTTTCCCTATCCTTAACTGCCTGCATTAGATTTCACCAATGATACTGGAGCAACGTCTATGTTAGAGGTTTAAAGCGAAAAGGGCAAATGATCTATTCTGAGCTTGTTCCCGAGTGGATCATAGAATACACTCTCTCACTCAACCACACTCAGCACGGATTTTAATTAAAAACAGACGCTTCAAATGTGTCCTTTCCTAAACCATCCCTCCAAAAAGATGCAGAAACAAGTTAGGAAGGGTTTCACAAACAGTTAAGCACAAAGCTGTGACAGATGTTCACTTGAGCTGCTGTGTGGGCAGTTACATCTTTTCTTTCTTCACTGTAGTATTTCTATAGCAAGACAAACAGAATAGAGATAAATATTTTAGCATATACAGGTTTACACGAACAGAAATTTATAACAAATGTCTGAACAATTATACTGTACAAATTGACAAATTGGCCATGTAAATATTGTTTACAATTCCAGCATGCTAGTTATTTCCAGACCATTGTGAGGAATAATATTACACTTCAAGGTTTTCTTTTATCCTCCCCCTAGTCTGACTCGCTGGATGTAGAAAGTTGACCAGAGCCATTGGACAACTATTTCAGTCGACATTCTCGTCCCCTTTCCCTATCCATGCGTTACCTTTTTCAAATGCTCTCCTTCAACAGAAAAAAACAAAAAACTATGAAAGTTTTCATGGAGATTTGAATCATGCAATAAAGAAGACTTGGTTCTTTTTGGTCTTTTAATGGCAGAGCTCACCTCCCTACATGCAAATATTCTACCAAAGCAAGTATCACGACACTATTTTGAACCGTTGTTGCATCCTGGGCCCGGCATAGGCCAAGACGACTGACTGATTGGTTTAAGAACGACAAAAAAACTTGTTTTTTTCCCCCAATACCAAAATAATATATAGGTGCAGCATGACCATTCTCCAGTTCTGCCCCAGCATGGTGGAGATAGCACTATGCAAGACTATTCTCCCTCTAAACACTGCCAGATTAATAACAGTTCATTATTTTTAATAGAATCTAATGGAGATTCAGTGTATGTCTCTGTACTTGATGTATATTGGTGACCCAGATTAGTCCATGCAGCTATAAAGGATCTCCAGAGTGGGTCTGCAGACTCTGGCAGATAGCTGCCTCAGATCACACAACATCTATCTACCTCCTCTCTCAACTACTCTCATCTCCTGTCCTCTCTTTTCCACTTTTCTCCTCTTTCTGTGAGGAAGGGGGAGAGAAGACAGATAAGGCTGCTTCCTCAGAAATTACCTATCACAGCTTGCCAATGTGTCCAGCATCGCTGTCTGAGAAAATGCTGAATTTGTCAATCCAGTTCAGCTGAAAGTGTTATGTGAGCTTAATTTTAGCTGTCATTTCAAATGAGTCAAGAACCGTAGGTGTATGAATATGAGTGCATGCTGCATAGCTAAAATGAGAAACAAATCATGCACTGTAGCTTGTTATTCACATTTTGTCGAACTGAGATTAGCTCAGAGTGAAGACCTTCACAACCTGTGATCAGAGGACATTCATCACCAGCAGCGAAAGCAGACCAAATTTGTATTAAGGTGAGATTGCTCTCTGGGTCTGTATGGCAGCCTCCCTCAGCAACCCGCTACAGTAGATTTTTAACTGGTAGTTCTCCGCAGTTGTTGCTATGAGAGCCCATCATAAATTATAATAAAACAGCATGGCAAGACCCAGTGCACTGTTACCAAAAATGCAGTTATAAAGCACAGATTTAATTGTGGGTATTGTGCATGTATTACTTACAGCCTGCAGTGGGTGTGGATAATCATTCTCTCTTTCTATAAGAGACCATGCACTTGAATCATAGGTCGCCATCAGCTACTCTTTTGACCCCAAATACAGATAATGAACAGCTCTGTCTCAGTATCCATCCAATATTTTTTCAAGTGATTCTTCGGGCTTCAGGGGCCTCTCGTTCACACAGGCAATTTCCGAGATGTTCAGAGGCTGTAGTTGCTCTTCTATCCGGCGTAGCCCTTACTTTGGTTGACGAAGTGTTTATAAGAAACGTCTGCCTGCTCTACTCTGTCTCTGTGTATGCCTGGGAGAGATGTAGCACTGCGGTGTTGCATTGATGTTTTATGCTCTATCTGGGACGCATCTCTTAGTAACATGCCACAGCCTAAATGGATCACCGATGAGGTGATATGATTAGAACAGATGGTTCGAGGTTCACTCGCTACCACTCAGGCTTTCTGTAAAAGCCCAGATTAAACTTGAGAGGACAAAAAATGACAAAAGGTGAAAATTGCTGAAGTGTCAACTGTCATACTGGAAACATCCATGAGTCATTTAAAAGGGTGAATCTTTTATGCAAAAATTATGCAAGTTCTCCAACAGCAGTAGGACATATTAAGCAAACTAAAATGTTTCTGAAAAGAGGTTTGGTTTTACTGATGGCTTTCTCTTTTTACTATCCTCCAAATTGGAGGATATTATTTGAAATTGCAGCCAAGAAGGGGTATTTGTAATAAATGAAATAAGTCACTGGTAAACTCAGTTTTTTTTCCTATAACAAATCAAACCTTTATGTGCATTGACTCCAACGCTGAACTAACACTGGTTACTTTTTAAGACACACATAGTGCTCCATTGAAATGATTCAGGCTAGTATCTCTCTTTATACCTGTCTGGTCTTTTGTTGGTCCAGGCTTGTGGGAAGAAATCACTAGTTTCCACTAATTACTGAGGAAAACCTCAACAATACTGACTAGGATTTGGGGTTGCGCCTTCCCTTGTGGCTAAAACAGTCCATGAAAACTTAGATGTGCTGGTTGAGTGAGCAGAGTGGACAGAGTGACTGGTGTTGCATCTGGTACTACAGGACTGATTGTGACACCTGGGAAAAGGGCTATGCCGTACACATCACCCCTCTCCAATCAGGACAACATTTCTCTCATCAGATAAATTAAATATAATTCTACAATATGACCTGTCTGATTCCTAAATGTCAGGCCTGATTTGAAAATTATATGCTACTCCTAATTACGTTGATATTTCCAGGAGCAAAACAAACCTCTCTCCCTCACTATCACTTTTTTTTTTTTTACTTATTTTTAACATATTAAATATTTCATTGCCTTTTTGGGAGAAGAGCACTTCCATTAGCACAGACAACACTAACATTTAAGGACTCTCCACAAACAGGTGTCCTCTCACAAACCTGAGGTACTAATGTCCTAAAGGTTAGAGAGAGTCATTAACTCAAAATTAAAACAGCAAAACACCTACAAATAAAAAGCCTGAGCAAGAGAGTAAAACTTGATGTGATCTAATGGTGCAGCCAAATGTACACCTGCCATACATCTTACAACTAAGCAGCAGTCATAGGTGGAGTAATTTGAAGGTGTTCAGTCCTCTACTAATGCAAATTTTCAACAATGCTGATAAGTACAGTCATTTAAAAACTCATTCCAAATCTTGTATTGTGTCTGAGTTACAGAGCACCCTCCAGTACTTCCACTGTACCAGGTGTGTTAGACGTTTGACCACAGGAGCCATTACCCTACAGTGTAAAAATGTCTGTGGGAGAGGAGTATTTAAGTCTTTAATTCTCGAGGATGTGCAGTTGTCATATACGAGTTTACCTCAGGGGTGAAGACAGCCTGTGAGCTATGTCAAATGAGTCTTCTGGCTCCAATAGGCAGCATTGGCCCTGAGGGTCCAAGAATAGGTCGCACTAAGACATCTCACGGGACATGAAAGATCGTTCCAACATCTTAACCCACTGGGTATTACTATCATCATTAGAGATGTTTTCACAACATAGCCTTGGGCTAGAATAAATGAACCTTTAGACAGAATAAATGGCTGGTCTGAAGAACGCCTTGCTTTACCACTGTAAGGGCAGAACTCCATGAGTCCCCAGCCTCCATTAGAGGAGACAATGTGATTCTCCTTTGTAACCTCCCCTCGGCCCTCTCTCAGTGTGAGATGAGTCAAGTCTTCAGCCACAGCCACCAGTCAGACAGATAGACAGCCATACTGACTGCAGCTACGATCAGACATACAGTCTGAATCAAAAAGTTGGCACGTTTGAAAGACGCTATGTCTGGAGAGAGAGCACATTAGGGCTCCAGACGGTCTGGAAGGCGAGTGTGGGCTAGTCAGTCCTGATCTGAGAACCCCGACAAAGAGCCAGCAAGCGCAAGGCAGACGCAGGCATCCCATTAGCCTTTGAGTCTAAATGTCAGACTCTCCACTGGCCTAGTTCAGCAGGCTATTCCCCTCTCCCCCTGAGAACCACAGTGCAAAACTACAGACAGAAGCACAAAATATGAGTCAAATGTCATGTGAGACTATTACAATGAAGTACAGTCTTTCTTTCATTTAAGCTCACTGCTCATCCTGCAAATCCATCAATCTGAGACAATGCTGGTTGTTTCATTTGTAAAAAAAAAAGATAAACAGTAAGTTGTCAGTTTACAAAAGAATTTAAGAAAGCAACTGTACTTAAGATAAAAACTCACTTTGTCTTTTCGATAACTAAGAGTAAGTTAACATATCTTGTATTTGTAATGTTTTTGAACTCAAACAGTTGTTTTTCGCTAATTTTGTATAGTATATGAAAGATGTTGCGATGGAGCCCTTTCTTATTATCTGTTTGTGTTCATATAAACATGTGGTGTGTACCTATGTACGAGTGCATGTGCAGGCACAGGTGTTTTTGTATTTGTTCACTGTATTCATCCTGGTTGCTGCAGCCTGGGGCCCTGACCTGAGAGCGGCCCTTGATGCGCGAGTGCTCTGTGTGACATTTCCTAGTAAAGGCCATTGTAAACAAAAGCATCTCCACAAGGAGTAGCAACAGAAATTCTCTACTTCCCTCAGTGATATGATAACATTATCCTAATCTCTTCTTTGAAGATCTTTCTTACAACACAAGGAAACCCCCTGTCCCCTCTTAACAATGTCCCACACTAAAGAGTTGAGAGATAGACGACTCAGGATTCGTGGGTCTCCTAGTACTTTTCCTGTAAGCTCTATTTTCTGTACTATTAACTGGTGAATGGCTGTCCAGGCATTATGCATAGTTAAGGTTAAATAGACCTCTTAAAGAGAAAAAAAATCTTTTTACTTAGCTTTCAGTAAATTTCTGCATCGCTAGCCATATAAGATAAATGCCACAGTTGGTCTTTTAAGGAGCCATAACGATGGAAACAAATGTACAATGAAGAGGACAGTTTGTGAGCCAGCACACAACTGTGGACCAATTTATACACTCTAAATATGGCAACAGAAGTTAAGTGGTGCCAAAAGACCCACACGGCATGCGACTGGCATGCAAAGCACTCGCTCTCTTTCTCTCTGTCTCTGCACTAATTGCGTGCGTGCTGTTGAAGCAGGCATAAGTATACTCAAGCCAATTTATTGGACAATACAATCGCTTGAATAACATCTGCATTGTAGTGCCTGCCCCAATCCATGCCTTGCTCTCTTTCACTGAAGCACTCTTTTTCCATCACTTATTAGGAAAAACTATTGGCTTAATTTTGAAGGCCCCAATTACCTGTGCAGTTTTGTATTTATAGCCTAAAATACTATCATCCTCCTCTTTTCTTGAACGTGTCTCTGTCATACATACATTCATTTATTACAGAAATACCTACGGAATTTGTCAGTCAAATAAATAATTAAAGACTACTGCTGGCTAATGCATTTGCCATGGCAACACATCCCTCGTTAGGTTTCCATCCACCATCAGGAAGGGCAAAAGGAGTTGGAGTCAACTTCCATCGTAGTTCTCAGAGGCCATCCATTGCCTTCTATCTTATCTCATCCTCTCCCAAACAGCAATTAGCTAACCCAGGCACCGCGGCCTAAATCACATCCAGCATCTCACTCTGGCCTCAGTTCATCATCCCATTACACACATTCCATGCAACTAACCTCCTTTTTATGATGTGCTCTCCCCCCACCCCCCCACCCGCTCCCACACACACACACACACACACACACACACACACACACACACTACTGTGGTTGCTTGGGTTTGAGGCAAACCTATACCCATCAAATGTGCTCTGCAGTGCAATGTGAAGGTTAAACATCACCGAAGGGAGTCTGGGTTTGCGAACAACTAGCAATCCCCCATTAAGACGCCAGTGCGGCCACTGTGGTTTTAGCTTTAGCACAGTTAATGGTAACATTTTCTCTCCATTTAAGGAGCGCTGGGATGCAGTTACAGTACATGCGGCCGTAACAAGGCTGAGTGGGGCCATTTTTAAAGACATAAACAGATACAAAACTGATTGTTAGCACTTTAAGTCTGCACAGACGAATAACTTTAAATGTCTAAAATCCATTTTAGATGACATTGCAATTTTACCGAGATGCCTTCAAGCTGTTGTTGTTTGGAAATAAGATTAAGCTGCTGTTAGCAACTTTAAATAGACTGCATGATTCAAATTAAAAACAGAAATACACACATGGAAATTAAATAACAGTCTTAAGTTCAATTACCCCTGGGAATGAGAGGAGGAAACAATAACCACACACAAACAGCAAGAGACAGAGGCACCGTGAGAGTAAAAGAGAGACAAAGAACAAACTGAGACTGATAACAAAAAAAATGCAGGATGCTGGTTTAGTGGTGGCTGCGATGTCACCAGGGAATTCACACAATTGTTGACTTCCATGTAGAGAGAGACAATGAGTTCAGCTTCATTGACTTCTACAAATGCAGTGAAGCACGGTAATTACCATGGCTCAGACAGAGGAGGCACTGCCATCACACACACTCAGATGTATGAAAACCAACACATGTTAAGGCGGACACATGTTAACTTTAACTAAAACTTAACTAATACAGGCACAAAGGAACATATACAGAAACAAAGCTCCGATTATTCTTTAGACCGAGAAGCAGAGGAGTAGCAGAAGTAGTTGCAAGTGTAAGTGATCGAGGCGTGTAAACAATATCACAGGGGTAGAAATGTGCAACAGAAGAAGAACACATAGAGGAAAACGTATGAAAAAATGAGGCATGAGAATCCCCGAACAATCTAATCTGTCCTTGAGTGCCCTCCTACTGCAGCATTGTTCTGTCAGAGCCAGATAAGTTGGGAGGCGCTGCAGTGAGTGAACAGAGGAGAGGAGAGAAAAGAGAAAATCAATGATAAGAGTCTCTACTTGCCACAGTAAAGGACTGAGGTGTGTGTGTGTGTGTGTGTGTGTGTGTGTGTGTGTGTGTGTGTGTGTGTGTGTGTGTGTGTGTGTGTGTGTGTGTGTGTGTGTGTGTGTGTGTGTGTGTGTGTGTGTGTGTGTGTGTGTGTGTGTGTTTGGGGGATGGCGGTATCTGACTTGCATTGACACCCCAGTGTGGGTAGGAGCACTGTTTCATCTGTGCAACAACAACTGATCCAAAAACAATCATAATGTCACTACACAATGCTCAATTTTGTAAACATGTCTTGACTTTCCTTAATGTTCAAACACACATTTTAAGTCCAGGGGAAGTTTTCTCTGCGGCCGTGTACGGGGTGACAGAAAAGGAACCCATTTCTTTAAGTCCAAGATATGCAAATCCCTTTTCCCCTGATGATGACATGAGAATACGTTATGCTTATTGTGCAGACGTGCCATCAGATAGGTGTAATATATACAACCTCTTTGTCTTCCACCTCAGGTCGCCCCATTGAGGGCCTGCTTAATTCATTAAACACTATCTAAGCGGCTGAACTGATGGACTTCTATTATACAAAAAGTTTCAGAGCGAGTTCTCCAATACAATTACCTCTGAGCACTGGTATCTAAATCAAAGTTAAATATTTAGAAAATCTTCCTAAATCCGCTAGAGGGATGGGGCTGGATGTTTTACGTGTTCATTTCCAAGATAAATCTGACTGCAAATAGATAAGGAAGAAAATAATTTGCTGTGTGTCTGTTCGGAATTTCCTGAGCGCCGTGGTGTTCCCTGGCCAAACATCCGGCGGTTAGAAAAGAAAGCATGCAAATACATGGTCACACACACACACACACACACACACACACACACACACACACACACACACACACACACACACAACACACACACACACACACACACACACACACACACACACACACAAGGACCTGATGGTGGACTTACAACACAACAGAGACTCCTTGTGTGCAACAGGAACTGGACGAAGGCAATCAGTGAATCTGTTGGTGAAAGGGGCCAATTCTGTTAATGGGTAATAGTCCTCAACTCTCCAGACATAGAGGAAATTAAAAAAAATATTCTGGGAAAATTGATGGGGAACTGAGGACAATCACTAATCGATTCCTTCAATCAATAATGCTAATTGCCACGCAGTTCTTTACTTTAGTCAGCTGGGAAACTGTTGATAGCTTCTGCACGATTTGTGGGTGCTGCCATTGAGTGCAAACCAAAATTACCCACCCGGTGGACAATGAGGTTAGACTTCTTCCCAACAGGATACGACTGAGAAGTGCTACCCTTCACAGAAACATCAACACACAAACCTCCTTCAACTGATAGAACTAATGACTAGTTTGTTAGCTGAAGAATTAGTGTGCAACATACTGTAAAAGTCATCTATCTATCTGTCTGTCTGTCCATCTATCTATCTAGCTATCTATCTAGCTATCTATAACATTCACAGACATGTACACATTAATAGCTACATGTTCTGTAAAGCGGAAGGAATTTCTTTGGTTTTTTTGGCATAGATTAGTGCTTCAGCTGCGAGGAAAGGACAGCCCAATTTGTCAAGAGAGTGCATGGAGCTAATCACATCAAAAGAACTGCTACCCAGGCTAATATAAGCCCATGAGCAGGACGCCTCATTCATTAGTCTGCATCTGCAGGACAAATCACTCCATTGCTGACATACAAAAGCAACACACACGCAAGCAAGAACCATGCAGGGAAACTTGTAGCGGCCGACCGCCGTGAGATAAACAACAACAGAAAAATTATCTGATTTGATGTGACATCACATTTAACTTTCCGAATTGTTTTCTGTGCAACCGCTCTCACCTTAAATCTCATGCATGGTAAAAATGGAGCTGCAATGCACACTGCAGCAATCGTGTGTATGCAAATTTGTGTGCTTCAAAGAAAAATGGCTTTTCTCCATGGTTCCATTTAGAGGACCTTAGCCTCTACTCTGCTTGAGTGGAAAATGTGTCTCAAATGGATGAAAGATGTGTCCTCTTCTCTATGCATCTATGAAGAATATTCTACCTCCTTAGCTATAACAGAACTGAGTTGTGCCCTTCAATGCAGTATCATTTGTCTCTATTTTCTCCGTCCAGTGGTTATCACATCCGACTCAGCGTTTCTGCCCACCCTCCTCTGAGAACACAAACCCTCCTCCACGGTGTTTCTGGACAGATTACAGTTAAGGTAGTCGACCAGAGCTATTGAAATTCCTGGACTAAAATGTTGCCAGCTTTCGAGGTGGGAACCAAACCACTAGGATAATTATTGACTTAACAGTCATTGTACTGCAACATGTCAACCGCTATACCATTACTTTATAGTTGAAGACAGCAAGAAGCTATGGAAACGTCTTTTATTTTGAATATTTAACATCTTTATGAGTTCCTTCAACTCAAAAATGTTTTTTACTTTAAGAAAATGTAAATTTTGTTTTTACTCAGCTCACAAAATACATGGCTGGCATGTACAGTGTTTACATACAAAATAAGGTGGTTGTGAGTAATGAGAATCTATGTTAAGTTATATGAAGCTTTTTTGACTGGCAGCTAATTCAGACTCATACATGTTGCTTGTCACACTGCTGAGATGATGTTATTATGTTCTGTCTCTGTTCCGTAAATCCTTTTCATCATAGATAGCATAGTGTTGTTGTTGTGAGGTACTGTAACATTGAGAGGCCAAGTCTTTTATCACCGTCCCAATGAGTGTCTTTATTGTGCATTTCTGTTTCATTCTCTTCTGTTGTTTTCATTTGGTGGAAGGGAAAACAAACTTTCTCAAGTTCAATCTTCATCAACCAGCGCCCTCAATTTGACACACATATGCATTTGCACCAGTTTGCACGCAAACAGACAAAAGCACACACTGATGTAAAAAAGAAACAAACAAAGAACACATTCCTGATTCCAAAGCCATTTTCTTAAAACACAACAGGAACTGTCAAATTGCTGTCGCAAAACTTTGTGATTTAACAAACTATGAATAATTTGTGCATAAATTAAGAGAGGGGATAATGAGAAATGCCACGCTTCTGTGATGAGAGGAAATGGAACACAGCAGTGGCCAATCAACTCATGAAGATTGGAAAAAGAATCAACAAGCTCACCTGACATAAGAAACATGCTGGGATAAAAAAAAAAAAAAAAAAACCTGACTGGAGAGTCAATAAGCTTTCATGGCTCTGGTGTCTGACCAGCTGTAAATGAAGGGGCAGGGTCTTCTGTGTGCACACGCGGAGATGAGCTGCAAAAGATAAGATGCACTGCCTCCTTAGCTGTCTCTAGCTGCGGGGGATTCTGTTTCTCTGTTCTCTCCCGAGCTTTGAACCTCTAATTCCTCTGATCTGTCATCTATCTCTCGCCTCCCATGCTGTCCAGTGCACGTCTGCTCATGTGACAGCACTGCAGCCAACACACAGTGGGAAAGGTGGCCTGGCTTGTCTTTTGGAACAAGGAGGCTGTGTTAATGTGAATTTATTAAAAAAAACAAAAATTCTGATGCGACAGTTAAATATCAGTTGGCTGCTGTGCAAGGCGTGTCAGTTTGTCCAGATTAGTCAAAGCTACACACATCTAAAGCGCATGCATTTATAAACAGCACAAGTCAGATGTTTCGCACCGGGGTGTGCTGACATTTTCTTACAGAGTGCCTTTTCATTTACCACTGCGCACAGCTATTAGGGCTGCCAAATACTTTATCATATGGAAGCCATTGGCCACAAGAAGCTGAAGGATCAACACTGCTGAGAGTTCAGGGGGTCCAGATTGTGTTAGGTGCTGGTGGTCGATCAGCACTGTCCCTGAAATGCACTCGCTGAAAACACTCAGACAATATTACATGAATCTCTTTTTGCTCCCATGCCCTCTCCCCATCTCCCAATCTTTCTTTCTCTCCCCTACAGCCCGGGGGTGTCTGCCTGGGAGGCACGTCAGCATGTATCTCCCTACGGTCTGTCCCTTTGCCACCGTGGCAAATCAATTCTTAATAAACCATCTGAAGGCTTCCTCTGCTATACCTTTCATTTCCCCTCCTCAAAGCTGCAGGGCAAATTAGCCTGCCAAGAGGATGATAGGGAGCAAGCGGCAGAAGAAAGCAACAGCGACGAGGAAGAAAAAAAAAAAAAAACGACCCAACACCTACAATTAAATTAACAAATCACTGTTCTTAATTAATCAGGGAATTACAAGCAGAACTGTGGGTTTGAAACGTGACTGACATGGCTAGTGCTCCCTGCATCTGCTTTTGTTAGTGCTGCCAGGGTGGGAAAGCAGAGAGAGGTAAAGGAAGAGAGGAAAGGCAGATGAAAGCTTAATAAAAACTCTCCGCAGAGCCCCCTGAGCAGAATAGCGAGGCTGTTATGTCTACTCCTCCTCCCTGCCTCTCTTTCGTTTCCTCTTCCTTCCACTCTCTTATATCCTTGTCATTCCTCCCTCACCTACGTTTACTCCCCTCCCACTTCAACTATCTAAATCCCTCGCCTTTTCCCCCTTTACCCGAGCACTGCCCCTCTCCCCCCCTCGACTTTTGCTGGTTGTGGAACCTATGTTTGCTAATGAGGTGTGGGATTGACAGCTGGATTACACCATTGCTTTGTAACCCTTTCATTTCTCTGTTTAGGATAATCACCCCCCCAGACCGGGACTTTGTCTCCTGCCTCTTGGGACAGTGAACAATGTATGTGCATGCTTGTGTATGTAAGGTGCGTGCATGTGAAATATTTAATTGTGTGACTAAAATTTCCCAAAGCCGAGTCCATAAGAGGGCAATAAAACCTTCATTATCTCCACTGTGCACTGAAGCCACCAATACGCCAATCATCACGCAAGACCACCGACATTTAGCATAGCCCATAAATCCTTGAATAGTACAGAGTGAACCAGACTCCCTTTACATCCATGTCTAAACTAAGCGGAGAAAGTCATCCTGCCTGCAGCTCCTCATCCCCCTCTACCTTAGAGATGAGCAAACATTGTCTTCACTTGAGCGTGGCTGCTCCTCTAGCCCTTCATTCCACTACCCCTCCACTGTTTCTCCCTCCCTCCCTCCCCTTCTTTCCCCCCCACTCCCTCACAGGCGCTTGTTCCCTCGGCGGCCACAGGATTCACTTTGTTTTTGATCATTCTCAGACTCAGAGCTGGACGACTTATCTGCTACTCTACATTCTCCCAGGCCCAAAGGAGCAAAGCAAGGCCTTTTATTACCGTCGCTCTTTGCCTCCTCCTCTGATGTGCTGAAAAAGACAAAAGTCAGAAGGAGAAGAAGGAGATTCTGACCCGTGTGCTTTTTAAAAGCGTGCTATTCCCAAGGTTTAAAACGACTCGCTCACTTATCATGTGGTTTGACCAATAGTGATACAAGGGGTTTATTAACCCTACAAACAGAAAAATTCTGCATTGGCACATACCAATCTTCAGCATTCAGCTCATGGTTACGAGTTGTAAAGAATATCAGTAAACACTTAATTATAGTTCTCTACAGCAGTCATCCTCTGTATTTTAGAGTATGTATGTATGTAGCCTTCATGTTGAAATTAACAACAGGTTAAGTTGAATATTCTGCATGCCTCTGATTCTTCATGTTCTGAAAGGATGCAAGACCTCCAAATATCAAGCCACAGAGTGAATCTAACAAAGAAATTAGTGTGTTCACAACCAGACTGTGAAAAAGCAGCCTCCCACTGATCAATTGTTTGGCACAAAAAAATTGTCCCACCCAAGTGAAATTGTCTTTTTACAGCACCTCACTGCGTTTTAAATAACTAGACTGCAGTGGCCACTGGAGTAGAAATGCAAAATAGACTCACTGGAGTGCAATGTAACCCTAAATTCAACAGCCATCATCAGTTTATAATGGCACGTATTAATTGCTTAGTGCAGTGCAAATGTTGCCCGAGTAATTGAGTATGTAAAAGTTATGATGCCTTAGCTGTGGCCAGAGGCACCGTGTTTATGGGCTGTCCATACAAATGTACATCCAACTCTTCTTAATGTGGTTTGTCAGGAACACCTTGAGGCACTTTCTTCAAATTTGGCACAAACGTTCACATGAACTCAAAGATGAACTGATTCAATTTTGGCAGCAGAGGGTCAAAGGTCAAGGCCACTGTAACTTCATGTCCATCCCATTCTTTTGAAGGCAATCTCAGGAAGGCATTGAGGGACTTTCTTCAAATCTGCCACAAATGTTCACTTTGACTCGAGGATGACCCGATCTGACTTTTGTGGTCAAAGGTCAAAGGTGACTTCACAAAACAGGGTTTTTTTTGGCCATAAGAACTTTTGGCTGGAGGGAAAGTCAAGAATTCATACGTTCATTATGACAAAATTGAACTCAAATAACGTATAGGA
Source organism: Brachyistius frenatus (assembly GCF_029030835.1). NCBI lineage: Eukaryota > Metazoa > Chordata > Actinopteri > Embiotocidae > Brachyistius > Brachyistius frenatus. The sequence goes on along the minus strand of NW_027210605.1, from coordinate 468,282 downwards.
TGAAATGGTAAACTAATGAAATTTTACATCAAAAATGTAAAAGGTCATCTTCTCTGTGACATAATAAGGTTATGCAAAAACACATTTCTGGCCATTATTTAAGACCATAACTTAACCATTTGTTCAGATACTGAATTGGTGACCCTCCAAAATAGCCAATTGTAGTTTGTTCCATCAAAATTTGCATGTGCAGGCAGGGACTTATTCTTAGTGGTAATGCTTTATGAGCATAATAAAACAGTTTAAATTTGGATGCGTTTACAACTTACATATTGGCATATTTTGTAAGTGTTTTAGAATAGCAATGGTTCCTTTCAGACTGTTATATTGAGATTATATCACAGCTGAAAGGCATTGAACAACCTCCTTGGCTGTTATGTAATCACAATATCAAAGCCTGTCGTGCACTATTGCTTAATTAAATGATATCATACTTCAAGTACATTAAATATGCTTACCATAAAATGTAGTATAGCAAGTAGTCAATTAATAATTAGTCTAAGAAATTATTTGACAATCACCTAATCTTTCTAACCAAATATCAAGCGCATTTTTTTTTGTTTCAACCCTCTAAAATACTTCTGTTTAATTTAGAAATGTCATATCTTTAGTTTGTAGTGATTTCAATAAATCAGCTCACTTGGTATTGGTTTAATTTAAAGATAAAATATATTTGTAAATTAGAAAAAATATTAACTGACAGATTCTTACCCCTTGTGAGTCTTTGAGCAAAAATGTAACATTGAACTACAATCTCAATGGAGTGCTGATCTATTCAGCTAACGCTGCCCTACAGCACAGGGAGGTATAAGAATTCCCCCTTTGGGGAAATCAATAAAGTCTGTCAAAAAGCCAACATCTATCTTGACATGAATCAACAGACACTGTCTGCAAAGACCAGGGCTCCTGTGGAAGCACCTTTGTTAGCCCTCTATTAGCTTTTAGCCTCTTGAATGGCGTAGGCGCAGACACCATGGGACTCATCATTGTCTTCTGATTAATTAACATTACTGGCACTCTGTTTGTCGACCCTCAACTCCTCTTTCCTTTTCTCCCTCTGTCCCCTGTGTTCCTGCACAGCTTCCTTGTTCAGGGGCGATGATTCTACTGTGTGCTGAACTTAAGAACTTAATGGGGAACATTCACATGAAGTTCAGGACACAATTAGTGATTACCAGACAGCCATGTCTTCAGAGGGCTTCCATCCTTCGTTTCATCCTCCCTTAACAAAGACAAGGGATCTTCAAGCAAAGGGAATAGCATATGAGGCTGTAATGCTCTTGGATTTGTCCTGCTTACAGAGAGATCATATATTTCTGCTGTTGATGAGAAAAGTGTGAGAAATGGACAGAAGTCTCATTAATTAAAAATAATGATCTGATCTCAGTTTGGCGAAACTCAGCAAAGAGGAGCGCTAATGGAGTGCTGGGTTAGAGGTGAGAACACTGAACCTTTTCTTATTATTTTTTTATACCACTGTTATGAGGCGTTTTCATGACAATGGCTGTAAATGAGATTTTACTCCAATCCTCCTTAATTATGTTTTGTTACAAGAAACTAGAGTTAAAGATTTTTGAGAAGGGGAGAAATATTTAAAGTGAGCTCATGCATTTTTGATTTGCTCAGTGCTTAAAGAGTAATAGAAATTAAAAAAAATTCAACAGTACGACAAAAGTAGCTTCAGCTGCAAAATGGTGTCACCCTTAACTCTTCCTTTCAACCGCACGCTGACAAAATAAAAAGTGATGGAGCCATGATAGCCGACTAATCACTTTTTTCTAGTTTCTCACTGAATCAATTAGGCTGTAATTAAAATGCTGCAATAGACAAACAGAGGCAGTGGAGGAGTTAGGAGTGAGTGGGCAGGAAGAAGTCACCATGGTGTCTGGGCCCAGGCCAAAGTTATACTGGAGTAGTGGGCGGCCTGGGAGGGGAAATCTGGATCCCATTTGTTTCATAGTGCCATAATGGGTTTCTGTGTTTCCTTGTGTATGCTTGCATGAATGTTCTATAACAGTAAGCAGCACCATATGATGCTTCAGGGAACAGAGCCTTATCTTATACTTCCTCTTCAACCCTGTTGAGAGGAAACTGTCTCTCTCCCCTCGACTCCAGCCGCTATTTCAGCCTCCTTCTGACAGTAGCCAAGCTGAAGGACATGGTCGGTGTGACTCTCAAGCAAAGAGGAAACAGCCTTGTAGGCTTATCATTATCCTGCTGGTGTAATCCCTGTCCACCACGTCCCGGCAAAGGAAGAGCCCTGGGAGCGCCTTGCATCGCGCTTGCTCTCCATGAAAAAAAAATAGTCCACCAAAGACAACAGGGACACCTTACAACAGCCGCTCTGCAGTCTTACTCTGACACCACCACCGCCCAAAAAAATACAATTCTCAACGTCAGACCAAATGTGCGTGTGTGTGTGTGTGTGTGTGTGTGTGTGTGTGTGTGTGTGTGTGTGTGTGTGTGTGTGTGTGTGTGTGTGTGTGTGTGTGTGTGTGTGTGTGTGTGTGTGTGTGTGTGAGAGACCGAGAGACCGAGAGAGAGAGAGAGAGAGAGAGAGAGAGAGAGAGAGAGAGAGAGAGAGAGAGAGCGAGCGAGCTAGTAGTGTCCCCTTGTCATCCGACAGCCTTCAGAGCCCATACACACCATCTGTGCATTAAAGAGCTAGAGTCCAACCAAAGTATTTAAATGGGTTTAATGTCTTCAGAAGGGCCATAACCTTGGTCCTGTAGAACCCCAGAAGGCCCATCATGCCAAGGCAGGAGGTCTCTTAATGTAGCAAGCAGATGACAAGGATGCAGAGTTCACACACGCCACAGAGTAACTCAATCTGCAGGAAGTCTCCTGCATTTTTTTCATGCGCCCTCTCTGTTCTCTTTCTTCCCTGTCTCCATACGTCCCTCCTCTCTAAACAAAGGGAAAAGATGTCAAAAATCCAATTAAAAAATAATGGCCTCCACCTGTTTTGTTTCTTTTCCTCATTCTCTCCTGCTTGCCTTTCTAATGGCCAGCTTGGAAAAAACCTGGAGGTTGCCTATGCACAGAGCACCAGTCAACGACCTCGGAGCACGTCGTAAATTTAACCACTTAATGCACACACCAAGCATACAAAAGCACATAACTATTCTACAGCATGGGTTCCCAAGCCTAATAATATTATTCAAAAGGCACTCTTGCAGAAGTCCCCCCCCCCCCCTCGACCTTACCTCCTTCTTTATGTCATAGACTACTCATGTCTAGACCCTGACAGGGAAAGAAGTGTTCAACCATGTGGCAAAATCATCTTTACAAGGCTCTCTGGAAAATCCACGCAAAAGTCTTTACAACTATTGAACCCATACATCATGCATAAGGTTACACGTTAAGTAAATATATGTCAACTGGTATTTGTGACAGCTCACTGAGGTCACATTAGCCTTTGGCCTTAAGAGCATAAAGCAGCACCGAACTGTATCTGCATATCTGCAGCCTCTTCTCCGCTTCACAAGACATCCAACAAATGTCAGCCTCGTGCATTTCTGTAATTAATAACTGCTGACAACAGATGTGTCGTCTGCTCCTGTCTCTATGACTGAATATCCTCACAAAAAAATAACCATAAACCATGTAATGGTTCAAACAGATGGCGGGGACCAAATCAGGATTTGTCATTATTTTGCATTATAACAGAGATTAGTTTGTTATATGGGGAGGAAGCTGCAAAGAATCACTGAAAATCAAAGTGAGATAATACATCATACAAATTTGAATAAGGTAAGATACCATGATCCAAAACTAATAAGGGCAGAGAGAAAACAATTAATGATTTAAGCAGTAGTAGAAAGAAACAAAGGGGGCAACATTTTAACAATGTCTAATCTCCATGAGGACACCTTTCTGCTATCAACCCAGATAACACTGCAGGCTGCATGTCATGAGATTTGGGGGAAAAGGTAAACAGGAAATCAAAACAATCTAATTCTGTTTGAGGGTGAAAGGAGAAAGAGAACGGATGTATTGTCCATCCCTGTGGAGCACGTGAAAAGAAATGGTATCTTTTATTCAGGATCCCTGGTGTCACTCCTTCCAAGCTGTCCCCACATAATCAGCACTTTAAAACACTGAAGAGTGTGCGAGCTCTGATTTTGATAGGAAGGGATGGAAATTTCACTGTCGTTCTTAGCGTATAATCAAAACCTATGGGAGAGGATCCTGTAAGGTTATTCGTGATGGTGAGTCATTTCTTCATATGAAAATGGTTCTATGCCGTAAACTGGGGGTGAAATTGATACTTGCTGTATATCAACTCCTTCACTTCAAGTTGAAAAATGATGTTTCACAATACAAAGCCTATAGCAAAGTAACAGCCCTGGCTATTGTATTTTGAAAAATCACCTAAAACCTCATAGGAAGACTTCACCAACCAAAGCAAGTGAGACTCATCACCCAGGGCCTTCTGCACGCATGCTGGAAGAGATTTTTGGAAATATTATCCTGGAGAAAATTACAGCTCTGAACAATTTGTTTTATTCAGAATGTAAAAATCTCTCATGAATTTCTCCTGGTTTCTGTCTGTTCTCCAACTAGGCAAAAGACAGAATATGCCAGAATAATGTGATAGAAACAAGGTGGGACTGAAGGGAGCTGGGTCAAAGAGGCAAGGCATAGATTTACATGGCAACAACTGCACAGTGAATGTGAGCATATTATAGACATTGAGAGTATCTGTATGTGTGAAGAAAGTTTGTATAAGTCCGTGTGTGTGTGTGTGTGTGTGTGTGTGTGTGTGTGTGTGTGTGTGTGTGTGTGTGTGTGTGTGTGTGTGTGTGTGTGTGTGTGTGTGTGTGTGTGTGTGTGTGTGTGTGTGTGTGTGTGTGTGAAGGTGAGTGAAAGAGTGCTTAGTGCATCAGAAAATGTATTTATGAGCACAATAGCAACCCTGAGCCTGACCGGGAGGGTTAAAGACAGTTATGGTCACCTCAACACAGATAATCTGGCCATTCAATGTGGCTGATGAGTTACCGGAGGGGTCTCATTTTCAATGTGGAACCAAGCATAAGGGGAGTTTCTAAAAACAAAAGTGATGACTTCAGGGAAAAAATCTCCAGCTTGTGCTGAGAAGCTGTACTTAATATCAGCATCCTTAAAACTCAGGTACTATCCAAAAAAAGCTCTCTCTCATCTCTCTCTCTCTCTCTCTCTCTCTCTCTCTCTCTCTCTGTCGCTCGCTCTCTCTCGCTCTCAGACAAACACACAGTTGGAAAAACACAACCACAGTCACACATACAAAAAGTAAGGGCTGCCCAAAACCACCAGTAACCCAAACAAAGTCCAAGGTCAGCAGAGTGGGCTCACTGAGCTGTAACCACCATGCCTGGCTTTCATTACCAGGAACAGAATCAGCAGAGGGATGGAGGGACACATGGGATGAGGTTACGTTTGCTGGCTCTGTTTATCTGTGTGAGTCTGGCCAGGTTCCAACTCACAGTCTCTGGTCTGTCCGATACAAAACACTCCAAATATCGGGACAGCATTTATGATCCAGAAAGCAGACCTTCAAATTATTCTAACAACTGACTGTTTTTTCTACACGACTGAAAAAGAATATGAACTTATTCAGTGAAGATTATGTTCAGATAGGTTATGCTGATTTTACAGGAGAGAAAAAAGTTACGAGTGTGACTTGTGTGTACGAGTGTGTGTTTGTGTCGGTCAGCCGATGCACAATTATCACTCTTTAAAATCCACTATTTCTTTTTTTAGCCAATTTGTTGCTAAAATGTCAAAGGAGAAAAAACTCATCTTTTATATTAAATCTCATCCACCATTATCAGTCTTCAAGATGCTGTAAGATGTGCATGTCAAATGTTAAAATAACCATCAAAACAGCCACTTACAATCCAGTGTTCTCCTCTACCAGCACAAAAGTGTCCTGCTTTGTGTTTGCTTCAGCCATTAACTTTTCTAACTGGCAGGGGTTTTCTGGATAAATAGCAAGCAAATCAATTTCCACAGCCAGAGAAATGCAGTGAGCAGAATTTATACTATAAATGTTTACTGGACAGGCTGTGCTGCTTATCAGTGAAAACCCTCAGTTGGCCACAACATGCAGAATGTTTAGAAAGTGATCTAAATGAGCATCATTGTTCATTCAAAGAGGATCAATCAAGAACAAAGTCGTGAGAAACGGTTAATGACTCATCAGAAGGCTGAAAATGTAAAATGACTACTGACCACATTAGAGAAGCAAAAGGAAATTATGAAAACATGACGAGATGCTTTTTACTGAAAGATGAAATGCCATAAAGAAAAGGGGAAATGAAAAACTATTTTACATTCTTAAGGCCAAAAAAGTGGTTCCAGAAAAATTGCAAGATGACTTTGCTAAGAGACTTGGCTGTGACTTTGTCATCATGTTTGCTGGGATGGGTTCAAAAACAAAATCTTGCTTTTTGATTTTTAGGCAATTTAGTCCATCAGAGAGAGTCAAAATTATAAAATGTGAAACAAAACACCCTCGCCCCTCTCTCTGCTGACCTCCTGCCTAGACCCAGGCATCCTCCCCATCATGCCCAAGGTCCTAGTTCTGTCCTTCCCATTATTCCCCCCAGTGGCTAACATGAGTATATATATATATATATATATATATATATAATATATATGTGTGTGTGTGTGTGTGTGTGTGTGTGTGTGTGTGTGTGTGTGTGTGTGTGTGTGTGTGTGTGTGTGTGTGTGAGTGGGTGTCATTACTCCTGCCCCCATCTGACTGTTTTGGGTTAAACAATGTTATTATTAAAGCCTTTCCAGACCAGCTTCTAGCCTCCCTACAGTGACACCCTTACCAACTATAAATCAACTGCCTGAGCCCTGTAAATCACATAGGATGTGTGTGTGTGTGTGTGTGTGTGTGTGTGTGTGTGTGTGTGTGTGTGTGTGTGTGTGTGTGTGTGTGTGTGTGTGTGTGTGTGTGTGTGTGTGTGTGTGTGTGTGTGTGTGTGTGTGTATTTGTCTGGATGCGTGTCTTGCTTAGCCACTGCAGCTGTGTTTTAAACACATATGAAGACGATATTGCAGCAATGAGTGTGACACAGCAAAGACGGGCACATGTTACAATAGCAAGATTTTTTTCAAGCAAGGCAGACATAACAAATGATAAATGTTAAATCAAAGCATGTGCTGTGATTTTGATGTGAGGGGATGCTGCAAATTAATTACAAGTTTGGAATTTATGAGCAGAGACACTGGTGGTTTATTAGTGGGTTAGGTTTGAAGGTGACTTCAATTTGGCTTACTTTAGAAGTTTGCAGTAAAAACACACTGCAGCAGCATGGTGGTGTGCTAAAATGAATTCCTAATACTGAAAACAACCATGTCAGACCACTAAAGATTAGCTTATTTGCAAGGGGAGACACAGACAATTTCATCTCCCGGAGACCAAACTAGATAAATAATGCTCTCTGAAATAAATGGCTCCTGTGCAGCAGTGATGGCTCATTCTGTGATTGTTTGTGATTGTGTTGACACCCCCTGCTGGGCTGAAGACATCACTACCACACCGAGAGCAAGCTCACTACCACTGACAATGTCACACATCCAATCTCACTTCGAGCCAGAATACAATCCACTGAAGTAAATGAAACACTGAAATCAAACTGATACTTTCCTCCAGTCTTTTATCACTCCAGCAATAAAGACACGCATATAAAAACATAAGATGAATTAACCCCCCAAAAATATGCTGTATTGTACCGTATATCTTAAGTGTAAAATAAGTGCGTGCGTGCGTGCGTGCGTGCGCGTGCGCACACTCAGTAGAGAGAGTCTAGACAGCTGTATCCCCGCCAGGTCTCTCACGGCTAAGGAGAGTGAGAAATATATACCGCGCAGCTGCCGAAGACACAGTCGACCCACAAAAGAGCTATTGTGCGCCCACAGCAAAACAATACAGCTTAGCTGAGCAATGAGAAAAAAAACACTGGGATCAATAGAGAATTGCAATTAGCCCACATTGGCAGGAGCAGTGCCAGATTAGACACAGGATGTCGATTCCATTTCCTGCACTATCGGGCCCTCAAAACTTGGTTGGCTCGTTGTGTAATTGGAGCAACACACATCGCACTGGGTAAGACACTGTAGTGTGAAGGTGATAGTGAGTGAAATTATTGTAATCAAGATGGAGATAATGATAATAATATTGAAGAGGTTGAGCAATGTCAAAATATAAAATAAGTTCTAGTACATCAATACAGAAAGAAACAGAAAAGCATTTGGAGCAAAAATAACAGGCAGGTGTTGTATCCACAAACATTTCTGCTAAAAAATTTCAAAACATATCTGTGTGGAACTTTGTCTGGAGCCTCAGTCATTTTTTACTACACCAGACTACACATCAGACCAGTGTAATTAATTTACCTCACTGAGTTGCTCCTGTTTACAGTATTTTGATGTCTTGCTCAGCCTCCAAAAACATTGAATTTAATCTTGAAATGTTTCAATTTTTACATCCATTTTCCAGATGCACAAGTCCTTTAAGACTTTAATATGAACCCCGCAGGCTCTGGCACGGAAGGAAACACGTCGCGCACAGATTCCCTTTCAGTGGCCGTAGCGCAGAGAGGGAGATCTTTTCCTCACACTGCACGCAGTCGTGACAAAATGTAAAATAACTGACTCGCCAATTAAAGGGCTTACCTTTAAGTATGCCCTGGCCTTGCATTATATCCCTTGAAATCAGCACAGAGTAGAAGCTTTGAGAGAAGCCAGGTCGGCAGGGACCTTTGGAAGCATGCTCCCCATTATTCCTCTGGAAGGAAGAAAATACAATGTAAGACATCGATAAACATGGATTCCATTGATTTCTTTCTTCTCTTTGGCCCTGCGCCTTGGAGAAAAGCAGCATACAGAGCAGCAGTTAGCAGAAATGTATTCAACAGGTTTATCAACTACATGCTCCTGGGTAGGCCCGCTGCTGATTAAATACTCACACAATCCAATGTGTGTGATAAAATGTGCTGTGTTACTCGCTCCATAAAGAAACCAGCCCAAATCAAATGAAGACAGATTTAGTTGTAAGTATTGAGCTCAGGGTAAAGTGAGACTGAGACGCACACACACAGGCACAAACTTATACACACACAATAAACCTGCATGAATGCAGCATAATTTTCCATCCTTACTATAGGTGCAGGCCTGTGGAAGAACTGAGCAGTGAGTGTGTGCGTGTGTGTGTGTGTGTGTGTGTGTGTACACTACTCAAACGGTCTGCAGACAACTTTCCCACACAACATTTAGTGCTCCCTGTTGGTTAAATTGAACGATCTGACCTTCTTCAGCCACAACAGACACGCAAGTGGCTGCGCGCGCACACACACACACACGCACGCACACACACACACACACACACACACACACACACACACACACTGGTACCAAGACCGTCCGGACTGAAATGAAGAGGGGGAATAACACACTGGACCCCCTGCTCTTGAGAGGGAATACCGCACGAGTAAAATATCGTCGTCATTTTCCAACATATATAATATGAGAAAGACGCTTCTGTCACGGAGAGAAAGATTCAGGGGCTACTTGGATCGCCGTTAGGAGAAGCCCACCCGCGCCGAGTTAATTTCAGGTTTTATTGATTAAATCACGAGAAATGACTGAAAAGCACGTTTCAGCTTCAAAGTTTAACTTTCTGTAGGATATTGCTTTTGGGTCCGAGAAGACTTTTGGGGGAAGCTACAGCTGAAATAAGCGAGACGACTAAATTAGTTTGAGACAAGAGGATCACCCTGACTGATTAAAACGCACCGTAATTTTACTTATGCAGTATATTGCAGCCCAGCGATGAACAGGCAGCAGTCTGGAGAAAACCTGGGGATCAGACTGAGGGGTCTTCAAGTCTTACTTTGTCTTTATTTTATTTTTATTTTTTTTGTCTTACACATTGAAAATTCATTAGGGAACCAATTAGCGTACTTGCGGGTAAATACGGACCAGCGCTCCGCTGCTGCTGCTGCAGCCCTCTACACGACTGCATGACTTTATTAAAGCGTATGTGCTGTATCGCAAGCTGTACTATAAAACGATCATTCTTACCCAGAATGTGTCCAGAAGAAGGGCTGCTGTCAGGACCAGAGCGAAGTCAGTTCTCATCGTGGCGAGCAAGCGAGTCAAGGCTGCCTGGACAAGGAACCAGAAAGAGGGTCGGTTGGTAATTCTTCTCCAGTAATTGTTTAATTCCCCCCCCTTTCTTGGTCAGACTGTTCGCTACGTCCCTCCTTGCGCTCCGTGAGTGTGCTGCAGCTCTGCCCCGAGTTTCCCCGGCTCTCTCATCTGCAGGTGAGCGCTTCGCTCAGCACCACGGCGCAGCCAGCGTCACTCTCCAACCCCTCCTATCACCCGGTGCAGGAAAACTCCACACACGCACTTAAAGAAACACTCGTTGGAGCTCCGGATCAAACACCGCTGACGTCTCTCCGAGGACCCCACTATTTTAATCCCTCTGCTACAGCGAACTGAAAGGCTCCGCAGTTTTATGGTTACAAAGGAAAGGGTCTGCAAGCCACGATCCGAGTGCCTGTGCCCGAGTGTATGGCAAACTCATTAACCATTAGACATCAAACTTCCTTTTTACAAGCATGCAGTTTCGACACATGGTCATTATTAGATTTCAACAGTAAATTCATTGAACAGAAGTACGCAGCTCCATTTTTTTTTTCTTTTAATATTTGCCTTCCATTATTGTGATTTAAAAATCCCACAGGATTATCTTTGGATAAACTAACACAACCAACAAGTAGGCTGCACCTCACGTAGCATATGACCTCGAGCATCAGCACGACAGAACATATTTAGAAATGTGTGTTAGTAATATTTCAACAACATCAACAATGAATATGACATATCTAAACACAAAATATATTGGTAGCTAGTTATTTTATGATTATGTCACGAGTCATACGCTTTTGCGGATTACTTTTGATAATGAGGTTTTGCTTCTTTTTTCTTTTCTTTTTTTTTACTTTCTGTCATAATCTGTAATTGACTGCCACAGTTCATAATCATTTTGACAAAAGTTGTGTGAATGGGTGAGGGGAATTTAAGGGTAGAGAAACTCTGTTTTGGTTAAAGATTTCTAATGATAGAATTTGTGTGTGGTATATGATTATTTTTCTGAATTTGTTTTTACCCAAGTCGTGGGGTGATGTTCAAAAGCAGATTTTGTTTTGTAAAATTGTAGTTAACACTGTTGTTGGACTTTGATTATTACAGGAGAGCTCTACTGGCTCTTATGACGAACTAACCAAAACACTCAGCCTACCCTTTTCAACAAATCTAACAGTTTCTGAGACGGAGACTATGAAAGAGAAATTTCATCAAAAGAAAAGTGAAACAAATGTCAGTTCAAAAGATTTTCAATGTGAGCCCAAATGGCTCACAAAAAAGACGGAATTTAGCTCCCTTTGAACTGAGCTTCCTTTCCCTAAAGTTGTCTAAAAAGAGCTGACAAGTCCATGTCCAAGTATTACCTTACGTCTACGTGCAGTCTAAATGCAGCTTAACCTATTACCTACAACCTATTAGGCTACTAGTAGCAGTGTGTACCTCAACAGAGTCTCGTGTCTATATTAAACCTTTCACTGAAGAAAAAAAAAACCCCAGAATAATACAGAGGCAGGCTTGTCTTTCTGGCCTTTTGAGCAACTAATGACCTTTATATTGTCCCGCCTCTGATTGGCAGACCGGTCTCCATATCTGCTTACTGAGCCAATGGGCCCTAATCCTATCAAAAAGGATACAACTCTGCATTAGTGGGTAGCTGCTCAGCCAATTTCCTCTCTGTGACCAGCAGGCGTTTTACCACCTCTCTCATCCCAATCCCTTGGTCCCAAGGATGAGCCCCAGCATTCATATCCATAGACCTTTTTATTCCTGATGGGCCGTGTGACATGGTTATATTTTTTGTCCTGTTAAATGCTATGGTTGTCAGTTATCTCTCTCTCCATCTTCCTCTGTGGTGTGTTTTTTTTTTATGTGGTGTGGAGATCAACCTCAGAGAAAGTGAGATGAGGTGAAGTGAAAGATATTGTTATGAAATTCTACGAGACGGACGTATGCCGCAATGCTTGGGCGCAATTGACTGCACACACATTGAAGTAAAACAACTATTGTTCAAATTCATGGACTACATCAAAAGAAAGGGGTAGTACCCTTTGAAAGTACAAGTGTTGTTTGTCTACAAGTACCGTTTCATGGACATACACTTGTCAAATGCCAAATGATGTGTGTTTGTGGGCATGTCAGTAGGCGTGCGGACAGTTGTAGGTCCATCCAGTAACCATTAGCATGAAGGTAATGATACAGGTCTACCTTGATTAAAGTTTCCAACTCCTGCCTGATAACATACATTGGTGGTTGGTTGTTTTACTCTAATGTAAGGCTGCTGTTCCAACCTATTTACGGTCTCTGCCCTTTGCTCTGACATCCTGAAGCATTTCTCTCTCTACAGGAACCATGGAGAGGCCTCTGGCTTCTGAGCATAGTGTTTTTGTCTGGGAATTTCTGGGTCTCCATACTGCCTGGTTTTCTCAAAGGCACATTGCTGTTGTTTCATATGGCCTGTCTCCCAATTGCCTACAGAGGGTCAGCCCACATTTTCTGCGAAGCCCATCAGGTGGTCCTGGGAGAGAAATCTAATGCTTCCAAATAATAGGGAATGTAGTGAATAATCTATGGACAGGATTATTACTGGATATACCTGAATCTTCTTGGGTAGTGGAGATATTTTTGACATCCTTGGAAAACATTGTTGGCAGGGGCAAAAGTGAATTCCTCTTTCCCAATGGTTTAGCACATCCTGCCACATTTTCTTGTTTCTCTGGGTCAATAAATGTGGTTGATTTCTGTGGTGCTTTTGAAATGGGGGAATGTGCCGCTTGGAAAATATGTTGCTTTTAACATCATGCTTGGTAGGATCCAGAGGCTACATCTTAAACTGTCAAGTTGAACACTCCTCTCGAATTTAATGTTTTATAAAACACTTGAAAGCGAACTAAGTGGTTTACCAGCAACAAGCAATCACCGCACACTTCAGTCTTAGACCCCGGCCTTCCCACAGAGAAACACAGAAGAAGGAGAGTCAGCTGTGGTTTCTGCATGTACCACACAGTAGACCACCGAGTGTAGGCACACTAGACAGCAAAAGTGAAGTCTCTGTACCCTAAAGGTGATGATACGGGTCTACATCGTTACAAACCCAAGTAGAAAGTGCTCTACTCCAAACCACAGAGACTCAAGTCCAAGCCACAGAAGGACAGAGAGCCGACAGACAGACAAACTGAGACAGACAGACTCTTAAGTAAACAGCATGACGACACGTATGTCACATGTCACGGTGGGGGCTGTTGGCCCTAACAAGCAGGACCACAACAGCCTGACTATGCCCTGCTGTGAGACGTCAGTAGAAAAGGATATATTCACAGGTTGGACCAGGACAGCATGACCACTGCGTGTTGAAAAATATCCTTTGATGATCTGAGACTTCTCTGCTGTGAAAGTCACCCTACAGCTAACACCATGACCTCTTCTTACTTCATTTTGGCTTATAGAGTACACTTTGCATTGTTGCTGAAAGCTGTCATGGGATGTAAACTGTGCTGCAGAACTGCTCATTATAAACGTAATTCCTCAGAACACTTTGCTGTGTTATACTAAGACAGACTTTTCAGCATGGAGACATCCGTAAAACAAAGGGAAAGTTACATGAACAAATACAAATGTTATTATTTTCTTTCAGTATTGTTATTGCATTTTATCAGGTCTTAGCTTGATTTATTATTAAATATTATTGTATTACAGCATATGTGCCATAAGTAGTATATTGATACCTTGGGTATTATCAAAATGTATGTACAAATGGTTTTTTTTATATAATTTTTGTACATTGCATGCAACACAGCTTTTTTAGTCTGTAAACAGAAGAAATAGTAACTTTTTGGAGAAAGATTGTAGGTGTTTGTTCTTGTTTTTACAGGTAGCTGTCTCTTTTATTGTTGTTGTATTCATTGTTTAAATACAAGGATTTGTGAACGTCACTGAAAAGACGGGTACTCAACTCAAACAGAAGAACTAAATTATTCCCTCACTGAAAAATTGCATTTCTGGGGACACGAGAGACATACAGTAAATTCAGACGACAGGTACCATCTCACTGACTACAATCGAATGATAACTGAAGACTGGATATAATGCCAATTTCTTTTTCTTTTTTTCAAGGGTCTGAAGATGTTATATTTCATTTGTCCATTACCCATTAAGTATGAAATAGAAAAAAGAAAAACTGAACACAGAGTTTGTCCAGTCCAGTACTTTGGTATTCTTTTTTTTTTTTTTTTTTTTTAAAGAACAACAGCATTATATTGTATTGATGATTTTACAGCACTGTTCCTCCCAATGCAAACATAGACTTGTTTTACTAGCTCGGAAATATCTGAAGCCTTCCTGTATTCCTTTGTGGGATTATTTAAGAAAGAACAACAGAACATCTACAGTATTGATAGAAGGCAAAAGTTCAGTTTCACTATTTAAACATGGTTTTCCAATGTTTTTGGACATTTCATACTGAACTTCTGAGCTTTTACTTCATGGCCTCATGGCCTGCAGCAAAAATACCAAATTTTCAAAAAAGTCAGGTCAGCAGTCAAAGTAATGGTTGGAGATGATGAGGATGATCAGTGCCTGTCATTACAATTACTAATGTAACTGTATCACATAAATAGGCTACCTTAAAAGTGTCACAGGTTTTGTTGGTTAATGCATACCAGATAAGATAGGTTAGCAACATTAGCAACCATCTTAATACAGAAGATGACATTGTAATTCCATTGTTGGATAAGTACAAATCACATTGGCTGCACTTGTAGTCAGTAGTAGTCGGGTGTCATTTATTGTTTTTCTCCGTTTATGTTATGTGACAGTCTTCGGCATTGTGTTGACCCAGTCCAAATACCATTGCATTTATCAGCAGAAACAAATGTCTGCAACAAACCTTTATGAAATGTTTTGACTTGCCATATGCTGCCTTCAAATGGAACTCCTGAGTGTGGTATGTTTAGCGTTCAAATGGTTAAGTTGTGAGAACACCGTTGCAAGGTGACAACAACAAGCCGGGAATGGTATAGAAGCCATGGGGGATAACATATTAGCCAGCCAGCAGACAGATATTGTAATGCAGGAAATTGCAAACAAAAGCTAAGGTGGAACTAATGACATTAACAATAGAACTGTTCCATTTAAGGCTCCCAATAAGCAAGCACACCTTTGCCATTGATCCTGTTATATTATTCAACTTTACAGTCTGGCATGTCAAGATTTCTTCTGTTAAAAGCAATGTGTCCCACCACCGACCTGTAAATTCTGAACACGTTTAGAATCTCTTGTATGTTCAAATGAAATAGTAAAAAAATTAAGTTTACTCCAGAAAAATCTGTTTGTACACTAAATTGGAGAAACAATTACAATATATACACCTAAAACAAGTGTGTTCATTTCTTTTAAATTTGTATACTGTACATGTACAAACACCGGGGACAGCATCTTAAAAGCAGGCTTTTAGTGCTGCATTTTCAAAATTCACAGACTCTGCCAGTGATGTTAAGTAGTGTACATTTTTCAGCACGTCTTTGGCAGAAACACAAACAGAACACCGCTCATTGTTAGGGCTGCTTATGGACCGTTGGCCAAACAACTATTATACAGGGACAATGTTGAAAATTGTTAGTGTCTTTTAAGATTGACTCTATCTGACAGTGGTGACGTGGAATCTAAATTAATATAATTTGTTTACTTATATTTTTCAGTTTTATTATCAGTTTGAAGACAGCAGAATTGCAGCGAGGATGCTAAAAGAATGATCTCTAGAATATATGAATATCACTAAAGCCTATTTGTTTTTAAAATTGAATTTTAATATGGCTGATCATTCACAAACACGTTTCAGAACACATTTCTTGGGTAACCTATTTTAAAGCAGGAACTGCCCAACGTAAACACATGGACTGCAGATATCAAAATCTGTCAGCAGAAGTTACAGCAGCTGCGAGGATTGAGAGCCCTCATTTCTTCAAAAAACAGCATCTCTCTGCCAGACTCCCATTGACGGTTGCCACTGTACTGTGTACGGGGTGCTTCATTATGTCATCTTATATTACTGCATTCAAAATACTCAAATAAACTCCAGCCCAGGGAGTAGTAAACAGCCAGACAGCCTGGGTCTAATGGCAGTAAAAGGAAGTAAGGGAGACAGGCGTCATCGCTCTAAGTTGTCTGTAAGCATATTCTAAGGGGGCCAGTCATCGTGCTCTCCTGATAATGATGCTTTCATTAGCCATTGGGATGCCAGGCATGTCCCATACACTAAAATCAGTCGGGATCGCTGTGTGTGTGTGTGTGTGTGTGTGTGTGTGTGTGTGTGTGTGTGTGTGTGTGTGTGTGTGTGTGTGTGTGTGTGTGTGTGTGTGTGTGTGTGTGTGTGTCTCACTCTCAGTGAACTGATTTGGTTGCAGTTTGGGTTTCACTTTTGTATTCCCGTCTCCACTTCACTCTGAGCCCATTAATGCAAATTATACTGAAAAAAGAGAGTGAGTAAAAGTGCAAAGGGTAAAAAGTGAACCCACTGAGTGCGGTACCAATCTTTATAAAAACCATTAAATTATTCCCTCTTTATGTGCCACTAGGGAACCTCCTCTGCGTCTGAAGAGTCACTCAAGACATGGAGATTCTCTTGTCACCCGCTGGACTAGGTTGTAAGAAAATAGGACTCATACATTTTTGGAGCATTGGATTTTATCGGGTATAAGGATATGATCCTATCCATTCCTTTTGGATTACGTGGCCTCTGGGGCTACCCTGACCTCGACCTGGTATCCTGTGGTATTGCCCGTGGCTGACGCAGGAGGCAGGGCCGTCAAAGGCTGATGATGGATTTAAAGACTCGTCGACAGCTTTGGAACAATGACCCAGACAGAGATCTGGGAAATTCTGGGCTTGGAGCAATACAGAATACTATTGTTTGATTTCCCATCTTTGATGAAGACACAGTGGAAAGAAAATACAGCTGGATATCCCCAGTGGCATAGCAGTGGCATGAAGCCTTGTGATATTCAGACATCAGAAAGCCAGCTGCAAAGTGGTCAGCCGAACAATGTGGAACAGTGGGTCCCACAGCCTGTGAAATTCACATGGCAAATGAATAAAAATGGTCAGGGGAATGTGGCATTGTGCCATTCAAATTTATTCATCTCTTAAATGAGTCATGCAAATCCTGTGGTGTGTTCCAGAGTCACTTCAAAGCCAAAATCTTTTTTCATAATTTGAGGCACTATATGGAATTACATTTATGGCACGTTATATTTATCTATATCCTTTGAAATCTCTAAAGTACCACGAAGTCACATGCAACAAAATGAGACAGGAAATGTGATATGAATGGTACTTTATTATCTATAGTCAATCATTAACTTTTATGTGGCGCTGTCAGTCACATTTCTAACTTTAGCAGAGCTGGACTGAGAGCACAGACCAGTATGCCAATCACAAATCATCATCCATTCTCTTTCATTAACAAAAGCTCTATCATTTATATTTGCCAGTGTGGGAACATGGAAACACTGGAAGCATGTACTAGCGTTTTCATGTGCAGCAGGCGTGATGCATGTGCTGTGGCCTGCACATGGACAGATATGCAAGGGCTAGTGGAGAGGTGTTAAAATGATTCCTAGGCAGAGAGAATTTTTAGCAGCTATGGGAGGCACTCAGTGGAGTTGCCCCGAAGGCTGATAGGGTGCTTTGATCAGAGATGGAGGGACACGCCTGTTAAAAATCAGCAGTGGCCCATTCCCCCCCTATCTCTTTGTATTCCTCTCTTTCTCGATCCTTCTTTCTACCTCTCCGTTGCTCTGTCTTTCTATCTCCTCTTTTTATATCTCGCACTCTCTCATTTTTCTGACCTCCTCTCTACCACTTCTCTTCTGTCTCTCGCTTTCCAAACCTTCTGTCTCCCATGAAAACACGCACATACCTAAGGGTCAGGAGAGCCGTCTTGTTTCCTCTATGCTCCAGCTCATTCCAGATCCCCAGGTGGTTGCTCTGTTATCCCTACAGAAGGCAGGAGCACTGGACAGATGGCCTGTAGCTTTCTACGACACCCATCATAATCGTAAGACAGGCAGCATTAATAAGCACACAGCGCACACAAAGGCATGCGCACGCACATGACTTCCTGCAATATATATCCACTAATAAATCATACAAATCCAATTAAAATGCACAGACACACACCTATATATATCGACTGACTGCACCTGGATTTGTGTGATGTTTGATATGATATTTCGACTGCTTTGATTCCACAGCAGCTTATTTAATTTTATAAACACGTTACCGGTGACTTGGTTTAGTGCTTCACTTTATGTCTTTTCCAGGGTCGGTGCAGCAAGAGGATTCTCTGACACCGAGCAACAGTAGTGAGTAAATTATTCCATTCAATTATCTGAACATTTGCTCAATATAAATACCATCTGGGTGCTTGAAATAGATTAGTTTAAGGCCATACTAAATTATTAAACTATTCCCAGTGAACGAGTCCCCATTCCCCCTTAAATGAGGCAGACTTGTGGGGTTCATACCAAGCCTCTGGTCGTCTGACGTGTTGGCACTTAAATTGCGTCTGCCTGGAATACTGTGACAGGATTCACAACAGGAGCATGAAAACAGGGTCCACCATCACTTGACCCTCACTTCTTCCACTGCCCAAACAGTTAACCCATTTCTGAGACTAACAGGCCTGGCCACAAGCATGAGGATAGAAACAGAGAAAAGTATGCATGAGCTCCAACTCAGAATTGGAAAAGATGAGATATTAGCTGTCTGATTTTGGTATATGACTTTAGTCCGTAATGTATTTTGCAGGGGGAGTTCTCTCTCACATTAGTTCATATTCCATATGACCTCAATCACTCTCTCTCTCTCTCTCACACACACACAGCTTTGTCAGACAACAGACCTACAGCAAAGGATTTCTCATTTATCCTGCACGCTCCCTCTGGAGGTCCAAATCAAAATGTGAACATATGGCTGCACTGCAATGTGCAGACACTACTATCTTCTTAACTCCCTTAGCTCGGTGCTTCAGTGGCCTTAATGCCTTTGAAAAACAGATTTTGAAAAATCTCTGAAAGTAAAAAGATTTAGGCTGAATGAAGTATACACATATTCTACTTTAACTTGTTGTGATCAGCATGAAAGGTTTTAATCAACATTGGTATGCTTTGTAGTTGGATGAAGCATAAAATCAAACTGATACTTTGCCTTCCTACATCTGTTTGCTATTTGTTTTTGGTAATAGACCAAATCATCGTCAGTGACACATACATTCAGCCTCTTGTCAGTCCAAGACTTTACAACTTCCTTGCACCCACAGGGCTTTCAACAAGATGATTTATTTTTAGTGCATTGATTTACCCTGAAGTACAGATAAATAGTGTGTTTTTATACTGTGTGGAATTGTAATACCAAGTCCACCTACTGTGAGCCAAGTTCTGGAAAAAACAAAACGTTTCTTTACTGAACCTAAAACGAACAAGGTGCTACAGATTTTTTTTCTAGCGTAGGCTGGAATAAGAGGTGCAATCAAAAAGTTAAGCGTCTGTGCATATACACAATCAAAAACCTTCCATGATTTGAATCTGGCCGTCATCTTTTTCAAAGCAGTCCTCTTGTGCAGTGATACATTACTCCCAGTACTCCTGTTCTATAAGTGCATTAAGCAGCATCTTGAGATTTTCACTGGATTTCCTCCACAGAGTCAAAACACCCTTCAGCTTGAACTTCATTTTGGAGAACAGAAAGAGAGAAAATACAGTTTTCAACAATCTGTGAGCAGATGCGTTGTCATGTTGGACAACCCAAGTGTCATCGCACCACAGTTCAGGTTGTTTGCGCAGAATGTTTTCCCTCTGACGCTTCAGAACGTCACAGTAGAACTCAGTCTTGACATTCTAAATTCATGATGCACAACTTGGCTTGGACAGTGATGTTCTGCCCCACTTGAAACACAAATGTCACTGAAAACACGTTGCTTGGCTCACTGCCTTATTGCCCGAGGCTTTCTAAAGCATTTCAAGTTTAACTGTAGGTGATTTTCCAAGTTTTACACTAAATTTGATGTGCGCTTGCTGCTCAAGTCCATGGTGAAATCAGTAATGTGCACATACCAGTGGTCACAAAAACAAATGCAACTCAAGTGCTGATGTTGATCAAGCAACTTAAGTTCGAATGGTTACTCACGAAACATATTGCTTCCCCTGTTCTGTGAGTGTTATTGGGCTACGCTCCATCTCAGAACCTTTTGATTGCACCTTGCAGTGGCTGGGGCTTCCGTCAGGATATTACATAAACAGAAGTATGCTTTAGGAAGGTTTTTCAAAGCTAAAATGTCAAAGGAGTAAGCACTTTTCAAGTCAATTGGTTGCTGCTGTCAAATTGCTTTTGTTGCCACAATAGTTGATTTGACTTACTTACAAAAGTAAAACAGTGCCACTCAATCAAAGCCAGGTCTTGTTTTAGCTGCAACCACAGAATACTCAAAACAATGATCCAAATAGTTACCTTGAACGAACCCTCAGGTGCTTTGCGCTTCACTTTGCTTTACAAAAGGCTTGTCAGAAATCACAAGCTCCTCATTGCGTTTTGTTTGCAGATCATAGTTTCAGGTGTCTTCAGGAAAGGCTTCTTTACAATAAGATCATTCATTCATCACTTCCACCTAGCATAGAAAGGAAACGCAAAAACAAAGCACCGTTACCAGCATTTTGCAAACCAGGGCCGAGACACTCCATCAAACAGCACATCATCAAAACACACTTTGAAAGAAAAATAACTTCCTCTATCTTACTGCAGATTGTAAGAGCCATTTTTCAAAGACCAAGTTTAATGGAAATTATGAAAAGGCAATTTCACCCTTGGGTAGAATTGGGGCGACCGAGTGCAATGCTGGCATTGTGCTTTTTAATGTTGGGTTGTAAACACTGAGATACGGGCCTGCACGTTGTTGACACATCTCCACAGTACATGGTAATGTTAGCAACCATCTAGACCTCAATTCAGAGCAGAATGAGGGACAGTGCTGCAACTTAACGCTTCTTTCTTTGTGCAATGACAACAATTCACTCTGTCCTCCACTTGTCCTCACTACTTTTTAACAAAGTGACAAAAACATTTTATGTTTCTATTTTTTTTATTGACCACAAAGCATCGATGAGTCGAGTCGAGTCAAGCTGTGCCTGATTTGCATATGTTTAGAATAGTGACCTTTTTACAAAGGCATATAAAAAAAAATAAGTCTTTTGTTCAATATATGAAGGCAATGCATCATGTTCTTGCTTTGTCTGCATTGGAGAAAGTACATAAAAATCAATGTGGGGCCATTATGGTGATAGTGTCCTTCAGTGGCCCTTGGAAGAATGTGAGGTTATCCAAAAGGAATGACCTTTTTCTTTGAGAGATGGACCTTCAACTTTATCAATAACAATTATGTTTTTTTTTCCAACCAGACATTTATGAAAAAAAAAACCACATGTTGACAGACCAAAATGATGTAGCAGGAAATGCGGTTGAAAAAAAAGGACAAGTTGGACAATATTAATTTCAACTCCTGCCATATTTAATTTAGTCAAATTGTGCACTGCATTTCATAAATCATTTAGACAAGCCATTGCATTATATGGTTTGAAAGGACAAATTGATTCAGCCTATACTGTTGGGAATATTTGAACACAAAATTATAGTTTGTTTCACCTGCATATTATTTATGTTTTGATTACTGGAAACATAGGCAGCGTGGAATTGGGGCTTTATTTGACTTGCTTCAATAAGGCCTGAGTGATATGGACACAATCTATTATGGCAACATTTTTTAAATAAATAGCACTACATTGATATTTGAATGATAATAGTGGTGAAAATTCTGAAGTGAAGATTCACAAAAGAGAAGTTGCCTTTGTTGTCTTTTATTACACAACATGTGCAAGTAAGACTAAGCTTTCCCAGTTAAACAGATTGGACAGAATGGACCTAAAATGAAGAATACACTCAATTTATTCCCTCTCGCTCCACCCCCACCCAGGTATCAGTTCCTGTAAGGTAAGTTGCAAGGCTAACATTAAGCACAAATCATCTATAACTTTGTGTCCTTGCATTTGCTAAGAAGTTCCAAATTCTAAAGCAGCGAAGCTTCAAACATATCGCCTAAGGAACTACGAGGGTGGCCTTGTTGTCTCCAAATGCATAAGCACCTGCACATATTAGATTATTTATATGTGATTAAAGCATTCATATGACTATACTAGACTTTGCTGTTACGTATACATCCCATTACCATGAAGAGGCATGTAATACACCCAAAATACAGTGTCAGTGTTACATTTTGTCACCATGTGGCTAGATTTAGTAAAGATCATGGTTTTGGTAGGAATAAATAATTTTACGTAAGTAATGTCACATTTGTCACAGACATTGCAAAAGTTCCAGGCATTGCATTACATTATGCAAGTAACTTCACATTAACTTGAGTTTTTTCACAGACTTGAAGACTGTTCCTTGGGGTGAGAGACCAGCATTTCCTCCATCTAACCACCCGTTGACTTTCACCTGATTGGACTTTGTCACTCTATGTACTTTGTCACTTGAACTCCTTCTTTAACCTTGGACATTCATGCGAAACTTGACACTGACATGGTTTTCCCTTGTGGACTGACAGATGTTTTACACTCACCGGTAAAATACTGGGCTTCGATATTATGGAGAGGACTATTTTTGCTTTCACTAAAATATAAATAACAATATGGATATAATGACTACGAGGGTAAAGATAAATAATATAACAGTCTGGTAAATTCAGAAAAGAACATCATTCTACTGTAAAGAATCTATTAAAACCAGGAAAAGACAACGCTTATGCCATATTACAATATGTAAAACCTAAGACAATATCAGTCTCATTTCACAATATCAACCAATCAATATATTAGACTGCCATAGCTGGAATTCATTCCCCATACATCTTGAAATGTCTGTAACTTACTCATTTATATGGAGCAACTGTGTTCAGGCAGTATTCTGTGGCAGCTGGCATCATAAGAATATGTTAACCCAAGTGCTTTAACTTCAACAGTTTGTAATAAATGGTCTGCACTTAGAGAGCATTCTTTCACCTTAGCTGTCCAAAACCACTTTCCAATTTTCTTCTTATTCACCCGTACAGACACACATTCACACACCAATAGTGACAGAGCTGCCATGCAAGTTGCTCACTTGCCACCAGGAGCAACTTGGGGTTCAGTGTCTTGCTCAAGGACACTTTGGCATGTGGCACACCACAGCAGCAAGTATAAAACCTTCAAAAAGAAGCATCATATACATAATTTCCACAAAATGAGATTGAACACTGAAATATCACAGAGTGATATAGTATAAGAGTGAATAAGTAAATGGATGTGGGTGAGCTGGAGAATTGAAGAAAAGGTGTATTTTCTCGACACTGGTATTGTGTGCTTTGTGTAGTGTGACTTGACTCGCAAATTTAAAAAAGGACATTTTTTATTTTTTTTACTGCTATCTAAGTGCAAAAAAAGTTTGGGCAAAGGGTGCCTCCGAGGAGCATTCTTTAAGTGAAGAGCAGCCCACTATTGTGGTATTCACAGCAGTAAGAAATCTGTTTGATTGTTCAGGGAGTGAGACTTTAGCTCGAATCACAATAGGATCTTGGTAAACGGACTGCACTTAGCAGTGCTCCAGGCATTGTAAAAAGCTTGACTCTGCAGAGATTTTTGTTGTAGTTTGATAATACTATCATGAGGGTTTTGTGTTCTGACTCTATTTACTATTTCAATGTATATTACTCTTTGTAATGGAAAAAAATATATTAATATAATGCATATCTAGATAAACCTGTTTCTTTAAAACTTGGTATCAAATTTTAATTTGGTAAATTCTGTCATTCTTGTGTTGTCTGTATCGTGAACTTTACTGTCTGACTGAAACTTGAGCAGCAACATCATGATGTGTCTAATTTAATTTGCCCATCTCTCCAACTCTCAGCTTAACGTGCTTCGACTCACTGCTTTTCTCCCTCTATCTCCTGCTGGGGCTGTGAATGTTTTTATTAGGGGAGCCATCAAAGTCCTGATGGTAGTGAGACTAGTGTAGCATTTATGTTCATCTTTGTAACACAGAAGGGATATACACATGTAGTAGAATATTGTAAAAGTAGATGTTATTGTTATTTTTGACAACTCTTGCAAATAAGGGGTGGGCAATATGGCCCTAAATTAATATCACAATATTTCCGGATATTTGGGGGATTTTCTTGCCAATATGACAAAATACTGAAAAATATTTTATTATTAATTTCAAGAAGCTACAATTGCAAAAATATGTATTATAGTTTCATGTGACACCATATATTTACATGGTTTACATATTTAAATTATAGTCTGCATCAAAATATTGAGTAAAAACTAACATAGCACAGTAGTTTGTTGTAGATTTGATCTTTAGTAACCAAACCACTTCCACGCAACTTAAGTAGCTCCCCACAACTGAACTCACCCCTCCACTGTGGAGCCACTTTCAGCCAGGCATGTTGTTGTTTTTAAGAAACAAAATGTAAATAATATAATTATGCTGTGAAGAATATGACATTATTACGTCTGAGAGTTGAAATATTACCATTGTCACAATATGAATTGTAATAACCATATTAAAAATGATAAATATATTGTTGTGAATGATACAATACGACACACCCGAGTGGAACTAAAATTACAAAAATACCAAAATGTACTACTATTAACTGAATTCATGGCCCAGTTAGTGACCACGAAGAAAACATTTTTGATTCACTCAATGTTCAATTTAGAATGCTTCTAAAAAGTTTAACACAGTTCTTCCTTTGATGTCATCACTTCAGCTCACGTGCAATAAGACACTATGTTTAACTGTAAATGTAACCTCTTTTAAAGTAAAACAATGAGTTTTAGATCTTTGGCCTATCCAAAACAACTTGGTAGGCAATCAAGATGCATCATAGTCTAGTAGTGTAACATTGGTGTAACCGCATAGGCAATAATGTTTTAAAAAAAGGCCAAAGAAATGTTTTGTGCATACATCTGCAGTTGTAATATCGAGCATTACTTACAATTATCTTTCCCCTCGTTTATTGCAATCTTATTGTTGCTAAAAGCATTTGTCTCTATATAGTGCATCCGGAAAGTATTCACAGCGCTTCACTTTTTACACATTTTGTTATGTTACAGCCTTATTCCAAAATGGATTAAATTTATTTTTTTCCTCAAAATTCTACACACAATATCCCATAATGACAAAGTGAAAATAGTTTGTTTAAAATTTTTGCAAATCTATTAAAAATAAAGAACAAAAATATAACACGTACATAAGTATTCACAGCCTTTGCTCAATACTTTGTTGAAGCACCTTTGGCAGAAATTACAGCCTCAAGTCTTTTTGAGTATGATGCTATAAGCTTGGCACACCTATTCTTGGGCAGTTTCTCCCATTCTTCTTTGCAGGACCTCTCAAGCTCCATCAGGTTGGATGGGGAGCGTCGTTGCACAGCCATTTTCAGATCTCTCCAGAGACGTTCAATCGGGTTCAAGTCTGGGCTCTGCCTGGGCCTCTCAAAGACATTCACAGAGTTGTCCCGAAGCCATTCCTTTGTTATCTTGGCTATGTGCTTCGGGTCGTTGTCCTGTTGGAAGATGAACCTTCACCCCAGTCTGAGGTCCAGAGCGCTCTGGAGAAGGTTTTCATCAAGGATGTCTCTGTACATTGCTGCATTCATCTTTCCCTCCATCCTGACTAGTCTCCCAGTTCCTGTCGCTGAAAAACATTCCCACAGCATGATGCTGCCACCACCATACTTCACCGTAGAGATGATATTGGCCAGTTGATGAGCGGTGCTTGGTTTCCTCCAAACATGACGCTTGGCATTCAGGCCAAAGAGTTCAATCTTTGTTTCATCAGACCAGAGAATTTAGTTTCTCATGGTCCGACAGTCCTTCAGGTGCCTTTTGGTGAACTCCAGGTGGGCTGTCATGTGCCTTTTACTGAGGAGTGGCTTCCGTCTGGCCACTCTACCATACAGGCCTGCTTGGTGGAGTGCTGCAGAGATGGTTGTCCTTCTGGAAGGTTCTCCTCTCTTCACAGAGCAACATTGGAGCTCTGTCAGAGTGGCCATCGGGTTCTTGGTCACCTCCCTGACTAAGGCCCTTCTCCCCCGATCGCTCAGTTTGGCCGGGCGGCCAACTCTAGGAAGAGTCCTGGTGGTTCCAAACTTCTTCCATTTACGGATGATGGAGGTCACTGTGCTCATTGGGACCTTCAATGCTGCAGAAATTTTTCTGTACCCTTCCCCAGATCTGTGCCTCGATACGATCCTGTCTCAGAGGTCTACAGACAATTCTTTGGACTTCATGGCTTGGTTTGTTCTCTGACATGCACTGTCAACTGTGGGACCTTATATAGACGGTGTGTGTCTTTCCAAATCATGTCCAATCAACTGAATTTACCACAGGTGGACTCCAATCAAGTTGTAGAAACATCTCAAGGATGATCAGTGGAAACAGGATGCACCTGAGCTCAATTTTGAGTGTAATGGCAAAGGCTGTGAATACTTATGTACATGTGATTTTTTTCGGTTTTGATTTTTAATAGATTTGCAAAAATTTCAAAAAAATGTATTTCACATTGTCATTATGGGGTATTGTGTGTAGAATTTTGAGGGGAAAAATGAATTTAATCCATTTTGGAATAAGGCTGTAATATAACAAAATGTGGAAAAAGTGAAGCGCTGTGAATACTTTCCGGATGCACTGTATTTTGCCTTTTAGGCCTTGCATGCACACATATTGTAATATAACAAGTTGCAAAGAATACCAATAAATCAAAAAAAAAACACACTGCACAGTGTGTCAATAATAACATGAATTAACTAAATTTTGTATTGATATTCTTGTCATATTCTTGAGTATATATTTTCACTTGAGAAAGTTTTGGATTTGATATTTTTGCAATATTGCCACCTTGAGTTTGGAATCGACTTTCTCCTCTAACCTTTGGCTGATAACACACAAGTCTGTAATGAAGAAAGTACATGTCAGCCCTCAGTCAAATTTTATAAATCCTATATAAGCTCTTTTTGCTCATATCCATGCGGGCATGAGTATGTAGAAATGTATTTACACATATTGCAGCTTCATTTCCATGAATTATGCATATGGTTGTGTAGTTTTAGGGCATGACCAGTGATGCTACACTTTACTGGATAACTCAGAAAAGTTAAGCATCTGGACCTGGTTGGTTTTCCTGTCAACGCTCCCACTTCTGCATCTAAATATGATATCATATCTTAAAAAATAGAAAAGATGCATATTACTGCAGGACGTTTGAGTACATATGATACAGCCTGAAAACGTGGCTGACCTATTTGTGTTTATATAAGTAAACAGTAAACAGGGTTATAACAACTCACCACCATTAACTAACACGGCAATGTAAACATACTTTTGTCTCATTAACACTATATTGATATGTTAAAGGAGACATTACATTAATTTTTCTGAAGATGCGGAAGTGAGTGTGTGGGGGGGATAACATCTATTTATGGCAACTCTAGAAATTCTCACTTGCTTAAAAGGAGCTTAAGAGTTTTGTTGTCACAGACTTTTATAGTGTGAAGACAGACAGGCCGGGTCTGCATAAGGTCGATTCTATGTCTTGTCTCTTTGTTGTGCTTGTGTTGTGATTAACCTGTCTGGCACCTGTAACTCTGAGCTGAACTCAGGTCAGTGACACTGTTGGCAGAGATTGTTAACCCAGCTGGTGTCTGCGACTCCAACTATTTAATGCCTGAACTTGGATCGGTTAGACTTATTAGTGCATGGCAGCCCACCTGGGAAGTTGAACTTAGGTCAGTTGAACAGTTAATAACAGACTAAGGCCCGTTTCCCTCTGTGTGTTGTCATGTAGCCCTGACAGTTAGTTTGACCTCATACATCTACGTGTCGACCCCCTGGTCTGCTACTTAGTGTTTAATGCACACGTTACATTTCAAGACCAGGACATAGGCTGAAATCATACTGAACCTCCAGCACATTGTTCACACACAGACTGTAATACAGGTGAGCTCAGAGGATGTATAAAGATGTAGAGAAACACAACTGTTGGCAAGATGAACCGGTATTTGCTTTTTGCTGTTTGGTATGAATTAAACATGAATCATCTTTAGAATAATGTTGCTACATAATGATATCTTTATGTATTCATGGACATTGTACAACTAAATCAGTGCACTACAACAACAAGGACATATGTTGTTAAAGATATATTTCATATTGTATCTGCTGCAGAGTTTAAATCGTACATACTGTGGGATCTTTGAGCAGCGGTTGTGGGAATTTGTTGTAAATTAAAGACTGTTAGGGTAAGACAGGGCACATCTTATGTTTGTAGACAAAAAGAGTTCTTGTGACAAAGCTTTTATATGATTTGCATATCTTGATTCAGCACTTAAATCTTGGTCATATTTGTGTGCTATTTTCTAATAGAAAATATGTTGCTTGTGCTTTTGAACCAACTTAAAATATCCCTTAGACTCTAAATACCATTACCAGTGCCAACTCTTTAACTGTAATACCGGTTCCTGAACAATACCTTTTTCAATATTAATTTTATAAAATCCATTTTATGAAAAGAAAATTGCGCAGAACAACTCTTTACATGTCATAAAGTTTAGAAGGGGAGAGTATAACCCTTTTTCTTTGGCAAGAAATCCCCTGAATGCTTCACATGCAAGTGAGACGTAAAAATTCACAGATGTTCCCTAAACGCCTCAAATGCTATCAGTAGCTGCTGGCTACGTGGTTGTACACTGAGGCCCAATCCCTAAAGCCTAAGCACTAAACCCTCATGGATTTCACTGATGTCATATGTGTGCGCAGCTTTAGTGCTTGAGTGTTTGAGTCTGTGAGGGCTTGAAATGGTATAAAAAGGCAAAATGGGACACAATATCATGACATCACACACTGCTTAGAAACAACGCAACATATTTGGAAAAGAAAGAATGCCACACTTTCAGGAAGTATCTGACAATCGCAGCATTTTATATTGGAGTTGACGGTTCATATTAGTTGACCTTATTGATAATATATAAATGTATTAAATGTGTTTGTGTTTAAATTACCCAAACCTGGGAAAGGAGTTAACATTAGCAAACACAATGCATAAGTTTGAATTTAAATGCAAACAACTTTACAAACGTGCAATAAATAATCACAGCAGCAAGTAGCAAGGTGGTGTTATTACTTCTGAGTGGATTTCTTCTCTAATATCCATGCTTGCTTTGTTTGAATTTTTTGGGGGCGGGACAACGTCATAATCACGGCTACATTAACAATTCCACTATGAACTATGGGAAAGTCCCTCAGGAAAGTCTGCAGATTTGCAGACTAGCAGAAAGGACACATAGAGGGGCCAATGAGAGATATTAGATATTCCCTCTTAATTGTTGACTGATTAGAAAGTAATCAAATACGCATGTTTAATTCCATGTTGAAGAAACAACTCTTGATATTAATGGCTATCTCTAGAATGGAATTTTATTGGATTCCTACACTCTCAGCTTGATAATGTGCGTTTACTTTTCACCTCTACAAATTGATTCACATGAAATTCTTTATATTTATTGTGACCAAAAGTTAAACTTTACAAAACAAGTTTTTGATTTTTCTAAAAGGATATTCTATCATTGGAGAGCGAATTAATTTGTGAGACTGAGAAAATAATGAAAAAGTTTGAACGTACTCAGCGTTCAATGCTGCGGCCTCCTTTTGTCAACAGGACAAAAGCAATCTGATTTGTAGTTGAAAAAACAAGTTTAGTAAAGGTGAAGGTGGAGGTTTATCAAGGTCTAATTTCAGGCAGGTATTTCTACATTATACATCCTCTTTTATAAAAGTGATGTGCATTTTCCTTCCACCAGCAGTTATCATTTCATCAAAGGGGATCAAAGTTTCCAATTTTATTCAAAGTGGTAACAGCATCTGAAAAACAGACGGAAAAATTCTAATCTACAGCTCCACTATTTACTGGTAGTTTTACTATCAACAGTTTTACAGCTCTTTTGGCTCTGTGGTTTAGAGATGAGAGGGTGTTAAAAAAAAAATTCTATATCAGAAGCACATCACTTAAATGCAGCACAAAATCCCTTAAAACTTACAGTATGTCACTTATCAGCAGCCAGGGCAGCAAACACTAACACATTTAAACAACTAGTTGTTATTTAAAATTTCCTATTGAGAATTATTCATGAAAAACAAAAGAATCAACTCACATATTGGAAATAGTCAAGTGTTCAATGACCGATCCCACACAGATTTTGAATAATAGATGAAGGTCATCTAAAGGAGAAAGAAACAGTGGACAATGAATGGAAAAGATAAATAAAAAACAGCAATACAGAGCAAAGACAAACGCATATACTCAATCTAAGTTTGGATAATCATGACTTAATGGAGGACAGCAATTTTTGCTAAATCTGTCAACTCTGTCAAGTTGATTATGGATCACTTTTTGCTAAATATGTGTAAAATCTTAATAACTTCACAGGACACAATGGAAATGTTCTGTAATGATTTGTTTAAATCATTTTCTTTGCCACTGTATAGTAATATTTATGCAGGTGATTACTTTGACCTGCCAACTGCCTTATATCTGTAATTACGAGTGTTTTGTCAAAAGCTATTTTGATCTTGATTCACAAGACTTTGAAAAACAGAGGGAGAGTGGAAGGAGTGAGTGCTGGTGACAGGTGGGGTTGAGTGAGGGAGCTTTGAAGTCAGGAATATGTCTTTGAAGCCTGTTAGCTTTTTAATGTGCTTTAAACGTTTCCATACCTGAGAAGAATATCCACCTCTTATGGTTTTCCTGCTCCACTACCCGTGCCTAACTTCGACCTAAAGATAGCAAGAGTACGCTGGCAAAATTACATCTTCACACTGATGTTGTAAGGAAGTCAATTTGCTACAGAACTGTGAGTTATCTCCTCCTTTCACTCCACTCTGCTGTCTCATCAGATCTGCCAGTCTCGTATTCCCAGGTTTCAGCAGACACCAACAGCAACAGCGAGATGTTTCTTTTTTCTGACACGTTTGCAGCAACAGCACCACTACAGGCTGCGGTGTCTGAGCCGCTTCCTGTTACCTCCCCTCCCTGTGACCTTAACCAAATACTGTGTCACACCTGAGGCACAGGGACCATAAAGAGCACTAATCGGTAAATGCCAGGGTGTTCTCCACAAAGTGCTTCAGTACGACAGTCCGTTCTCCTTGTAATTACTGCATCTTGGTTGGGATCATTAAATATTCATCCACCATCAGCTGGGAGCTGCTCCAACTCTGCTGCTGCAGTGGCAGCTCTTTTCACATAGAGTTTGGTAATGCACCCTGTTTCTTTTTTATCCCAGTCTCTCATTTGCATTTAACTTTTAAATTTGTACAACAGTTTCATAACTTTAACTTCATAGTTTTACTGTATTTTATTTTCACCTTTCTGAATCTTCAACTTTTACCATTTTGTACCTAACAAGAATATTTTGTTAAAATGATAAAATACCTTTCTGATTTTTTGTAAATTCAATTACAAGTTCACCTATTGCAGAATATTTCAATCATGATTAAAGTCTGCATTGTATTCACAGTCTGCAGAGGGGAGAAAATGATGCTACTGTGATGTTGAAGATGGACATAAAGCAGAGAAAGGAGGGAAAGCGTGAACGACAACAAAACATTCAGGCCACTCTCTTCTCCTTTGTGAACCACACAGCAATACACAAATGTGAGAGGGAGCTAAAGTTCACTGCCATCCCATAGAATTAGGTCTGAGAATTTCTAAAGCATGAACACCATTTTAGTTAAATGTGTGTGGTGCAGGGAGGTGCATTTAACATTAGAGATGGGTCAATTCAATATACTCATCTTTATTACTCCAGTATCTCTTTAAAAACAGACCAAACGCCCACAGTAAAAACCAGGGGGAAACCAGAGGTCAAAGGTCAAAAGGGTGTTTGTCAAAAACTGCAAATTCTCTCCCAAAACACTGCATCCAACACTTAGAAAACCTAGAAACTTATAAAAAGATATCTAGCTTTCCTATTTATAAACCATCTGGCAATACTGTATCTGCAAAATATTGCTTGGTACATTTTGTTTATCATTTAGATCAACAGTTTTTAGACTGAACATTTATGTATTTGTTATAAACAGCAAGGTATTTCATTAAGCTGTACTGAAGGCATAAATGGTATAAAGATAGGCTACATACTGTCATAAGGGGTCAAAAATACAAGTGATAAGACAATATCGTTTCCATTAGCCGTTAATTACTGTCGGGTTGAGAGAAGGCGTTTGTTAGACCTTAGTGACGTCTCGGTGAGTAGCACTGAATCACAGGAAGTCGACGATGATTCACATAATAAAATGATGATATAGAGTGTGCTTTTCTTGTAAGTTTGATGAGGAAATGTTTTTATAAAGTGGATGAAAGATACATTTACCATCCAGGGAATTCACAGCAAATATAAACCTTATGAACCAATATGTTTACAAGCAGCACATTTGTATCTTGTCTTAGCTCTGGGATGTTGCTGAATGCACATAACGCACATGCCCTCATTAATATCAAAGCTGTAGCTTGATATCATCATTCTGATGTAATATTACAAAATGTGGTTGTAGGTCTTTTTTATAATTTGGGTTGTTTTTGGGCCAATTAGCGGTGGGGCCATTGAAGGAGGTTGGCTGCCCAAGTTATTTGTGGTTTATAGCACAATGTTTCAACAACCACTGGCCACAGTGCCATAAAATTTAGCATGGGTATTTACAATCACCCTTTTACACAAATGATGTCTAATATTCTAAAAAGGCCTCTACCCATAAATTTGCTGAGCACATTAAGCTCCAAAGGTCTAAAATCATATTGTAGTGCCCAACTGACCATAATGCAGAAAAAGATGCTTGGAGTTATTGAGAAGCTGCTTTATTTGTGTTTTTTTTGGTATTTGTAGTTCTCTGTAATTATTACATTCTCAGTGGAATTCACTGTTTCAGTCTACTCATGTCTTTTTCGACAATAAAGTTTAGAGTTAAGCTGTTAAATATCTTGCCACCATTTTATATATTTGTCTCAAGTGTTTGATAATCCCATTTTGGTCAATATATCAATATCAGAAATTTAGTATTTCAAATATCGGTATTGGCATTGGCAAAATCCAGCCAAGCTCAGTCAAGCTCTACTTTTTACTTGTAAAACCATAATTATAGCCTGTAATCTATTGCCATTATTAGAACAACTTTTTGTTGTTGTTTATAGCTGTACTAGGCCCCATTTCTCACTAATCTCCAAGTTTAAAGTCTCATTTAAAGTCTTTGCCTCAAAATCACTCTTTATCTAAATGAAAGATGGGACTGGATTAAAGTGATGAATGTTGAGCAATTTAATATTAAACAACTTCTTGATAACCTTGATGAAAACCAAATCATTTACCAAGACGTCCATTCAAACTTTGACATATTACAAAATGCCAACACTGTCACATGAAAAATTCATTAATGATGGCCTTTTATAATTCTGCATTATTTAGTTAAAAACCCCTGGTTAAAAATGACAAAAGACTGACAAAATGTCAGCTTTACTATTGTGACCTTGTTACCAGTAACACCATATGTATTTCAAAACAGCCAAAATATATTGAACCTGTAGTTTATATCTGTGACAGGGCTGAAAAATATTTAAGGGACACACCCTTTTTAAATAAAATTCCTTTTTATGGCAATGATAAAACCCACAAAACACATCTCTGTTCATTAAAATCACAAAAATCACATTAATTTGTTTCCATGGACATGTAGGTAAGTTGTTTTCAAGGAAAAAAAAAAAAATCCCCCAATGCCACATAGTGGTTTAGATGTTACTTGATACCATTGCTTCATTCAGTATGCACAGATCTATATATGCAAATAGTCCAGCCTCTGTCTCCACCCACCCTCCCGGCCCTCGTCTGCACCTCGAACTAGCAGCGTGATGACATGGAGAAAACAACGGATGTATTGGTTCCTCAGGAATGTCACATGAAAGTTTGGCTTGCCATGTTAACAACGTTAAAAAACAGATTTTCATTTAGGGGTGGGGGTTATTTAACACATGCGTCAGTAATGGCACATCATAACATTGTCATTTGTAGGTGGATTTGTACAATAAAATTACTAAATATAATCAATTTCGGTTTCAGAAAATCATAATCACTGTTTTGTCTTTGTGGCAGATTCAAACTGAGACTTTGCTCTGCATGTAACATCACACACGGCAACCAGCCCTCTGGTGTCCTTGCTCTGGTGTCATCTGTCCCCCCCCCCCACCCTCCCCACACACACACACACACACACACACACACACACACACACACACACACACACACACACTCCAACCCACCTTCATAAATTTACACAGTAAAGGACTACTCTGCTCCAACCTTCCTGGAGTTTGTCCACAGGTGTACCAAAACACTCCTTCCTTTTCTCTCATGGAGGGCTGTTTGTGTTGTCGCAGTCTCCAATAAACCCAGCGACGAACACATTACAGCTGACTGAATTCCAACATAGATGATAATGAATACAAATAACTGGGTAAGGTTTTTGAAGCAGACAAGGACTATGACTCTCATGTGCAGGACACACACACAGGGAGATAGAGACAGACCGTTTAATAAAAATAACAGGCTAAACATATCACGCAAACTTAAACTTGAACATACAGGATTGTGATAATTGTAATGCACGAGTGCACGGCAATGAATAAGACTTGGATAGTGTGCATTAATGGTACCTTGTTAGCTTTGTTAGATGTGTTGTGTATTCACACCCTGGTCAATTTAAATATCTTGCCTGTGGCACAATTTGTAGTGCCTCAAGTTGCTGCTGAAATTGATAGTATTGACTGAAAGACCAGAATGAAAATTTACTCCTTCTTTTTTACTGTTTGTCACCAAATTACACTGTCTATTCCATTTACTCAACATACCCCCCAAAAAACTACATGGCACCAATGCAAAGTAAAACTGTGTTTTTACTCATTTCTCTTTGATTAATATGGTTGGCAGCTAAATAAACATGTATTAAAAGAATCCTCAGAGTACAGTGATAATAGCAGCCTTCCTTTGGCTGCTGGGAATGAGCAGAAAGCAAGAGATTGCTGCAGCATTTAGTGAGTAGCTCTCTCTGAGGAAGCACTGCTCTGTCGGCTGTAATAAATTGGCTGTTTATTACGTTACAGGAAATTAAACAGTGGCCCAGGAAAGGCTCCATGTCCAATTTAAAACCCAGAAGAGAGGAAGAGGTTTAAAGGACCAACAAAGTCACCTTGCAATTCTTTCAAAGGAGATTGAGAAGCCTCAGAAAGAGCCTCCGTCTTCCCCACTGCCTCTGCTGCCTTTTATTTCTTTAATGTCAAACGTGCTGTCTTATCTTAGTTCTCATTAACAGTGCTCTCCTGTTCAAGTCTGATCTCCGCTAATGACTTAAAGGATTCGACTGAAACACTCACAGTTGTGCTTAAAACGAATCACTTCCTTTGAGAACTACCTTACATGTCAATGAGAACAAACAAGGCTCATCGTTATGGTGCTATTTCACACTCTACTGCACCCCTGCACACCTGGTATGCTATTAGAATTAGAGTTGGTGTTGTGAAGCACACAAACATGAAAATGATCAATTTGAAAACCATTAGTGCTCCACAGCCAACAAGAATACAATGCTTATATCTTCCTTGAAGGTGAACATATGAATATGCATTATTGAAACAGAGGGAGAAAGAGAGACAGTAAGTGGTCAGAGGAGGCATTGCAAGTGCATTATCTGCTCAAGGAGTCGTCACACATTCCTCCAACCACCTTCCTCCTCCTCCCTCTTTTCATAAATAAAGCACGAAAACAACAGAAGAAAATGTAAGCGAATAATTTTTTTAAAAAAAGGGTAAGCGATTCATCTGAGGGACGTTTACCCATGTTTATCTAACAGAGACTTGAAAACAAGTTGTCACATTTTTCTGCGTTGAATGTCAGTGTGGAGAAATCAGGTTGTCTGCACATGCTATAATCACAAACAGACAGAGGAACAGAGAGAAGGCAGGAATATGCAATATATGGCAGCTGGAAAGTGTCACATCAACATTGTAAGCTTGTATCTGCTTCATCAGCTGCCGACAAGTTTGGACTCAGGACAGTGTGGATGACGCAGTTCCTGAACAAACCGTGTGTGGTTTGATCTGACTGACCAAGCAACAGGAACAACAGAGCGTCTCAATAATACACATGCATGTGGAAAAAAAGACATGCGCACAGTCACACACATGTACCTTCCTTGGTATCATCATAAATTATGCAAATTGTAATTTAAATAAACAAAATTGCACTAGAGATGCAGATGAAGTTGTTTTCCCCGCGTAATCACACAGGGACGTAAGTTGTGTTTCAGTGTGTTGTGCTAATCATTCTGAGTGCAGCGCTTTAGCAGGCAACACTGCACAGCAGTTTTGCATCGCATTATTCAAGCCCCTGTTACACACACTCCATCCTCATTGCAAACTGTCCAGGATATAATAAATGGACCAAACTGGAGTGTAAGCAAAGCACAAATGAGCATTTCAGATGTCAGATCGGCTGGTAGTTCTATTTACAGTAGATGAAAATAAACACACTGTGTGTCCCCCTCTGTTATTGGACTAACCTCAGTTCAAATATCATTGTGTGGTAATGTAACACAGTTCACTGTTAAACAGAAAAAGGATGAATGGCATTAGATAATAGAATGCAGTATATAGTGATGTTTTCTTACTGGTCATACATGTTTTCACATATTTCATTTTGAAATAAAACTTTACAGGAATGACATATCACTTGATGAATATTAATCCATGGATTACCTACTGTAGCACCAAGCTACTACGTATTGTACAGTAGCGGCTGTCAGCTTAGCTACCAATGCTAATGTACACTAAGAGGTGCCCAGCTTTCAAAATATTAAACAAGAACATTTAAATGCTTTTTCCATTAGAGTAATTTTTTTTCCTCTTCTTCTTGGGTCTCCTTTTTTACTCACTTTATTTACCACTCTCAGTCATCTTTTTTATTCTACCTTTCTATTTTTGGTTAATACTCTCCAATTTTTTTTCATTTCTCAATTTCCCATTTCTATTTTCTCTCCATCCTCTCCTGCTATGATGAGAAAATGATTGCCTATCCACAGAGAGGGTCCTCATCTACTTTATTACACAGGCGAAAAAAAAAGGGCAGGTTATTCCATCACCGTTCTCTCTCGGCACCAACGGACCAAAGCAAAAATAATAATGATGATGATTTTGTTAATTTTTTAGATAGAATAACAAGAAAGCCATTCAACATTAATCTGTCTTTTAGGGGGGTTGTAGAGTGGGCTGTATATGCAGAGCCTCAGTGGAGGATGGGAGAGTACAGAATTGAAAAGCCGGTCATGAATAAATATGACACCACATTTTTCCTTTTCCTTATCGAGGTTGCCCAGAGAGAGGTGCAAAAGGAAGCACACTGATTACTGCAACTGCTGCTGACTCTCTGACAGCAGATGTCTTGTTGATGATAGGGCGCATAACTACATGAAGGCAACATACAAATCTGTTGAGAGTTGGCATACAACCTCGTAGCACTGTGGTTACAGCATTAACCGCCACTTAAGCCTATGATTCTGCTCATACACGGTCATGATGTTCTACAACTCTATAAAGATCTTGAATACCTTCCTTGGCTTTTGGACTGTTGAATGTATATTTGCAATGTGTATATTTTTGCAAGTTAAGCGTTTCTGTACAGCAGATGTGTTACATTTATCAGAATACATGCTAGCACGCAGCACTGGGTGCATTCTTGCTGCATTACAATTAACAATCGTTTTTTTCCACAGTTGTCAGCTCAAAAGCTGAAACAACAGACGGATTTAAACATCCAGATTTAAAAACAGCCACCTTACTAAACAATGAGTCACGATAATGCTGGTGTGTATCTGCCCATTGCCATGATGATCTCCTGCTGTGTTTGAGAGGCTTAACAGGAGATAACTGTACTTTATGGAATTGAATCAATAATAAAAAAACAGCAGAGGAGAAAAATGACAGAGGTAGACACGTGGAGACAGGAAGCCACTGGTGGATGAATTGTTTCAAATAATAATGGTGTTTAATGCTCAGGCAGGTCTTTTCGTAGAGGGGCGGGGGTAAAGTTGGGCTTTGCATTGTTCCTCTAAGGACTATTCTCAGAACAGCAGAATGCCCATCAGCTCCTTCTGCCTCTCTTCACACTCTCACAAACACACACTCACAGGCATTCCTAAACATCCTCTCGCTTTGTTTATGTTGTTTTTTTTTGTTCCCCTTTTTTTCTCTGTCCAATTTTTCTCAGCTGATTGGACAAAAGATTGCAGATTGCTGTCTTTTAACGCGGAGCAGAATTGGGAGCACTATGCAGCAGTCACCACACCTTAAAAAGACTGTGGTCCAACAGTCAAGGCAAACTGGAAATACTGGTGGTATTTTTATACTTTAGAGAAAAGTCAGAAGCTATTCCTCGTGAGCTATCATGTAGACAACCAAAATAAGATCTGATGTCTGCTGGTGGGTTTCACCATTGGGTGATGTTTAGCAATTGAATATCATACTGTCTGGAGGAGGGACTGCATGAATACCAAGCAGATAAACTGACATCTCACTCACATCAGTGTGTCTTTGATTGACACACCTGGATGGTGAGGCATATTGTATGCATATATATTTTATGCTGTTGGAAGAGCATGTCAGAGTGACTGACCTCAGCTGCAAAATGTGTCTTGTCACCAGCTCTGTTTTCCTAGATATCACAAATAAGCATTTTAACTCCTGTCCAACCTGATGACCAAGCTTGGTCTGCTGTTGTCACTCCTGAAGAGTAGACTCTCCCATCTCCCCACAATCTCTCACTCCTGCCTCTGGTGTGCTGTGCACTCTAGGAGTCTGTGACTTGACTTGTCTCCACCCATGGATAGGAAGTGAATGGATTAGCAAGGGATCAGGAGCGCCCACCTTGGAAATTATATAATAATAACCAATAATAATAACCAATGCATTGGTAATTCAACAACAGAAAAAGACAATGATTTGTTAGTAAAAGGTTACACAAGATTACTCCATCACTGCATGGCTCAGTCATATGGGTTATACCTGCCCGTTCTTATTTCCAGGGCATCAAACACTGTCATTTGGTCAGACCCATTGGCGTGACAGAAACACCTTCAAGGTACCCTTTGGCGTTGGTACCTTGACCACCTCAGTCGTACACGCGACATCGACCTGGGAGACTGATGTTCAGGTGCATGTGCACCTTGCATGAATGAGGCCT
Organism: Brachyistius frenatus; assembly: GCF_029030835.1. Classification (NCBI taxonomy): domain Eukaryota; kingdom Metazoa; phylum Chordata; class Actinopteri; family Embiotocidae; genus Brachyistius; species Brachyistius frenatus. The sequence continues at coordinate 428,714 of NW_027210605.1, read as the reverse complement.
CAGTGGGCTGTAACGAAATAGCAGTATTTGTTGCCCTGGGATGAGAACGTGTACAAACAATACACTGTATAGTAAATAGTTACAGTAATAATAACAGTGTTGACATATGAATAATGTTGTTTTTTGGAAAACATGAAAAATCAGCCACAGTTGAATGTATTTTACGAACAAAGATAAAAGACTCTAAAACTGTACCGATTCATTCCGTTGGACATTTTCTGCAAAATGTTTTCTCTTCCCTTTAATAATGGCCAGTACATTCAATACTGAGAATAGAGAAAATGTACCCTCCAAGAGCAGCACACACACACACACACACACACACACACACACACACACACACACACACACACACACACACACACACACACACACACACACACACACACACACACACACACACACACACACAGATACAAATAGAGAAAGAGACAGAGAGCACACAAATAAAAATGCCCTTCACCTGGTAAATTGCTGACATAATATAATCAAAGCTTAGATTGAATGTCTGCAATGATTTATATGACTAGTTTTCAGATGACAAGCAACTCTTTCACAGATCTCTTGTGATAACGTTGGACTTTATATATTTTACATATATATTTTAAAAGGCCATATTCTGCATATTTGTTGTCAAAAGGCTTAAAAATAGATTTTTGTTGTTGTTGTTTTTTTTTGTTAAAAAAAACAACTTTCCAGCCATAAACTAATTTTGCATTACTTAAATTTTGTGTCACTTTGAAGTAGCACAACAAGTGATAAACACCTAAACCAATAAAGGTGATATAGTTAATGTGAGAGCAAACAACTGCTTACTAGAAAACATCTACCAAAAAATGTTGCCTCTCTGTCCACCTAACGAATGGCAGTTCAAAATTCCTTTTTCCACTTGCAATGTTTTGGTCCCTACCAACTCCTGAGGGAAATATGCGGCTGTTAATTGCTCCACTATGTTCACCAAGTAGTAGCTTTGTCTATTTTCAACTTAAAGCTGAGAAAGCAGTAGTAAAGAGGGTTTATTTGAGCTTTCTGCTCGACTGTCTGCCGAGGAGAGTAGTAACACTCAGGAAAACTCTTAGGTTGCAGTTTATGAAACCAAACTAATGAATTAAAAAAGTTGTAAAACTTTGCAGTGCAGGTTTTTGTTTACTAAGGCCGATACTGTTGTAACTACAGTAAGCTTTGACTTCAGTTTATATAATTCGATGCAATGCTTCCTTTAGGTTCTTTAAATTCTCATCTCAACTTGGAATCTATAAATCAGTGCTCCTAATCCTTGATCTTAACGGCAATGCAGGGTGCAGGTATTTCTTTCCTCTGATCCTAACAGGCAAACTCAAAGGATTGTCTTAATCGTTAGCCTGCTAGCCAGATTAGTAGCAATGTAGCGTATTACCATGCTGAAACTAAGATGAGAGTGAGAGGATGGTTCCCATAATGAGGCAGCCATCTAAGTGCACCTGTTATATCTGTTTTATCCATTTTATGTGTGGGCAGAATAATAATAATAAGAAGAAGAAGACGAAGACGAAGAAGAAGAAGAAGAAGAAGAAGAAGAAGAAGAAGAAGAAGAAGAAGAAGAAGAAGAAGAAGAAGAAGAAGAAGAAAAAGAAGAAGAAGAAGAAGAAGAAAAGGAAGAAGAAGAAGAAGAAAAAAGAAGAAGAAGAAGAAAAGGCAGAAGAAGAAGAAAAGGAAAAAGAAGAAGAAGATGATGACGACATGGGAAGAGGAGAGTGCACATGCCAGGTAAGATTCATTGGATATGTATCTATTTTCTGCCTCTTAATGGGCACACGCCCAATTAGAGAAACCGAGGCTAATCAAAAGCTAGATATAAGACCGTACCATAATTCACTCCTTTGATGCCTCTTCCTTTCTTTCTTCTTTCACTGAAACCCCTAAATCCTTCAGAGACACAGCACCAATTTTGTTTTTTCTGTGTGACACACTTGCATCAAAGTGACACTTGTCTTTACAATGTATTGTTAAGAGTTAGCATTATTTGGATTTAGTTGCGCACCTGAGGCTAATGCCATCACTGTGGAGAACTCTGTCACAGATCAGATATACTTGGCTTTATGAGTCCCCTCAAAATTAAGGTCCTGAGTGTTACTTAAACAAACAAAAACAACAAAAAAGGATTTTTAGGTGGTTTTGCAGCGTGTGCATCCAATATGCTGACTTACACTGGACAAAACAAGGTCTGCATTGAATGCTAAATTTTGCAGAAGTAATTATAAACGGCAAAGACATTCATTGTACGCAGTTTTCATTTCATTCACAAGGAAAATAGCTTTGGAGATATTTGTGGAAGCAGAGTCTAAACTTCAAGGCTCTGTGTCGTGCAGCTGCAGCTGACTTACATCTGGAAGCAAGCGTTGTTAGAAGATGCGCTGTCAAATTCCACGGTTCACTGCTGGAGCACTTCAGAGCCCGCCGAACTGTGAGGATGTTGTAACAAGGTGGGTTTTTTTCTCATACTTCATTGGGTTCACATAGTGTTAGCTACAAATCATTATATATTTAAGCCTACTGTAACAATGTTTAGGAGGAACTGTTAAGCTGATAAATTTACTCTACAAAAAAGGAAGCTGGCTTGCGAGGCTAGCTTCCCAATTCTAGCACTGATTCCTTTTTTGTCCGCCATTATACAAAATGGGAGCCGGTTAGCTGTCTATCTTTATTTCTACATTGTGGCTTCAATCTGACAATCTCTGTCGCTAATTTCCCCTGTGACCAAAATATTTGTATTCATCGGTCACAGTCTCCATAGAGGTGCGCACATCTCCGGTCGAGTTTGTGTTAATAAATCTTGACTTTTGCATAAGGAGACTCATCTTCATTTTTTTTTTTTTTTTAAGTAATTCCACACATTTTTGACAGCTATAGTCATCTCTGTACGTTTCTCCTGTTCACACCATAACATTTAATCTCAAAGAACAACAAACTTTTAACTGGCAAAGCTCTAAAACCTGATATAAATGATGGTTCTTCTTCTCCTCATGCCGTTTAAAGGCAGTTGGCATTACCGCCACCTTCGGATGGGAGTATTGCATTACAACCAGATGCCTGTGAAAACGGGATTTAAAAGAAAGAAAAAACCCAGAATGATAGTCGAATACACTATTGAATTTAAAACGTTGTAATCCCTGTTCAAATATTCTAAACTCTTGAACCATCCCTGTATTGTATATCACATGGTGCATACAATTCTGTCTTTGAGCATGATGAAGAAATGCACTACCCTTTGCCTTTGACTTGATTCAGCTTGACTTTGACTGTGCGCTTTTCAAACTCTCAAATTGGATACAAATTTTCACCACTGCAGAGTTCTATTTACCTTTCTACTGAGTTTAGCAGCCACTCCACAACTAATGCCACTGCATAGAAGAAGAAAATAGAACAGAAACAAACAAGAACTTTAAGGCTAAAGCTCTGTGCTGTCACCTTCCCAAAAGAATTCCCCAACGATGCCGAGGCCAGCTCATTGTAGACAGAGGAGGCCTAGCTTTAACACCCTATACAAATACTTCAAAAACCAATAATTTATTGCCTTCATTATTTCTCTTGTCTAAATGGGACAGAATTGGGGAGATAGAGAGAGATCTGCTGCCTCAGAGAAATTACATATTATTTGAACGAAGCAGAAGCCATCGGCAGTGTCTGGGAAAAGGGGGTGAGATTACAAAGTGCTGTGTGACTTGAACAACTCTTGTCCTATTGCTTGTTCAAACGGATTTGTACTGCACAGTGCCCCTGGAGAGACTGGACTAGAGAGACACTTTTTGTCTGGTCAACCTTCTTTGTGTCATCCATATCAAAACACACAGCAAATATGGGAGAAAAAGTGGGCAGTGGTTCAGACAATAAGTAAAGAAATGGCCATTTGATGGTAATGGATACTGGAAATTGGAGAAAAACAACAGGGAAGTACAGTAGCAATGAAATATGAGTGAATAAAACACTCAAACTATTTTTTGGTTAAACCAGAGATTTTTGGAAAGATGATGTTGATGTATACAGTATGGTAATGAAAATTAATAATTCTAATCAGGGATAAAGAGAGGGTCTTATCATAGCCCACTAAGGGGTTTATCAATATCCCACTTCAAAGGAGAGGGTTAACAGCATAGGCCCAAGAAATATCTCCAAATTACTGAAGTTGTATCAAGGAATAGCCCCGCAAAAAAAAGAGTGAGGCATAATTATAGAATAAATAATCAAACTGGCTGACATCAAACAAGCCATAAATGGATTTTTCTCCCCTGGCCTGATTCTTGGCATTATTCCTTCATCAGAATATACTGCGTGAAGCCTCACTCACAAATGTGTTTGGCCTTGTCAATATTATGAACTGATTTTCTTGAGTGATCTCTGAGCAGCATAAAGGCAGTTTTGAAGAAATAAAATATAGCTTGAGTATGCTGATGCCAGATTCCTCTGACTGCTCACACATACCCTGACAGTCATGTAGAGATCTGAGAATAATTTAATTGAGCGAATACTTGAGCATATTGCAACCTACTTGAACTCCAATTATGTCTCTTTTTGTTCTGTCAGCATTGACTGTTAACAGCTTAAGCTTATTGTTCATTTCAACCACATGTTCAACTTTCATTTGAATAAAGTGAAGGGAGATTTAAACTCACATAACTGCATAAGTAAGTTCACCTTGAAGCCAAACCACTGTCTTTTTAGCAAGTAATCTTTTTGACTTCCGCACACACACACACACACACACACACACACACACACACACACACACACACACACACACACACACACACACACACACACACACACACACACACACACACACACACACACACACACACACACACACACACACACACACACGGTGTGGAGCTTGCAAGATGAAAGGTAAGGTAGCTACTTGTCAAAATCTATTAATGTGGGAGTAAAAGTAACTATATTGGCATGTCTTTGAAAATCAAAGACATTGTTAAGACGTGCTTTCAGTAAATGCAGTTGCCTGTTTGTACCTGTAGGGTGTTGTATTCGGTTAAATGTTAAAAAAGCAGCCAAGCTGAATTCTGAGAAACGGGGTGAAGCGACGGTCAAATAGCTTGGATGTGAACAAAGAAAAAGTGACACAGTGGATTCACTTACTGTTTTCTAGGTCACATAAATATAGTTTAACCTGCATGATAAAAAATGGGTTTTTTTCACAGACGAATTCCCAAACATATGAGTGACTCTCTCCATATTTTTCATTGCACATAAAATATTTAGCATTGCATATGAATCTTTTTTTTTAAAAATCCAAATATAAAAAATAGGGTTCATTATTGTATTTTAGACCCAAATCCAAAGATTTATTATTTTGCAGGTGTCATTGAAAACGTGTTTTTCTCATCATTAGCAAAAAATTTTGGATGTTGTCACACTTACATACTGTCCAAACTGTTGAACCTGTATTTACAAACTGCTTGTCATTTGAGAACTTCATTGAATTTGTGTTGTTGTTTTTAAGACTTCCTCTTAGTGGTTTGATTCACAAATGCACTTTTTATCAATTGTAGCCAATCAGGGGTGTCCTTTTCTTTCAACTAATCACATGCATTGTCATTCTCATGGTAAACTGTTACAACTTATTTTTACTCCATACTACAGGTTTAAAAGATATTATTTTGCATACTGCTGGGTACATTACTCACTGGTTGATTATCATTTTCCATCGCACATCAGGGAGCAAACAATGAAGTCGGGTCAGGCTGTGACACAGGCAGGAATCCAATGAATTGTTAACTGAATGCAGTTTGTGTATGGGACTGCATACTTACTAAATCAATGTAATTATACCTTCAGGTTTTTACAGCTCATTGCCATTTCATGTCCAGTTACATTTGACTAAACTTGTCACATACATTTAAGCTGTTTTGGCCCCATATATATTTATAATTACACGTCTCTGATAATCATGTCTTGCAATGTATTCAGTTGGCTTTTTTGTCAGCATCTTTTATTCCTTTTTGTCCATAAAGTGTGAACTTCTGTCAAACTTCAAAACAGACATTTAAACAAGATATCACCTAAGGTTGTGATCAATCCCCCCAAAAATATTCACAAGTGCTGAAGTCCTGCACAGATTCTATGCTTGGAAATAGTGATTGCCCAAATAAATCAGACTCTTAAAAGAATTAGTCACAATTTTGTAAAAGACAAGAATAATGCCACTCTCAAATCTGTTAAGTATGACACTACAGACTGTTAGACCGGGGTCAGACTATAATATATTTGCCTTTCATAATGGTAACCATGACAGACTAGGGAATCAAAGTGCTATAATTTCTTGCAGTGTCTTTGACTGAAGACTGACAACACTATAAGAATTACCCAGATCAGTCATCGTTCACCTTGTGTCGTTGAGGTGTAGAGGTCAACAAGTTGTCAATCATGGCTACAGAGTCAGTGTGTGTGATGGTAACGGTCCTTACGCCATGTTTACGAATGCATGTCAGAGAGCACTCTGTCATCGTATAAGTCAACATCAAGGAACACATGGTAGGATATATTAAACTAGGCAAGTAAAGAAAAATAAATTGATGATAGACTTTTGGTTGGGGGTGTCGAAAGGTAACCCAGATCTTACATCCCTGTTCTTCAGTTAAGTCACACTACAAGGTCTGTTTGTCGTTCTCTACGTTCATATTTGGGCCCGACACTGGACATTTGTTGGTGATAACTAAATCCTGTCAAAATTGGGCTGAATTAATGTTGTCTGAGCCCGGCAATACCTGTACCTGGTTCTGTCCAAAGATTTAAATACTCTGCCAACCAGCAGCTCTAAAGATCACCAATTAAACAGAATATGTATTGTTTAATCAATCTGTACAAACTTGTGATTTTTACATAGGTTATGTGATGGACTATTTCTTGGGCAGAAGTAGTTTTGCGGACTGCACAATATAGTTTCATAATTAACAAACAGATATAAGATTGAAACTGAGCTTTTCGCTGTTCTCTTGGCACAAAAAAAAATAAGGGTACTTCCCCCAAGGTTGAAAATTGTCCGTTAGTGGTTCTATAGTGAAACCAATAACACAAAGATTAAAAATTCTGTCTATTCAGACAACTATACAATGTTTAAAGTGTACTTTGATTATTCAGGCTTTGGGATTCAAGAAATCCACCTTGAAAAACTTCTAAAGTTCATCAGTCCTGTGGGAGGAAAAGTCAGACATTTTCACTCTCCATTGTGGCGACATGTACATTGTAAGTGAGGTCATATATGTACACAGAGGAGCAGCTGTCTAATTGGCTACTTATCACCATGACATCAAGACATTCCAGTGGACAATTCTGCTGTCAAATTGATTCTGTTCAAGTTGATGTTGTGTGGTGAGGGACATCTGCTGCAAAACAATCAGAGGAGGAAGGCCCAGAGAAATAATACTGTTTGAGGTTGTTTTTCATTCCAAGATCATGGAGCGTGTCTCCTCTGATATTCCCTTCACTCATTCACTGATGTGATCATTTATTTATGGATCTGGCCGAGCAACCAACAGAGAATTCACATCATCCTTCCTCATAGGAGCCCTGTCACATCTACATATTTTGAATAGCTCATAACTCCACAGTCCTGACTTGACATGCAACATCAAAAAGAAGCAACACTTCGCCTGACATTTAACTTTCTCCTTAAAACATTTGGATGAGTGTCCCATTAACCCTTCACTTGTCTGTCCAAATGTTTGGCACCACAACATACATCAAGCTGACCTTCATAAGCATATGAAATATAATAAATAACTTGCTATTGCTTTTGATGTACAAGTAAAGCTTCTATAGACTTAAGTGAGATCGGGTCACTCCTATTATTACTGATCAAATAGAGTCTTAGACAATGGTTATTAGACAAAAACACTCATGCCATTCATTTCAAGCTTCAACAGGTGCGTGAGTGCACTGTATGCCCATATCTACCCCCACCATTTCTGGCCTCTTGCCATATATGTATGTTCCTCCTCCTCCAGCCTGAAGGATGAAACAGTTTTAACAGCCAAGTGAATCAGAGATGCAACAGCTTTCTGCCAGCTTTGATTTCAAGTCAATATTTACACCCATGATTTAGGGGAGTGAAAAGCAGCAACAGCAGCAGCAGCAGCAGCAGCTATTAAACAGAGGATTTAGCATAGGCACTTAAGGGACACTGGCTTCTTCCAAAAAAAAAAAAAAAAAAAAAAAAAAAAAAGATGAAAAATACACGAGTGACAACGAAAAAGCTGATTTTCCAAAAAAGTCACCCACCCAAAATTAAAACAGGTTATAGAAATAAACAAGAAATTGTGAAAGAAATACCAGTTCCGGTACTGCAATCCAAAACAACATTATCTTATATATATATAAGATATTATATATAGAGATGTTGTTTGGTTTATTTAAGTGGCAAATATTTTGACGAGCTAGAGGATCTGACTCAATCTAACCAAGAATTTAAGGACACTACACTCAACCAGCTATAGCAGAAGCCTTATTTCACCCAAATATACCTCTCTTTGAGGCGTAATAACGCATTCATTATGGAACATTTTTTAGATGGACCACCAGTGAATTTAGCAAATGTCACCATATTGAACTTTTGACAAAAATATACTGACTTTTTCATGAGAGAAGTTGAACAGGAGTTTATGGAGTCATATGTTTTTTGTAGCCAACGTCTAGTGGCCTTTGGTGGTATTGCCCTTTAAGGCACTTCCACGTTGGCTTCACTTTTAACAATATTTGGCAGGACAACTACAGTGAGCACTGTACACTGTACAGTATGTGAAATACTGTTTATGTATTTGCATCAATTGTCTAGCAGGGACAACGATCTGATACAACAACCACATCACTGGAACTCACTTTCGATTTGGGGACAAAATGTTCTCAAAAGTGAATCATTAAATTTTCAGATTAAAGCTGGATCTTGATTGATCCTCTGCATTCGACCCATCCTGTACACATACTAGGATCAGTCGGCAGCCGCCCGACAACCAACTGCAGTTGTTTTGCCGGTGCCTTTAGTCTCGGGCACCGACAGGAGTATTACCATAATATCCAGGTCTTTTGATGGTTTGGAGAAAAACTGTAGCACAGGGCGTAAAAGGGAAAACATGTAAACTTGGGACAGAAACAACCTTCTATTGTTACATAAGAGTACTAGTCACTGAGCCACGGTACCATCTTTGGTTAACCTGAGTGCTGAAGTTAAAATCATTCGTATTTTCATGAAATTAAACCCTTTTTGGAGAACTAATTATAGTCAGCATTGTTCTGCAAAGACCATTCCGGGTATTTACATTGAATAATGATCTCTTTAGATTGAAGTTTTTATTGGAAGTCGTGGACTCCCATGGATTCCCATCATGGAATTCAGATTAGGTTCCAAGGGATTCACAGGAAGATTTATGCATGCATATAATCCAGTGCACTATTTTTTATTTTTTAAATGTAAAAGCCTCATTATTGACTCTTTACTCTCTTTACAATAAATTACAGCTGTTTTAAATAAAGCCAACAGAACATTCTGCTTCTAATTAAAGTACAGAGCAGATCATCTGGTGGTTTCTATGCTGAGGCAGCCACAAGAATCCCAATGTGATTAATGTTCATCAAAAAGGTCTGCAAAACATAAACAACAGTCATTTCTCATCTCTGTTCTCATTTCTGCTGATTTCTTCTCTCTCTAGTCTTCTCTGTCACTTACATTTCCCCATGATGTCCAGGTCCCTGCATTCACAATTCTGAAGCCAAGATACCTAACCAGTAATATTGTCAGCCCTTAGTAGCTTTTCTTCAAATATAATTACAACTCTGTCATCCTTTTCTACAGACCTGCTGCCCATCATCTCCCCATTTTAACCATCATCTCGAGGATGTTCCATCTGATGGCTTTTACACCACCTTCAGCATTGAGTCTCCAGGAGATCCCCCTCATGATGTCATAGTTGTACTATTATGACAGAATTTAACCCATCATCATCATTACTGAGATATACTGTATCTTGTAACTGCAATGTTAGACAGCTTTACAACAGAGTTCATTAGCACTGACAGTATTTATGAAGGGAGAGCTGAAAATGATTGAGCCCAAAGTAACAGCATTACATGACCTAATGTTTCATTTAGTTTTGCTGGTAAAGCATTTTAACAAACAATTTAGAAAACAAGTTTGAAAAATGTTATCGAGCTAAAACCATTATGATACTTAGAAATTGTTTTCTTTAGACCACCAGTCCATTTTTGGACCCAACTTGTGAGAGACTGAATAGAAGTTCTGTAAATTATTGCCTATGACATCGAGGACACTGGGAATCGAACTGGGGACTTGCTGCTCAGGGCACTTGCTGCCATGAGTAGACCCGTCACAATTATTATATAATTGCTTGATCGCAATAATCTGAACATAATCTTGATCCACTTAATTTCTATTCAACCAATGATATATTGATGAGCGTCTGTCAACACAAACATCATGGATTTAATCGCAAAGCCAAACACCACAGTTAATAAATGGCTCTTCATATTTTGTAACACTAAGATTAGGTTTTTACTATAACAGTGGCATGAAATGACCAGGAAAAAGGCAATTAAATTGTTAATCACAATTATTAATGTGACCGTTAATAAACTAAAATTTCATGCCCTTACCACGTGGTATGCACTCTTACAACTTGGTTAGCAGGCCATCCGATGCTGAACAGTATTATTAAAACTATATCAGTATATTATGGCACAGACGCAGATCTTTTAATTAAAGTAATGTTGTATAAGTCCAGTTCAGGTTTGAAATAGGGCACTGATAGTGTTGGATTGACTTGCTTATGTTTAATATCGCCCTTAGTTAAGTGGCGCCACAAGCACTCTTCTTTCATTGGAAAAATAATGTGTGTGCATGCATGGGGGGCATTGTAATAAGTGACTATGACAGAGCATTCCCTACATTGCAACTGCAAATGCTTGTAATGACGGTCTCAAAATCACAGGTTTAGACAGCCAGGGTTTCATGCGTCATACACCGAACTAACCAATCCTGTCAACTTGAGGGTGGGGCCTTCCATAAAATCGAGCTGCCAACTGGAACTGAAGGTGAGCAAGAAAAGGATGGGTGGAGAAAGAGGCACAGATTATTTGCATATTTATAGAACTGCACATAATGAATGAAGGCAGAGGTGTCAAGTTACATCTAAGTCACTTTAAGGCATAGGGGAATTTTTTCTTGGAAAAAACCTATAAATATGTAATTTTGATGAACAGACATGAGCTTTTAGGGTCTTAATCAATGTCAGTACACTTCACAGTGGATGTTGGAGCTGGTAGTATGTCCGGCAAAGCCTCGCCTTCCAACCATCCAACTGCATTTAGAGCAGAACAGCCATGCTTCAACAACTGTTTAACTGAAGTAATACATTGCGTCTTAGTTGTTGTTAGTTTTTGAAATGGGTCGAATTTTGTGTGGTGAACATTCTCACACAGAGATGCCCAAACATGGCACCTCGCGTTGTGATCTTGTGGGAGTGCAATCTCTCCTTACTCTAAGAGCCACCTTATGAGAATCTGACAGGAGTGAGTTATGAGATGCTGTGACTTTAATCTATTGCAACCACACAAACATTGGTTGACCTTAATTTCTGTGCTTGTAACGCTCGGTGCTGCAAGGTATTGGAGTTGGATCCTTGGCTTGTTCTTTTTGCTTCCTCCATCTCCCACTCTCTCTATCTGTCTCTCTGTAACCTGTTACCAGCCATGTGTTTCGTTTAAAGCCGTGGGTAGATAGGTAAATGGGAGCATGCTGTGTGAGTTTGTTTATCTACATGACAAGAGAAAATGTCTTCAAAAGTACCTGACCCATTTCACACACTGATTTGTGCATTTTAATGTTAGTTTACTGTATAAAGTCAATACTATCTGAAGCTCATATGTAGTAGTTGCCCCATACATCATCAAGTCAGATAACATATGTTCATTAGATAACCTTATACTGTATATCCTTCAAAAGGACATTTCTTTCATTGTAGAGAATCTGATTTATTTTCTATAAAATATTTTCTTAAATAGACATCTGCTGTTATTTCACCTATTACAAGTTATCAGGTGCAGTGTAATGAAAGCGAAAAACAAAACTGCACCTTGTGTCTTTTTCCTTAACAACATGAATTGAGATGGTGTGCAAGAGAGAGGAAATTGGCAGAATTTTTCACAAATAACGATGATTAGAAATAATGGATAAGTTGAAGCAATGGAGTTACACCTGGTATTTCGAAAGCAAACGGTATACTTGGATGCCAGTTATGTCCTCAATTGCATTAAAAGCCTCAAAGAATACGGTTTGAAATTACACCTGAAAAACAATAATGTACAACAAAGCTGACAAATAGCTCACCACTAGCAGGGATTTAACCCAAGGGGTAAATGATACAATATATGTGTAATTCATTAAACCTGTTCTAGTCTGTATCTCAGAGCTACAACCCTCTTTGTGAAAGTCAGCTGCGGGTGAACATGTGCCTGGCATTTTGCCATTGCAGAAAATTTAAATGTTTTGGTCTTTGTGGTAAATAACTGCTAAAAGCACAACTAGATGTTGTCAGGGAAACCATCATCTGAAGATTGGTTGCATGAACATGTCGGTCCGGATGACTTGTTTTTCTTTTCTATATGACTGACAGGGAAAAAAAGGAAAAAGGTGCTTTAGAGTTGTTGACTTGATGGTGATACAGTGAAGCATGAAGGAGGTCAAACTTCTGGCTCATTCTGACTGTACTTGTGAAATGTGTTTATTTTCATGTGTTTCTGTCATCGTACAATTCCTATCTAGTATATAAAAAAGAATAGTAGGACAAAGGATGAGTCACTACTCAACAGAATAGTTAATTTTAACGAGCATCATAATAACAAGGTTATTAACCAAAAAAGTAATGCTGATATGAGGAAGGATTTCTACAGGATGTAAGTATTCAGTGAAATATGCAATTAGAACAACACTTGGCCTGGTTTTGGAAACAGAAGAGAGTTCAAAAACCAACAAATTCTTGGCAGTGGATAGCGATTCCTCTCGACTTGTATATCGATAACAACATTTCAAAATAAAGAATGTTGAAATAATTATTTGGAAGAATTACTTTCAAACAAAGTGTGATCAAATCAGAGAGTACGTTGGAAGAAAAAAATAGTCCCTATTATGTTAAAAACAGTTTTTGATCTATGTACCATAATGTGTTTTTTTTTTTCAGTTGGCACCGGTTTATTTGCTATTGGTTTTCCATCCAGAATCACCTGCAGCAGATGAAAATGTAATACTCAGACTGTGCTTTGCTATTGTGAAACGATGTAAAATAACTTGTCTATAAATCGATCCGAGCAGCCATTCAATTTACTATACGGTTGTTTCTGTGTGTGGCTGCACTGCAAAAACTGGACCAACCCTAATGTCTAACTGAGGAAGCCACCTGCTCAATGCTGTGACTTCCTGTGTCCATGTCAAATTAAAAGCCCTCGTTTCAAATTAAAAGCGTTCCAGTATTTCATACACGGTCCAGTTATGCACCAGGGTTTCACCTCCTCTTGGTAATAATAAGCCACAGTAAGCATGTTCTGGAAGGTTTTAACCTGCAGTAAGTTCCTATAGTGACTCATGGTACTAAGAGCAAAGACTGACAAATTATTCTGCTCTTTTAGAAAGTACTATCAATGTGATGTTAGTCACTGAAATCATTTATTTCCCTTAGATTTTGGAGCCAGCTGGAGGCTGCAGTAATAACAACACTCTGATACCCCTTCTCTATAGTCACTCAATATTAATTACCCAGCTATGCCAGTTATCAATCTCTACCAATCATACTTTATTAAATAAAGATACAATAGCCTTCTGGAATACACTCGCATACAACAGCAGGTTTTATCATTATGTGTCTACAGTCGTCAGCTCTAAACACATAAAGATGATCAGCTCAGAACTAATGCTCCACTATCAACACTGAACACATAGTCCAGGCTTTCCAATTAAAATCCCTTTTGTGTGCTTCCTCACTGGCATTAGGTGTATTTAAGTATGTGTGCTTATTCACATATGGTTCAGCTTGATAACACTGAAGGTTGATGCTAACAGGTCTCATATACTGTTCAGTATAAAGCAGTAAGGAGCAGTTGCTTACCTCTTCTGATGTACCCCACTATTTGTTCTGTCCTTCCCACATGGGATGACTCAGTGGCTTGTGGACTGACATAGAAACGGTTTTAGGTTGGAATTATGATAATTTTAGTCGATCAGATCTGCTTCCCTTCCCACGTAAAAACTTTGTCGCATATTTCATAAAAGCTTACATCTTTAGGTTTGTTACATTGCAAGGAAAAAAAACAAAAAAAACAACCTTGGTTGAGAGTTGATTGTCAATTTCATGCATTTTGGAGCCGTAGAAATTGCTTTTAGTTTCAGGTTCGTAATTGAAAAGTGCTTAGAAGTCTGCTGTCTGCAAGGGGAATATTTAATTAGTTTGAGAAGTAATGCAGTACAGAAGTTATGTGAGCATTTTGCAGAAGGCCACCACACAGACTCTTACTTGTGGCCTAATACTGCAGTAGTCAGAGTTCTATTGTTTTTTTCTGGCTTCATCACTTTAACCACAGCCCAGCACTATGAACACTGCAGTGGTTACAGAAAGCAATGCAACAAAGGAGTAATATCCAGGGCTTAATTTATGCCTGATCCTGTCCCAGATTGAGACCGGTACCTCCTTTGTCACTATCAAAATCTGTAAATACATTTTCTGCAGCACTTAATGTTATCTGTTCCGTCATTCTTGTATTTCTCAGTTAAGTTTCCGTTAAACCGCTTGTTTACCTATTCTGGATGCATTTCAAATCTGATTAAAAAAGCAGAGAGAGGTCAATCACTTAGGTCACACATGACGCCTGAAGCATGATAATGTAAGAACCACAATTAGGCAAGTGGGCGTTTGTGCTGTGAAATTAGTATGGATGATGAAAATTTCAAAGTTCCGTCGCTGTGGAAATGATGTATGTGTAATCTCCTCTGGGCTCGACTGTCACATCACATGCTTGAATTATTCCCCGCTCTGTTAAAGTGTAATATATCTATAGGAAAATAGCAAAAAACAACAAATCTTTTGGCCAAGAATATTCCTATCTGTCGTTTCAGTTCCCTGGACAGCGATGTTTATTCCGTGATGATGCTGCATTAAAATAGCACTGAAACAGAGTGGAGTAGACTGATGGGATGAAACACTGAAGGTGGTATATGCAAAACAACAACCAGAATTTGAAGGAGAAAAAAACAGCCCTCCTCCAGCAACTTTTTGGACATTATTTCTTCTGCTCTTTCAGCCAACAACAGTCAGATATATTTTTTTGCTATATTTTATTGATGATTGAATATCTGGTTGCTGGTTTCCTTAACTCTTCCAGCAGCTGTTTACCCAACTCATAAATCTGTGTTCTGTGCAATACTGGCAACAATATAAATCAATGCACTGATCACATGGATTACATTTGCCTGGATAAACCTATCTTCCATATTTCATCCAGTGAGGCCAATAGTCCCTCAACTACAATTTCACCTCTCCTAAACTTTGATGATAGAAAGCCTAAACGACAGTTCTCTCAAAAATACTTGGAAAAAACAGTTGTAGCTTAAAAATTTATTCTGACAATTTCAGTTTGCTTTCCCTCCCCTCAACAGTATGAAGACAGCCATGGTCAAAATCACTGACTCTGTGCTGTTAACCATACTTGTCCTTTTTGATCTGAGTGCAGCCTTTGATGCCACCTCAAATAACATCCTCCTAGAGATTAGTTTCCATAGAAATCATTGGCATCCCTCTTACCTGGTTCAGATCAAATCTCTCTGGCCACACTCCAACTTAAAGATTTGAGGTCACAGTCCTCCCCAGCTACTAGTGTGTTCCCCAGGGATCGGTCTTAGCCTCCATCCTTTTCATTTTTTGCATTTTACCTCTTGGCCATAGTTTGAAGAAAATCAGCATTCAGTTCCACTGAAACAAACAGCTCTACGTGTCAACCAAGCCTGATTTGAGTCTTTCATCTTTTTACCTTTCAAACTGCCTACTGAAAATTAATTTCTGGTTTTGTTAATTTCGTCAAAGTTAATAGTAATAAAACAGAGGTTCTCCTCATAGGCAGTGAATCTACTTTGGCCAAACCTGTCCACTTCATTGTGACTATTGATCATTCTATAGTTTCACCTTCCCTCAGGTTAGGCATCTTGGAGTACCTTTCAAAGCACATATCAATAGTATCACTTGAGCTACATACTTCCACCTACGAAATATCAATCATCTTTGCCCGTCTCTTACATTTTGCACCATTCTCACATATGCCATGATTACATCCCATATTGATTATTGCAACTCTATCCTCTTTGGCCTTCTTCTCAAGCTTCTCCATAAACTTAAACCGGTCCAATATTCAGCTCCATGTATCATTAGCAGAAGTCCTTCCATAGAATGCTGTCCTGCAGCAACTTCACTGACTCCCTATTAAATACCATATTGATTTTAAGACTTTACTTCTGACTTTCAAGGCTCTTCATAACCTAGAACCTTCTTATCTCTGATCTCCTTTACATCTACACACCCTCCCGTGCTCAAGGATCATCCTCCTCCATCCTTCTCACTACACCCCCTGCCTGCTTGACTACCATGGGCTCTAGAGAATTCAGGCGTGATGCCCATTGTCCCTAGCCTGGCTCCACGAGACTATTGCTTCAGTTTTTACTGTGATTATAATCTGGACACTCTGTATTAATGTTTTCTGAGGCACTCTGAAGGGTGAACCAATCGGCGATCAGTGTCTGTGGTTAAGTGCGATGGCGCTGAAGTTGAATGTTTTCTAAAGGTGTCAGAGTGTCAGCCAGTTTCAGCGCATATTGATTGGTAAAAGCTGCTCCAATAGTTTCAATATTCACTCAACGACTGCGAACGGTTCCCTATGGAGTGCACCCGGACCCGTATATTCATGGAGTGAATTTTGGGCTGGTATCACCAGGCTACCCCACCCCCGGAACGCTGTTATATCGACTTATTATTGTCCTGTATATTGATGCTTTGTTCGATCTATTGATGTCTTGTTATATTGCTGTCTGTTTGACTTTTTTTTTTCTACTACTTGGATGCAACTAACGATTGCAATTTCAGATGTCTTCATTTGTCTGTTATGTCGGAGCTCATGCTCATGCATGTTTACAGCACTTTAGGGTTGTAAATACAGACCAAAAGATAATTTTTGAAATATTTTAAAAAGTTTTGTTTTAGTTAGTTAACCCCTCTGACTGAAAGCTAAAGTGGGACAGTAATGTGTCAAAAAAAGGTGAGGATGGTCACGTCATTATCTATGAAATGATTTCACTCAATGTTTCACACAGCCTTTGAGCGCAGACAAAATTGAATGCTGGGTTCAATTTAATTGCCTTTGTGCTGTTATCATCCTCCCACAGAATGGCTTTTATCAAAATCATTATCCAATGGCTGAAAAATTCTGGTTAAAGCTCACACAGTTAGGAACAACTCACTCATATTCCGTTTCATGGAAGCTTAAATGACCCACATCCATTTTCCTCCCACACCCTCGGCTTCCTCACTGACACTGCAGTTAACATAATGCTGCAGCACATTACCCAACAGGCCCACGTCTGCAGAAAGAGAAAAGGAGCAGATTTGTACTTAATATCAATGTCAAGGTTCATTCATCATTATGCTGACCCTCCCATTCACCTTGTATCCATGGATGACCCCGTGTCAATCAGTGACCAGGTGCATTATTTCCCACTGCAGTCAATCACAACCATGCCTTTAAATCACTCTCCAGCTGCCCTGCCTTTGAACCTGCAAGACAGTCATCTAATATGAAATACATATCTGACTTATGAATTAATGTAATGCCCTTATCTGTCAGAGTGCAGTCAGAAGTGTTGGTGTCTGAACAGATTTTAAAACATGTTGAGTTAGAGTATATAGTGGGCTTTAGAGGTGCTTGCAAAATGTAAACATAAACAGATAAATTATATTAATAATTTGTGTATATTGTATTTAGAAAATCAACACAACACATTTCGTTTACAATAGACAAAATAGTGAGAGGGCAGGAGCAGCAGTCTGTGGGTTGCGACCACAGCTTGGCCTTATTACTGTTATTCAGCAGGTGTAAGTACAGGCAGCTTACAGAGGCCACAGGTCATTTCATGATTGTGATGTACCTGAATTGAGGTGACACAAAAACATAAAATGAGACTTTCAAACGCAAGGTCACGGATTACAGGCTGCTCTGTGTGTTTGAAAGAGTCAGTCACTGAAGGATTTCTGACCCTTGAGTGAGTGACATGGTGTTGTGAAGCACATTCGGGTAGAGGAAATAATACTGCACACAGGCTTTTTACACAGGTAAGCATTGCTGTTATATTACACATACATGTATCATGCGAGTGTGTATATGCACATTTTTGTATGACAGTGAACAATATACAATTTAATTGTTACCTGAAAAGTGATGTTGGTGACTGCTTCTTCTAAGTGCCATCCCCCTTTATTCATTGTTACTAAGCCTGTCAAAAGCAATTTAAGATGTGCCTGTATGCAGCTTATAATGATATTATTTACCACTCAAAATGCACTGTAATGTTTAAAACGATGAGTCCATAATTTCAGCCAATAGTAGACAAAAGCAGGCTTCTCACCACTTTGTCACTAGCAGATTTGTTTTAGCAGATGTTTCAGCTGTAGAAAACTGGATATTGACAATTCCCTTTGCGTTTTTTTTTTTTTTATGTCTTCAGTGGACTCTTAAGAAACTTAAAACTCTACAAAATGGTCTTTAATTTGCATGAGATGTTTATATATATATATAATATTATGCATAGCTTAGCTATATAGCTTAGCTGTGTGGTCATTAAAGTGCACTGAATTGATTTAATGCTAACTACGCACAGTATGACCGTGCACCAAGCTTGAAGGCTAAAGAGAAATTTTCATCCTCACTTGGCTGTAATGTGAAATATCTAGTGAAACCCATCATTATGGTGCTGCTATTATAAGGAAATAAAAAAATATATTCTAAATTTGACTATCAGTTGGTTCTGACATAGTGCTGATTAGAATTTTACTATAGACATTTTTAAATTCCTTGGACAAACATGGTTAGAGTTTTGCTTTTTTTTTTTTTTTATGATTGACAAGACCTGTACAATAAATAAATAATAAGCAATAATTATCCTCAAGAAGATGAGGTAGGGTTCAAGAGCAGGGGGTGCTGACAATCGTGTTGAAACGGCCTGTTTCAGACAGAAGATGAAATTAGGGATAAATAAGGTTTCGTTTAAACAGTGTAGCATGGAAAGCCACGGGGACTCGCTGAATATAAGAAAATAAATCTGAAAATAAGCATAATAGGTGCACTTAAGGATTATACCTTTTTTACCTTTATTTTTTGGTGAGTACTATTGTATTGCTGCCCTACAGGGACACTTATACTTACTGTTGAAAGGGAGGGGCTTCTTTGAAGTGTACTAGGCAGAATAAGTGACTGGTGAGTAGCCCATGTATTGCTATTCAGTGGACTCATTGCCCACTTAAAAACATGACCATTAGGGACCTGATTTAAGGCTGAATGAAGGCTCATAATCAGATTCTGAACTTTAAGCTATTATCATGGTAATGGACAAAAAAAAAAATCACAGTCCTGCTTTCAAAAGTCACCAGAAATGGGAGCTTAAAAGGCAGCTTTTAAAAAAATTGCATCCCAGAGGAATATACTAAGTGAAAAGAGAAGAAGATGAGGTAAGAGGAGGAATCAGAGATGGCTAGAAAAAGTGTGTGGAATTTCTTTTAAGTTCAACCTGTCTCCCTTCCTGTCTCCGACTGCTACAGACAATGGGACATTAGGCATGCTTCTGCTGGTGTCATTGGAAGACTAATGAGATGGCGCCAGGCCCATGAATGGCTCATTGGCCTGATGCACATTACTGTCTTTTAGAGTTTCTTCATCCTGTTATGGCCGGCCATGCAGCAGATCTGCTACCTGTAGCAGAGATTGTGATGAATAACAAAAATGCACAGCATGATACACCATCATTACAACCAAATGTTGAGGCTCAGAGGCCATTCTTTTCACACAAATCTTGGGCCAGAAACATCAAACTGTTCAGAATGTGTCGATCAATGACAAAAACTGTGCGTATGTACAAACAGGTTTTATTTCAACTCTCATATTTAACCAATAAATGGACTTCAAAAAGCCCTTGCATGAGTATTTACATATTGACACTTCTGCCTGTTCCACCAACGGTTAGACGTGATAATGACAATGGAAAAGTGCAATTTAAACCATTGTGTCACACGTTAGCTCTTTGTGGCTAGCTTAGCTATTGTGGCTATATATAGCACCTAAACCACAAATTCATCCTATAATCTGTAAACCACCATTGTTTACGCATCAGGCCCATGGTGCATTCCAGTGCTATCCCAGCTGCAGTGATAACATCCATTTACAGATCGAAGAGGTGACATCCAAGTTAAAGTCATTACTACAAGAAGGCAACTGATGAATTCTTCCCTCAGTTTTAAATATTTTTCATAAAAATAGTGAATTGAATCATCAACTTACAGGCTGATATTGACCCAACCTGTACAAACTTCCAGGCCTAAAGTGTGCTGAAATAAAATGGAAAAATAGAACATGTACAGGTCGCCAAGTCCCCTGTATGTTATTTATTTAAATAATGTTTAAAAAAAAAAGTGGTTTGAAGACCTGTGATGACTTTCAGCTAGTTTGGTGATTTAAAAAAAGCCGTTACTGTCTTTGAAACTCTATCAGATTCAAGTCATATTTCTAGCCAATTTAACACTAAGTGTGTCAGTTTTTCACCCATAAATAAATGATAATATCTTCCTACTTCATATATTATATATATATATATATATATATATATAGAGAGAGAGAAAAAAAATTAATTCACATTACATATATATAGAATATATATAGAGTATCATATATTATCTATGACACTTGAAAGTGGGTGCTGCCCAGTCCCCTAAAGCTCATCTCCAGGCTAGATATGCTCCTTGGATCCACAGGCATGGAAAGGAGGGCAAACAGAGAGCAGAGTGAAGCAAAAAATGAGAACACAGTATCGGGTGGTATTTCAGCATGGGATGCCCAGTCAGACTTCAGGGAGGTAATTAATTAACAACAACAACAACAACCAAAATGTCCAAGCTGAGACCTCCAGAGGCACCCTATGCTTCCTCAGATCTCTGTCCAGGAAATGGATGGCTAGGCTTTATGTGGAGCAGGGATCCAGCCACAAAGGTTTCACACGCGATGTGAGTCACACATCAAGACAAAAACTCCAGTGTTTTATTCCAGAGTAGAACGTCATAAACTCTGTAATGGAGATATCAAAAACGCCTCCAGGCCTAAAGTGGCGTGTCACTTTGTTACATAACATTACATTTATTGTCCCTTTATTGCATAACAATAACAGAAAATTGTCTCATTAAAAGGTATTATTGGTGGGCTGTTGACGCGTCATAATTCACAAAAATGTATGCATTAATGACTTCACATTTCATTTGGATCATTCTGATGTGTCAACACCTGTCAGGTGAATGGATTATTTCTGTAAAGGTAAAGTGACATTTTTTTTTTTTACTAATTTAAAAAAAAATTAAAAAATTGAGGTGTACATAAAAGAAGTCTTCGATCTCTTACTTCAAAACCAGAAGTGTTACGTTTATATTGTTGCTGAGCTTTTATCACAAGAGGATCTCTCCATTACAGGATTTGTTTTAAATGTCATTTACAGTATAAAATGGCAATGTAAGAAGTAACTCCGGTATGTAAATGTTTTAAAAGTGTGAACAAAGGGCAGAAACTCTCTCTCTCCTTCAGTGCCGTTAGCTGCCAACACTGACTCACTGTTATGAAATGGAAGTAAAGAACAAGCCTGATGAGGTCCATTTGGGCGGCACGGTGGTGCAGTGGTTAGCACTGTCACCTCACAGCAAAAAAGGTTCCGGGTTCGAATCCGGTCCTGGGCCTTTCTGTGCGGCGTTTGCATGTTCTCCCTGTGCTTGCGTGGGTTCTCTCCGGGTTCTCCGGCTTCCTCCCATCATCCAAAAACATGCACCTCAGGTCAGGTTACCTGGCGCCGCGCTAGTGGCAGCCTGCTGCAGCATCGCCCCCCTGCTGTAGCGAAGAAATTTCCCCTCGGGGATGAATAAAGTGTATAAAATCAAAATCAAATCTGAAACAAAAGGAGAGACAGTGCAATCACTGATAAAGCCTTAGCTTGTGGCATCCTTTGATGCCTGATCAGCTCTGAAAAATAACAAATCCCTTCAGTCTCAGTCTGCGCATTGAGAACCTGTCCACAACTGTGTATCTCAAAGAGCTGCGTTTCTCAAGAGGGGCTGTACCGACCCCCCAGGGGTTACTCAGAGAGAGTTGGGGGCACTCAGAGCAATATTTTTGAAAGGAGAATGTTAATATGTTCTAGGATGTGTTTGTGTATGTGTGTCTGTTCTTTAATGTCATTCTTACTTCTTTTTTTTTTTGTATCGCAAGAGGCATTGTCAATAGGTAAGTTGTTTATACAGTCAGCTATCATTCCCATTTCAGGACATCGTTTTCAGGGTTACCAACTTGCTTTTCTGCCCAACCAGTCTCATGCCAAATAAGAAGAACCCTCAAATCCCCTTCTTTATCGTAAAAACAGTTACAGGTTGACAGGTTGTTTTTTTTTCCTGCACACAGGAAAAAGTCTGTATATCATGTTTTTACCACATTACAGGACCAACTAATACACAAGAAATACAATGAGTGCAAAAAAACAGTTTAGGTGCTGAAATTAGTAGGGTTGCATACATAGACCTATCTGTAATGACACTCACCGAATAATGACTGTAATCCAGGTTTTGACAAAAAGTTAACAGGATATGAAGCTGTCTCGCAAAAAGCATGGGCATTTCAGGAAAAAACTACTATTTGATATCCGCTGGGATCTCTTTGGCTATTTTCTTCTCCCCCCTCAAACCCTCCATTTTCTTTCTGATTGGCGTCTGTTTGTGATCTAAGATCAAACAAGATCTAAGTTTGAATGTCAAATTTGTAACCGTTGCATTTGTTTTACACTTATAAATATAATTTCTACTCACATGTCTACTTTGCTCCCTGGGAAGCTGATGACAATGATATTCCAACTTTTCCGTTAATTGGCATTCATTGACATGGATTTTTAATGATATAAAACAGAATAATATTCCAAATTAATATTCTGGGAAGGAAATTTGCCTACATTTCAATTAATGGTCGGCTGTAAGAGACCTGGATAATGGAAAGGGACTGAAAAAAGATTGAGAACTACTGTCCTGGACTCGAATAATAAATATAAAACATGGAGGGTTTGTGGTTTTTGCATTGATAACTAAAATATTGAAATGGTGGGAGCAACATTGGTGAGAGCAGAAAGTAATAACAAGATACCTCTTCTCAGTTATGCATGACTCAAACAAAACTTTCAAAACATGGTGCCCTTTGTGTAATAGGCACAAATGAATCACTTAAAAACATGTGTATTATTGGTATCTGCAGCCCTGACAGAGAATTTGTCATTGCAATCACAACACAAAATGTTTTTCCCTACTTTCTCTGACCCCAGCCAGCCTCCAGTGTACCTGTATGAATGTACAAAGAGAAGCCCAAGACCAGGAGTTGCATTGCTGATCAAGAGGCAGAGCAATCCTTAAGCATTTTTCCCCATCATGCATGCATTGTATGCTAAGAGGACATGGTGTTGTATGAGGGTGCTACAGCTGTTTTATTAGCTCCCTCAAACTCAATTTCCATTTAATTTGTGAGCTGGCTCCCCGAGTCTGCTCCTGGCAGCTAAAGGTATAAATCTGGCCTTATCTGGCCCCGGCATGCACAGTTCATATCCACACACCCTGTGCCAACAACAGATCTATAATTCATGGCCAAGCACACCCACATTATTGGCTGCCCGTGTATTAGAAAATACAACACAGGAAAAAGAATTCAATGTAGTGTCATCCAAACAGTTCAGGAGGCAAGAGGCTATGTTTTCTCTCCCCAGAGACAAACCATGTGACAGAAACTTCTCTGTAGTGCTATTACACATGAAAGAGAGGAATATACTGCGTCAAACTTTTTACATTTATATTCTGCTCAGTGATTTCTTGTATCGTTATGCCAAAGTGAGGGTTAACATCAATGTGACCCCACAGGTGAAAGAGTGCTGTGTTTGACAGATGGGGAATTATTCCTCCAATTAGGCTAATTGGATGAGATAGGTCAGGGCATATAAGCAGCTGAATGAGGTGGATAAACACAAGAGATTGTGGTAGATTATCTTGAGGAACAGTACTGGAGGGACCAAATCAGGCCACAGTTTCTGTGAAAATCAATAATGGGAAAAAATATATTGTTACTACAGTGGAGGCTGGCCTTGTGAGCAGTTGTCTGCTTTTGATGACTTCTGCTAAAAGACCCGTCCGTGGATCATTATCCAATCATGCTCTCCAGCTCGTCTCTGTCTGTCTCGTATTGCTTAGCTGCCACACTTCAAAACTGCCAACATCAATAGTGAAAAGTAACAAAGTTTAAAACTGTTATCACAACAGTCTGATTCATCAGACATGAACACGATTAGTTTGTCATTCTTCAGAGTTGAAATGGCAACATAATGAGCAAATAATTACCAGACTGAGGGAATATCAGTCTGAGACACCAAATGTAGAAATATATGCTATAAACCTGCCTTTGGCCAGCTGCTTCAGTCCACATTCTCCCCCCTCTGTTATCTGTGTGTTACCGTTTTCAAAATCCTTGTTGCAATGGAAAGCAACAATACCAACCTCCGAGTTAGCAACCGATGCACACGTTTTGACGAAGATTTGAATCACGCAAGAAGGCAGGCAGCTTGGTTCATTTTAATGCCACTACTCCCCATGCAATTGTTCTGCAAAAACAAGTTCCACTAAAATACTATTTTGCAAAGCCACCGTCCCTACATATGGGGGTTGTGAGAGTGGTGATCAGTCAAAAACAAAAAATAAAAACAAGCCAGAGCATTTTATCCCCAATACCAGAATGATGTATGGGTGCAGCCCGACCATTTTCTGGCATGGTGGAAATAGGTATGGCTTCGTGAGACTAGGGAAAATAAGCTCTTAAAAGCACTTACATGGCGCATCAACAGGTGTCCCCGCAGCACATATTAGCATCCCAGCAGGAAGTGGGTAGTGTCAGTCAGTCTCTCACGCTCCCCACAACAGTAGGCACAGTGGCGTGTGGACAGGTGGTGCTGGAGGGGATTTGTGAAATTTTCAACTTGCCACTCCTGTCCGGGTCGTGTGAAAGTGAGAGGGGAAATGTAGGGCAGAAGATGAGGATTGAGGGCCAGTCCCTCCAGTGTCCTGTTTAATGAGCATTACAGTGCCAGCAGAAGAGAAGGAGGGCTCGAAGCACAGCAGCACGGCATTATGGTCAGCCCGCCGCGATGACTTCCTCAAGCCACTGAGGGCCGACTGGAGCTGGGAACAGACAGCGAGATGAGAGAGACATCAGACGCTAGGTAATTAGGACCACTCGAGAAAAGAGTTGGAGGAGGATACTACAGCTAAACACCTCATCCTCTCTGACTCTCTCCTTCCCTGATTCCTTGGGGTCATGCTTGTTTTCGCCTTGATATCTCTGTTAATGAATGAGCCGCAGCGTCTATTGCCCAGAGGGGACCGATATTTGTGTCTGAGAAGGGAGGCAGGGATAGTGGGCCACGCTGCATTTTGTTTGTGTTGTTCTGAGGCAGCTGGAGGCAATGACGGGGAACACGATAACAATTTTCATGCACTGAGTGAATGCATAAGCACCCACTCATCACAAAATTATAGGCATACAAACACAACTGTAAACAAACACCTGCTGTTGTGTACAGCATATGCAATAACTCAATATCAGTACTGTACAATATGTTGCATTGTCCATGTATCATCAATTATGCTTTAAGCAACTTGAGAATATTAAGTGTAAACAAAATGCGTGTCGTCTCACGAGACAATATAATTTTATATTTAAATGGGCCGCTCCTACAACTATGTACTAGAGCCTGACCGATTCTGCATTTTTGGGGATGATGCTGATTTCAATATCAGTCCAGTATCAATTTAAAATGTTAATGTAAAGGGACTTTATTGTGATTTCAGAAGTTTTGACATCAACGTTGAGATTTAGGTAACATCACCAAATACTAACTCCATAAAGTTTAAAGGGTCGTATTATTTTTTATGCCTTTAAAAAAAGAACACAGCATATGCATACAATATTAATTTAGTTGTATGCAGTTTTAATCATAAATCAAAAAAATTGGCTGTAACGAGCCCTGGTAATCATCCTGCAAAAACTGTGTGCGTGTCACATATACTAGACAAGAATGTGTGTCTGATGTGGTACAGTTTTCACAGCCTAAAGCTGTGTTGTTGTATGAACCAAAGATGGTTAACATGCAACCTGTGGCTACAGCTTCATGCTAACTCATACATATCTTCATCAGTTCTACACAGAGACATTCATAAGTTTTACATTTAGAAAGAACACTATTGGATGGGTACTAAGTTTTGTCCGACACCTTGAATTTAGGTGTCAGTATCAGGGGAGGAAAGAGTTGGATTTGCACATGTATAGCCCTTAGTCTGATACATGTGATCCGAGTGACACAAATACACAAGTGTCCCTCAGCTTTTTGTCAATTTGTTCCTTCCCAGCCCTTGATCCAGCTGTCCAGATGTTCCACGTAGCTGTGTATCTGCTGCAATATTCACACCTGGTCTCCTCTTGCTCGGAGCCACCCAGTCCCCTCCACACATGCGCCCTGTCAATCTAGATAAAGAGGAACATGACCAGCTAATCACCCTGCTGCTGTGCTATAGAGTGCCACTGCTTCGGGACTCGTTTACAGAAACGTTATTTTTATATTTTTCTCTGCTCTTCTCTTTGCCAGAATCAGGATGTGTCTCAGTGAAGTCTGTCTATTCTGCTTCAAACACACATAATACCTGAATATGTAATGCCATCTTAAAATGTGTTTATGGGTGTAGTGTTTGTAGAGATCATCTGAAATGTGAAGGCTTTTATACTGTTAAGCAGATTGTGCTATAAACACTTTAGTGCCAGAGTCAAGGGGAAAAAAGGAAGAATTTGAAAAGCACCCATAGGGACAATAATGCTACAGTATATCATTATACTGTAGCTGGCTAAGCACTGTAAACAGTATGATTAATATTTCATGTTCCGAGCCTTGTTTTAATGGGTTATTAGACTATAAACAGGTCGCTAAATGAGTGTTTAAACTGAGTCATCATGTTTGATCTATTGGCAGGTCAGTTATCTGGAGATGATGGGGTCACCTTTTATTGCATTTCAAACCCGAGTAAGGATATCAGAGGGTTTCTTCATGTCATGAAGGAGAAGGAAATTAAATTCAATGGGCCAAAAAAAGCTCAAGTATATAAACGATCAATTGAATCCAGTGCTTCTGCCATTTGAAACCCTATGAAAGGACGGAGAGATGATGGTTATCTTACCTTAGACAAAGAATCAGAAGAGAGATTTAAAGGTGTGCTCGCCCCATTGTCGTCTGAAAAGGGCTCTTCAGGGCTCTGGGGAGCTCTGAAGAGCTTACTTGAACTTTGGCTGATTAGAAATGGGCAACTGAGCAGAGACAAATATGCACAACCAAAGACAGCATACATTCACAGGTGCCCCTTGTGTCTCTTCCAGCCTTGTGAGTGGATCTAAAGCTCAAGCAAAGCACTGCGGTATGAGTAAGGAGTCGAACAATGACCATATGTCGAGCGTGGTGAAGCCGCGGGGGGATCGATTGGTGAATATTTCATTAGCGCATGAGCTAAATTCTTTCCAAATGAAAACATACATATCTCCCTGAAGGTGGAGCTCTACCATATGGGCTTGTCTAGTAAGATAGAAGCCTTGCTCTTTGGACTTTGGGTGATGGATATAAGTAATTAGGTTTTTTTTCTCATCTAATTACCTGCTGTTAGAGCGGCGAGTTAAGTGTGGCCAACACATCCTGATGATTTTTACATAACAATAAGATATCCTGTATTGTCCATTACAAACTGTTACCAGCCAGAAGTTACCAAAAAGTTGAATTAATCCACACATTTTCATCATAGACTGTGTATAAAAAGGAACATAGTATGTGTATCTAAAAAGTAAAGCAAATGCAGAAGAGCCTTAAAGTGCAATACCACCGAGGGCCGATCTCTTTTAAGGGCTGGCTCCAAAAAAATCTCCGGCTCCAATAGGCTCTCATTCAAAAAGTGTCAACTTCTCTTATGAAAGACTTAATAAAATGTATATTCCACAAGTGATTACTATATCATGAGCGAAAATGTCCTCCTTCTGATCAGTGTGCTGGTGGTTCTTCTGAAAATAATTCCATAATGAATTACACGTTAGGTCTCAAAGAGAGTTTGATAGGGCGCGTGCCTGGTTTGATTGACATACCTGGGGCACAGTCAGGTTGCTGAAATAGGTGGGCGGGCGTAGTGTCTAGTGGTAGTAGTGGCTCACAAACAGATCCACCACTTGGTCTCCCCCAGCTCGTCCAAATATGGTCACTTCTGGCTCCAAAAACAAAGATGGCGATGGCTGTGTGCCAGACTCGAGTGCTGTGTTCCAAATGGCGTACTGTGTACTAAGTCTCACTATTTTGAATCCATCAGGTGCGTTCACACTGTCAAGTACAGAAACATACAGTGCACTACGAGTACCCAGATGTGGACTCAAAACAGTCCAAAAAAGAAGTGTGAAACGCAGGACACTTTCCACTCTAAACAGTCGCCATCTTGGCCACGTAGAGGAAGGGGCGGGACCACCGATGTAAAAATGTTCAAATTAAGGCCTCTGAGCAAGTTGCAGCTGTTCCTGAACACCTCATAAAAGTGTTGTTTTTTTCACAACTGCTGCTGGACAGAACCCATCAGTGTGTTTATTAAGCATGTTCAACAGAGAGCACGAAAACACGTTAAATTCTGGGTAGAATAATTAATGCTGCAGATATTTTGGCAGGTGATGTATTCACATGCTGAGATTATTTCTGGTCAATGTTAAACAACAGTGTGCGATTTGAAACAACACTACCCTGTAAAAATTCCTGCAAATCACAAGTGAGAGTCCAAACATGCAAGAGCACTATTTGTTAGTGTACTTAAGGAAGTACGTCATTTGACACACAGCAGAGGTGTCTAAACAGTAGTGCACAAACCAATGAGTGGATCGCTGCCTAATTACCACAAAATGTTTGTTTCTCGATGCTCTAAATAGTCTCAGAGCTACTTGGTGAACTATTGTATCTAATCTGCCCAGTCACTAGTAAAAGGTGTATTCAAGAGGTGCATTTCACCATCAACTCCTCTTTCATAACAGACTGCACAGCATGTCTCTTTGTGGTGCAGTTTATATTTAGACAGAGAATAGAGGAATAAAAATGGACGATGAAAGGAACTGAAAAGCTACAATAGCTTATTCAGTTTTGGACTCTTTGGCTCGTGTTTCTCTCAAAGCCACTACTAACAGGCATGTCAAGGTTTACCAAAGTTACATTTGATGTAATAAAGTTAAAGTGAACTTCGAGTCAGCAAGTGAATACACTAATGGTGGAAATTTCTTTTGAATTAAACACATATGTGTTACTATTTTAAATGCGGCTATGACCAGGTATTGAGTCTCATTTGATGATTTAGTCATACCTGCTGGTTAAATAAAAGGCGCTAATTGCTACAGCATGCATATGAAATATGTTAAAGTCTGTGCGGAAAAGGTGACAGCTGAGCTGTTATTGAGGCAGGAGTTTGTTTCACTTCTGTCATGGCACATCTCTCGTGACAACAGACAATTAATACCTTCTCCTCTTTGCCTCCGTCTACGACAACAACTCAAGTGGAATGAAGGGAAAAAGGAAGCGAAGGAGAGCAAGAGGGCAATAAACCCTAATCAAAGCTCTTTATCTTTGCTTTTCCCTTCTCATCTCGCTACCTGTCTCTCCTGTTTGTCCTCTGTTGTCTCCCTTTCTGAACCTTAATCTACGTATCTGTCTTTCAGCTCTGCAGCACAGTATCTTTACTCTTCTCCTTCTGTCATTATCTCCCTGTATTTGCTTTGTTCCCATCTTGTTTCTGACTTCCACCCTCTATAAACTGTTGTCCTTGAATTATTATTATTTTTTTTTTTTGCACTCCACTTTTTCCTCCTAGAGTACAGATTCATTCATCCACATTAAGGATTGAATCACTGGATGGACCCAAAATAAGATGAGCTTTAGAAAATTGACTTTGCTATTTCAGCGGTGCATAAACTGCAATCATTCACAGTACACAAATTACTTTGTAACACATCTATCGCTGTGATCTGGAGTCATCGCATTACGATTTCCTATGCTCAAATATGCCTTTTTTTTTATGTCAATGGTGATAATACTAATTTACATTTTAATATAACACAGGCAATACCGTTTCATTACATTTCCACAGAAATTGCTCATATTGAATAGAATATTACCTGCTTTGCTGCAGCCTTTTTCCATATTGAGTTTTTTTAATAACATTCAAACATTTTATACTGACTGTTAGACGTCTGTAAGCCAATTTAAAGTCATCTAAAGCCACCTGGATAGAATAAAGAGCTCTATACTGCATATGACTTAAAACATTCTGTTATTAAGAACATCACTTTGTGGGACCTTAAAACAACAGATTACATATGGTACAAAGGAAAATGCACATCATAGTTTAGGGTGGTTAAAGATTCATATTAAAACATTTTAAAACTGTACATGCTGTTTAAGTTTTAATTGCTTTTTGTTTAAGAGTGTTGAATTGACTAAATGCATTGATTGAACACTGCTAAAGGCAATAACCCACAGTTTCTTACCTGTAAGTATACATTTATGGATATGGAATTTGGCAATTATATTATAATAAATTATAATAAGATGTAGCATGTTCACAACTTTTAAAGATTTATGTATGTCATTACGGGATGATGATGCATTTGCTGGTATTACAGTGACTGAGAAGCAAGAAAAATGGATGTACAGTAAGCTAGATAAGCCTGTAACTCTACATTTTGAAGCACGTACAGTACGGTGCCCTCTCCTCTTTGACATTCCCCATGCAGGCAGGAGAAATTCATATATATTTGACATTCAAGCCTACTTAAAATGAATTATAAATTATATGCAAAACATGCATTCATTATGGCCTTAAAGGAACAGAGTACTAATGAAACATTATTTCCTTTCAATGAAACTGTTAGATTGTTTGTTTGTTGTTTTTAAAGGTATATTTCAAAATCTTCTTCTGGCTCTGATGGCATATCTCCCTCACATCCTTTAAAAAGAAAAAAAAATCAAAACAGATTTCAATGCAAGCCTTTAATTTCCTGAAAAAGTTTCCTACCATGAAGATACCAGAGCCCTGCTGCCATTATTAATGGTTTGATGAATACAAAAAATGTATGTTCATTCACAGTAGCTGTGTCAATACATTGAAACAGGAGTGAGTTAAAGAAGACTGAATGCATGTCATCTGAATCATGCACTGTACATGCTCGTTGATTTATGCTTCAATCAAAGAGGGACACTCATTAAAGGGACTGGACTTCAGTGACAGAGTACTGGTACCAGTTCTGGGCCCTGTTCTGGCAAACAACTGAATCCTGAATCAACTCATTAATAAC
The DNA here is from genome assembly GCF_029030835.1 of Brachyistius frenatus. Classification (NCBI taxonomy): domain Eukaryota; kingdom Metazoa; phylum Chordata; class Actinopteri; family Embiotocidae; genus Brachyistius; species Brachyistius frenatus. The sequence goes on along the minus strand of NW_027210605.1, from coordinate 396,905 downwards.
TCACTGACTGACTGACTGAAAGTCTGACTGACTAGTAAATATAAATATATATTATATCTGTAGCAGAAGCTGTCAACTTACAAGTCTCACATATAAACACACAGAGAAATGCAGAGCTAGTCAAATGGGTCTGTCTGAGTTGAGTAAAAAAAAATCATCTGTTTTGCACATCACAGGGGCTTAAGCTGTTTATTTGTAAGTCAGTTTGCAGAGATAGCAGTGTGTATGTGTTTGTGTTTGTGTGTGTGTGTCGTCTTTGCTGACAGGTAAGAGGAAAGCGTTCTTAATCACCACTCACCCTCACACCCTGCTGACAGTGTCAGAGAGGACCAGTATCACCCCCTTCCTATGATCAGCCTCATCAGCTGTCTGCTTAGCCCTCCATTCATCTCTTTATTATTTATTTACCTCCACTTTGTACATACATATTTCCCAGGGAGCACATCCTTTGAGCATTTAAGCAGGGCCCCTGCTAACGTACTTCAGCACAGGAACTTTTCCTCTCTATTTGTGCTTCACACAACATCCAAGTTAGCTCCGAGTTTAACTTTGACATGTGCTTTTTCCCCATTTGACAGATATTTTTTTTATAGGACGGAGAAGCCTCATTTAAAGTAATGCTTGGAGTCGGCTTTATTGATTTTATCTTGACATATTTCCTGAACTAAAAGCAGACAGCTCATTTATAAAGAATAATCACACTAATGGGAGGCCAATTAAAGGCGCCAAATGACAGCTAATTTGTTCACGCTGGTATTGATTTGGTATATACCAAATCAAATTTACACAGTCAATAGACAGTATGATCTTGTCTTTGCTGGTGTAGCAACAGCATATCAAACCACTTAAATCAATCTTTGGAAATTACTGTTTATCTTTTAAATTTGATACATAATTTGAAGGTAACCACATCACCATCCAAGAGATGAGGTCAAACTTTGTGAGCACCAAGGTCAGTGTCTATTCCTTGGTTTCTGTTAGGGATACTGAAAGTCGGCTGTCATGTGAGACCACCTCTGGTCAGGAAACCAGAGAGTCCCTCCTCACTGTCATAGCAGTGGTGAGTGACGGAGTGAAGGCAGGTTTGGGAAGGTTACTTTCTTGTGACAAAATACTTTCAAAGGACAAATTATGGGGCACAGTTGTGAAACAACAGTTATTGACAGTTTAAATACTGGAATTTGATTATTGTTATAATCACCATCATACCTTTAATTATAAAGCTCTTTTCTCAACAGCTACCAAGTGTTTCACTGTAAAATCAGTAAAATGCCAAATTAAATTTGATTACAACCAGCATCTAAGTTTATCTTTATTGTATCCTCAAAGGTGCCTTTATATTACTGGCTACTGCCTTTATCAAAAAACAAAAGGCTTTTTTTTTGTGCGTTATGTGCCTTTTATTGGTATATGCTGGACGCAATTTCCCCAAAATCATTACGTTTCTTGCATTGACGTCAATCAAAGTGAGCAATGAACTACCTTTATTTGTGAGGCCATTAAATGTGACTGGATATCTAGCCTCAGTAGGCTAGCACCACTAGAACATTTTGGTTGAACTGACTGTTAACTGGTGACTTTCAGGCAAATGGTTACTCGAAGTGAGGGCCGCAGTTAACACAAACACGACGCCTATAGCTGTAAACCTCTAAAACCAGATAGTCCTTTGGTGAATGATTTGAACTTTTGAGAAACATAATTTTACTTTTTCGACACATACTACTTTTTGGTAACCATAGTGTCACGTGTTTAATAGCTAAACTAACCAAAGTAAGTAAATTGTTTCTCACAGATGTCAAAAATAATTTTGTAACTTCAAAATGTCATTTCCAGACTTAAAATAAAGATTATAAAGGTGTTCTTTAATAAAATGCCAAGGACACAGGAAGAAAGAAAAAGAGAGATGGAGCTTGTCAGTAAATCAAAATGGGGAGGTTTAACACAGTGTTAATATCTTGGTATGAAATTTAAATCCTTATGGGCAGGACACTTTAATCTGTCAATTGATGGCCTAATTTCTTTCACTTAAGGCCATGACACACTAGGTGTACACACAAACTGTTTACGGCGCACATGCCACGCACATTCTCACACCTTTGTCTCAAAAAGATCCAAAGCAAACCCTCATATGACAGAAATCAATCAAGAACTTAAAAAATAGAAACAAAACTACAATGCTGCCCAATAAAAGTGAGTTTCAGGAAGTGATTCAAAAGATACTACAGAGTTGGCTGGCCTGAGATAATCAGGGAGATCCAAAGCCGGGGGGCCTGAACCAAAAAGGACCAGTCATCTTATGTAATTAAGTTGGAACAGCTAGAGGACCTCCAGCTGCACTGTGCTGACAATGCAAAAAGTAGTCATAACTAAACCAGTTGAAAAATGCAAGAGTGGAAGTGATGTGATCTGATTTCCTACAGTTTGTTAAAAGCCTCGCAGCATTTTGGATAAACTGAAGGCGACCAATTGATTTTAAAACAGATTAAAGAGAATTACAGAAGTCAGAGCGAGAGGAAACAAAGGCATGTATTACTTACTCAATACCTGTAGCAGATGGTTGTCCAGCATTATACAGCTGATGTGAAGAGCAATGCTTTTTTTGGGTTAATATCTTCAACAAAAAAAAAATTCTCTTTGTGTAGCCAATTATTTCAGCAAGAAATAATATAGATGAAACATGACCTCAGTTCCACAATTGAAATAAAATTCTCATGTTTCTTTTCATGGTTGGTGGGGGTGGATGTTAACTTTAGGATGGTTTTGGGCAGTTGCTTTGTGTAAAAAGTGGCGGTTCCTTTCATTCTCGGTACTATGGCTGTGTTCTAAAAATACTAACTCACTTAAAGAAAGGCAGATGAAGAAAAAGGCCATGTTAAGTCTTACAACACCAGGATGAGAGCCGTTATGACCACAAAGGAGGTTGAAGTTGGCTTTGGATAAACAATTTACTTCTACAACACAATGACCTCTTTTACACCTAAATGGCAGGTTTGTGATTGGACAGTGAAAAGAAACTAAAGTAGGTGTAACATCAGTCTTGACTCACTGCAGATTTGCTGTAGTTGGCCACATAATCAAAAAAACAACAGGTGAAAACTTGCATACAAGGTTGGAAAAAATATTCACATTGCAAAGAAAACCAGGTTCACACTGCTGGATTATAATCACATGCATATTGTGTGAAAACCAACATGCCTCACGACCTTCTAAAGCAAGTAAAAGAGAAAATGTATTTCAATGTGCTATGCTGACTGCAGATTGAAAGGATGAGGCTGGTGATATGTTTTATTTCCAGTATCATTTAATGCCAGCAAATGCTTTAACTCAAATGCCTCGTGTCAAATGGAATAGCAATAGCACTGTAGAGCAGTAGATCACCCGCTAGATCAATACACAGGGCAGTAGACCTCTTTAAATCCGCAACATGCAACAGTTCTTTCCAAGTCAATACACGTGACCGTATTGATTAAACCGAGTAAGCGTGGGCAGAGCACACAGATCGCCAATAAGCAGAAAGACACATGTTACTGTTGATGAAGACAAACAGACCTCCTGACACTCGCCCCACTGACTTAAAGTCTCTGTAGTCAATGGGACATGGATCCTGGAGATGAGGCACCAGGCTTCACATCACACATGTACGAGTCAGCGTAATTACATCGGCTGTGCTGCTGTACAGAGGTTAGGGCATCATATAAGGCAGACACTCTGATGGTTCCATTCAACCAGCATGCAGTTTTGATTGATGGTGTGTAGTATTGATGTGCTTTCTTCTGGCCTTGGGTCTGGCTAATACAAAAGGAGGTTACACTTCAAATTAGTTGTCACCGCTATCTGAAGGGACTCAAATACTGTTGTTAAATTAGTCAAAGAGCTAATCAAACCAGCGTATTAAGCACCATGCATATAATTGACAAATCAATATACTTAGGTCCCTCAGGCAACGTTTGTAATTAACGTACATTTAGAGTCACAAAATGCTCTTACAAATCGTATAAACAAGCTGTTTACTGATAATGTATATGCTCATGGCACTAAAGAATGATTTCATGGTTATGTTTATGGAACTGTATTAGGACATTAAAAGAAGCTTGGGAATAGTTTCCAAAACTAGAAGGGCACTCAGACTGTAGACCAACCAGTTTATTGCACACAATTCAAGTCTTTATGTAAGAGTATAATTAGTTGCATAATGTGTGTATTACCAAAAGGAGCATCAAACATGTCAAATAAAAGGTTTGTTATGGTTCTAAAGTATCTTATTTTTGATTCGATAACTTCATTCTCTCCACTGATCTCTCTACTTGTCAAACATGTACACCTCAACAAGGCAACAGCAACAATTACATTACATTTCATTTAGCTGATGCTTTTGTCCAAAACGACTTACAATAAGTGCATTTCAACCATGAGGGTACCAATCCAGAACAACAAGAATCAAGAGAATACAATTTCTTCAAGAAAGCCAAACTACAAAGTGCTATCAGTAAGTACCATTTTAAGCGCCACTAAAGTCTGCGTGAGAAGGGGACGTATTCTCCTGGTGCTTTTACAATGCTTTCAAATAAACATCACACACAAAATCAAATCCACATGTTCTGTTGCACACACTGGTCCTGGCAGCTGCAGTTACATTTATGTCTGGCAAATAATTACAAACAAATATATATAAATTAGAAGCATGTGACTAAAGTGACTAAAGCAAAATAACTGAAATAGGAGAAAGAATGACTGCTGGAAGGGTTTATGTTAACACAACAGGCTTGTGACTGACTCTGGCTCTGTGTACTCAGTGGAATGGAAACAGTGGAAGAGGCTGTTGTGTTTTGTTGGCACAGGTTGCCTTCATATCTTGCAGTGGATATTGCTCTGGTATTCATCCAGCAATTGTAAATTACTCAGTTTATCATTGGTATTGACCTTTTGTTTTTTGTTCTGTAAATCGAGATTGTTATATCGCTCAGGCCTAATAGGATGTGGATGCTGTTTGAGTATTTAACCAAAAACTAAAGCCATGGAGGAGACAGGACTTAAACCCCAATCTGCCCACTGGCCAACTGATCCCTTCGACTGCATGGGGTGTGGTACAATGGTGAAGCACTTCTTGGACTATAAAAACAAAACAACAACAACAAAAAAACAATACAGACAGCATTTAAATGCCTTCAAAAACAGACATTTGTAGGAGGTAGAGTTGCAATGAGTGCAATAACTGTCAAGGTAACAGTTTAACAGGAGAGGACCCAAATGCATGTCACAGAGGTAGAAAGGTTGAAGCAAATGGGAAGATTTTACTTACAAGTATTGACTAGGACTAGAAGGTTCAGGGTAAAAATACACTCTCAGGGAAAAACAGAGTCCAGACTTTTTACCGAATTCGAGCTGACTAAATATTTCACAATAACTGCCTGCCCAAAAACATCCTAACTTTGTTGCCAGCAACAAGATTTAACTGTAAACTCACTACAAGAAGACTTTGGCAATTGTACCACTAGGAGTCACAGAAGGGGAGTGTATTGCTGTGTTCAAAGGGAACTCGTGAGCTCATGGTTACGACATGGGAAGTCGTGTGCACCGTATGCTTGGCACTCAAGTGGTTAAGTCATAAAAACAGCTATTTTTTCCACCTATTTTTTTTTATGGATGAGTGAATATCACTTTGTAGTGTTTTACATAATGTTTAGTGCACATAAAATCTTCAAATAAACTCCGGTTGGAATACACAACAAAATCTCTTTTTTTTTCTATTTTTTTTTTTAAACACACTTTTCTATTTGCCATGTAATCAGAATTTGTATGCTCCGTATTCCAATATGTCACTCTACAATAAAGACTGTGATCAGTGGATAAACAGCAATTGTAACCGTGGAGAGCTTTGTGAGAGTTGTATGCATCACACAGGCTGACTTTCCTGATAGAATCCTACTACGCCTGACAAATAATCTCCCTCAGTGGTGTTTACATAATGCCTAACAAGTGTTAAATTTGTACCACTAATCGGGGAAACTGTCAAACCTCGGCATTGTGGACGGTGCAGTAATCCATTCCATCATTGTTAGTCAGCTCCAATCTCATTACCTCTATTCAACATTTAAGCACGTTGAGGATGAAGACTGCCACGGCTTCACAATCAAGAAGCATTATAAACACAGCTCGTTGGGGAAAAAAGTGACATCGCCTTGCTTTAATTTTTATGCTTGCTTCTTCCATCACACAGTGGCATGTCTCTGATTTATGAATAATACAGTAATAAGAAACATAGTCGAGGCATTTCATATTCATAACAACTTTAACAATGTACATACGCACCTTTGGATTTCATGCATCTAAAAGTACACCCTCCCAAGGTTTTCCCTCCTCCGAAGCCAATGAAATTCATTCACTGAATGTTTCATCATGTCTCTGCTGATGATGTTATTGAGAAATTACAGTAGAGGCAATGAGTCAGGAAGCGCTGTGACAGTGGCCCAAGTGGAATCCAGGAGAGATGTATTATTATGATATTTTCTTGGAGGAATCCGGAATTGAATTCTGATTCAGCGGAATATGATTTTAAAGCGAGGTTATGCTATCCCCTGATAGATGATACACCGGCAACAGTCACGCTACACAGAGCATTGCAATAGATACACTGAGTACAGGGCCGGCACAACACCAGCGGGCTGCATACAGATGAGGTCTGAAGGAATGGGATCACTGTGGCATAAACAACAACAAAGGATGTAATGGAGAGTTTACCACCCAGCCTCAGTTAATCCAGTTTGTTATCTCTGAAATACAAGTTTCACAACACTTCAAAGCACTAGAAGTGTTTATACTTGGAATTTACCGCCTGCATTGAAGATTGTGGCTTATAGAAGTTCATGAAAAGTTAGAATCAATAGAGTTTTAAAACCTTCATATTGCAAACTGTTATCTATTTCGTTAGAAATGCAGTTATTTTACTGAACTCTTGCATGTAGCATCTATACTTTTTAGAGGACATTTGGGTCTACGAAAGCACAAACAAGAGCAGTTTGATTTTAGTAGCTATTGAGGCAAAGCAGAATTGGGCTGCAGCAAAGAGCTGGAAAGTTTAATAATTTTCCCACCACAGAAAAATTAAATAGAAAAACAGTAACTTAACAGAAGAGAGCGGCGCCAGGATTCAAAACCACAAAAATTCTGATGGTACACTTTGTGAAGCCCTCTTGTAAAACTGGAGTGGCACATCATTACAAAAATCATTTGGTTTAGTAGTGGATGGATTTCTAACAGTGCAGTCTGGGCAGGTAATTTTAAGTAAAAAACAAAACAAAAAAAACATTCTGTAGTGATGCTGGGGATCTCATCAATCCTTTGGGGGGTAGATTCAGCTTTGATAAATGACTCCACCAATATGAGATGGCACTGATGACTCTTTGCTTCTCTTTTCTTTTATGCAAACACACACTAATCTGATCTAATTAGTTCAGTCTTTATCCCTTGCAAAACCAGATTTTCATCTAGGTTCTTCAAAAAAAAAAAAGAGTGAAATATGATCATGTTGCGATAAATCACATGTTGCAAAGTGAGCCAAATCAGCTCTATATTCATACAGTAATGATGGCGGCACAATGTCAGCAGAGCTTCAGGTTACATAGGCCTAAGAATAGTGGCTGATAGAGGGTTTCATCAGGTGAAAGGTGCTATTTATGGCATACCTGTACAGTACATCATGACCAGTGATTCACTCTGTGGTGAATGAGAGGAGAGCAGCGGGTGATGAATCTGTGCTCTGTATCCTGGGAGGTCATCCACATGACATCAAGAGCGATTAGGGGCCTTGTCCCCAATCTATCAGAGGACAATCGGTGTATTTCATCATTACATATACCCCCTTCATCCCACCTCCCTCCCCCATGGGAAACCGCTCATCAGAAACACGGCCATTTAAGTGTGTGGTCATGGACAAGGTCACAGCCCATCTCTACGTATGTTCACTTTCAATGTGTATGTGTCGACTGTTACCTGCTGAAGTATACGCCACAAAGACAAACGGAGACAGAGACCGGCTCAGGCATCTCTCGTCCCGAAGGAGTCATTCATCAGCGCTGGATCTGACCCTGGTGGACGGATGTTGTCCCATGGTGCATGCACTCACCCTGGATGGATCCAAGGCACTGCTCGAGGAGCTGGAGGTGTGGTTGGAATCATTAGGTATACTGTAAGGCTGACAGGTGTGGGACCTGGTGGACCCAGTGCTACTGTCCTTTAGTCTTGAGTAGGCATCAGTCTTCCCTGTGTCTTGTGGCCTATTAGACTGTTGGTGCTTTTCTAAGATTTGCTCGACAGGTCAACAGACTTCAGATAATAGCAGAACTTTAAAAAAGGACTGTGTCATGTGAGAATTCTGATATCACAGTAGGTAAACTCTTCCTACAATCCTTTTACATTTCTTAATACACATATGAAGATGTATGCATGAGAAGAAATGTCTCATGCATAATCCCACACCTTTCAAGTGTGGTCAGATCATTTAAGGCAGCAAACTAATCACGTCAGGACTTTTTCTCCCTTTTTCTCACTACTTTAAACTTGCACAGATGCATGTGAATGTGTAAGCAGTGTAGGAGTTGCATGTTGAGGACCTACGAAGAAGATCATAAAAGGGCATGCTGCTTTATCATATTGCCAGTTAAGAGAAGAGGAGAAAAACAGCATGTCTGTGACATTTAGCACAAACAGAGGAAAAAATGAGGACTTGGATGCTCCTTTCTAATCGGTTTTAGGTAATCAAATATTGATAACTGTCGTTATCACAATTTAATTAAGAACAAGTTAGTAGAGTTGATATGAAAATAATTGGAAGCAAACAGTACCCGGCCACTTTCCCTGATAATGATATAACAACAACAACAAAATTTGACTGTTTTATTAAACTAAATAAAATGTCAAGTAAGGACATTCTTGCTGAGAAACAGCCCCTTTCTAAATCGTTGATTTCACCAAAAAACCTCTTTCAACTTGTGTATTTACCATACGTCATGTATGCAGCTCCAAACCACTCAGGATTAGTAAGATGGCGCAGGCAAAATTTGAACTCGAGGATTCAAAACACCCTTTGACAAATCAATGGGCGACGTCACTGTTGGTTGCCGCTTGCTTCCACCACATGACCCGTCTGTGTTGATGTGCGTCTTCAACTCACGCAAAGGTAACACAAGGCGTTACAAAGACATGCTGCCCTCTGGTGGACAGGCGAGTTTTTAACACACTTTGCTGTGATACTGGGCTCAATTATCTTTGTGAAACCAGCCTTTTGATTCTCCACTAGCTCTTCGTTCCCTTAAATGTCTGTCCTGTCAAAGGTATAGGTTACAACAATTGTCATCTCAAGACAAGTCAACGATTCACTTTGCAGGTTCAAGTTTATCTCAATTAAACTCCACGAAAAAGAAAACCTGTACCTCATAAATAAATCCTGATTCTACCAATTCCATGGGAATGAACAAACTTTGTTGTTAACTTTTACTGTTTAAATGTTGGCCTTCAGATTCTTGATAGATGATCTTTTATCGACCATTTTTTTTTCTTTTTTAAACTGTAGTTTAAGAAATGGTCTAAAGTTTTGACCAAGAAAGTATTTTTTTTTATGCTGCTAATCAATATACCAAACTTCTTGCAATTCTAAGAACTAAAACTACCTCCTGGTGATTGTATCGTAGATTGAATAATAATTGCTTTTTGTGCGATCTTTTTTTCCATGAGAAAGACTATTCTAGTTGTAAACAGCTCTAGCTGAGCACTCTGCCTCAATGTCCTTTGTGTCTCTTTTCCTCCCTTCCCGCCTTATAGACTTACAGATTTACAGATCTACAAGCACAGCTCATGGCTACTGAGATGGTTGACCAGCAGAGAGAAAACTTTGTGCCATAAAGAACATCAGCAGACTCTATATTGTGTGAGTGCTCGGTCTCTCTCCTTTTGTTCTTTTTCTTAGTCTTATTCTCCTGGAACATAACTGAATGCTATTCTGCCTCTGCGTTTCTCTCGCTGTCTGAATCCCTCCACCTCTCTCTCCTTCTCTCACCATCCCTGGCTTCACAGTATCTATCCCTGAGGGCTGATCAATAGACTGCAACAGCCTTTCAATGAAATCTCCTCTGTGCTACTGGAGAATAGAAACGTCGTTCAATCGAACCGAAAACTCTCCCTCTGTTCCTTTTGATCACTCCCTCTCTCCCTTTCTATAAATACAATCTCCCTTCCTCTGTTTTGTGTGTGGTGCAAGGAGGATGATAGGGAGGCAGTATAGGCAACAGTCAGAGGCCATGGTTGGAGGCTTGTTTGATGATCAGTGGGGAGGGATACTAAGGTACCATCAAGCCACAGGCATTGTAAATTACTTCTGAGTAATGCAAAGGAGATAAAGGCACACATGGGCACATTCAGTCTTGTGGTCAGTGTGGAAGAATTTTCAAAAAGGGGCAGCAACTGTCAAATAAAACAGGACACGATCAATAGCACAAGCTTTCACATGACACAACCTCAAGCCTGACAGCTGCAAATGTGTCTGAGTGTGTGTGTGTGTGTGTGTGTGTGTGTGTGTGTGTGTGTGTGTGTGTGTGTGTGTGTGTGTGTGTGTGTGTGTGTGTGTGTGTGTGTGTGTGTGTGTGTGTGTGTGTGTTCAGCTGACAAGCAAACAGACATGAACAGGTTGGTGATAAAAATTTGTCTGCAATTGTCAGCAGGTTTATTAACATCCTGAATTCCCTTTGGGACCATGAGCAAAACAGCAGCTCATGAAATAAGCTTTAATTTTGGGTAAGTGGGCAGCTGTGGTACCCAACTGGGAAACATATGCGTTGTCCAATGAAGGCCCAGTGGAAATCTGACTTGTCAATCACTGCTAATTGTGATGAATCAGCAAAGGAGGAAGCTAAACAACTTGCTGATCAAGTTGGAGTCACGCATCCCCCTCGTATAGTACATGCTGTTAGTATTGCAAATAGATTAAGGTGGAAGGTAGCAGGGTAATAGGATAGCACATGACTCCTGGCCTTTTTCATTTGTAAAAGCAGGTGGAGACACAGACTGGGGTGCAAGTGTAATATCTACACTCCATTGAAGGATGAGGCTATTCCAGTGAAGCTTACTTCCCAATTGACTTGTCAAGTGTCTTTTTGTTAATTATAATTGTTATGTTAAGGTAATGATGTTCTTAAGGCCAGTCTGAGAAGCACACTGCCTTTTTGGGGTTTTAATTTTCAATTTAAAGGTGTAAAGGTTTAAATTGAAAATTAATGTAATATCTGGAAAGACAATCACAGACAATGATAACATTAAGCTGAAATGCCTTGAGCTGATCTATAATAAATATAATGCATTATTTTCTACTTTGTTCTCTTCCTAAGTGGTGAATGGTGGGAAGGTGGAACATCAATCCTAAATTGCACACAGGTGCTTTTCTACTTGCGCAGGCGTGGAATTTGAGCGACCTATCATGACAAGGGTTGAAAGACACTGTAGGGGAATGTGTCAGTGACAATAAGAATTCAATATAGCTAACATAGTGCAACTTTGATATCAAGAATCAATGGGATTCTCACTAATGTGTTTGCCACTGGCAAGCTGACAGGGGCACAGTTTGGGGAGGAAAACCTTGAATGATTCAAGGCATCCAGAGCTTGACAGAGGCCCTGTAACACATCTGGGATTATAGATGGTTATAGTGTAAGAGCTGTTGTTGAGCTGTCAGGAAGCCCAAAGTTTCTAGCATTCCCCCTGAAAGGCTCAACCATGATATATGCTATTTTTGTGTCTTTCTCAAGACCAGCTCACCGCACTCCAATTCAATTTATACAGTATATTGTCATTATTTTGAAGTTTTTGACATCGACCTTTTTAAAATGCTGTCTGCTCTGCAGTGTCTGTTCGGCAAAAAGTGCCAACCACATTATGGAATATAAAAAGGTTTCACAAACACAGTCTGACAGGTATTTTCAATCAAGCACACTGATCACTGACTAACGTTGTAAACCTCTACTGCTTTAGAAATGCATAGGGGGCAGAGCTGAGTCCTTTCATTCAGTTTGAGGGTTTAGTGTTCAACATAAAATACCATTCATGCTTCTCTCTCTTTTGGGAATCATATCTTATCTACTCCCCTAGGTGGTATTTCCATTACATCTCCAACCATAAATCTGAAAGAGCTAACATCATGTTTGTTTCTGACTTCAGAACATCATTATTTGTAATTGCAATTTTATGTGCACTTATCCTGATCTTTAACTCCCTGTTGCTTTTACTATAATATCCACTTCAATGATAAAAAGACACATATTCAGCACACATAATGGTGCTATTAGGATAAATTTCCTCTCTGAGTGTAGATGAGAGAAATAACCCGATTTTGCACTCCAATTCATATAGTGGTGACACATAATTAAGGCCCAAAGACCTCAACTCTCTGGGAAAGGTGTTAATGGTGGTCTTTACACTCCTCTGTTTCTTTTCTTCTTCTTCTTTTTTAATAAATGAATATTGGTTTGCCTCCAAATATGTCACCAAGAGGGTCTAAACCGCCTACAGTTGGTGCAAATGACAATATGCTGATTCAACATATGTTTATTTTATATTAACATATTTAAATCATCATTCAGCTTTTGATAAAAGCTTTCAACTGGAGAGTTTTGGAGAGAGTTTGTCATCAGTTTCTTTTGCATCCAGTCAAACTGCTGAGTTAATTTAAATTAAGCAGCTGCTTGGAGGGCCTTATTTCAGTAGTCAGAGTTGGCTGCTGTGTGCTCCACAGATATTTGGATACCCTGAACGCTGTTGTATTTAACTTCTGTTTTGCTCTTTTTCCACATTTACAGAAATGTTTCCTGTTCTGGAGAACTGTACTTTAAGGACTGTAGCTGTATGGTTTAATGTTCACCTTAACTTACATGTAAGAAGCTTTATAGTCACTTGTTGTGATTCAGCACCTTCTAAGCACAAGAGTATTAGTTTCCTCTTGAGAGAAACTTTTGCAGTGGATCCACTCCAGACTCTTCTTTCCAGCACAAAATTGCTTACTTGTGTAGACTACACATATTTTAAAGGGAAGAAAAACAAGGGATTTGACGGGTTGTGATTATACTATCATGAGCTTACAATAACTACTTTTTAAAATCTCACCCTGTTTTCAACCACAACAAAGCCGTGTACCAACAGCTTTCAAAGGGGGCCGTATCAAGTGGAAAACAAAAATTGTGTAAAACTGTCATGCAGTTGCATTTAATAAAACTGCCACCGGGCCTGTTTACGTCAGATGAGGTTTGGGATCTGCTTTAAATGCTCTTCACCCTGCAAGTAGCAAAATAATGAGACGTATTCAGTGAGGTGTGGTCAGGTTTTGTACTTTGAAGGTTCAGTGTGTAGGATTAATGGTACAAATTGTCAATAATAGAACATTATAATTAGAATAATGTTTTCATGAGTCTATAATCACCTGTTGTGTTTTCATTACTTTGGAATGAGCCCGTCATAGGGAGCAGATCCTCTTCTATGGAGTCCACCATGTTGCTCCGCCATGTTTCCAACCCAGAGTCATGCGAAGGCATTTGATACTCCCGCCAGTCCAATAAATGGTATCGTGTCAGTCTCATGTTTTGCCTCACCAATGTCTGAAAAGTGTAATTGTAAGTAATTTTTCACAAGTAATGTCATGTAAGTTACTTTACATGCATTAGTTACGTTATGTCATTCATAAGAAATCCATGTTGACTTTTGGTTTCAATCCACCTCATCACATACAGTTCTGTGTTTAGCCTAACCACCGACCTTCTTGCTTTGTGGAATTTATCACTATTTATGATTAAGTTCACTAAAAGTGAGATCAAATGTAACACTGACATGATTTCTAACAGGTGTATCACATCTTTTAGCATGATACCGATAAGGATGTTTGTACAGTAGCCGAGAACAGACAAAGTCGCTTTGGATAAAAGCGTCAGCTAAATGAAATGTAATGTAAAAACCAAACATTGGTTTAGTTTATCTGATGGCATTTTATGTTTTTCGTATTTTTTGCATTTTTCACTACCACTGTAGATTCTGAATGCTTGAAAGGTGAGGCGAGGGGTATTCAGTTTATTTGATTCTCATTGCTCTTTGCCACCACACCCTAAACACAGCTCTTTAAGGTGTCTTATTTCAAATTCAAAATTTTTTTGTATTGAAATATTATTTTCATTTTTTTTTCCTCATCTGTGATTTTTGTTTTGCACCTCCAGACAAATTGTAACTGCAGCATGTTCATGGTGGGTCATAGCCCAATTACTGAGTGTGAATGTCTTCTTTGTCTGCTGGAGAATCCAGGCAGAAAAGTCAGTTGGTGTCAGGAAGATTTGCTTGCCTTAAGGGGCTCTCGTAATACATGAGCAGGACTCTCAGTGCCTGATCAGCAGAACGGTGACACTGATGCTCAGGCTTGCCATCCCTGCTACCTGGGCTCCTCCTGCATTATTACATGTCCAGATAGCATCTTTAATTCTACTTCCTTTAAACAAGGTTGATGTGAGGGTCATTAAACCTCCATTCATGACGTTAATTACCTGATAAGGCTCGCTGAGGTAAAATGGACAGAGGCTTTCAGCAGAGAAAGAGTGAATAAACCAGCTGATTTTTCTAATAGTGAGCAGCTGCATGTATTTTCCTCCATCCCCTGTAAAATCACCCCATATCTGAGGTCCCCCTACCAATTAATATGTCTTCTTCTCTGGAACAGGAGCAATAGATTGTGTGTTTACATACAGCACTCTGTTAAAACCTCATGATCCCAGAAACTGAATGAATAAAGATTATATTTTGTTATGAGGAAATTTTCACATTTGCAAATGTTTGTAGTATTTTTCTTCAAAAGAAAAGACTGCAGTGAAACTAATTATTGGTATTGCTGCAAATTAAAGTTGAATAAATCCTTTCAACTCCACAATTAAAACACCTCTGATGAGGCTGAAAAGAACAATCGGTGAACATGGAAGCTTTTATCAACGAGATGTACCTACAACCAGTGACACTGAGGTAATTACCTGCATAACCCGGCAATACAAAGGTGAGGTAACAATGACAACCATTATATAACACGAGAATTACAGACTGTCAATAGATTTCCTATTTGTCCCTAAAACACAAGCTGATTATACATGAAATAGTATTAAAGTGGGGAGCAATACAAAGACAGTCTCTTTAAGATTATAACCTTGAGTGACAAAAACTTCAGAAATAAGTGTTTCCTGATGTCCCCTATCTGATCTGTACCATCCTCACTCTGACCAGAACACCCACAGTGTTGATTCACAGGGCTGCAATAAACGCTAACGAAACATACCGCTAATTCACTTTAAACTCCATCAACCCTTTTCCCCTGTTGCTAGTAACACTGCAGTACACCGCCTGCATTAGGCAGGCTTCCTTGCATGTCAATAGTCAGCCATCTGTTCTGGCTTCTGTAACGGACAAGAGCCCAGCAGAGAATATTACCCATAGGAGGTCTTATTTGGATGAACGAGGTATACAGACAAGATGGTGAGAAGCTCAGCGATGGTCAAATAATCTTTGCGCCCAGTCACCTGTGAGACAGTCCCTCAGCTTTACATAGAGAGAGTGATGTATTGCTGTCTTTTCAGCTCTGACTTGAGTGTAACCTGGGGTTGACCTGGTTATGACTCGGCCCTCTGGAGACGGCAGAATCATAAGCAATCTGTTGAGTTTCAGAGGAAACTGCAATATGCTGCAGGCATGTCTGCTGTAACTATAGAGCCAAAACAATTAGGGATTTGTTCTGTTCAGTTTATGGTAATTTTCTGAAACAATCAGACACAAATCCATCACACACACCACAAATTCCACCTACAGTGGCAACGCACAAAAACCAAGCTCTCTACTTTTTCTCCATCAATTGTATACACCCACGTGGATCCACCGCATAACCCAAAGCCTGATGCAGTGTGCAAGTGGAGTAGAATAGAACTAGTCCAGGTTAAAAAAAAAAAAAAAGGGGCTACAGTGCAATCAGTGGAAACACAGGGGAAGATTCAATTAAATGTCTCTCTGCAGCAGAAATGCCATACACACTATAGAACTGTCTCTGTTCAGGTTCCATTATGTTGTCACTGCCTATGAGTCACAGTGATAACAGCCTCACAACAGCTTCGATTTTCAGATGTTGACAATGCATTATTTTTCTAACCCCTGGCTCTGTTTTAATTATGCAAGCACTTGCTTTGAATAATATGCCCACTGTTTAATAACCTTATTTTAACATCAATTTTTTTTTTTTTTTTTTTTTTTTTTAATAAATTAAACACATTTTCAGGAATTTCAAGTGTGTTTTGCAGTCACCATAAAGACTTCCTTATTATAATTTGCATATGAAATTTTCCATTTTAATTTGATTTCCACGGACAGCCCAAGCCCTCTGCCTTCGCCGACACACTGCTGTCGGCATTCTGATAGAAGGTGTTTGTGTCTGAAGATACGCTGTTAAGTGAAGAAAGAATATTTCAAACACAGAGAGAAAAGTCCCTGAGGACCATCAGTCAGAAGACTGCAGCACTTAGGAACTAAAATAGAGCCAGGCAGAGAGCATAATTAGGCATTTTAAGTGCTTTACATAATACAGTCAGTCATAATGAAGGCCCAGTGGGAACCAGAGGCTGGGCGACTATTGTCACTCTGCTGCAGCAGGAGCCTTCATAAGAAAGCAGGAGAATGAGATGGAGGGATATGGGGATATGGAGAGGTAGAAAGTAATAATGCATAAAAAAAACTCAAAACATAAAAATACAACTGTGAAAAGGAGTTAACATAATTAACATACATTTCCATAACCTGGTCAAAAAAATGAGCCAAAATGTATGATTTATATTTTTTTCACTGTCCGCCCAGAGAGCGTATGAGGCACATCCAGGAAAACATGATAAATAGAAAATGTGATTTTGTGAAATACATAACAGGGATGCTGCAATACTGTGCCTTAACAACAACTCCCCTTGTCTCCCTATCTCTCTTCCTCTCCAACCTCTCTGTTATTCTTTGATTAGTGAACCACTTGATGTTGACAGCAGATTGATACAGGCTCTTAATGAATGATGTTTTATTAATGATCCCATAATCAGATTACCTGCAGGCAGACAGAGTCCATCTATCTCTTTCTTTGGAGGTCTAACATTAAAGAAGAATAACACATCTGGAGAAACAGGCACCTCTCCTGTACTAATCAGGTACAGGAGCTATGCTCACAAGTATGAGACATGCAGATAATACATATCTATAATAATCGCAAGCAGCATTGCCAGATGGGAAATGTTATAGTATTGTACTATAGGCTTAAAATGATTGCATTTCGTCATGACCAAGAAAACTAAATGATGTAAATTAGTAATACAAATTTAAAAAATTACATTTTTAGATGAATGTGTTTTTCACACCACCTACGAATCTATTCATATTGTTTAAAAACAGAAGTTAAACTAGAATTTCCACCTGGCGATTGCATGTCTCCACCAACTGGTCAAGTTGCAGTTTACATCTATGTCATATGTCAAGACTTTGAAGAATTCTTCAGTGTATTCACATACTTGGTCAATAAAGCTGACTAACAGTGGACAATGCTTCATATATAGATGTTGCTGCAAAGAAACTACAAACTCTAAAACGTGGATGTTTCATGTGCACATCTTCAACCCAACAGCACCGAAGATCTGTACAATGAGCACAATTTTAATGTGGATGCCAAAGATTAGTGTCACCATTTCAGTATCCAACCAAATGTGAAATATGGTCATAATTTCTCCTTCTGTTCCTAAGTTAAATAATGGCGAGAAACGTTTTTTGCAGAACATTTTGATGTCACAGTAAAGCTGACTTTCAACCTTTTTGATGTAAATGGTCATCACGTCATTTTATCCTAATAGACATTTGTGTGACATTTTGTAATAATGTATACGTGAACTTTTAAAGTTATTCCAACAAATGTGTTTTGTGAGTTCACAGTAACCTTTGAACTTGGACCACCAAAATATAATCAGTTCACCCTTGAGTCCAAGTGACTGTTTGTACCAAATTTAAAGAAATTCCCTGTTCACAGGAATGTGACAAACAAATAAACAGACGGACAGATGGACAACACAAAAACATAATGCCTTCCGCTATATGCACATGTTTTTTCCACCTAATTGCAGAGAATATTGAGTCTCTCAAAATATCCCATTACACCCACTCTTATACTGATGGCCCACTGGAAGATTTAAACATACAGTGCTTTTCAAAATGTACACATTCACCAGGCGAAATAAGAAAATTGCTTCAACTTAGGTTATGCAAAACATGCCATGTTTATTTTGATGAAACATTTTCTTTCAAACAATAATGTAAGATCCATCCAATCTAAACAGATGTGGATGATGCTCTTGCTGAGGTAATCCTGACAATGGCCACAACCAGGGAAAATTTTAATCTCTTTCATTTAGTTAAATAACGTGTCATTTTATCAGCCTGTCATATTGGCAGAAATGTTCAAACTAATGTAATGTAATGTACAGTGATTGTGTGGCTCAAATGATGAAAGTGTTGGTCAGTTAGTGTATCTATTCAATTTCTCAGTAAAATTGAAAAACAATATGTAATTTGAAACATATGTTCATTGTCCCCAGAGGGTACAGTGTAAGGATTTGGATATCTGGTACTTGTCCCTGGTATACTTTAGCATTTAGCAAGCCTTACATGATCAATATATAAAACACAGTGTAGATTCTTTGTATGTTAACATGGCAACATATTCAAATTCAGAATGTTCGCATCCATAGCTCTCATTTTTGGAGTAAGATGGCCTTTCCTCTGGTACCTTAAGCCAAATGTTACCTGTTTTTGCTTTACAAGACTGACATAATTGTCTCATCTTTTCATCCAGCTACTGTTGCAATTTTGTCTTTTAGTCTTGGTGAGACTGCAAACAAAGGGGTACTGCAAGATGAGATTTTATCCAGACAATTTTGAAGGAAATTGGGCCTATTTGATTTTTCTATTAAATGGTAAAAATGTTTTTCAATTTGTCTGATGCTTTCTGACCACTAAAATCGCATCCTTTGGATACAATGACAGACATCCTGCTGAACCATTTTGTCAGAAGCAGATTTTCTTCCCCGGCCTTTTGTTCATGTGGACACGTCTGCACTTATGTAACAGAAAACACAAGTGGAACACTTAATTAATTTAGAATAATGCACAAAGAAATTTAAAGAAATGCCTGCAGCCTAGTTGAGGCAGCCCAGTTCAGGCAGCCCAGCCCGAGTCCGCTGCTACACTTGCATAGCATACTCCTATCACTGCAGCACATATCCAACACACCTGTTTAATCACGGTAGTGTTATCTAGCGTTCTGCAAATTGTTTGTTCATTCTGTGTCTGCACACTGCGCTCACCTGAAAGCTTTGCTGCAGCGTGTTGCTATTGCAACCAGTATTTTAAAAGTCCCAACACCGCCACGGCATCCACCTTTAGGCTCTAGCGAGTAGGCTATTGGCCAGCTTAGGGTCTCATAAAACTACATCTGAAGACGTGCTTTCGATTATGTAAAAAAATGTGTGTATAGCCGTGGAAAGTAGCAAATCACCAACAGGGGCCGAGCCTTTTCATTTTTACCAAACTGGTTCTATTTCTCTGTGAAAATCTGTCTTTCTTCCACCCATACATGTATGAAAACAATAGGCTTACTACACCTGCTAATCATCTACAATGCCTTGTCAACAATTTTAAAGAACAAGCTTCTTAGGCATTATTTTGAATATGCACAGTTGGTTTTTTTTGTACCAGCAGGTGCCCATTATTCAGTTCTATGCATGATTTAGGAGAAACGGAGAAAGTCACACATACTAATTGGGAAAATGGTGGACCTGAGAGCTCACGCTGGGGACACTTTCTTGTTATAACTCATCAAACAACTCAAACATTCTGAGTTGTTGCTGCTCACACTCAAAGTAAAAGGCACAAACTGTTTCATCCCTACAGTGGCTAAGGGACAGAGCCACAAACATGATAGGAGGAAGGAGTTTGATTACAGGTATAAAAGTTTAAGGTCAAGGTGGGAATTGAAGTGGGATTATCAGACTGTGACCATTTGGAGGAATCTGGAAAAAATAACTGCCCACTTACTTCACGTTGTTAAAGTACTCACCCACAAGAGAAGTGGTAAGTGGAAGTGAGCCCACAGGACTATGAAAAATGAGAGACCCCGTTTAGTAAGTTTTCTCCTGCAACTGTTTTCAGTTAGCAGCTACGCCAGGAGGAAAGTGTACATCGGATGTGAACTTTTTAAGTGTGATTTATGGAGCGGCTATGATTGAGGTGTCAGGATTTATGGCCAGACCTGCTGACAGCAATTACTCCCCAAACACTAATGCAACTGAAAACTCCCCTTTGATAGATCTAGTTATTAATGCAAGTACACAGGTACGCAACCACTGAGGGCTCCTTGGAAAGGTTAGATTTATCATGATGACATTTTCTTTGTATTATGCACCCACATTCTCCCAGTGTGGCCAAGGGACATGCAAAGGAGCTGCAATGTGATACTCTCCAACAGTCCACCAACCCCACAAATATAAAAGTGCAAGGAAATGCATTGCATTCCTAACTGAAATATATATATATGGCAAGGTCATCTCCATAAATAATTTCACCATCATTTTTACAGGAATAAGCAAACTTAATAATGAGGTTGATGTCATGTTAACATAATACACATTTGCAAAGTAGTTTTCATCTGCCTCTAAAACGAAAAAATAAATAAACACTGGAGGTGCACTGGAAAAAAGTTGTTTGTAGAATGACAAAAAAAAAAAAAAAAAAAAAAAATGTTCTCTGTTATTCTGAAGTGCTGCCAGGAAAGTCGGGATGAAATAATCATTTTTGTAATATATTTAAATGCTGTTTGAAATTAAATCATACCAGCTTCTACCTAAGGACATCAGAGTACTGTCATGTACCTGCTTGTCACATTATTTATACAAAGTGTGTGTGTGTGTGTGTGTGTGTGTGTGTGTGTGTGTGTGTGTGTGTGTGTGTGTGTGTGTGTGTGTGTCTGTCTGTTTGTCATCATGTTTTTTGCAAAAAGATGGAAGCTGTGCAACAATTATAGGAAATATAAATGGAAGTTCAAAGAAACTATTCATGTTTGCAGGACAAGAAAAGACTGACAAAAAATTTAAAAAAAAGACAAAAGATAAATCATTGAAAGTCTGAGCAGACAGCTTCAGATGACGTGATAGTGCCGATAAAGAAAAATGTATTCACAGTCCCACGTATATTTCCTGCAAAAGTTTCTAAGGAAACCAGGTGCAAAGACTGCCACCCCACTGTTTAGTGACTTTAATGGATACATGTTTGAACCCATGTAGTGAGAGCCATGGCTGGCGGAGAGCGCTCGCTTGTTTCCTGTTTTTTCTTGCTGCCATCCAGCACCTTGGGGCTGATGTTTTAATGGAGTGTGGGAGGAAGACTCCTGGGTGTTTCTGCATGATAATCCAGACTCTCCGGAGTGCCGAGCGGCCTTGTGCATTGACTGCTAATGCAAGCTGAAGAAGAAGCACCTGAATTCTGAACTTTGCCTACGATTCATTTGTTCAGAACACCAAATGGACTTGAAGCTCCTGTGCATGTTTTGGAAGCTCCTGTGCTTTTTCAGAGTCACTGTTCTCTTTTGGCACATAACCCATCTTTAATGTGAACTCTTCTGGTAATTCAGATGCATACCTTTCCACTAATGTTATACCTAATTCTCTCCCAATTACCAGCTGCTAATTCTTCTAAATATTATGTATTGACACCATGATAAATTCCAGAAGAATTAGTGTTCAGGCCAAGTCATAGGGAAATTAGAAAAAGCAGTAAGAATAACAGATGGGAGGAAAGTCAAAACTCAATGAAGAAAGTCACTTTTTTTTTTTAATGTCAGCAGATTCTATACTGAGGTAACATCAGAGCCCCACGCATGTGATATAAAAATTCTCTCGAGGCTGATCATCCTTATTCCCTAGTGGATTAGATGATATATACAGCAACGTTCACATAAACACATAAAACAAAAGTTGAAAAAAATGCAAGTAACACATTTTGAATCCTGTCATATGAGGGAAGGACAAAAACAAAAAAAAATAGGAGTATGTTACAGTTAAAGTCTCCATCCCCCAAAGTTGTCATTCTTATGTGTAAGCACTTATGCAGTTAAGGCTGAAGAAAAACACTTGTGAAAGGATCAGGCAGGCAGTGGGAAAGGAGGCAGGGGGGAGGGAAGTGTGTTGCAGGTGAGGGCCAAAGCATGCAATAAAGATTAGGGAGGCAAGATGAATTATAAAGCTCCAAGGCTGTGGCACAAAGGGGCCTGACAGATCTACCGTTTCCTGGCTCGGATACTCCACTGCAGGGACGGCTGCATTAAAACATCCGGGATGAAGAGGGAGGTTTTTTTTTCCATAACCCCACTCGCTGTGAGAACACTGTATTGACTGTTTGGCAGGAAACAGGTTGCGCTCAAGAGACGCTTGACCCTAAGAGCGCATTTCCATTATTTAGAGTTGTTTGTGCGGCAGTGTCATCTCTTCAGACATAGAAGAGGAGAAAGAGTGAGTAGCAGTGTTAGTCTCCTGTTTGCACTGTGCTGGTAAACACTACAAATCAATGTGCTCTGCACTGTCATCAGTTGAATTTATTGCAGGTTTATTAAATACTACACTCTCCAGCACAGTGGAGGGTTTAACATCTCTGCTTGCTCTTGGTAAAATATTTTTTCTTTGATTGTATATTTTCTGTGTACATAATCATATCACTGCCTTCTCTGATTGAATGGGTATTCATTACACGCAATATGATTTATTTTCCTGAACTCCTCTACTTTGGTCACCATGAAGCAATCAGAGAGGTCATCTAAAACCTTGTTTTAAATTGTCCCAGAGAATGAGGTTTTGTTCCATTCAGGTAGAAACAACTTCTTCTATCTTGTTCCATCATTTTGCCCTTTCATCATAACTGTTTGTATTCAACAAAGAGAGGATTTACAATCACGGTACAGTCTGTCATCAGAAAAATCAGTTATTCCTGATGATTTACAATGATTGTAAGGGTCACAGATTTTAATGAATGATAATGAACTGCAAAAAACTATCCACCAAATTCAATAGCCATTGGCCTGGGAAATAAATAGTCAGTTCTGATTGACTTGTGCTGCATTTACATGAGAAAGGCAACATTATTCTGTATTCAGAGTGTCGATGATTTTAGACTATACAGTGGAGGAGACCCATTCGGATTGGCCACTTGATCATCATATAGTTTACATAGTGGCCAATCTGAGCAGAAGCATTCAAATCTATGGGACAAAGGCAAGTCCCAAAGATCCAAACAGTGTGACAGCAGTGAGTTGGCAGTTGAAGAGCAAGTCTGCAACCTTCTCTGGCAGAAAATCCACAGCTGGGTGATGGAAAAATGCATCACTAACTGTGCACAATGAGATTTTTCCCACGAATGTTGCCACAGACAGCCAGCTCGTTCAGTACGCAATACTGCACATTCAATGGCTTTCATCAGTAAGCTATTGGTGCAATCACACCTCAATCTGTGATTTGATCATGACTTACCACTTATTAAAATTAAAATTGCCACAACTCACCCAGGGAGGGACCCAAACACAGAACAGTGTGCAGACATGAATCAATGATGATCATTAATTAGAAAGAGAGGCAGACACAAGGCAAGGCAAAGAAAAGCAAAAAAATAAAAAATAAATAAATAATAATAATAATAAAACAACCAAAAAAAACAGCCACAATTCTGCTGCAGAAAACTGAAGCAACCAATCTTCTCTCTAACAACATACAGTGAGTGGGAGTTTATATAATGTGGGGATTGATTGCAGAGTGGCTGCAGGTGGGGATGATTGGTTAACTGGGAGCAGGTGAGGTGGGCGTGTCCAGCAAACGAGTGGGCAAAGAGAGACAGACACTGGTGACCTCTGGTGGGTAGAAGATTGACACAGGAAATGAACTAAACCTATGAGAAGCAGACAGGCCGAAACCATGACAGTAAATCTTCGAGATTAATACTTCAAGGCTTACTTATTGTGTGCTAGTAATAGATAGATAATACTTTATTAATCCCACAGTGGGGAAAATTTAGTAATGCCATTAGTTTTGATAAGCAAAATGTATCAAATCCATCCTGAGGGAAATATAACTGTGTCTATCAAATTTCATGGCAATCGATCAATTTTAGTCAAAACCAAGGAACTTAACCTCTTAGTGGAAATTTGGTAGAGCTAAAGTCAGAGCATCACCACGATCTGTACAATTTATTTGGCGAACATGAATGTGTGTTTTGCAACCAGAATTTGTATATTGTCAAACATCTACAAGATCTTAAGGTGATTAAGAAAGCAGCAAAAAGCCATGAAACACATCAAAGTGACTCACCATGGGCCATTTATTCAAAAGCTCAGCAATTAATAGCATTATATTCTAAGTCAATTAACTTAAGGAACCTGAGAATAAAGAATGAGGAATGGCAGTTATTGCAACCCAGCTGGTTTATACACTCTTCATAAGATTAAGAGGTAGATGTAGAGGGTAAGTCAAACATGAAAAAGCAAGGAATAATTGCCCTTATCTTGTGTTAATAAAAGTAGTAAGACTTTATTATTTCGACTTAGAGGTCAAGTGGCAATGATGCATACTTCCTCATTCAGGTTTTCCTCTTCTCGTTCTTCAGCAAGCAGTCTCTTACCAATATTGCATCTGAAGACTGATTTCTCCACCCACCATTCCCCTTTTTTTGGTGGATGTGCAAGTGGAGAACTCAGCCCCTGGGTATTTTTGCCCCTTCAGTCCTTCTCTTTTCTTCTCTTGTTACCCCAACTGTGATTTTTTTTTTTTTTTACTTTCCACAAGTGTAGAAGAGAACTGACCACAGACAGTGAAAGAGAAGAAGGGAGAAACACCCAGCAACGGTTTATCTTACTCATTACTCATGAGCAATGAGACTTACTGTCCGATAGGAACTTTTGTAGGGGAAATCAATAGTCACTTTTTTCAGAATTTGACTTCTAAATATTGTCATTTGTGGTTTTTAATAGTTTTCTAAAACATAACAAAAGCAAAAATATAACCATGAATAAATGTTTCTTGCATGTAAGAATGGAAACAAACTACAAGGAGCTCGTGACATTTTCATTAGATTGTACTTTAATTTCTATATTGTTGATTTCAATTTGTGGAACTTTTTTACTGAGGTAAAATTTGTAATAGCACTATAAGAATACTCCATTACCGGTGTCCTGGAATCAAAATGTCACTAAGGTAAAAATTTGTAATAACACTATAATAATACTCCATTACCGGTGTCCTGGAATCAAAATGTCACTAAGGTAAAAGACACAGGTATTACTGTTGGCTAAAACAAGTATTTCAAAATTATAAAGTAAATATAAAAATAAATAATATTCTGTTTCAACAATGCCAGCAACTACAGCTTGTAATACCCGTCAGTCCACTCGAGGATACCATCGGTGTTTTCTCACCTAAGCAATGAAATGTAACATGCCTCAGGTTTTCAGAAAAGATCATGGTTTGGGTTGACATAAGTAATTTTTTTTTTAATCTCATTTAACATATGTATATACATTATGAAAATAAATCCATCTTGACTTTTTCTTTCGCAGAGACTCAAACACCGGTCGGGCGAGAGTCCACCGTTTGTTCAATCTAACTATCCCTGTACAAAGCCAGGCAAAACGTAACACTGAAACGGTACCCTCTAGTGGACTGACATGCTTTGGTGTGCTAGACCCCAAACACATTTGAGGGGTTTGATATGTCATCTGGCCTGGTAATGAATTGGAATTCCCAAGGAGGAGCTGGAAAATGTTGCTGGGGCGTCTGGGCTAACTTTTTCAACCTGCTTCAACTGTGGCCTCACTCTAGATAAGCAGTAGAAAATGGATGGATGGATGGATGGATGGATGGATGGATGGATGGGACGGATGGACTGACGGCTGGATGGATGGAAAAAAAAACGTACACAAAAACTGAGGGTTATGAACGAGCATGTGCCAATCAAATAATAAAAAGCAATCAGCTTTTACATTATTAGTTTTTATTCCCATGTTTTTCAGTTTATTCAGAAATGATTTAGTTCACCTTGTTTTGTGTGGTCAAAATAATCATGCCTCTCTAATTTCCATTTTAATAGGTTAATTAAAGCCAAACAAACAAAAGTGTCTCATTCCCACCGTGTGTAACAGCAAGGCTATATAAGAACATTTCTGTTCCTTTTAATTAAGCAAATGTCAGAAAAATCTATTGTTTTCATCCTCCAACCTACATGACAAGTGTGAGTTGAATTCACATAACTCCCTCACACATGCCCAGATATTAAAGTTTCAGAGCACTGTGAATTAATGTTTAATCCTGGAAGTGTTAGGCAGGGAGAGCAATATGTTCCTTGTCCCCCCCTAGGCTTGTTGGCAGCCATGAAGCTCATTGTAGCTTGAGTCAGAGCCTGTTTACCAGAGCGGGAAGAGAGGGAGGAAGTGGGAAAAATCACAACAACGCAAACGTCAAACGTCTTCTATGATTATTTGTGTTACCTTGAAGGCAGATTACATCCAGGGACAGCGACTTCTAATAAATGTGAGGAACGCCTTTGGCTTCGTGTTCTTGGGAAGTTACATAGGCTGCAGTTTTCTAGTACAAGAGGCATTCATCCCAAATGTAACTTCAGAAAAAGACTCAAACTTCCTTAGAGCTCAGTGCTTGTGCGTCACTCTTCCTCATTGTTAGGAGGACATGCTCTACTACACTCAGTGAGGCTGATTAAATCTGACATGTACAGACACACATAGACTGACAGAGACTGATGTCGACCAAAGTAAATTAGCAAAGACAGGTAAGTTGGACAGACAAAAGGCGCAGCTCTGAGAAGTCAAATGGAGTTGCTACTTTCAAAATGCATTTTAATTTCTTCATCTTTCCGTGATGTTTTGCTGCCACAGCACTTTGATGTTACGAATACTGGACATTAACAGTTGACAGAAACGGTAGCATTGAAAGCATGTGGTGAATATAAACTAGACAGTTCGCCCTTGTTTCTTAAAAATTGTGTTTATATTACATGAAGCAATGAATCTTGAAAGTCAAAACCCAACCACACGTAGGTCTCAGCATGTGAACCTCGGCCTCCAGTGTCAAAATCCTCTCAGTAGTTGCCGCAATACAATGTACAACTTCTATCAACAGCTACCTACGTTATCAAGGCACAAAGCAAATTCTGATCTTTGGAATAAAGTCTCTGTGAGTTCAAATCAACTCTATTTGAGTATACATGTGGGACCATCGAATACACTCGTAAACAGAGTGAAAGTAGCTCTTTTCTTGGAGTTGATCTTTTAACCATTTTCAGGAGTTAAACATGAGCTCTAGTGGGAGTTAAACGCTACTCCAATAAGGGGTCAACTTCAACTTTTACTTTGAGTTGTTTGAATGTGAACTCTTTCACAGTGGTAACATTAAACACTTATAAGTACGTATTACTTGTACTTATGGAGTAGGTAAAAACTAGAAAATAATATATTCTTCATAAATTTCTATTCAAAAAATATATCCAGTGTGTGCAACAATTAATGTCGCATGACACTTAACTTGTGTAACAAGATACAAGCTGATCACTGACCTTTCCTGACTGTAATAGGTATATTCCTATACCATTTTATGCATCATTAGGTTTTCATTGAAGTGTTCCAAAATGGCAAGTTTTAACAATTAAGTCAATATAATTTCTGCCCATCACTTAGATTAAATGCGGTTGTTTTATTGTCAAAAGTTACGAAGAAATGCAGCAACTACATTTCCTACATAAACCAGTTTGTAGAACGAATACAGTTTCAGAAACTGGCATGGAAGGGTTGACACCAACAGCGTACATTCACTCAGCATTTTGTAAATGCAAGCCAGACAGTTATCTAAAATTTACCTTTAACTATGTACTCTGTTTAAAAACCTGTACAAACATGAAAAATGAAGCAGTCAAACAGAATGACTACAAACACTGGCAAAGACCAGAGATTGTTGCATCAAACCGTTGATCCCTGAGGCTGTAGGGATTCGGAAGACGGTGACACCACAGGGAAATATTGATTTTCCTCCACTTTCCTTGTTGGTAGCTCAGGATTAAAGACCAAAAAATAAGCCAACGTGGGCTCTCTGACCACTCGAGAGACTGCAAAACCTATGAGTTTGTACGGGTGCCCATTTGAGTACATATATTGATTGATGTGTGATTCATGCATGCATGATGTGAAAGTATGTGTGTACAGATCCAACTGAATTGCTATTGCTTGGTCGTTATACTCTAGCTGAAGCATCTTTGTGACAGATGCTTTCAACCTCTCTCATACCTGTGTGTTTTTTTTTGGTGTGGCCACCCTACATTCCTCCTCACTTGCTAATACCTTTCTGTTGAACCGGAGCTGGCACCGTGTGCGCTCCCTGTGCCTCAAACCACCCCTCTGTTCAACTAGAGAGCTCTTTGTATAAAAGACACCCCTCTGTGTCCCTGGGATGGTTCTTATTTGCTGCCCATCTCTCCTATGTTTGCCGATCTTTTTTTTTTTTTCTCTCCCCTGAATCTCATTGTCTCTCTGCAGTCAGTATTCCAAACAAAACATGAAAAACATTGGAAATGAAACGACATGATTGCTTTTCATTGAAATGCAATCAAGCTTTTGATGAGTTCTTGTTCTCTATTTCATTGCCATTTCCTCCTCTTTTGCCAATATCTGGTGTAACAGATACCAGGTTGAAAAATGATTTAAAACGATGAGGAGATATTCTTTAGCTCCCTGTCGGTTTGACCTCAGACTGCCATTTAGAACACATAATGCCTGATTCCTCCAGATAGACAGAGATTTAGATTCAGAATTTTCCTGCTCAAATCAGTGCTTTACAAATGATATTGAGAGCCTTAAGAGGATTAAATCAATGATGCTCCATTTTCCATCTGCATGCTAAACCATTTAACATTAGGGTTACTCTACTAAATATAGTGCTTAAAGTCTTTTAGCCAGGCTTTTTGTCCTGCTTCCCCTTGATATAATTAAGGATAAATTCAGTGAGAGAAAAGTGTGTTCGTCTCCTTGCAGTGTGAAGAATAGGCGTAGAGATGTGATTTACAGACATGGTTGTCAGATTACTGGCTCCAGCTGTGGAGAAGGAAAGACCATGCGTTTGCTGTTTTCTCTGGAGGTTCATTGCAACGCAGCGCAGTGTGCTGCTGTGTTCTGTCACGCAGTGGAGCCCGGAGCGGCAGGTCATGGGCTATTTCCCTCTCTCCTCACAGGCAAAGGAAGCTAAACCTCAGTCCAGGGTGTATTTTGTCTTCTGCCAGCCTTCTTCTTGTTTTATCCCTCTGCCTTATTCTCAGTCTATCTCAGCTCAGTTAATCAAGGATGTTAAAGGGACATCAGTGAAAAGCCACTGTGCATGACTGAAATCCTCTCCCTCTGTCTTCTCAAGTTGGCCATCACACTTTTCCGCAGGTCAGATGTCGCATGATTTAATTAGATTCCTTGTCGCTGTCTCCTTTACAGCTTTTGTCAAAGGGTGTTGTTGTCATTTTAACTGAAGCTGTAAATTAAACACAGGAATCAGCAACAATTCAAATGCACGTGCAACTGCATTCACTCCACAAACACATGCACACGGGCAGTCCAATTAAACTTACACACCCACGCACATTCAAGTAATGACCAGCGTAATTGTAAACAGTACTGGAGATGCTACTGTTGCTTGTTATGAGAAAAACAATCTTAAGATCTTGACGAGCCCAGAAGCTGATAAGTAGCTGTTTGTGGCAGCAGTAACATGCTTGTTGTTAAAAAATATTAGTTTAACTTTCAAAGTATTATTAATCTGTGAGTGACTTGTGATGTCACTTATGTTGGACTGAAATTAATGTTGTGTCTGGCCCAGGTAGTTAGAGCTCAGCCGTCTAGAGGAGTCCTGACCCTGCTGCCAAAAATGTCCAACTGGACCTCCTCAACTCCCCACCTGAAATGTCTCAGTAACAATCGGCTGCAGAAGACCTTGGTATGACAGCAAATATGGCTGTACACTGCTGTAGGAGAAAAAAGAAGGAGCGTTTAAATAAAAGATGCCACCATTCAGGTGCTAACTTGAAAGCAACAAATAAGGGGAAGCTATGGAACCTCACTTGTATCCCTCAAATCTACTCTTTCAGGAGATGGCAGTGAAATTAATGGAGTGTTTTATCATTTTCCCACCCTGAGCTGCTCTACCTCTGGAGTTAATAAAACTGTCAATAATAAAATTCCCTCTCAGTGGATGAAATTCATCTCACTGTTTAACACATGGGTATTTTCCATGTGTTGTGTCTCCTGTTTTTTGTTTTTAACAGCATTGTAAAAATGCAGGCCAGATATGGAGATGTCTGCGAAGTAATCACTGTGTCAATGTAATAATGGTGCATGTGAGTTATGTGTCTGGAGAACAGAGGATGGCAGCCCCCACACAGTCCCACCCTCCCCTCCCCTCCCCCATTACCTCCACTCCCCACCATCTGTGTCACATCTCACTCTGGGCAATTCTGCTGCGCCTTTTCTGTCGCATTTGCAGTTCCTAGGTTTGTCTCCTAGTGTCTTCCTCTCTGTCTCCCATGCTCACACTTATGTTCATTTTGTGGGTCAGAGTCAGTTTAACAATTTATAGGGGGGGGATTGGGGTGATAGTAAACTGCCCCTGGACCCACAAACCATTCAAAATCTGTCTAGATTTTTCTCCAATAAGATACACATTTATCCAAGCTTGCACTCTGTGTGGGGAAGAGTTTTCAAGCATACCTTTTTTTCCCTCAAACTAACCCTGTGCTGTTGTTAAATGGGTTCTAGTGTTTGCTCAAAAGACATAATGGAAAGACCCACATTTGATGGATGCTATTGCTGAAAATGAATATGAATGTGTTAAATCAGCAGTAATTCTTTTTTCCAGTCATTATTAATTCTAGATTTGCTTTGGCAAATAGATTTGTTTTTCTGGATTGATGCCCAAGTACTGTGTCATGAGGCATTCATTATTCAAAAATGCGACTGAAACTAGGGCGCTCCTGTTTTAAACTGGGTGAGAGAAATAATGCTGAAAGGTTTTAGAAAGCCCTTTCATGTCCTGTTTATGTTAAAGGGGCTTTTTTTGACGACCACTAGAGTGCAAGAACGGATATTTTAGCAGCTAATTTAATCGTCATGGATGTCAGAGAACATTTAGAGTGTGTAACGTTCAAAGGCCCAGAAAAAGGGAAACTCTGCTGTGTTTATGTCATAGTCAAAGATACTTTGGGCGAGAAAATCTGTGATTTGCCTCACCCAACAACAGATGCTGTATATAAATTATGTAATATAGTCATTAGAAAATAATTTCCTGAATGGCAAAATGCAGAAAAAATACATTTTTGTGATGTGGTTAGGAAAGAGCTTGTCTTGTTTATTTATTTATTTATTTATTTGATAATCATGAAGGTGTTTTAACCAGAACAAACACCTACAAAGTTCCAGTAGAACCATTTTTTCTAATTAACTTTTTATATTTCATGCTCCTCGGTCCATGTCCCTCTGAGAACGCTAAGTCTTTGGTGTTTGTTGATCCTAACACGCTCTGCATTTCTGATCATGTTTCAAAGGTGGTGATTGAAGTCTTGATTCTCATCTTGACTGATGTCATATAATTGGGCTGGGTATCTGTTGTTAGTGCCTGATGAAAGATCTGCTCTTATCCACAGCTGCTACCTTTGATGGCACTTGTTTTAATCTTTGTGGTGCTCTCCCCAAAACTCATTTTAAAGTTGAGATTTACTGATGAAGCCACACAAGTTTTAAAAACAGATTGTTTTTTTTTTGTTTGTTTCGCAGTGTACACATGGTTGAGTAAACTTTTAAATTCCAAATCATTTTCTGATTGAGGTGTGCCAGCCTGAACACAATCCTCGTCATACCATTCTTGTGAGGAATCCTTTGCTATCGCTGAGAGGTGAATGATGATTTGTGTGGGCAGGTAACTCCAGAGAGGTCAAGTGAGTCTAATGTCTTCTGATAGCTGAAGATGCCGTTTCTTCATTAAGATAGCCAGCGTCAGCATTATTCTGACTACATGAGTGGGACAAATAATTAAAGAGGCCCAAGAAAAAACGTCACTGGGACAGTTAGGTTACATCCTGTGTTGACCTTCTCTCATCCAGGCAGCAAACAGAGTTTAATCAGAAGAGTAAAAAAACATTCTGCTTAATGAGGAAAAGAGCATGACTGTCCATCATGGCTGCCCATCAGGGGTGAATTATAATCAACCCTTTTCTTTCTTACAGCCGATCTGCAGCCTGTCTACTGATTTGTTTTCTCCAGCAGTTCAAATAGGCTCAAAAACAGTTGAGCAACTCAAAAGTATGCAGGTGGGATTAAAAAAAAAAAAAAAAAAAAAAAAACTTGTGCCGGAGCCATTAACATAGCAACTAGAAAATTTCCACAAAAATTAAAATATTTATTTGATTTTTGTAAAAGGAAAAAAAAAAAGTGAACTTCTCCCGCTAACTGCAATGGCAGGATGTTTGAGGCTCTTGTTACTGAGTGGCCATGGCAAGTGAAATGCAACGACAGGCATAACAACCTGTTTTTACGTTTGTTATCTCACAAGCCATCTTGCCCCAATAGGTCAAATCAGGTTGCACCAGAGTTATACCTGAGGTTACACCAGTAGGTTTTTTTTATATCACATTTAGGCAAGTTGATTTAAAAAAAAAAAAAAAAGGTCAGAAGAAGATCATATTCATAGTTAAAAACAAACGAACAAATAAACAACAGCATTGAATGTTGTTAGTAGACAGGAGGAAAATAGTCTGGTGTCAAAGTCAGGCATTTTTTTGTTACATCTATTCATTCGCCCTGACTTAAAAAGGTTAAATTGCATCCTGCTTTTCTTTGAGAATATACACAGTTTTTTTAGGGAAAATATCCCACGGTTTTGCTGTGTTTCCACTAAACAAGCAAAAAGTCTGGACTCGTGTGTGAGACCAAGCAAAATCACTGCTACTTCTAGCATAATAAAAGATTTCAGTGATCTAATCAAAAAGCTATTCACAGTAAGCCACCATTTATTCAGAATTATTTAGTGACTCAGTCCAATCCTCATGTCAAACATACTTCTGCCAAACCAAACTTTGTTAAATGACTGAGAGCACCATGATGGTTTTGACAACCTGTACTATGTTCTTTGACTTACTTTGTGAGACACTTTGTCAAAATACAGTTTATGTAAATGAATAAGGATATTGTAACAAAGAAAACTGTATGGAATGGTTTTGAATATGCTTTTTTTTCATCATGCATTTTGCAGGGTGACCGAGCATCCCTGCATCGAGAGGAGGTTTGTTTAGGCATTTGTTGCATCTGACGTCGCGAGCCACAGTTGTCATCTTCTGGTTAAATGACGCGTGAAAGTGAATATCCATCTCCTGTGATCAAAAGTGTTATGTGATGGCGGTACGATACATGCATTATAAACAACCTGGCTGCTTGTGGAACTGAAAATACCACACTGGGCTCTGTACCTCAAAGAGAGGAACACACACATTAAGGCTCTCTTTAATGTGTAAGACTTGGACACCATACTTTGAAAGCACTGCTAGTTCTTTTGTCCAGACCATCAACTCCTCCCAACACCCACCATCGCCTTTCCCTAAAAAGAAACCTAAACTGCGCTGCAACCCCGGGTCTTACTTTGAAGTCCCACACATAGAATTAAAGCAAACCAGGGAACGAAAAGTGAGAAGTCTGTGAAATCTTGTGCAGTAGTTTGAGCCAAGAATAAACATCCTACTGTGTAAGGATAGGGGAGCATTATGTGATGTAACGAGCTTATTTATGAAAAGTAGTAATGTGAGGGAGAGTCAGAAGAGTGTGGCAATCCCACCAGCTGCCAATATCTGTATTTCTTTTGTAGTTAGTCACATTGCACAACCAAACACAACCAGATAATGATGCCACTCATAATCTGTTGTTTTCATATATGACATGTTTTACTCCTCCATTCAAAACCTGCTACTGCTGCAGTATTCACCCTAATAAAACCAATAGTTGTTTGAATCTTTATTTTTCCTCTTCCGCTTCCGTATGTTGTTCAGTGTAACTTCTTGTGCGTACTTACAGCTAGAAAGAACACCTATCAAAATGTTCAGCTTTTTGAGGACAATGCTGCTTCTATACAACTTTTTCACAATATAGCTATACTTTTTGAAATATAAAGCATTTTATGAAACATTTTCCCATTGAAATGAATGGAGAGACAGTTTGAAGCTTCTACAAAAAAATGTCTACATTGAACTTCAACTAGTTTGGCATACTTTCAGCGAGCATACGTCATCTTTTATTGAAACAATTAAATATCGTTATGCTATTAAACTTCTTTTTCAGCTCTTTGTTATCCTTTACAGTTTTTTCATTAATACAGTTTAAGTATGATGACGTTTTTGGGTCACTTTTTAGTTTATAATTGGTGTGTATTGCGTCAGCTAGAGTGAGCCATGTGACCCACAGAGTGTGACAGGCAGAAAAATCCTCTCTGACCTTGCACTGTAAATTTCACTCCAAAGACACAATTTCTTCAGAAAAGAAAAAAGCCAGCCTGGTGTACACAGTCATTCCATCCTACTGGGCGTAGACCTCAGGTTAATTTCTACCAATTAGCAATTCCACCAAAGCGATTTTTCTGAGCAGTGTATTTATTGAATTGTTTTTAATGGTAGCGCTGCATTATTTTATTTTATTTTTTTTCAAACCGCAGCAGCATGATGATGGGCTGAGAGTTTATTCTACCCTGAACACTGAATGTTGTGCTTTTTTTTTTCCCGGTCCCCAAGAGTTGAAAAATGTTCGAAAATAGTTCGAAAAGAGGGCTTCCTAAGCACAGCAAACAGGACAAAAAAAAGGAGGACACTACTATAACTTCTCAAAGAAGGTGTTTTATTTCTTTGTAATTGTGTTGAAAGTTAATCCCTATTTGTATAACTACTTATTTTGACAGTAATTTATTTTGGGATATTGTTGGGTTTTTAGGTGTGAGGTGATTTAGTTATGGAGATAACTTTTTTGTGTCTTGGCTAACCTCTGTGTATATACATATGCACCGCTTGTATGTCATTTTGGTGGTCTGGTCTATTTAGTTATCTATAAGCCTCAGTTGTGTTATTGTTCAGTAAACCTCATTTGATTTTGTACGAAGTCTTTGGATTCCACTGCTACGTTTGGATTTGTTGAACTTTTGCCATAGCTTACAATTTTTTCCTATTTGACTAAAAATCAAAATTTTCCTTTTTACTCCTTATCCTCATGCCTTTTTGTTTGGTCCCTGAGAGTGGGGTTCCAGCATTAAAGTGCACAGCGAGAAATCACTCAGCCTACGTGAATAAGCCTCCAGGAGGCCAACTCGACTGACGGGGGAAAAATACCATCGCCATTAAAGCCCTCTCAACACCTGTGTGGATTTCCTAAATTGAAACTGTCCAACTCTGGGGAGTGAAAGAGCAGTGGGGGAGGGTAAAGCTGTACAGACAAATGCCAAGTAAAAGGTGGGATGAAGAAGAGAAAGATGGACAAAGCAGCTGACAAGAAGTGAGCGCAAAACAGCGAAATGTCTACTCCTGCTCCCTGTGATTACAGTGCTATTATTTAAATGTCAGTGTCCGTCTGTCTATGTGTCAGTCTTGTAAACTCATGTGAGCATTGGACAATGCATTAATGTCGTCTTTATTTCCATCAATTTAAATAGGAGTAAAAATGTCTGTTCGTGTGTGTGTGTGTGTGTGTGTGTGTGTGTGTGTGTGTGTGTGTGTGTGTGTGTGTGTGTGTGTGTGTGTGTGTGTGTGTGTGTGTGTGTTTTATGAGAGAAAGAGAGAGGCAAAGGGAGAGAGAGAGACAGCACTCTTGTCTCAGTTCCTCTGTTGATGCACACGAAACAAGGTTAATTACTTTTCTGACCTTCTCCGGAAGCTTAAAGAAATATTCCAGCAATAGCCCGAATAGATAGCACAACCAGAGATGCTGAGTCAATGGCCAAACAGTGAAAAATGAAACACTGCTGAATCTTTTAAGTGTAACCTTATTTACCTTCCCCATTACTTATCAAATGTTTCAATAAAACTGCCTGCCTCGCTGATTTAATGTCACACAGGAAAAAGGTTTGCTTTTTTTTTTCCCCCCCACCTGCAGCTGCTTGCTTTCTTTGATCAAATATGCATGCAAGACACTTTTTTTATACATTCCGTTTTTAAATATGTTTAAATGGACTCTTTTAAATATCAAGCATCAGTCAGCAGGGTGCAAACACTTTAATGAAATAATTGATGTTCTATAACTCTTTTATAAATTATACTCTGTGTTTGTGCGACACCTTGAAAATACCATAATTTTTTAAACCCCAGTAGAGTTGAAGTGTTCCCCAGCGTATGATCTGCTGATCAAAAGGACATAGCATCAGAATCAAATTACTCATTATATCATGTTATATGTATAGACAAAGACAGTTTTACAGTTACTTTAGCCTTATGAATATGTATCTGGACCATAAATACTGTAACTATGTACTTCAGGGAGTTACAGCATTCACAAGCACCTGAGAGTCACTGGAGACTGAACCGTGCGCAGTGAAAGATGACTTCAATTGTTTTTCCATTTCACAACAAAGGTGTATGCAGAAATATCTGCTTTGGATATTTCTACCCAGCAGAGCGTTGCCCAGTGTGTATTACTATCCTTATTTAGTACTTATATAATCATACAAACAACAGCATTAACCTGTCAGCATGAGTTGCAACATTTAAGTGTGATTTTGTCATTCAAATTTATGTGACAATTATATTTTACAAGCACGGTTATCAGCCAAATAAAGAATATGTGTACTTTATAGATGAAAGAACACTCTGCTCTCAAGTGAGATTTTTGAGCAGCCTGATAAAATACACAAAGTTAATGTGAATAATTCATTTTTATATGTAATATAAATGTGAGCAGGGCAGAAATCTTGAGTGAAGCCCCAACCACAGCTAAAGATCTGACTCAGCAGTAGTTAAAGCCCTGAACATGAGCTACACTTACATTTAAACTTGTTTTGGTAAGGACAGTTCTTTGGTGAAAAACAATTATTTCCTCCAGGCTGTCAAACAGCAGAGAATCATTCTGAACCCAGTTAATTTCACTCAACCTTATAGAAATACAGTTTTATAGCCTTTTTTAGCCTACAGCCCTTTAGGCTATTAAATGTATGTAAGGCAGATAGTGGTCCTACTTGATGAGCAGCTGTGTTATCATTTCTGCATGTCTGAAACTTGTATGACAGCCCTTGAATAGGGCTATATTAGTTGCGTGAATGTGATCACACCATCCATACATCCATTAAATTCAGTAATACTGTCAGTGCATTTCAAAGTGGCTCCCATTGTCAGACTATTTGATATGCATTCATCTGTCTTCCTGGCTGATCTGTGCTGGCAGCGACTCTCAATCTCCCCAAGCTCAATTTGATCTCCAGGATAAACAAACTCAAAACAATTAAAAGAGATATGAGGGTTGACAAAATAATTAACATGGGGCCAGTGTGATCCTCAGGGAGATGGGGGGATAGGGGGGGAGGGGGGAGGGGGGTTGTGTGCACTCAACAAAAGACGAGTAAACAAATAATCATTTTGGGTGGTTAAGCAATGAACATATTAACTGTGTGCAGAGCAGAAAACCTCAGTGAAAATAATGTTCACAGAAATAGTTGCAATTTTCTTGCCTCCTCCCCAAACACACTCACCTTGAAAAAATAAACAGTGATTCCCAGTTCATTCACTTTTTAACTTATTTCTGATGATAAGAGATATTCACTGTTCAGTAAAAAAAAATTTTTTTTAAAAAGCCGATATCAGTGGTCTGGTTTTTAGTTGGGAGCATGCAGAGATTGTCATTGCTGAGGGTGTCTCTTGATTTAGAACAGCCCACGGCTACTGATTCCTCAGGTGAACACAGTAGACATCGGCTTTGAAACGTCACTGATTATCCTCAAATTGCTCCAGGCTTTGAATAATAATGATAATTCTCACAAGTGGAGTTTTCTCTGAGCCAAAATCTTCTGCAATTAATTTTAAAAGTAATAAATGTTAAAAGCAGGTCAGCATAGCTCTTCAAATTATGATATTTTGTCACTGTATGTGAAAATGCTAATGTGTATATTAACATTTTATTTTAGCCTGAAAAACTGAAATAAAAGTAAAGATGGTTGTTCGACTACATGTGCACACAAACACACTCAGACACTCAGTTATTGCCAACTGAGACTAAAGCTGGATATTTATCTGTTACCCAGAGGTGAGAGTCAATGGGGGGCAGCTTTTAGCAGCTGCATATGTAAGTGCCATGCTGTCCCTCTGCTGCATCTACGTAAAAGCACTGAAGAGAAATTGAGGGTGCAACCACTCCGCCTATTATGGAGGAGACGTGCTGCTAGATATCATGATGGGGTCAAAAAAAATAACTTAGACTCTTAGACAAATTTCACATACACAAAAATGGACCACATATTGTGTAGGCTGGACAAATTCAGATACTGTATGGATGTGCAGGTGTATGCATGCGTACCAAACTACAGAAATGTTAAAGCTGTTCTCATTAATATTTCCATATTACCAATGGATCAAATCACACTTACTCAGTTCATTCTTGAGTCCAACTGAACGTTTTGTGCCAAATTTGAAGAAATTCTACTAAGATGTTCATGGGATCACAAGTTAACAATTGTGCTATGTTTGAAGAGATTTCCGCAAGTTCTTTCTGAGATGTTACATTCCCAGTAATGGGACAGATGTCAGGACACAGTCACCTTGACCTTTGACCTTTGAGAACCAAAATCCAATCAGTTCGTCCTTGAGTCCAAGATAACATTTGTGCCCAATTTGAACGTATTTCCTAAAACCTCAAGGTTTTCATGACATATCACATTGTAAAGAATGGAACGGATGTGAGGCTACAGTGACCTTGACTTTTGCCCACAAAAATCGAATCACTTTAGTGATTTAGTGACGACTGAGAGTAGTCAAAAAAATACCAGATGCATGAAATTTTCCAAAAAATGTACTGTTCAACAGAAGTAAACAACAACAGCATTTGCTTGACAACATCACAATCAACAGCTTGTAAAACAGACATTAGGTCAAATTAACTTTTCAGACAAGAACATTGGTTTTATTGAAGGACCATTTTGCTCTTTTTTTCCCCCTCCCTATAAGATAGAAAGTGAAGAAATCGTTTCTGAGAACATGCTGCTCATTATATAACTTCCTCAGTTTCTCATCAGACTCGACTGGTTCTGGATAGTGTGGCAGTGATTAGTCGATTAGTCTCCCCTCTTATCTCCAGGAGTGTCGGTATTGCACATGGAAGTAGTTTCCCTCAGCACCCAGCCAGCTCCTCATCTAGCTCTGTCCATGGTTCTGATTTTCTCTTCAAGAGCCTGCTGGCTGTCACACTGTAACTTCACAACACACACACACACACACACACACACACACACACACACACACACACACACACACACACACACACACACACACACACACACACACACACACACACACACACACACACACACACACACACACAACCATACACTCACTCCCCCCACACACATATAGACCAACAGGATAACAACATAGCCCTCAGGACATGGATTGAATACCCTTCCTTGTGTTGATAAAGAGAAAATGCCAAGATGATAATGATTACTAGAGATTATCCCCCGTATAATAAAAAACACTAATCCCTCAGGCAGAGAGAACGGAGCTTCACATAATGATCAATAGCACAGATTAGACTCCAAAGTGCCCACTAACTCCTGACGCTTTCATTTCAAAGTTTATAGCAAAGCCAGCAGAGGCATTGCATCCCCTGTTTGCGTCTACATCTTTAGCTGGGGGTCTTTAAGCAATAAGAGGGCATTCATTTTGCAGCGCTTTCTCTGTGCAGTGTGTAAGCACAACAGTGAACTGAGCACATCTCTTTCATAGCCCTTAAAAGAGCTAGATACAATGCAGTCATTAGCTACCTGCAGGAGGCTGAAACCAAGAGTTACAACAGCTGCAATACTCCCACACACACCCACAATTAAAACAGACTCACTAGCCCTCCACTCTGGTCGTTTAGAGTTCTTTGTTTCCATTTAATTACTGAAGGAGTATTTGATAAAAAAAACAAAATTAAAAGTTCACCATTCAGTTGAAACTATGTGACTTTGGTTTTTATGCAAAACAAGTGTTTGGGTATCAGTTAAACTGCCTTGTGCCTATTTGCATATTCACTTTCACATCCACTCATGAGAGCGTGTGTGCGTAATGTGGGGGTTGTGACACGTGTGCTTATGTGTACATATCACAGAGGTCTTCTTGTCATAGTCTGGAGTTTTTCACACTGTTGTTGTCTGCGAGCAGTTGACACCCCTTTTCCATCCTCCCCCACCCACCCCTCATCCCCTGAGGGTGCCAGCCCCAGCTGGAGAGCTGGAGATCAGGCTGAGCCACAAGATACGCCCCTGAGGAGCTGAGAGGTGGACCGGGGTTCAGCTGGGGCAAACACTGCTAAATGCCCTGGGATGGTTCAGATCCGACAGGTTGGGTCATAAGAGGAAAGGAGGTGGGGAATGTGTGTGCGTGTGTGTTTGTGTGTGTTTGGAGGATAGGAAGTAGGAAGCTTTGCAACATGTCAAACAAATGTAGGTCACTGAAAATATAAAAATAACCGTTGCTTTGTTAACATAACTTCCTCATGGTTACACTTTCAAAGGTTTGATTTAATATCATATTACAATCCTGAAAATTTGATAAAAAAAATTATATTATATTGTCATATTTCAAGAGTTTATGACCCTTACGGGGTAAGTATCTGAACATATCAGCATTAGGAACAGAAGCACTTTGCAAGCCATCGATCACTCCAGGCAAACTCGTATTTATGTATGAGAGCCATCCAAAAAGACAGCACAGTGTATAAGTAGAAAAGTGAAAACGAGGTGACAGAGAAAAAAAGAACAGATGAGATGCTTAAAAATCTGTGCAGCACAGCAGGGAATGAATTTGGTCAAAGGAAATTAAAATCTGATAAAAAAAAAATTCAAAGTGTGAATATTTTCTTATCATCCTATTACCTTAAGGTAAAATGAATCTGATGAAAAAAAAACTACCATCGGTACACATTTCATTTCCCCAAATTTACACTTTGATCTCTAAACACTCTGCTCTCACAAATGAGATGAAACTATTCAATTTCACACATTTTAACTGCTCAGTATTGACTTGCTCATGAAGAAACCTTATTTGTGGGAACAGACCAAGTACGAAAACCTGAGCATGCTGTGTAATTGAAAACATGACAGGATTAATTTAAATCACTGAATCAGGTGATATTTTGTGAGCAACAGTTTGTTACATGCAACAATCATCAGCGTATATTTCAAATAACCTGCAAAACTTTTTCTAGAAATCATGATGCATTGCAACTGCTGTATTCAGTCTTATGTGAAGCTTACAGCCGGTACAGTGCTTCCCCAACACTAATATTTTGGTGCAAACATTACCTAAACATTAAAGATACTCTGTGTTGAATTTTATAACTTACATAAGCATACGTGTCAATCTAATGGCACATTAAGGTGCTGTTTGTAGACAAATTAAACAATACCAACTGACAGTTTTTTTTATATACACATAGCTACCAGTGTTTCTGTTCTCAAACTACAAATTCCACTACACAAAGATAACAGGAGAAGATTTATCACTCGAAACTCTAAATATTTGAATCAATGGGTCTTTGATTTCAGAGGTACACAAAAGCAGGCTTCATTTCTTTGGCAGCCTGTGACAGTCAGATATGCCTGACTAAAATGACAACTCGCTGGAAGATGTTTATTAGCCGTATCTTGTCATATAGGCTGATGTTAGCTTCATGGGGTGGCTGAAAGTATTGTCTCCAGCTTACTTTCTAATGCTTTAAGGCTGACTTATTTGAAAATGGGGAAAATCTTTTTTACATGTGACAGGACACAGTGCAGACAGACTGAAACTAAAGTTGCATTAGCAGGGGAAAATATTTCCATCCTCACCAGCTGATGATCCATGTAGGAAACATTAAAGTAGAGGCAGCATTTTTCTTTTGTTGAAATGTTCCAATTGTACATATAGTGGCTTTAACATAATTTGTTATTGTACTTGGACCATACAGTCAATGACATAATGGTATTTAGTGGTGCAATAATGAGTTGCTAGTGATATTTAGTGAACTTGTATCATTTGTAATGTGGATTTGATTCCTACTGTGATGACATAAAATATCTGCAATTATATATTGGTGTCAGATGATGTGGACAGACACATATAGAGAGGCATGTTATGCTATTTCATATCGGTTCTGAGATCGTCTGCTGAGCCACTGTTCTAATCTCAGGTGGTCAATTGTATTGCTTTAAATGTGGATTGCAGTGATGGAGTCACAGATAGATAGCGGCCACCTGTCTGTGTGTGCCACAGACAGATGTGCAGGGCTCTGAAGGTTATTTTGGAGAGTAAAAGAAATGCAATTTTTTATTTTTTTTACTTCTTTTGAATCATATTACCTTGTGGACCTGCAGTCATTTGAAAACTTTGTAATGGTGTTGTCATGTTGTGACAACTGAAGCTGTCCTACTCCTATGAATCCAGCTTTTAAAAGTATTTATGAAGCTCTTTCGATTCCTTTAAACTTTTACCATTTAAGTGCGTGTTTCGTCCACACTCTGTCAATAAAGGTTTGCACTGCAGGAAATGTTATGACAAATAAAGCTGCCCACAAACATTTGCATAGAATAAAGCCATTTATCAGGAACTTCTAAGGAAGATCTGCACAGTGGTTTCTGTTGAAGTAAGGAGTCTGTGCCGTTCTTCCCTCTATAAATCATTTGCAGTACAACACTACACAGAAAGGTGGACAAAGACTGACTGATTAAAACATGCAGCAGGATTTCTACTCTCTTTGTGAAAGGCACTTTGTGTTGGTGGAGAGCAGGTGAGGCAAAGAAAAACACAAAGCGCTTGACATTCATTTTCCTTTTCTTTTTTGCTATAATTGTGAAGGCAATTATTTCAAAACAAGTTGAATCACTTCGCACATATTATCTTTTCAACAACAATACGCCACACAATTTTGGACTTCTCTGTTTTCTGTTTGATACTCTCTTCTCTCTCCATTGTCATTCAAAATCACTGCTATGCTGTTCAACATATCCACTCTGACCGAGCAAACTACTCTCCAATACAACAGGGAATAGATAAAAGTGATTTTCAGCGTACCTTAAAGCAGGCAGTTAGCATAAACATTTAAATTATATAAAATCAGTAAAACTGCTTTCACATCTTTTGGAGAGATGAGTGGGAGATATGTTAGTGGAAAATTGTTTCCATGCCTCCTCGTCGGAGACAGACATGACTTGGCCAGAGGCATACTTGTTTCAAATTTGGCACAAACATTTATTTGGATTTAAGGATGAATTTAAGACTTTGGTGGTCAAAAGTCAAAGGTCAAGATTACTGTGACCTCATGTCTATCATATTATTGTGAAAGTGAGAGCTCATGAACTTTTTGAGGGAATTTCTTCAAATTTAGCACAAACTCTCACTTGGACTTAAGCATGCAGTGATTCAATTTTGGTGGTCAAGGTGACTGTGACCTTATGCCGGTCCTGTTCTTGGGAATGAAATGCCATAACTCAGAAACACAAGTGGAGATTCTGACCAAATTTTACATTTGGCCAGATACTGAGTTGGTGGTAATCGTGGATGTCCACCTTAAAACAATGGTGATTTTATACATCTTTTCTGCCATCCGGTTGAAGATGTGTGTGAAGCATCCATGTTTTTGAATTTGTAGCTTCTTTGCGGCAACGTACATATTTGACGCATCGTCTACTGTCATTGCTACAACTTTGTATTTCTATCACAATCAGATTTATTGGTCGAACATGTGAACACCTAAAGATTCCTTCAAAGTTTTCACTACATAAATGATAAGACTGTACAGATATGGCTGTAAAGTGCAACTGGTAGTCAAAGGCATACAACTGGCCAGCTGTAATTTTAGTTAAGTATTGCAACAGAGTGAATGCAAAAACAACAATTCTTCCCATTCCTATAGTATATAAAACAATTAAAAAACATAGTACCAATGTGAAATAAAATGAGCAGTTGTGAAGGCAAACCTTATGTAACTGATACAAAGTGATGTATACAAAACACTGGACTGTAAAGATGACCAATTTAAGTCGGCGAAGAGAGTGAAATGAAACCGTGTTTCTTTGCATTTCAAGTTTACAAGTTTACCATGTACCTTCACAAACAACAAAATCAGGTAACAACAACAACCAGTTTGTCATGAAGACTGAAATCCATTTCAATATTGATGTCTGAAAATGAAAAATATGCACAACTGTACTGCAGAATTCCTAGGCAATCAGATCTGTGGCAATGTCTTTCTCTCTGCGCAATTCGGTAATGAGTCTGATTCAGTCATTGTACCACAGTAATGAGTGTTGGGACAAGCTCAGGCTGTATCTGTCATTTTCTGTCATAACCAGTTTCCAGGTATCAAGAAAAAAAGGTCTGTCTATGCTCTGCTTGCGGTGTGATCTTTCTCAAAATGGGACATCGTGTCAGAAGACTGATGCTTTTAAATTTCAATCAGGCCATCACCTCATC
Organism: Brachyistius frenatus; assembly: GCF_029030835.1. Classification (NCBI taxonomy): domain Eukaryota; kingdom Metazoa; phylum Chordata; class Actinopteri; family Embiotocidae; genus Brachyistius; species Brachyistius frenatus. The sequence goes on along the minus strand of NW_027210605.1, from coordinate 352,052 downwards.
GTCCCACAGTGACACAGAACAGAGCACTTAGCCCAGGGACAGGCAGTCATCAGCAGGCTGACCTTGTAGTAACTCCAACCAGCACCTCCAGAGAACAGTACTTGGAAGGGAACCCAACACCCCCAGACGCTCTCACAGGCCTCGGACTCACAAGGCTGTTCCCTTCGCAGGAATCTGTGATACTGCTAAAAGCCAGGCCCTGACTGGGAGCACAGAATAGAAGTCTGGAAAAATGAAAATTAAATATGTCTCAGTGGAGAGAAAATAAACAGTGTTTCTGAGCAGTGGCTAAGATCTGACAAAATAGTCACCATTTGTAACTGTCATTTATGTACGGCTCACTTTTTAGCTTATATTTGAATAGTTTGGCACATTTCACTAAAGATTCTTTGGTCTTTTCAAAACATTTGCTATTTATAGTCAGACCAGACTAAAAGCTATCCTATTCATAATTCAGTATTTCTAAACTGCACAATATGTACAAAGTCAAAGTGCTTTCTTTTTCCGGTTAAAGACCTAAGTTTACCATTAATCCACATGAAGAAACGTTGACAAGAATCTATTCTTCTAGTGGGTAAAACAAGAAAAAGTTTTCTTTTTTTTGTTCTTAATCAAACTTTATAAAATAACTCTTTATCTCTTGAAAATTTCTCAAGGTAATTTTTTTTAAATTTAACCTTCTTATCCATTTGTCCTGTTTTTTTTTTTATGTCAAACAACACAGATAAAGAGCGATTAATTCAAAGCATATGACAGAAAGAAAGAAAAATGTTTGGCAATTGAACTACTCCGCTCCTCCGCTCCCTTCACTGGTTACCAGCAGCTGCCCGCATCCGTTTTAAGACATTGGTACTTGCGTACCGTGCTGCGAACAGATCGGGTCCAGTGTACATCCAGGACATGGTCCAACCCTACACCCCGGCCCGCTCCCTCCGCTCTGCTTCTACCAATCGGCTTGTTGCTCCCTCGCTGCGAGCTAAACACTCTACAAAATCACGACTGTTTGCTGTCCTGGCTCCTAAATGGTGGAACGAGCTCCCCACCGACATCAGGACAGCGGAAACTCTGTAATCTTCCACCGCAAACTAAAAACACACCTCTTCCGACTTTACCTTGAACAGTAGCACTTTAGTAGCGCTTAAAATGACACTTACTGATAGCACTTCGTAGTTTGGCTTTCTTGAAGAAATTGTATTTTCTTGATTCTTGTTGTTCTGGGTTTTGTACCATCATGGTTGAAATGCACTTATTGTAAGTCGCTTTGGATAAAAGCGTCAGCTAAATTAAATGTAATGTAATGTAACGACAATGATGTGAGGCCTCAAGTGCAGGCCCAAATGAAGATAGGATGCAGCCAGACATATTATTGGTCGGAGCCAGCTGCAGACTTCAACTCAGAACTGAGAATTACATGCACTTCTATACATACTCTAAAGGATGAATGAACATGCTACGATGGGAGGTATGCATAAACAGACACGTTATAAACTGAAAAAATAAACTGCATCTACTGTAAATCCAAATAACATGCTTATTTTGGTATCTTGAGCCAGTGATATGTTAATTTACTTCTCATCTACATCTCAGATTGAGAAAGAAAATATTCTTAAATGGCTGAAATGAATAAACATTAACATAAATGCAACAGAAAATAATGGTACGGTCTTGTCCTTGCCACTATGATTCCATGACAAGAAGAGGTTAAGGTGATAATGAAACAGGCTCAACGTCTAACCACTATGAATTTAAAAATGTTAGAAAATCTGCATGACAGTTTCATGAAACTGTGGTTGCTAAGGAGGCATTTATGTATATTAACCCTGTAAAGTAGCCTCTTTAAATTCATGAGAATCAGCTAGTTTACCCCCCCACACACACACACACACACACACACACACACACACACACACTCTTCTCACACCCACCCAATCCAAACTCTGCTCAACAAATAATTTCATCCCATCCTTCACTGGCACTACAGATTCACTTTTACTTCTGCACTTCAAATGGAAAAGTTTCCTACTTCTCTGCCAACTTTCTGTTTAGGTGCCTGTGTTATTGATAATGTGCCTTTGGAACGATGAGAAATGAGTCCAGTCATAAGTGGACATTTGACAAGCTACAAGTGCTCCTGTAATCATCAATTTCTTTTACAGACATTTTCACATAATTTATCTACTTTTTCCACATCTGTTATGCACCTTCAGTGTTCTCATTTGTGTGGCTCTAAAAAAATCCATCCTCCAGTTTGTGTTAACCAGTGTGTGTTTGCAAATGCAGTATTTCTGATGACAAATTGTCATGAAGGTCACTTTTGTTTGAGGACAAGAAATAATGAGATATGACAACAACCACAAAAAAAAGCAAACAGATATATTGTTCTGGCTTCTCTGGAGACTTTAAAAGTGAGCAGCCAGAGGCTGTTCTTCTCACTGCTAATTACAGCTGTGTGACATCCATGTGGGCAGCGAGGTCGCTAATGCTAAGAGACCTGGGGTGCTGTTTTTTTTCTCCCGGCAGAGTGATGTGTTAATGATACAAGCAAACAAACACTCAAGCAAAGGACAACTTTTCATGAGGACTCGAGGTTGCATGTATGAATAATGCATGACAGGCAACAATCAAGGCATTTAAAACATAACACGATAAGTGGATACTGTGTAGGAGAGACTGCACATTTAGCTGCACATGTTTTTTGGAAGGAAGAAGTAAAACCCTGCCGGGGAACGTAGGAGGCTTTGTGTATGTTTGTGTGTACGTACAGGTGTGTATGTGTGTTGTGAGACAGGTTTGGTTGACCTTCAGGGAACAGGTGTTGGTGTCAGCATTTACTCAGTCACGGCACATCGAGCAGCACTGTACAAACACACACAAGGGAGGCAGGGAGTGAGAAAGAGCAGGAATGTAAAAGAGAGAGACACGTAATGTTTCAGAGAGAGGAAGGGGAAGTGGAGGGGGGTGATAGTGTATCAAGAGGATTTATGAGGGGAGTTATAAAGTTGATACCGTTGAGTATACAAGATGTGATGTTCAGACACACATACTCACAGATAGTCTCAAAGCCTGTGAAAAAAGTTACACCCGAAGAAGAACAATTGAAACTAAACTAAATTTGGATACTGTATTTAAGTACATGAATATAGTATTTCCATTTTATGCTTCAATAAACCTTTATGCTACAGCATTTCAGAGCAAAACATTTTACTTTTTGTTGCTTTTGAAATGAAATGCTTACAGCAAAAACATACAGCATGATAAATACAAAGATCTTATGCACAGGATGTCTACAGCCCCTGCACATTACGGATCAACGTGACTCAACCATACTTTCATTTTCCTTGTTTTGAGGATAGTACCTGGTACTATTTTTTGGTGTAACCTCCATCAGAGGTAAGTAAGCTGAGCTTTTATATATTTTTGTAGACCACATCCCGTACTAATTTCTACAGTTAATAAAAAAAAACCTTTAACTTCAAAGTCATCGCACTCAACCACCAACACTAGTTGCTGATCGGTCAGAGTGGCTGAGCAAACGTTTATGCGAACAATGTTGCCAGAGTACAATTACAGCAAAAATGTGAAGCTGTGAGGGATAGTCTAGCAAAGCCAGGCTAGCACAAACCTACCATAGCGGCCACAAAGTTTTAGTAGTCTTCTCAATCAAAAAGTAACTTTCCTTTGTTTGGTTACAGCGAGGGTGTGTAACATCACAGAATATTTGCACAGCATTGCTATGACAACCAGCAACATTGAGAGGGTAACATGTGCAGTTGAAAATGAAATCCAAAACATGCGAACAAAAGTGAGTGGATTTGAGGTAAACCGTAACAGCCGGTGAAAAAGTGTCATCCGAGTTGCTGGCATTTCCATAAAAGAAACATTTTTAGTCGCCGTTTCCAAAAAAAAAGACACAGACACATACAGGTATCTGAGCATGTGGTGTTTCACTAACCAGTCACACTCTATACTCAGAAATAGAGAAAATCAGAGTATTTTACTATTCAAGACTAAATATACAACACCTTTTGTGGAATTGAAGTTTCAAAAAGCCTCAGAGAAACTGTAGTGCAGCAGAGCAGTGGCTTATTTGTTGTAATTATCTTCAATTGCAGCTGATGCTAATGCTAATTGCTAATGGAGCCACTATATGTTTTGATACAAAATTAAATGCACTAACTGTAAAACTGCAAGCTAAACTGTCATCTTAAAACTTTTAAGTCTGTGTTTCTAATACAAACAGTTTCCATTAATAACTTTTTATGTACACTGTGGGGATGCAACAACACAAGGGCATCTTCAACACAGCATACAGCGTTGCAAAAGTCCTTGAATGTAGATTCGCAGTGAATAGAATTTCCATACATGTCCTCATTATTTAAGGTGTTGGTTAGACGGAATGTTTTACAATCACTTCACAGGTGGTTTATAGGTAGAGAGAGCAGAGCATCTGTTTAACCTGCGACAAGAATCAGACACCATGTTGCGTCAGACTCAATTGCTTTCAATTTTCCCCTCAAACATTCATCCGTACTATTGTAACAAGCAGATCAATATGGGTAAATAAAGACAGAATACCCTGTTATATCATTCCAGTCAGCCCCTGATAATCACTCTCACAAGCAGAACCGGCTAAATTTCCAGACTGCACCTGTTCAATATGCATCTCTCCATTCTGTACAAGGAAAATGATTTAGTCTTTACTTAAATTAAGCGGTGTGTGTTTTCCACATGAATGGGTGTGAACATGGCTCCTGTCTGTGAATGCGAGCGGTGTTGTCTACATTTGTGAGCCTGTGCCTTGTTTTCCACGCAGCACAGCAGCCTCTGCATTGAGAGCATAATGAGATTTCTGGTTCCGCTAATCGCTTCATTTTTTTTTTTATTATCCCATTGTCAACAGAGGGAAACACACACTCACACAAATCTGTGTTTAAGAACAGATCAAAAGTGTCTGTAATCTCCAGCTCAGGATGCAGATCTTCGGTAAAAACCGGTGTGCTTTTTCATGCGAGATGCATTCATTTCCCAAGTTAATTATTGCAGCTACTGAGACAATGGGATGCCTTGAGCAAGTGAGCAACAGCAAAAGAAGAATTAGATGCTGCAGGTCATTTCAGTTGAGCAACTTTAGGGAAAACAAAATATGTGTAACTATATACTCAAATAAACTCAGTCTGAATTTAGGACAATTTGTTTTTTCCCGACAGTACAAACTATCTGAATATGTTCAGTAGAGTAAATGTTGGGACCAGAACACATTCGTCATTTTGCTTCTCTACAGCAGAACATTGAATTTGGAATTAAATGCCCAAGAGGTTAAAGTAAGGGTGCTCACATCCCAACAAGTCCTCTAACAATAAACAACAAAATACAAGGGTGGATCAAAAAGTTCAGAGACCACATGCATGATAAGCAGCACTGACATACACAGAGCAGGTGGAAGCCATAACCTTGGTGTGTAAGTGTTGAGCATCACGAGCAGCCAAGGTTCCCACGTGATTGTGTTGGTCCGGCGCATCTGCGACTGTCAGATAGATGGTCAGGGCACACGGCAAGTTCTTCATGCACCTACGACTTGAACAAAATACTTGCTCACAAATGTTATAGCACGTCACAGTGCGACTTAACGTTCACGTTTAACAGGAGCAGTCACTGAACTTTTTAATTGTACCGTGTATGTACTTTGTCCATGCCCTATACCAAGACACAAATAAGTAGTTCTTGATCATTTGTCTGTTTAACTGTAACGTTATTGTAATTTGTCGGAAACTGTCCATTTTATGACCCTATATCGATAAGTTATTTAGGTTTAGGCTTGGTTTGGGTAAAAACTTGATTTGGGTTAAAATAACCTTGGTTAAGGTTAGGAGAAGATCGTGACCATGCTTTTGGAAAATAATGTAGACTTTAAATGGAAATAAACAGGTGTCTTGCCTGTTTACTTTTGATGTTTTGTTGACCCATCCATCCAACACTAATAACAGTGGCTGCTCTACAATAAATCATTTCTGGGAGTTCTCCCTTCCCTCGTTTGGTTTGTTTGCTGCACTGTGTGTGTGTGTGGGGGGGGGGGGGGCATGTTTGTGTCGTCCTGACCGTGGCCATCCAGTTCCTGCTCTCATCAATCCACCTGAACACCTGCAACTCATCACTTCATCAACTCTGCAAGCTCCACATTATTCAGTCTACACATGTAATACAGATTCTACAGTCAAGTTCCTGTTTTTTTGTCAGTGTACATCATGCTTACCTGAATTCCTGCCAGTCCTGTGTTTGCTTGTGCCTCAGGTTCATCGTGCCATGTTCAGCTCAGTCTTAATCTGTTGTTCCAGCTTGGATCATTGTTTCCTCCACCTCTGCTTCCATTGCCTTCCCTGCTCCTTTACACCAGCTATACCATCTCCTGCCTCGCTCCGCAAGCCTTCAAATAAATTGCCTTAAAGCAGACTGTGTTCTGCTTTTGGGTCCAGGATTTGAAACACCACCAACAAACAACAAAGTGATTAACTTGTGTGAACTGACCTGGTTTAAATTGACAAAAGAAGGTTTTAACATTGGTCAAATAACGGTTGTCTGACTCTAGGCACTGGTTTGAAAGAGGCATCAGTTACAGTATTTCGTCCAAATACTATCTGAAACTACCAGGAACTATGTATAAAAAGGGGTACAATTCTCACAATGATCAACTATGTGGTTTCAAACACCTTCTAATGAAAGCTGAGAATCAGCCCTTCAAACATGATCTCATTGTTTAATACACATCAAAAATATGTCACTGTCTTACAGGCAGCAGTGTGGATATTTGTGTTAGGAAGTTTTGAAGATCTCAAACTGAGCCTTGTTTGATTTTCCTGTCAGGTAAAATGTTCGCAGCAGAACTATAACCTCATGAATCAACATTAGCTCAGTGAGGCGTTTAAAGCAAAAGTGTTAAGAATGAAATATGTAGATCAGTTATGATTGCATATACAGTGGGTACGGAAAGTATTTAGACCCGTTTAAATTTTTCACACCTGGATTTGGGGATCCTCTGCCATTCTTCCTTGCAGATCCTCTCCAGTTCCGTCAGGTTGGATGGTGAACGTTGGTGGACAGCCATTTTCAGGTCTCTCCAGAGATGCTCAATTGGGTTTAGGTCAGGGCTCTGGCTGGGCCAGTCAAGAATGGTCACAGAGTTGTTCCGAAGCCACTCCTTTGTTATTTTAGCTGTGTGCTTAGGGTCATTGTCTTGTTGGAAGGTGAACCTTCGGCCCAGTCTGAGGTCCAGAGCACTCTGGAAGAGGTTTTCTTCCAGGATATCTCTGTACTTGGCCGCATTCATCTTTCCTTCAATTGCAACCAGTCGTCCTGTCCCTGCAGCTGAAAAACACCCCCATAGCATGATGCTGCCACCACCATGTTTCACTGTTGGGATTGTATTGGGCAGGTGATGAGCAGTGCCTGGTTTTCGCCACATATACCGCTTAGAATTAACGCCAAAAAGTTAAATCTTGGTCTCATCAGACCAGAGAATCTTATTTCTCATAGTCTGGGAGTCCTTCATGTGTGTTTTGGCAAACTCTATGCGGGCTTTCATATGTCTTGCACTGAGGAGAGGCTTCCGTCGGGCCACTCTGCCATAAAGCCCCGACTGGTGGAGGGCTGCAGTGATAGTTGACTTTGTGGAACTTTCTCCCATCTCCCTACTGCATCTCTGGAGCTCAGCCACAGTGATCTTTGGGTTCTTCTTTACCTCTCTCACCAAGGCTCTTCTCCCACGATTGCTCAGTTTGGCTGGACAGCCAGGTCTAGGAAGAGTTCTGGTCGTCCCAAACTTCTTCCATTTAAGGATTATGGAGGCCACTGTGCTCTTAGGAACCTTGAGTGCTGCAGAAATTATTTTATAACCTTGGCCAGATCTGTGCCTTGCCACAATTCTGTCTCTGAGCTCCTTGGACAGTTCCTTCGACCTCATGATTCTCATTTGCTCTGACATGCACTGTGAGCTGTAAGGTCTTATATCGACAGGTGTGTGCCTTTCCTAATCAAATCCAATCAGTTTAATTCAACACAGCTGGACTCCAATGAAGGAGTAGGACCATCTCCAGGAGGATCAGAAGAAATGGACAGCATGTGAGTTAAATATGAGTGTCACAGCAAAGAGTCTGAATACTTATGACCAGATGATATTTCAGTTTTTCTTTTTTAATAAATTTGCACAAATTTCTGCATTTCTGTTTTTTTCTGTCAAGATGGGGTGCTGAGTGTACATTAATGAGAAATAAAATGAACTTTTTTGATTTTAGCAAATGGCTGCAATGAAACAAAGAGTGAAAAATTTAAAGGGGTCTGAATACTTTCCGTACCCACTGTATGTAACTGGAGATGCATTACTCTTCAAAGGATGGAAAAAAAGAGAGCCCTCTAAATTGAAAGTCTGATTGAAATGTAAATTATTGTCATTAATTAGCTAAGAATTTGATCACAGGAGCGTGTACATGAGGCTCTGTGTTTATAGTGTTAAAACGATGCTGAATTAGGCTTTTCAATCATTTCAGAGGGAGTAACACATCTTGAGAAGCAGTAGTTTCAGTCAGTAAAAACATCTCCATTCAACATAGCAACCCAAAGTCAAAATAACACTGCATTTATTCATTTGTAATCACACTGCATTTTGTGGGTGTACACTGAATTCTAAAGGGAAGACAAAACGAGGCAGAAGAAAAGACATGAAAGTAATGTCTAGTTTCTGAAAATGTTTAACTTTTCCCTCTTTCCTCTCTGTGTTTTCTTTTTTTTTTTTCATCTGCTGTATTTTTCCAGAGGAACATAAGATTCAGCAAACAACTGCTGTCAGCAAACAAAGCAAACAAATTACACAGTCAGTCCTCATTGTAACATAGCGGTGATGGATGATGATGTGCCCTGAAAACACTGTAAGAAATATTCTCTGTTTTTCCGAGTGCTGTTCTTGCAAACTATTTTTAAGTTGCAAACGCTCTGAACAAGCTGCTGACTATTTATCAAATTTCACAGACGCAGTGTTACAGTCCGCATTACATGTTCTTCATTATCTGGGAAGAAAGGACTTGTCACAAATCAGTCAAATTAATAATGCAAATAGTTATTTCTTCTCTCTAAAAGGGGAGAGCATCTTCAGACAGTGTGGCCAGTGTTCAGATAATTAACTCCTACTTCAGTCAGAAAAATCCAATTAAGTGGATCTATAACCCTTGTTCAATGCCTTCTTTTTTATTTCCTCTTTTCTTTTAACTACCAAAGATTCAAGGCGTTGTATGGATGTGATCAAAACTGGTTACTGAAAAGGTGAACAGAGAGGTTAAGATCTTTTCTCTGTTGCATTAAACAGCTGTCTGTGAACTTTTTTTTAAGTGGGAACCTTTTAGTATTCCATCAGTCAATAAATGCTCCGACAGTAACCTCACCTGTATGTTTTTGACAGATATCTATACTCAGATCTCTCCGCCTCTGTTAGCATGTGTTTGAATCACCCTGCATTAAACATCTGCGTCTCCTGCAGTAAATGCCACTGTTTGTTGCCTCTGAAGTATCTCAATTACTGCTGATGCTATCAAAACCTAAGTGGCCCCACACGGCGTAGGTTGCGGGGCATTTGTTAAGTGGACCTTTGTCGTCGACTTTCAGGGTTAATGTGAAGTGTGAGCTAATCCACTGGCCACTCAATAGCTTTAACAGTGCATGAAATCTCTTTTGTTAGTAAACCTTGTGCTTCAGGCCATATCTGAAATTGATCACTGTTCCCTCTCCCTTTCTCTCGTCATGGGGCCTTGGTGGAAGGAGTATCGACAGATATCCCTCTTGAGGGGAAATAGGAGAGGGAGTGGTAGGAGCTGCTGAGAGGAATTAATAAAGGCAGGATAGAGTAAGAACACTGCTGAGAGGACTCACCTCATGATTGTATTGCTTTAGCCATCTATCTATCTATCTATCTATCTCTCTAGCTCTCTCTATCTCTCTCTATCTATCTAAAAAAAAATGTGTGCGTGCCTGCGTTTGTGCGTGTACTGTAAATGCAATACATTTACTAATAAGGCACCAGACACCACGTCGTTAAATACATTATGGTAGATATGTAACTTACTTTACTCGAAAGAAGTTCACTCTGCTTTTTCCTCCAGCGTACTCAAACACTGGTCTCTGGGATGAAAGTACTGTGTTTATTGCATCCAACCACCCCATCCTTGTACCTATGGAGACTTTGTCACCCTTTGTACTCAGTCTCATCGCCTCCTTCCTCAACCAGGTTGGTAAAGGTGCTGAAGAGAGAGGCCACCTTTTGCATATCTCTTCGACGTCAACAGTTTAGACAAAACTGCAGGATTTGACACTCTGGAAATTTAATTGAATTTCCCAAATGAATTGGGAAAAAAACTGGATGAAACAAACTAACTTTAATTCAACAACTGGTGGAGTTCATCTTTAAATGAAAAACTGATAGACACATTAACTGAAAGTCATAATACTTGTTGCTCTACTTGACACAAAAAAACTTAAGATTTTATGGGAAAAACACAATCAATGTTTTTTGTCAACACAACCCCTTTCTTCTACTTTAGCCAAAGTAGTGGAATATGACAAACATGCACCCTGGTGTCAGGTCAAATAATGAGACAGACGTCAGTTTGACTGTTGCCCAGATATCCATAGTTTCACGGCTGTTTGCATACTGTGTGCAGGATTTTTCCTTTATATAATGTCCAAAGTATCAATCAGAAAACCATGAACACTCCAACCTCCTGCTTTTACTGTAACTGCTTTATTGGATTGTTTAACTGGTCGAGACTTGTATACATGTGTATAGAGTTCAGCAGCAGCATTCATACAGTTTTTAATGTTTTGGTCTAGCAACAGTTCTGCTTTTTTGCAAATGGTAGCACAAATGCCAGTGAGGCCAAGTACATTTTTGTATCGAGTGCCCACTTTCTCTCCATCATGCTTTTAGATTGTGGAAGGATGGATGGTGAGCTGGGAATGAACAAATGGATGGAATTGAATAGCTTTACCTCCACTCAGTTACACTCCTCAGCTGGAAAATGGTGGACTAATAGTATTAAGAACCAAAATGACAAATGGAAAGTTGTATATTCCCAACGCCCAGTGCAGCCAGCCATTAATAACTCTGTTTGGGACATTTACTGAGCTGAAATATAGATTTTTTTTTTTTTTTTTTCAAGGGCATAGTACTCCTATCCAGTCAGAAATAAATCAAGGAAAGGTTGCACAAAAATGTGTACATTGTATTCAGCTTACATCATGTGTTGTTATTTACATTGTTCTGCACCTTTTTGAACCTCTTATTTTGTTTCCAGATCAAATAAATTATGTTTTCCCCTGATTCCAACTCGCCTCCTATTTGATGTTTTGCGAGTGGCCACAGAGGCATATCCAGCAGATGTTTCCAAGGCCAGTGGAGTGAAGCAAACACTCATTTGATTGTTTTGTGATTTATTTATTTTTTGGCAGCAATCAAGACTTTTCGTGCCCTATGTTTAAAGGAAGCACTATGAGAAAAACTTTTCTCTCCTGAAGTGATGGGAGGAAAATATAAGTTCTGGTGCTGTGGTGCATGCTCCCGGAATGCGTGAACTGTCTCAGAAAAAGTCAGAATTTCACTGACAGGTGATGGCTCTAGATCAGATTTTTTAAAGACCTGTCTGTCTCTGCAGCATTTCTGGCTGCATGTGTCTGTCCTCTCATCTCCAATCGGTCATGTTTTTGACTATGATCAATCAGCATCAATGTCTTTAGCTGGAGCCATGCCGCACCCCCTACCAAAATCTCTACACCGCTCCCCTCTTCTTGAGCATCTTCTGATCAGCAGCAGCCTCTGAGCGGGCTCGTATACGTTTGGTTGGGGGGAGGAGAGCAGCTGCATGGCTCAGTGACACATGACAAGTGCTTCAGCTCTGATCCGTTTTCTGCAAAGAATCATTAGCAGCAGAAAACGCAGCTGTGTCGCGCAGGTTCACAGCTCAATCGCGTCAATCCATCTCCCTCGCTGGATTCTCCCTCAGAGCAGGAGGAGACGGAGACATCTCCCTTCACTGTCTCCTCGCTCACACTTTCCATTACCAGTTTATTTATTTCATTCTTTAATGAGCTGACCTTAACGAGCGCTGACAGCATGTCTGGCGTCTGGGCCTCCTCATCACTGTCACCGAGACGACCTCCTCCCAAGTGACAAACTTGTGTCTAAATGGGGATGTAAGAGGCTGCTGGGCTATGTTTAACTAGCGGGGCACCTACAGAGACAGCCTTATCTGAGAGGATGGCTTCACATTTTCATTACCGCTTCTCAATTGTTCTTTTCTTTTTTCCTGGTGGTTTATTGTGGAGAGATTTAGGGTACGAGATGCAAGCCATGTTGTCAAGCTGTCGGTTTCTCTGCTTGACACACACTTGGAAGTTGAGTAGGTGCCATGGAGGGGGGGCTCTTGTGATGTTACAGACAATTGCACTGTTCTAGTTCTCTGTGTCATCTATCCTGCTGTTTATAAAGACAGCCTGACCTGTCGCTGCTTCCTCTGAGAGACAAGGGACTTGATGTGCATAGCTCCGCCTCTTACACAGTCAACAGTATTGAAGAAAAACACAGAAAAGAAAACTTAAAATTTTCTAAATGGAGAGATATTCTTTAAACCAGCCGTCAAACGCCCAAGCCTCTCGTTCATGGCCTTCTACATCTCTCTGTGTGGTAACAGAGGAGGATGATATGGCGGTGGCCTAGTGATAGAATGTACCAGTCAGTCTTACCTTGCAGCAGAGGAATAATGATGCCTCCTGGTAGAATTAAACTGATGAAACCATTAATTCTGTAAACACAAATTGCACTGAACTTTTCAAATCCCCACAAACTAAGATGGCAAACACTAATGAACAATTTATCTCAATGAATTAATTTGCTTCTCATTAGTCAGCACTGCAGCCAGTGTTTGGGTTTTTTCATCTGCATTGCTCGAGTCTCTCTTGAGTCCTTTCAGAAACTGGCCACATATTCTCCCTATGCTTTTATCAGCATTTGTTTGGTGAAGTGTGAGTGCTGCCCAACGAGGCTTCGAATGACTAACAAGGACTGTGTTCCTGTAATACAAATGTTTTGTTAGACTTTGTCTGTGCTGCAGAGGCATTTGTGATGTTTACAACAGAGATGTCATTGGAGAAGCTGCACAATGATTTTTGTCTTAAATTAAAAAAGTATGACTGTAGTGCTGAAAGACACACTTTCCATCTATGACAGAAATGTGATTAAATGTATTTATCACCCTAAAACTTGTTTTAGATTATGGTATATCTGAAACCCAATATTAAAGGAACAACTTGACATTTTAGGACTGTACAGAAAATCACATGTACATGTACATAAGTATTCACAGCCTTTGCCATGACACTCAAAATTGAGCTCAGGTGCATCCTGTTTTCACTGATCATCCTTGAGATGTTTCTACAACTTGATTGGAGTCCACCTGTGGTAAATTCAGTTGATTGGACGTGATTTGGAAAGGCACATACCTGTCTATACAAGGTCCCACAGTTGACAGTGCATGTCAGAGCACAAACCAAACCATGAAGTCCAAGGAATTGTCTGTAGACCTCTGAGACAGGATTGTATCGAGGCACAGATCTGGGGAAGTGTACAGAAAGATTTCTGCAGCACTGAAGGTCCCAATGAGCACAGTGGCCTCCATCATCCGTAAATGGAAGAAGTTTGGAACCACCAGGACTCTTCCTAGAGTTGGCCGCCCGGCCAAACTGAGCAATCGGGGAAGAAGGACCTTAGTCAGGGAGGTGACCAAGAACCCGATGGTCACTCTGACAGAGCTCCAGCGTTGCTCTGTGAAGAGAGGAGAACCTTCCAGAAGGACAACCATCTCTGCAGCACTCCACCAAGCAGGCCTGTATGGTAGAGTGGCCTCTCAGACCATGAGAAACAAAATTCTCTGGTCTGGTGTAACAAAGATTGAACTCTTTGGCCTGAATGCCAAGCGTCATGTCTGGAGGAAACCAGGCACCGCTCATCACCTGGCCAATACCATCCCTATAGTGAAGCGTGGTGGCAGCATCATGCCTTGGGGATGTTTTTCAGCGGCAGGAACTGGGAGACGAGTCAAGGGAAAGATGAATGCAGCAATGTACAGAGACATCCTTGATGAAAACCTGCTCCAGAGCACTCTGGACCTCAGACTGGGATGAAGGTTCATCTTCCAACAGGACAACGACCACATGCACACAGCCAAGATAACAAAGGGTTGGCTTTGGGACAACTCTGTTAATGTCCTTGAGTGGCCCAGCCAGAGCCCAGACTTGAACCCAATTGAACATCTCTGGAGAGATCTGAAAATGTCTGTGCACCAACGATCCCCATCCAACCTGATGGAGCTTGAGAGGTCCTGCAAAGAAGAATGGGAGAAACTGCCCAAAAATAGGTGTGCCAAGTTTGTAGCATCTTACTCAAAGACTTGAGGCTGTAATTGCTGCCAAAGGTGCTTCAACAAAGTATTGAGCAAAGGCTGTGGAAATGTGTAATATACATGTACGTGTAATATATGAGTTCTTTATTTTTAAAAGATTTGCAAAAATTTAAAAAAAAAATTTCACTTTGTCATTATGGGGTATTGTGTGTAGAATTTTAAGGGGGGAAAAAAATAATTTGATCCATTTTGGAATAAGGCTGTAACATAAAATGTGGAAAAAGGTGAAGCGCTGTGAGTACTTTCCAGATGCACTGTATATAACTCTGCATTCATCCTGTTGTTTCCATCAGAAGTGAAATCATCAATACATGTCAATGTGCCGGCTCCATTGGCAGACTTGCATGTCCAAACCATAACAGCAGCACCACCATGTTTGACAGATGAGGTGCTATGCTTTTGGTCATATTTCCATCATTTTAATACAAGTTGATTCTTGTTTCATCAGTTGTTTTTGTATATTGTTTTTACTGCAACCGGGCCTTTATCTTTTTAAGGTTTATCTTCAGTAAATCTGGTGGGGAATATTCTTGACTTGCTGTGCAGTCATAAGGTCTTTTTGTTTTTCCAAAGAAAGTCTACCTGGTTGCTTTCTAGCTTTTCTAGGGAAACTTGTTAATTTGTTTGTATGCCTCTGCACGAGCGACAGCTGTGGCCAGAGGCATTATGTTTCCAGGTTGTCCGTTCCATTCTTATGAACAAGATATATCGGGAATGTCTTGAGGTAATTCCTTTAATTTTGGCACATGTTCACTGTCGATATTAGGCTGAAAATATTTGTTCTGGTCAAAGTTCAAGGTCACTTTGACATCATGTCTGTCCCATTACTGTCAATACCTCACTTTATCAGAAAGATCTCAGGAACGCCTCGAGTCTGAACAGACTTGGATGTGAACTAAAACTTGATTGATGGAGATATTCAACCACAAAGTGGTAAAATGAGCCCAACTGTTGATTTTGACAACCCAACTACCCTTGATATCTCTCTAACAGAGTTTAGCTTCATTATTATCTTTTCAACAGCACAGTCACCTTTTTACCCTTTATATTGGCATTTTCACATAAATCTAAATGGCAACTCTCAGCTTTAAATCAACTGAGCCACATGTGAGATCTTTTGTGCCTTAACTGATGTTGAAACAACACACAGCTGCCCAATAAAAAATTTAGTAGGCAAGTGTTTCTTTAAATCCTTTCAATTTGGAAACCGTGTGATAAAAAGGTTATATCTCCAACATAGTTCTTTCAATTTTGATGTAATCCTAGTCAAATTAATGTTGAGACTTTAATGTAGTGTTCAATATTCTATCCCAAACTAAGTGTGATAAAGTTTAGAAACTAAACCAACAAATATTCTGTCCAAATACTTATTATCTGGACTGTAGCAGGAACATGAGGGACATCCTCTGCACCCATTGATTGCTCTGCAATCAGCCCTTCTGCTCTGAATGAGGATGGAGGTCTGCATATCTGATTAGCCCACTTGTTGAACCATCTGCATAGTTTACATTTCCAGATTTTGCTCCATCTTTGCTTCATTCACTTAATCTAAAAAAACATTTTACCACATAGTTGAACTGTAACCTGCTGTTTTTGCATAAAATGTAATTGGAATAAACTGCTGCAGGCAAAAAGCAGCAGTTACAGTTTGCTCCAACAAAAGCCATTTAAGGTCATGCATTCTACAACAGATGCATGTTAGTGTTAACGAGGATTAGAAAAGCCTCTTTTTATTTTTTTATTTCAGCACATACAACAATCTTCAGTATACAAACACACTGGTGCACACAGATGCACGATACGATATCTTGGGATCTTATCAGTATTTTTCTTCAGAAATTGTCTGAGATTTTGAGGAGAAATTGCAAAATAAATACCAGCTGATTCCTTCTAGCTTGTCAGGAGGGTCAGGTTTGCTCCGACCTCTACACTGAGAAGAGATTTAGAATAAGTGCACAACCCACTTTTTTGTGTCTTTCTTGACACCAAAATTGCACTTAAGTGTTACTGTCACTGTCTAACAGTTCGTAGCAAGACAACATACTAAAAATTAGTGCACGTCTGACATAGTCACAATGCCTCCATCATGTGTCTGTTTAAACAGAGATTACACATACAAACACCCACGCTCATACAGACATGAACAGTATGTAAAGCAGTTAATCAGAACCACATACAATACTTTATGCATTGTTTTGAATTCAATACCTGTTTTGCCTCTTTTTTCTTTCTTTCTTTTTAAAAAAAAAAAAAAGACATGAATAAGCCTGAGAACCAGTTTAAGAATAACTTACTTTTGTGTGATGAACTATTGGTCCAAAAGCTTGCCCAGAAGATGAAACCGTTTCAGTGAGCACGTCTGCTTTTATGTCTGCACTTATCAGCAAAGTTCCTGCATGGATTAGTTCTAATCCCCTGCCATTATGGCCACAATGGTTTCATTAAATACCCCGACATATTGTGGCAAAAATGTGCTTGCTATATAATGAAACCGGCGAGGATATATGCCATGACTCGGGTGCAATGATGAACACCCAGAATGAGAGAGGGACATTCAGCATGGCTTACCCTAATAACACAGTGACTAGGCCTGTTATGGCACCAGATTATTAAAGGGGAAGAAAGGACTTTTATGCTGTATGGTATTATTAAAGATTAATTAAAATTCAAACAAATGGAATTACTTGAATGAAGACAATAAATAAATAAATAATCTAAAAGTGGCTAGTACGCATAAAAGCATTAAAGCTTTGGTGTACCCTGCAATTTTCAAGATAATGTTGGAGTTATTTGCTGAAGCTCTATTCTGTGCTCTGCTGTAGTCGCACATTTCATGGCTGTTATCTAGAAACCCATTAAGATATCATAGTCTGTTCTATTCAAGAGCATATAATAAGTTTTTTCCAAACAAAATAAGAAAGATCTGATAAATAAATATAAATATTATGTTAAACTTTATATGGGTCTGATATCAAAGATGATGATTTACATGCCAATTGCAACACGAATACAATTTAATTCTGCAGAACTCTCCAGACTTAAAAATGCCCTACCCGTTTGTAATCGTGTATTGTCGTTCAACATCAAAGGATTTAATATGTATTTTCTCTCTTTTTAAAAGTGAGACAAGAGGAGTGATTTCAATCTCATGTTTATGTGTTAAATAAAGAGTCAGAACAGATTAAGTTTAGCTTAGCATAAACAAATAGCATCGGATAATTAGCTTGCTTGATCCAAAGTCCAAAAATGTGCCTCAAAAACCTGAATTATTTACCTGTTTCTAACAAATTTGACAACTATTATCTACGTTTGGTATCACTGATTTATTCCTGTTGCCAAAATGTTTGCTCACCGACTACATCTGACAATAAGTGTTGTAGCCTGAAACTGTCAGGCAACTTCCCCTAGATTTTTTTTTTTTTTTTTTTTTTTTTTTACAGATTAAACAAACAAGACATATTAATTAGTGATCTTTAGATATGTTAGGAGAAATGTATTTCAAAGTAGCTGTTTCTTTGTTATTGAGAGATTTAGATATTGCAGTGCAATTCATTCAGCAATACAGTAACAGAACAATCCTTTGTGGCCCAAATAAATAATTTCCAATAGAAAAAAGATTATTTTGTACAGGATAGCCCAAGCTGCACACAAGGTCAGTTATTACTCTATGTATTATTTATTTTAAACCATGAAGGTTTTACATTTGTTAAATTTTTAGAGGCTAAAAAGAGATTATTTTGGTGTTTTGTATTCATTCCAATGTAAAGTCTGTGGGCCGAACTGGGGCACTGTCAGGGAGAAGCACGAATGCACTGCGAGTTGACCACTGGAATTTCATGAAAATGAATGGGCGCCATCTTTCAGCGAAGAATTTATCATTCAGGCATGAGATTGATCTCAAATTTCTCATCTCACTCTTGGAAAAATATTTGAGCTGTTTCTTTATCACTAGGCTATTTAGCCTTTTTATACAGAATTATATGTAGTAAGTGTTTTTCTGACCACAGAGAATGAGTATTTTACATGTCGAAGAAATGTTTCTCATCATACAATTTGATTCCTCACTGACTGAGCAACTTGGCCTTGCATAAATTTATATTTATCTAATGCTGCATTTAAATGTAAACATCAACATGTTCTATCAATAATTCAGACAGAGCAGAAAAACAAACAGCCTGCATTATTCATTTGCTGCTGTTACAACAGAAAATCATTTTGTAAAGAAATGCACATATGGTAGCATCACATCTGTCTCGCTGTCTCTTCTCTTTGATTCTGCATTTTCTGTGAGCGTGTTTTTGATGATAGAGAAACTGGTAATTAAAGATAGAGGGGTACTTTGAACGCATCGCTTGACTCTTTTTTTTTTTTTTTTTTTTTTCCCCCTGTGACACATTTATGCTGTACCAGCAAAAATATGCTAAACTTGTGAAGAGGCATGGTGCTATTGTCATTTTCCAGGTGCCATGTATAGTGCTCTGTATGACACAGTCTCAGAGTACAGTGATGAGGTAGAGTCGTGCAGAAAATATCAGAAACCTGACCAATTTAATCCAATGCAACTCACAGAATTTGAAAATAAATCATGGATATATTAAATGGTGCTATAAGCAGTATGGACAGAATTTGCAATTTCGGGCTAGCATTACATGGGTTGGCCAACTGCAGCAGTCAGACTCATCTAATCTTATAATGATGTGCGGAGAGACAAGGCCTTAAGTTGCACATCTGAGGCATTACAGTTGCACATCTGAGGCATCAGCGCAAACAGCAGAGAAAGAGATTTGTGGTTCTACCAATGTCCACCTATTCTGTCTTTACTTTCATCTCAGCACTTTTCTGGTAAAGCTGCACAGATTGAGTCCTCAAACTAAGACAATACAGTTTGCAGTGTGTCCACAGAGTAATGTTAACCTGGAGATACTCTATATCATTGTAACAAGGCAGCAAGAAGCATAAGTCAGTCTTAAGTCGGTCTCCCCTCCCACTCAGATGTTAAGGTCATTATTAATTGAATGAGAGTGTGTCTGAGGGACTAGCTGCCTTGCCGCTTGCACTAGAAAGTCAGCACAGCTTTCAAAGCCTCTGTGTTTATAACTAGTCCCCCAATTACTTTTTGAGGTGTGATATCCAGGGAGCACAGAGACATGCTGCTTTAAAGGACTTTTAAATGAGATATAAGGGCAAACAAAAAACCTTTTGGGTCTTGATAATTGACAGATCATTCATTATAAGCACTGGACTACACTGAGGTATTCACTTGAATTCTCAAGAACTCTCCTAAATGACAAAGCATTTGACAGCTCACTTGTACTCATTGCACTGCGAGAGAAATTACAGAGACAGGCATAGACAAACGCATACTCATGGACTCTTGAAACTCTAATCAGGACACCCATCCTAGCTTTATTACACCCGAGATTCTCAAACAGTTTAGCCCTAAGGCCACTCTTGGAAACTGACAGGGGGCCAGGGGCCAGTTAATATAATTGCCTGTTTTGGCTGTCAACCTATCAACATTTTACTGTAATCACTGCTTTCAAAGTGGCAGGGCATGTCAGCTTCGGGTATGATGCTGACAAAAATCTAAGAAATCATACAAATATCATTCCTTCTACCATCTGCGGCAGCGTTTTATTAAACTCATTTGCATTCCATCATGTAAGAGAATATTTGATTTTAGAGAACATAATCATGAAATGAGAAGATAAAATGGTGATGTATTTAGTTTCCTTAGCAAAATTACATGAAAGTAGATTAGGAATTTAGACTATTACAAATGCTTTCATACTTCTGCATTGTGCAGCAGTTTCAGTTCAACAATCAACAGCTTTCCCTTTCAAAAGCTGCTAATTTTCTGCATAATTTAAAAAAAAAAAAAAAAATTGAAACAACCACTAATTTTAGCTCAGAGATTCAAATTGTCAACATTCACTTAAGAAAAACATTATACCGAACAAGACAAATAAATGGTATGATATCGGGTTCAGGCACTCAGGTACTTAATGTCCTCATTATAAAACTGAAGAATACTTTAGAATAATTATTAGAAAAAAAAGGCGTGCCTTCTAATAATGCACTTTTGGTAGCTTCTCTTTCTTAAAAATCAAGTGTATCCAGAACACTACTGTGTTTAATTATGTCATATGTCACGTGTTCTACCTGTTGCATTCTACTTTGCTACAAATCAAGGATTTCTAATTTCCATCTGAGAATTTTCTTTATCCTGTTTTTTTTGTTTTTAGCTTTCTGTTTCTTTACCCACCTCTTCCAATATCTCTAAATCTCACCTGCACAAAATACGTGAAAGGAAAAAGGAACAACGGCAAACACAGTATCAGCTTTTCTTTCAGGGTGGTGTCCGGCCACCAAGCTGTGTGTAAGACATGGATGGACAGGTGCATGCTGGGAGACTCTATGGGCCTCCATTGTGAAGCATGCTGTGTGCTTTGTCCCTGTGCAGAGTCACACTGTTTGCCCTTGATACAAACATATCAGTGTGAGACTGCAGGGATTATTGTTTGATAAAAAAAAAAAGAAATCGTATCTCAGACAGACTCTGTCGACCCTCACCTTTGACACTAATGGCTTCACAAATTTAGACAACACCCACATGGAGACCAAATGAAACAGAAAAGCAAAAAGGAAATCACTTCCAGTGTATGAAAAATCACTGACCTATATAACAAATGAATTTTGTTTTGGCGTGATAATACTCTGCTTTCTTTAAGCAATAAAGCCAAAGAGTTCTTAAAGTGATGAATAAGACAGAAACCTCCTTCATGCTGTGTATTCATAGACATTTTAAATAGAATTAACATCAAGTGATTGAATTGACCATGGAAGCAATCTGATATGAACTTTGGTGATTATAAAAAAAATAGCCTACATTTAAAAAGTTTTGGCAGGATGTATAGTGGCATTATTATCAACATTTGGTTGTGTAAAATAGCTCAATAACCCTTGTCTCTTATTGGATCAGTAGATTTTCAGATCTAATGAGCCCCCAAGAGATTACTGTTCATCATGTCACTCCTCGCTGTTGCTCTACTCCTCTGTGTTGGGGGATAGCAGGGTTTTCTTTCTCCGCTGGGATTCGCGATAGTTTACAGTGACATATATACGACAAACATTTTCAAGCAATGTTCCACTTGAGCACACTGGCTAGCTCCATTAGGTGAGTACGCCACCTTCCGATGTGACCCCTGACACGTTTCCGCGAGAACCAAAACTATCATTACAATTAGCCATCTATCCATCCATTACTACATTGCCTTTATAGTAGACTACCTATATATTTTGAGCTTTCATTTCAAAATCTTTGGGGTTGCTGAGCAGTTGATAGGCTAAATCCTGGTCTTATTAGCAACACCACGCTACCGTCCGACCCCACTACTGTCCAGAGTAGCAAGAAAACAAATAGAAGTGCTATACAGAATAGCAAGAACGCAGTTAGATGTATTTTCCAGAATGTCAAACCTTTGCTTTATTAGTGTCAAACGGGTTTTAAATCAACTCTGCTGTATTTTGATTTTTGTTATCTTCTTTGGGGTGGGTGGGGCATTTTATTGTGCTTTTAAAAAGCAAATATTATGTTAAGTCTTCAGTTTTCTGTTGCCACTTTTATTTTTCAGGTTATCTTTTGTGACTGATGTTCTGCCACGCTAGGAATTTACTATTTGGCCTGTGAAGTTACTTTAAAAACAATTATATGCATATTTGTCAACCCTGTGATGGCAGTTGCTGCCACTTTAATCTCATATTACTGAGTCTCCTTTGGCCATCTTTGAAAATGTGATTCAGCATAAAGCACTTCTTCATGCAGCATTTTCTTTGATGCATCCACCACTCTGTAAGGACACACAGTCAAAACTCACACAAATGCACATGTAAACGACATTGCCCTTGAGTTAGCTAACCTCCTTCTGTCTGAATGAGAGCTCAAACACCAAGTAGAAAGTGATGCTGCTTTTGACCTCAAGCTTTAAATCTCACAGGTGTTTTATTTTGCAAACAAGTAAACCTTACACATGACTGCACATTTTTTGACAAACTTTTTAGGCAACTCTAGCTTTCAGCGTCTTTAAATCAATCACTAATGCTATGGCATCAGGTCAGGCAGCAGATTATAGAAATGATACCCTAAGACTTCTCTCCTTAAGTTGTGAGACATGTTTATTCCTTGAGTTTGGGCTTTTCTTTGTGCTGTGTGACTAACCTCCTTTGTAGTCTGTTGCACAACTCAAACTTGCCTCGTACACTCTGGCCTACAGAGGTTAAGGATGAAAATCTCTCTACTATACCAACTACACTCACACACCCAGCCTCAAAACCTGGAACACGTTCCTCCTGAGTTCCCCAGTCTGTTAGCAAGACAATACTGCAGTCAAATCTCTCAGCAAGAAACAAGCAGCCAACAACAAAACCAGGGTTTCATGAGAGCTTTAGTTCATTGACCCAGGTTTCAGAGACATCAAGCTTGGCCCCGAAGTCACAAAATATCAGACCTAAACCCCCGAACTCATCACATGCAGGCAATCAGGGGTTTTACTCTGCACTTAGTGGCCCAAGATGTCAGCATGTCAACCGCTGGGTCCTTGGCTCTATGAAAACCTCGACAATGATCCAGAAAATGACAGCACACCCACACTTACATGGATCCCAGTGCAGAAACCTTTTTTAGCATTCAATTCTAATTGCTACCATATTGATGTCACTTTCCCCCAAAATATCCTGACATGATGTGGCCCCCAGTGTAACTCAACATCACCTTTTCAATTTTCCAAATCAAGAAACACCAATTCTCAACAGGTATTTTTTGGCAGGAGCATAACAACTTTTTTTCTACTAAATGGAACAAGAATATTCGGTTGTAAGATCTGTATGCAAATCAAGTCTATAATAATGTTGGCTCATAATTTAGTTTCTACAGAACGACTCCCTTGGCATATCTAAAGTGAACATTTGTTACGAAGTATACTTGCTTTGTTAGAGTTAAGTTGCAGGATCCATCTGGTAGTTCTGGAAGAATTAGTCACAGACATAAGAACTGGGGATCAATGGCAACCTGAAGGGCTCACTAAAAAAATTGTTCACCATCTCGGGACATTTTAGTAAGCTAACTGTGTTTCCTTGTACACAAGTATAATGACATTAAGAGTAACTTTGTGAAACTGAAATACTCTTATTTGTTGTTTTTTTTGCCAAAAGTTATATGAGAAGATAAATACTATATTACTAAAATTTAAATATGAAGTCACAGCCAGTTGATCTAAGAATAAAAGGTGGAAGCAAGGGGAAAATAGGTGACTGTCCAAACATGACAGAGTCTGTACAAAGGTGTCACAGCCAAGAAATAGTCCAGTCATTTTAGTTTTTTGGTTGCCATATGCATTAAAAATATATAAGATATAGTATGTTAATTTGTTAATTTGCAAAGTCTTGGAGCCAGGCTAGCTGTTTCCTTCTGTTCTCAATGTTTGTATTAAACTAATCTAACCAGCTGCTGGCTCTAACTTTGTTTTTACCAAACAGATATAACAGTGCCATCACTATACTACAATAAATGAGCATATTTCCCAAAACAAACTATTCATTTTATAGACCTCAGAGACTTTTAACACTAAGAAATTATTGTTGTAATCAGCCAGTCAACAGTTAATTGATAAAAGCAAAAAGCATGTAGTGAACTCGACTGGCTTCTGATGAAAAACTTTTTGCCACAGCAAATTTATAGCAATTTGCTATCTCTGGTCATGATAACTTTTTATCAGAGTGTGGAAAAGCGAGATGAGTTATCAAATCTTTTAACTGGAAGAATACTTTGGACTATCTTTGAATATTATTATCCCACAATATGATATGAATGAGGTATAATATTGAAGCAAAGAGAGCTATAAACATCTCTATCGTATGTCCTCATCCACAGCAGCAAACAAAATACAAAAACATTTCTGCTGTTGGGTTTTAAATTGAAGACAAAATGGGGGAAGGAGCGATGGGCACATTTCATGACTGAAATTGCTGATAGTTAATTCTTTGGCATTGACATCGCTTACAATCTGCCAGATATCAGTAATTAATTACCATGAGCAAGTGACATGATTTTATCTGTCCTGAAAAAAATGGAATTAGAAGAGTTTATCAGATTCTATTAACTATATTGTTCATCCTCATTTGGATGAATGGTTGTTGGGGGTGCATTCACTGGCTACAAACACCAGGAAATAAAAAGAAAGAAAGAAAATAAATGTGTTAAACCAGAACATTCAAGTAGGACAAAATCTTTCAGGGCCTGGGGAACAAAATCAGTCCTACTGTGTTTCTCTAAAACAAAAACAGTTGGTTGAATTCTTTGACAAATGCAAATGACTACTCCATTAAAAGCAGGAGTATTATTATCTTTATAATTATTTCTTACTCTTGAAACATTAGAGTTGACCGCAACGCCTCCCCTGTTTTTTTTTCCTAAAACCATTAGGTAATCAACATCAGTGTCTCTAATGTTTTCTTTTTCTTTTTTGTGTTTGGTATCCTGAGAGTTTGTCTCTGAATATATTTTCCTGGAATGAATCAGAGAGGAGAAGAATAATGAATCACCAGGAGATTCAGGCTGAATAAAAAAAATGCAGACTGATATTTATCACTGTAAAAGACAGCAAAATAGAAAAATAAAAAAAAAAATTGGCTTTTGGGTCAGTAATACTAAAATAAAATCCACTTTAATGTACAAAATTAAATGAATAATCTTGAAGCTGTTAAAAAAAAAAAAGACATGTATAGGTCTTGGCTGCTCTTCAAAAGCAGCCAAATCCAGTGTAGCTACTAATATGACACACATTCACTTCTTGAGTTTACAAGGACCACCTGAAAGTATCTGGAAAAACATATCCAGCATGCAGGAAGTGAGAGATGTTTTCCGTGTGTACTATCAGAAATAGAAATTGCTTTTCAGGCTGTCTTAAAGGCTGAACTTGATTTGTTTATCGGTTTCAGTTTATTCTTCCGAGTTCCAAAAGCCTTCAGCCTCCTATCTGTTGTCAAAGACTGATATATTCACAAAGCACTTATTGCTCCCATGGGTGGCCTGTATCTTCAATGAGAGTGTGTGGAAATAGGAAACACAAATAGGCCTCTCTGTGCATCATCAAACTATATACTTTAGCTCTAATAAAGATGGGATGCATATGGTGTGTTTGCATACTTACTACCTTTGAGGTTTCACTTGATAATAGCCATCCATTTTGTCTAGCGAACCACTGGAGTGAGGAAGCTGCCTCATACTGACACATCTGCTGCAGTTATCGCTCAGGCTGAAGCATGAAAAACAGAATGATTTAGAAGGAAATGAGAAATATTCTGATGGATTCGTTATATTGTGTTTCCCATCGATGGTCAGTAATCTGTGACAAAAGCCTGTTTATAAGCCATTCTGGTTTTATGAGTCAGAGCTATTCTCTGACAGAGCAACTTTAATCAAAATGTCAATGTCGAGAAACCTTGACATCGTCAGGTGCTCAAACAGATTTATCGTTCTGAAAAGTTCTTCTCTGCTTAGACTTGTAACTTGAGATCATTTGACCAGACATGTCATGTCTGTCATTCTTTAGACAGAGGGAGGGTGTAGTTTTGCAAATATGGTGTCATCTTACCAAGTACTGCATCTACAGTAAGTTGATTCACCACCACTACAGTCTCATCTTTCTCTATGTGCACATGAGTGGCTGCATAGCCCTTACTGTGACTGCAGAGCACGGTCTCACCTTCCCTACAGTGAGTGTACAGTAAGTGCATTTCGTCTTGTGGTGGCAGTGGGTCACCTTGCAGGTGCAGCTGAGGTATTAAGAGATTAGGGGCAGCAGCTCGCCCCGCAGAAGGTTCTGGTCTGTGGTGTGTAGCCGCCTGCCTGGACCTTAATTGGCTCTGGTGGCAGTGAGTGCCCTGCCGTTACTGAGCCGAGTGCTGGTCAGGGGTCAGCCCCAAACAGCTCCTTCCTGTCATCCTTCCTGTCAGCCTGAAGGTCAGCGCTGTAGACCAGCATGGCAGGAAGACCGGGTCTCAGCCACTTACCACGGCACGTGGACAGATGTACCAAAGCGACCTGTGGATTAAACAGAAGGTTTCGAGGTAAAGGGGAGAAGACATAGAAAGGAAGTGGAAAACTTTGGAGCTGGGTTCATTGTGGCTGACTGCTTCAAACCCCCCTTTCTCCATCCAAGGGGTTCAATTCCAAGAATTTTTTGACTCTCGTTGAAGGTGACCGATGTGTTTTTAGGTTA
Organism: Brachyistius frenatus; assembly: GCF_029030835.1. Lineage (NCBI taxonomy): Eukaryota > Metazoa > Chordata > Actinopteri > Embiotocidae > Brachyistius > Brachyistius frenatus. The sequence goes on along the minus strand of NW_027210605.1, from coordinate 325,285 downwards.
GCTTTTGAGAGTTAGGAGTGCCAACTATATGGATCAGAGAATTGAGAAGGAGAGTTTGTTATGAAGTGAGCTGCAGCACATTGATGGATGGCTGAGACAGGAATGAGAACTAGGAGACTTAACAATTAAAACACCAGGAGAGAAATGTGACTTTAAATCCATGTTGGAGCTCAAGCCTGGGGCTAGGACAGAAGAAAGAGAAGAGGGACAAAAAGAAAATCACAGGCAGATTTTAGATGATTCAAAGTTTTGTGTGCAAGAGACCGCTGTGTGATAACAGAGAAACAGAAAGTGGAAGAATAAAACAGAGAGAAAGTGAGAGAGCGCTTTGGGGGGAAGAAAGCTTTCCCTAAAGAACCATTCTTTACAAAATGCTGCTGAATAAAATGAGTGCATCTAATAAGGAAAAGTAATTAAATTTTCCTCCAAGACATCTTGTGTCACAGACAGAACTTATCCAGCTGTTCTCTAAGCGAGACAAAGATAGACTGTGAAGCTCGAAGGCTTTTGCCTGACTAAGATGTAGGTTTTATTCTGCTAAGACGAGGCCTTTTCAAGCTATGTTGATTAAAATGTTGTATCAATATGCTGGGCTAGCATTTCCCTCATCTTTTATAGCAACTCTGATTTGAACAAACACAGCAATAACAAATTCACTTTTTTTCCCTTGTCATACCTCTGCTTTTAACTTTCTTGGCATCACTGAATATGCAGTTGGTCTTCTCATTTCAGTTTTGATTTGTTCAAAAAGTTAAAAGTACAGACACTTGTAAAATTTGCATAGTTAATCCCAAAGAAATAATATGTTTTCATTTATGCATGACTCAATTATACAAACCAGCATGAAACACCACATCAACAATTGTACTGGATTTATTTGAAGACATTTACCAAGAAACTGGAATGAATTACCAAAAGTGCTCAAACAGTGGGAAGCATTTGGAAAGACAATGCATTAAATATATAGTTGTTTGTATGTGGATGTGGACATAACTGTCATACAGGCAGAAAAAAAAATACCACTAAACCTTCTGATTCTAGCTTTGTTGGTCTGGAAGCTGATAGATTGCAAAGCATGTGATCCCACTTCTAGTGCAGACAGGAAGCTTAAAGCCAAAGTAAAAGTGTCAGGGACCTCCTTATTGCTGAAAAACACAATATAAATAGTTAACACATGAGAGTGTATTGATACTGATATACTCGAACTTGTTTTTTGCTAAGACACTAATCACTGCATTTTCAAAGACGCATTTGTTGTGATCAAATAAGGCAAAAGTTTAATTACAGTCATAAAAAACAGTTAGACATGCATGTACAGATATGTATCAAGGTTTGAGCATATTGTGTCTCGCCTCACACTACATATTGTGAGCAATCATTAGTCTTAAGTGGCTCCCTATATTCAGGAAACATTAATATATGCCGCTCACCACAGAGAAGTCCTTTCTTCTACCCACACCAGCCAACGTGCTGGGTGAGTTTCTACTGCCTTGAACACACGATAAAAAACAAAAATATACACACATTACACACAGTTTTGTGTGGGCTAATTTGTGTTGAGAGCCCACATTGTTCCGTGCCCATATCTGACATTCGTACTGAGTGTTAACAATTTGGAAACTTTGATACTTTTTGTTTCTGAAGATTTTGTAGATTCACAGATATAAATGGTCTCAGTCCTTAAAAGTACAGATGCTTGAGAGTCTTTACAAAACTTCCTTTTATTGTTTTATCATAAAATCTCAGCAAGAGAGCTCCATTTCATGATGTACTTGTCCTCAGTCACTCAACTTTTGAAATAATGATGCTATTTTCTCGACTCTGTCTCTGTCTCTCTCTCTCTCTCTGTCTCTCTCTCTCCCTCTTACTCTCACTCACTCTCTCCCTCTCACTCTCTCACTCTCACTGACCTTATTAGAAACATCGCAGACAGGGAAAGTTTTTAAGTTTTTAATAAAGCTGTCAAGTACATACACGTCTATCATATCACCCATCAACAGTTTAAGTAATGAATTATACATTAAGATGTTAAAACCGCCTGTTTTTCTCAACAGATAAATGATTAGAATTGGAGTTGACATTATGTGTACCTTTAACCACAGCTGCATATAAACAACCTGGTAGAACTGTTGCCATAAAATGTTACTTTATTTGCATATGTGCACCTTTTTTACATAAATAAATAAGCTGATATAAACACTGCGTTTACTATTTTACGGGGAATATGCAAATGTAGGATTTAGGTTGAAAATCTTGTATTTATTGTGCAAACTGAAAATATCTCAGTCTAAACGGCAAATGTTACAGCTAACAATACATATATTTACTTATGGAAGATCTGTGTAACCTGGATTCAATGTTACACCCAAAAGTAGCACAATGGAATATATCTAAAGGCGAGGTTTGTTATCTCCTGGATGTCCATGTGTGGTTGACTACACAAGATAAATAATGCACATTTTACCACAGTATTACCTGAATTATGAAAGAGCCAAAGAAAATATTTGTTGTACAAAGCATGAGTTTCCTGACAGAAGGTCAGAGTAAGACCCCAGTAAATAAAGTCTGCTCCCTACATCAGCAAGAAGCTTCCTGTTATAGTTTTTCCTTATCGCTAATCACTTGTGCTTCACTCCTTAAGTACCTCATCTTGCCCTTCACCAACAAATTGTGTGGTATTATTATCTTTTGTTCTCATGAGCAGCAGTGTTTAATTAATGTTTTGAAATAACTACAAAATTGAGAACTGACTCTCCAACCTTCTAATCCACTTACTAAGTGGTTTCACATTTTTCAGACCCTAAATCACTTCCTCTGGGAGTTGTGATTATATGCGAGTTGCACTTGCACATACACACTGCCCTGCACTGATCTGAAGCATACAGTCAAAGGCCACTCTATCTTCTTATTACCTCGTTCCCGCTCCCGCATTGCTTTAATGATGGAAATGTCTTTCGGTCAAACTATCAGAGAGCGAGTCGACCATAGTTGTCCATGCTGAAATCTCTCAATAACTTTTGGGTGAATTGGCATGAAATTTGCTAAAGATATTCAGGGTCTCAAGAGGAAACATTTAAACAACTTAGTCATTCACCGACTTTTCTGCTAGAGCGGCTAGGACCACTAAAGGTTTTCCATTATTCAGTAAAATATCTCAGCATCAACTTGATGGATTGACACAATATTGTGTACAGACATTTATAGTTCCCAGATTAAGTAAAGGATTTTGGTGGTCCCCTGACTTTGAACAACCACAACCATATTTGTTTTTAGTTCAAATATCTCATCGCCTATTGGATGTACTGCTGTAGAATTCAGACATCCATGTTCCTCAGAGGGTGAATTGCAATACAGGTCAAAATGTATATTCGGGCAATACTTTGGTTTACAGTAGGAGTCAGGTGGCTGTAGTGACAGTTAGCAAAATGGTAACAAACTAAACTAAGATGGTGAACATGGTCAACTTTTTACCTGCTTAACGTCAGCATGACAGTGCTGTTATGCGAGTCTGTTAACATGCCGAGATTAACATTTAACTCAAATCATTGCTGTGCCCAGAATTGCTCTACACTCTTAAGGTCCGCTTAGACTACTTTAAAGACAACCGAGTCTCCAACAAAATTCTGAGTTTGTATGTATGAAGTTATTTTTGTGATTTTCAGAGCAAATTTCTCACACTCACAATCAAAAACCAAACTAAGTTAAATAAAAACATGAACTGAGAAAAAAATCATTTGGATTGTAAAAAATGTATCTCTTACAATTCTGTTGGTTTTGGTCACGGACTTGATAATTTTGCTTATTAAACCTTTTTTTGCATCACAAAAGCTTTTGATGGAAAATCAGGCTGCTGGTTGTGAGCTAAAAACTGTTGCTTGCAAGTTGAATTTGATGTAAAGGCGGGGTTCTTAGCTGATGGAGGAAACAAGAGTTTCTATTGGTGGATTTGACTTGGATTCACAGCATGGCTGTACAAACACAACTTCCTCGCTCACACAGTACACTCGACAGGAGAAGTATGTGTGTTGAGCTCCACCGAGTTTGGTTGACATTATGTCCCTCTTTTATATTGAAATGCTTTTAAATGTAGATTAGTATTATTTTCACTCGCTAATGGTTTTTATTATTCATATCTCATGTTGTCCATGTCAGAGTCTCCCTGTAACAATTCACTGGGGTAAGGGAGACCTAAGCGCACAACTCAGAGGCAGATGTTACATACATAAAGGAAGGAGTGATAACAAAAACCAAGTGGATGAACACTGATTGACTAATTTCTGAGTGATTGCAGCTGTGGCCGTCTGGGGAACTGGGAACAGGTGAGGTGGGTGGGTCAGGTAGGAAACCAGAAAGGCAGAGAGACGGGGGCTGAGGACCTCTGGTGGGTAGACAGAGTCATACAGGGACCAAACCATAATCTCTTTTTGCCATCTTGGCATTAAGCCCCATAGTGGGTTAACATTTCACAGACATGACCATGTTATCTAAGGTTAACTACTCGTGTGTAACACATTGTAAATGAAGTCCATTGATACACGTTTTTTGCAACCGAGGTAGTTAAAGTTGACACGGTTACCGCTATGGTTTGCCGCAAGTGGTGCAGAGCTCCAGCAGCATGTTCCGATCCCTTCCACTCATATTCACATACCGTTTCCGAGTAAAGGCATTTTATAATGACATACCACTCTTCATCCAGCAGCATAAGCAAAAAAGAGTATGTAGTGGTGAAATAAGCAGTAGGGATCTGCATATATAGATGATATTGATAACATGAAATACAAATAATAGAAACCTTTACAAGGTGACAGTCATGCTAATCTACATTTAAAAGCATTTCAATAGAAAAGAACAACATAATGTCAAATGACCTCCATTTAACTCAATACTCAGCCCACTCCTGTCGAGTGATTACAATGATAGTTTTGTCTGTATAGCCATGCTGTTCAGCCAAGTCAAACCTACTAATAGAAACTCTTGTCTCCTCCATCATACATCCCGACCATTACGACCAATTTGAATCGAAATCAACGAGCAATAAAAACCTTACGTGATGCAAAAAGTGGCTTCATAAATTCAGATTTGTGACTGAAACCAACAAACAGGGGACTGTAATGCATAATTTGTTTGTAATCCAGATCATTTTATTCTCAGTTCATATGTTTTTACTTACAAATTAAATTTTAGATTGCAAGTGTGAGAAATTTGTCTGTTATGCTTGCATTAAAAAAAAAAAAAAAACTAACCTTGAATGCCAAGCAATTAGTTTAAAGCTCGCAACCTCACAGAGCTGCTGTCACAACCGTAGACCGCTAGTATTTCTGCTGGATCAACACATATGTAAGCCAGGACCAAACACTGATGTCTTCATTCTCTTTGAGATGTCATTGAAAAGAAAAAAAACTCATATTTCTTTAAATGCTGCACACGTTAACCCTCACCTCAGGCATAACTGACACCCCCATACACACCTTTAACAACACCTCTTCCCAGGAAGAAGTGAGACATGTAATTTGGAATTACAAGTGCTTGAAAGAGACTGAGATATCACCTGGCTCGGTACCTCCAATTGATGTTAAATATATTATTAAACATATCAATGTATCACTCTGCAGAATATCAAGTCAAAGCCTGTAACTCTTGGGTTTGGTTTTTATTCAACAACGTGCCAATATAACAAGATTAAGACACATCTAATTACATTGACAACACCACACGAATGACTTTAAATAATTTGTGGAATACATAGTGAAGGAAGGTCGAGCGACAGCAAGTCTATTTTTTGCAACATTACTAAGTGGAACTGTCCTCCCTTTGGCAAAAATGAATAAAAACATTTTAAGAAGAGACTCGGACATTACAGGATAGATTGGTTTTACCAGTCTTACAGGAATTACCAAGGAGCTTTCAGCCAACTTTCACTGGCTGAATCACATTACTGAACTTTTTCAAATTAAAAATGTTTAAAAAGTTATAAGCTCATTTTATTTTGTTTTGACCATCCTTAAACATATTTTTACAATCACTTTCTTATGAATGATGTCCTACATGTATGCACAATTTTTGTGCACCAATTTGGTAGGCTAATTAAATCAGCTCAAACCACTCATAAGTATTTCTGTTTAAATACATAAAGAAATTCTGATTTTGGAATTAACTTTAACACTGGCATGAATATTCAATGTTAGTGAGAGAATCTTCAGGGGCTTAAATAGAACATATCTACGAAGGCTCAACATGCATAGCTACAACCTGAGTGTATCCTTCCTGTGTCCATCTGCAATGACAGCTGAAACATAAGGGAAGCTGAGGTCAAAAAGTACAAATATTCACCTGCGGATTTTGGGACAGGGCAGGATAAAAAAAAAAATTTTAAAACATTATTGGACAGTTCACTTGTTTCCAGGGTTCCAAAGTTCCTGATCCTATAACACAACTCTGTCTGGTAGACAATAGCAAACAACACTGACATTTATGCATGACATGCAGAGTCTTCTGCTTTAATTATATTCAATCATAATGACAACATCTTATTACATTTTCATGTGAACCTCAATTGAGGATCCACATTGTAGGTGGTCTGATTATAATTTTAGCTGGATGACAAACTTCTGTGTGTGGATCATGACAAGTTAATGCAAATTATTAGGCATGTGTGTGTGAAATGTCAAACCTCACTACATTAATCAAGAGTTCGAATTACAGGAGGATGGGGGAGGGGAGGTCTGACCCCCCCCCCTAAATTGAATTTAGACTCCCAAAAGAGGCGAAAACACGGTTCAGTAAGGTCAAAACATTCGTAAAGCCTTCTTACCCGTAATTGTTAATATCGCGATCTACTCCACATGCTCGTGTCAGGAAAAATCTTGCAGTAAAGTTTCACGCTCCCCTAAACTGGAACATACCATTTATTAACATTGCGGTTAGTGGAATCTCCCTGCTCATTACCATCAATGCAGTTGCTCGTGTCCTACCAGAAGTCTTCGCCGGCGTGCGTCGTGCAGAGCGATATGTGATCACGCGAGGTGAGTGTAAGTGGGTAGCGATGAAGCTTGTTTGACACAAATGACCTCCTTTCTTTCATAGTTTTCATAGTTGCCGGTGGTCTTGATGTTTAATCTGCTCAGATTAGGTTTCATTCACAGAGTCAACATGAGAAAGAGGAGAGGAGATAACTGGCTTTTTCTTTTTTTTTTAACTGCTATAAAAAAAAAAAAAAAAGAACAAGTTGAAACTTACACATACACCAATCAGCCAAAACATCAAGACCACCTGCAGGTGATGCCAATACATAATGTGAAAGCTCAGCAATAAATCCTCCCTTCATAAGGATCACAATGTTCAGTTGTAGTTCATTCTGATTGAGAGAAGTGTTTTATTTATTTGAATTGCTATTTGGGGGGGACTGTGATATGTGGTGCTGTTGAACTGTGCTGGGTTATACCGAGAGGTCTTCCTAGTATTTCGAAGCCAATTAATTGAAATGGGGGGGGGGAGCAAAATATTAGGAACAGGTCTCAGTGCAATAGTGATTTGTAATGCCAAGGCTGAGCGGTGTATAGCGCAGCCTGTATTTTCTACAGTTGTCATGCATGCTGAAAACTTAGCAGGATAGTACGGGCAATGGTGAGTTTAACATGCATGTACCGTTGTTTTAAAGAAGCAGAGGGAGGCCAGAATAACTGTCCGCAGGCAGTAGGAGGTTCGTAGGACAGTGAGCAGGCAGAACCAAGTTGCTAAAGAGGTGAGTAAAGATTGTAAGACTTTAGTTAACTGAAGCACGCAGCTTCGCTATACTAGGTTTCCTTTATGCCCTGTCAATTCAAGCTGCATGAAAATTGGCACCTAAATGAATAGTTCTGGTGTAACTGCAGCTACAGTGGCTAACACACAATAATTAAACAACATGGTATTGTTCCCTCACACACTTGGGCGTTTGGCATGGTTACATTGTTCTCTGAGCTGCCTAAATAACTGGGGGAAAAAGTTAGGAAAGAGTGAGAGGAACAAGCTTTAGTCTCAGTGGTGTTGTTGTTTTCAGTCTGCATCGATCATCCAGATAAAGCTGCTGTTTCTGTGGATTTTACTGAAGCCATGCACATTTACAGGTGTCGGGTTCACTTTTCAACATCTAATGTAATTTTCTTAATTAGCTAATTCATGGTTTATGCATAACAAGCTAATCTATTCATATATATTAATGAGATCCAAGTTTGATTTTGTTATCGTCTTTCACTGTCATAATATGATATTAATGAATAAAAGCTATTAGTCCTGCATTTTAAATCACTGCTAGACAGATTGAAATGTATGTTTTCCCAAAGAAAATACAGTTTCATAACATCGTGATCTGGAATTTCACATTCAGCCTCGTAGCAGCTGCAGAGGAAGAGGATATCTCCCCTCTCCCCATTTTTGTATTTCATTTCAAGATTATGTTTGGGGTGCATAATTATGACACTCATTAAAAGCTCCTATGCTGAAACAGCCTCAAATGGGGGGGGGGGGGGATATCCTTGGCTGCTTTCCAACTCATTAGAATCCCTGATGACACTTTATGGGATCAGCTTTTCTTTTTCTTTTTTTATTAGCAGCCACTATTTACTATACAGCAGAATGGAATATTACTGTAATAACTTATAATTATGTGTGAGTCCAACTGTTAATTTGAGTCGGTGAAGGAGAGGCAGATTGAGAAGTGTGGTTTGCCGTGCCAACAGTCACAGAGGTGAATGGGAATTGTGACAGCTCCAGCCTAGTCAACATGGTCGTCTGTTATTTTGGCCCAAACATCAGAGTGGTGACTATGAATGAAACAATACACACAGCTCACAGTTTGGCTAAAAACCCAGTAGAGCAAAGTTTCTCAACTTTGGAGTCAGGGACCTTTATGGGGTTACTGAAAGGATCGCAAAAGATTTCTATATGTCTTATTGAATTTTAATAAAAGAGCTCCCCACAATCTCTTGATAATCCTGACATCACCACATGCTAGTGTTGTCTGGAGCATAAAAATGAAGTCATGGCCACAAACACTGTTGAAACCCCCTAATTGGAGTCATGGCTCAGTAATCTCGAGGAACATTAGCTCAGGTCCAAAACCAATAATCAACAGTTTGTGTCGTTAGAAAACAACAACAAAAATGAAACCCAGCTGTTTGTCTCCAAAAATGTATGCTTTAATATGCAACAACAAACTAATTTTGTAGGACTCATAATGCTATTTGTCACCATTTTGTATGCGTAGTGCATAGAAATGTTCCTGATTAACAGTCCGTATGGTTATATTTTGGCAACTCCAAGGACTCAGTTTAAGGTTCAAAATTTTGGGAAATAATCTTGCTTCCTTGTTGCGAAGACCGATATCACAGTTAAATTAATCTTGTTAATCAAGTTAAACATGTTAATATTGTTGTTGTTTTTTCATATAGAAAAAGTGGAATATAAAAAGAAGTAGTTGCGGTTTCTGATTTTTTTTTTTTCTTGCAGCTTCTAATTTAGAGAATCGACCAGTAGTGGTACCATCTTTGTATCCAACGCTTGGTAAAATAGAAATAAGCTAATTTCCCTAAATATCAACCCCCATCCTCAGGACCCGTTTCTACGGACGTATTGAAAACGTTATTGGCATACATTCAGGGTGAAAGCTTTTTTCTTTTCCTTTCTTGTTGCTGCGATAGCAAATTATGTTTTGGTCGTGAAAGAGGCGTTTTTACGTGGCCTACAATAAAACATGGTGCACTTCCCCATCATAAACTTCTACCACAGTGTTTTGATAAGAAATTGGCAGAAGTTTGCAATAGCAAAATGACATCTATTGTAGTGTCGAGTATGCACGTCCTGCTGTGCATCTTTTTGCATCTTTTGACTTAAATTGGAAAATCACGTAATACAAATGATCAAGTATTTAAATCATAAAACGGAAAAACTAATTCTTCCCACATGAAGAGTCAAAACAAGGACTTTTGTTTTGTCAAGAAGTACTTTAAATACAAGGTCCTTAATGGGCTATTATAAACCAGTTTGCCAAATAGAGGAAAAACCTCTTCACTGAGTGACATTACCAATTTTGATCCTGTGTCTTTAAAGAAAGAGAAACTGAAGGTCGCTACCTACATAAGTACCATTTAATCTTACCAGACAAAAGAGGAAGAGTGCGTCTCGATCATATGCACGTGCCTGCAGGCCGAAAGTATTGTACCATCTTGATTATCTACCCAAAGCTTAGATATTCTCTCTCCTTGCTGAATTAAATCCACCGCAGGTGAACTCTATCTCACTCCTAATTAAGAGTGTGTGTCCATGTGTGATATTGTTTCTCATTTTGTACCTCAATCGTGTGTGTGTGTGTGTGTGTGTGTGTGTGTGTGTGTGTGTGTGTGTGTGTGTGTGTGTGTGTGTGTGTGTGTGTGTGTGTGTGTGTGTGTGTGTGTCTCTCTCTCTCTCTCTCTCTCTCTATTTGGCCAATACCTAGATTTGTGTGTGGCCACTGTACGTGTTTGTTTATACATACGCATAATACACTCAAATCAGGTAAACTGAGAAAGCGGGACTTTTCCCTGCTGTATTAGATTTTTTTTTATGCCTAGTTTTCTCATCCACTTTTTAAAACTTTAATTTTGTTGCTGTTAGCGAATGAACAGTTTTAATTATCTGTACTGCTTCACTGTGCCCCCTGTGATGTCTTCTGAGCTTTTTGTTACTCACAGAGCAGCATAGAGGTCAAAGATCCAGACCCGGGATCTTCTGCAATGTCATGAACGTCTGGGCCCAAGTGTTAGCAAAAGCAAAATGCATTCATATTCTACAGCAGGGATGAAGTGCTGGCAGTGCAATTTAAAATTGTTCGTTTTACTGAGTATCGTGTAAAATAATTGAGAACAGAGTGAAAAGCATCTGCCGTCATCAGGCTGTTTATCTGTGATCAACAAAAGCACATGCATGATAAGGTAATGGCTAAGTAATGCCAATGTGATTTCTCTTTGGCTAGAAATTAAGACTGTTTTACCATCAATTGTCTCTGGAAGACACGCACAGAATTTGCATCAGCCGAGTGGGGAAAAATGCACAAACAAGTTCTATTGTCTCCCTGGTGATGTGATTTTGAGCATTGGGTGATAGACTATGCAGAGATGGGGACTGGCAGCATCTTAAGATGGCTTTGAGGCTTCTCTCACTGCCATGCTTTATGGTTAAGCAGCCAGCAAATTGGGAAAGTGGCTTTATCTAATTAGAAAATACATTCCTTTAGCAAGCAGTCCCCCAGGCAGAATCATTATTTAAGCTGGCTGGCCTTGAGAGAGGCGGCAAGCGGCATTCAGATACATATCTAATGCTCACCATGGAAATGGCGATGTGCAGTGGATATGCTCATGGTACAATCATTGGATTTTTTTTATTTTTTTTTATCCTTTCGCCGTCTTTCTCTCTAAATATAATGCTTTCTTTCTCTATCGCCCTTTTTACTATCCCAAATCTCTATTGTATATTAAACGGCTAAGTAATAATTATCGTCGTGCCATTTCATTAGACAATTTTCATGCTGTGGAGAAAATCGTCTCGCAGATTGGCTCAGTTTGTTGTTACTCCACATTAATGCATTATTATTGGTTGCAGTGGGTGCAGCAATCACTAGAGGAAATTGGTCTAAAACCCTTTAGGCTGTGCAGCCGTACATCTACCAGCATAATAGACATGATATCTTGAACTGTAATTACGTGATATTTTCCGCAACATATTAGTAGATTCACAGCAGCAAAAGAGCAGCACACTTTAATGTGGGGCCACGGATGCCAAAGGCACCGGAGGATTAAAAGGAAACCTCATGGACAGATGTTAGTTCAGACTGATGGCTATGCCGCATCATCTTAAATAAACACTATGATCCCCATCATAATGAGCTTTGACTATCCATGTACAATGCACATGGTTGTACTTTGCACGACATTTCTTGATTTTATGTCTGAATGCCTATGTCTTTTTGTATGCGTGTCTGTGTAATGCTCACTTTGGAGCTTTTGTTTGTACAGTGAACAGTCTCTCAGTATCTTAGGCTACTGTGAGCCCTCTTATTGCGCAGCACTGTTAATGAGGCCTCTGGGAATGGACATGGAGGTGTGTGTCAACACATAAATCCTTTAAAGTTTCACAACTCTGTGTGTGCCTGTGTAGGAAAAAGAGAGAGAAAGAGACAAAGAAAGAGCGAGAAATTTTCGCTTTTGGATTAGTGTCCCTCTGGAACTGGAAATATTATCAGCCTCCACATCTGCAGTGTTGGATTTCTTCAAGTCGTCCACATACATGCTTGCATTTCTCCTCACCGGCTTTCAAATGCTATACTACAGTATGTTTTTATGAAACTAAAAGCCTACAGCCAGTCTGGCAGACCTCATTACATTGTAGACCTCATTACACACCACAAAACAAAACTTTGTTGCTGTAAAGTCCTTACCACGTGTGGGGCAAACGTGTTAGGTTTGGCTTCGGCATACAGTAGCTCAAGATGAAGGGCCGTGTTGTTGCCAAAATCAAGAGTCATTTTTGCTTGGGCTGTTAAAGCTGCTATATCCAATCCAATGACTCCAAAGCATGGTGCTGGTTGATTATGAAGGAAAGTTGACATAGTGATATTCAGTGTTGCAAGTGACTGGCTTCGTGTGTGTGTGTGTGTGTGTGTGTGTGTGTGTGTGTGTGTGTGTGTGTGTGTGTGTGTGTGTGTGTGTGTGTGTGTGTGTGTGTGTGTGTGTGTGTTCGTGTCATCATCATCTTAAAAGAGCAATTTGAAACGGGCTACGATAGTCAAAGTATAAAGATAAAGGTCGACATACTGCAGATCATCAGTACATGGCTCTTGTGGATCAAATTGTCCTTACATTCCTTTATTGATCTTTTCATCCCCTTCTGTACTGTAAGCCTGGTTTAAATCCCTACAGGAGACATTTCAAAGCAGCAGCCCCTCTAGACCTAACTAATGTCTTTTTCTTACTATAACACAGTGGGTCACTGATGTGTGTTGATACCGAGAGGCAGAAGATGTCAGTGTGTTTGTAGTGGAGATAGGCATTTCAAGAGAAAGTACTGTTTGACATTCACTGGGTACTATAAGAAGGTTATTTGACTACTATCCCCTGAGTGTTGATCAGTTGTTGGACCGTCAGCTTGGTGCTTCATTCTTAAATGACCGTGCACAGTTATGGTAGACTTATGATATGCTAGCATTTGCACTGCACCTCATTTTTGTTAATGTCTTGGAAGGAGTTCCACAAGTAACTTTTGGATGGTTGTAGCAGTCTTTGCTACGACTTAATTTTGGGATTGTTATTGCACAAGCATAAATCCCCCGAGAAAACATAAGAAGACCTTCATCATCACTCCAGAGCTTCCATGGAAATGATAAAAAAAAAATTGTTTTATTCAGTGTCAAATTAATCCAATGATGGCATACCAATGATAAATACACTGCCAAGAAAGATCTACAAATAATTGATTTGGCATACTTTTAAAGGTACCCATTTGTAAGACAAACAAAACAAATAGGCTTAAAAAAAAGAAAGCGCCCAGTTGTCTCGTTTCTTTTTTATTGGAGGCAAAATGAAAACCCCTGGTGAATGCATGTAAATGTTGATGAGGTAAAATGTTATAGTTGAAAAATCATCTTTTTGTTTTTGATTTCAAAGATGATTGCTAAAGCATTCTTAATGTTTTTTGTATATCCGCATCCAAACCTAATGTCAAAAGGTTTTACAATGATGTTAAAAGTTTGACATGAAATATTTCATTGAAAAGCAGTAGGCAGGAAATGACAGAAACAGAACATATGGAAAAGTGGAAGAGATTATTGGGTATATACATTACCTACAAATCTGTGGTTGATGTGATGTTGTGGGTGTAAAAGGGCTCTTAGCCAAGACTTCTAAGGTGAAATATGTTACCTAGGCTCAGATAGCCTGCGTACAATGAGCTCAATAATGAAAATGAACTGCTTGAAAGCCTGCTGTCTGCTGTCTGGATGGTTATGACTCACTCTTCTCAAATACAGGTTTTCCGAAAATAATTGATTAAAATCATTCTTGTCTGTCCGTAATAGAATTAACATGCAAGGAAAATTAATTATGCATTTCTGTGATTGAGTTTTTGCTTTTAATCATGACAATTTCAGGCTTGACGAAGCTTAGATTGGCCAATTTAAGAAGAGGTTAATGGGTTCCCATTATGGTTAGATTTCTCATTGCACAGTGAGTGTGCCTGAACAACAAGGAGGGCCTGAGTGACCATACATCTGATGCAAAAGCTATTGTAAAACACATTTTCATTGTGAAGAACACTGCATTACCTTCCGGTAAATATACAAATAGGAAATTACTTAAGATTGTTAAGGCTAATGGATGACATTTAGACAAAAACTTGCTGCCTCCTATGTCAGAGGCTTTGCCAGCGCAGCACAGAATGCTGTTGTTACTTTCAGGAACAATTTCAAGGGTTTTGCTTGACATCTAAAATTAATGATAGGGCTCTATAGTAACTTCATTAGATAAGTTAAACTAACTGATAAAACATCAGTTTGCAAAACACAAAAACTCTAAAGCACTCATATATAAACATTAACAATACAATTTCTAAAAGAACATTAATTGTGAAACTCAACTGACTGTATCGACTGAAACATGCAACTGAGCAGAAGACAGCAGAGACTCGGGAGGATTCATTCACTTACTGATGGACTGAAGTGTGTTTGAATTGTCATTTGGGATAACATACAACCTGGAGGATATTATCGCTTTCTTTAAATATGAACTGTTTCAAATGTTTAACAGATTAAGTTGTAACACAACTAATTATTGCAATTAAAGTTTGATTTGTGAAATTTAGTGAGATTTTCAGATATTGCTCAAGTTAAATAACTGACAGACCAGCAAGGATAATAAGCAAAGTCACTTTCTACTGATTTTAAGGTCCGTGGCACACTGAGCATCTCACAGCCACTACTGGGAATTGCTATAGTCATCCCACTATACTGTCTAAACTGAGCAACTCACAGGCTTACATTCAAAAACCTTTTTCTTTTGGGGATAATTATTTAATATGATTCATTGCTTTGGAGAATCAAATACTATATTCTCCTGTTTAAAAAAACAAAGAAAAGTCCAGGTGTCTGCAATTAAAACATGTTTTACAACCCCAAACAGCAAGGGGATCAAACAGTGCATTTAATTATCCACAGTTCTTTGTATTCATTTAATTTAGGTTTGTTTTACTTGTGAGGGGGCTGATATTTTTATTTAATTTATATATATAAGTGTATAAAACACTTAAGTCTTTGGTTAAATGTCTCTGACTGAACTGTTTCACTTTGGTTAATGTGTCTATGAATACATAAATACAGTTGAGAGATGCTTGTTTCAGTTATTTCATTATCGTTATTATGAAGGTCAGATTCTAGCCTTTTCAACACTTTTTGCTGCATGCTCAAACAGCCCACTCATAAAAACATCTACCCACACGGGTTGATATGGTCATTTATGATAAGTGGAGGCTACTCCTCTCAAGTTATAAGTCTATCTGAACAGTTAAGCAAAGTTATTCAGAGCACATGGAAACTATAATAGCAAAAGAGTGACGAAGGAACAGTAAGTCATTAACTATCGCTCAACTCCAGACACAAACCTTCTAAAATCACAAAAGTCTGCACTGTAGACAACAAACGGGGTGAATGATGTGGCCTAATTTGTAACATAGACTTTCCCTTTCAAACTCCTCTATTTTGTTGAACCCCTCACCAGGTCAGTGTTTTGATTAGTTTCCATTATATAACATAGTTTTAAACCTTTGGCCTCAATATTTAATTATTCAAAGCAGGTGTTGCTTTGTACATAATAAAGCAAGACAGACAAGGTATAAAGTGGCTGAGGCTAGCTGGCCTCCACCTACACGTCCTTCACCTGTGATAGTAAACAGAAATGAGGAGAAAGACAAGGGAGGAATGATTTGAGCACAGTCACAAACTGCTAATTGATAAGATCCTGTAATAATACACTAATTGCTTCTTTTTTTTGTTTTTTTAAGAGAAAGAAACAAATTATGAACACAAAGAAAAGGAGAAACTCACTTGTACTATAAACTCTTGCTCAAGAAATGCCATTAAACTTCTAACACCTCACCTTGGACAAAGCTGAAGGGAAGCACGTCTTGAGCTTCATCTTTGAGATGAGGGCCGTTTGCAGCACATCCAACATCAAACTCACTTTGTCTGGTTATTGATTATTAATCATTGATCAGTGGATTGACCGTCCGCTCCGTGCTTCACTCTAATGACTGTGCATGGACCTATATGCTAGCTTCACTTGCAGTTTGCACTGCACCTCATTCTCATTTATAGTCTATACTATTTATAGTCTAAACAGAACTTTTTGACGGCCGTAGTCATCTTTACATGTTTCTCCTGTTTGCGCTGGTGCGTCGAAACTCATTGCGGCACACAGTTTTTACCTGGCGAAAGCTCTGAAGCCTCGTAGCAACCTGTTCTTCCTCTCTTTCCACCTTCTGACAGGAGTAGCACACTACAACCAGGCTCTGGCAAAAATGGGGGAAATGAGCAAGAACAATTGACATGTATACTATTAGTTTAAAAAAATATATGTATATTTTCTTGACTATTAAAATATTTGAAAATCATGACCCAATCATAAATACATAACCTAACAGATGGTTTAATGATACTGCTACTCTTTCTTGTACTGCCTATTAATCCAATTATTTACTCTAATGATATTCTAATTGGTTCTCTGTAAAAAAAAAATTAAGTGAAAAAACTCATTAAGAACAGAATTAACATTGTCTTATTTTTTCACATGTACTGTATATAAATTAGCATTCTTGATTAGCAAACTACAACCGTTTTTCTTTGACAGTGTTTTTACTGTGCAGAAACCTGCAGCCTTACGTCACTAATGACCCAGACCTGCTCTGAGTGATATGAAACTGAATTTCTGAACAACAACTCAAATGCTGGTCTGACGATTTCAGATTGAATTTCTAATTGACCCCAGAACAATCAGCCGGTTAACGGTTTCTTTCAATTGTTAACCTATGTTTGTATAATCTAGTTAACTCTGTGTGTGGGCTGCACAGTACCATAGTACTGGATTATGGTACCGATCCCGAATAATACTAGATCAATTTCCTGAATAAATAAATGACCAAGCACAATAATTTGTGGTTTATTATTGGTTTATTTGTGACTATTATACATTAAGAAACTTGATCATAAAAACAAAGTATTTGTATATTGATTTTCATGTTATTTAAAAAAAAAACATCGTCTTTCTCCTGCTATTCAAGGACACTTTTTACTGCACTTTACGAACAGGATTCTCTCAATAGAAGGACATCTAAAAGGATGTTCACCGTAAACATAGCTATACGCTTTCAATTCTAAAGGTTTCCACTGAAGCGCCACAGAAACACTCATGTCAGTACACATTGATAAGAGGTAGGATAGCAACTAAAAGCTTAATTTCAAGGTTCATTATTGTAGTTCAGACATAAACACAGAAGCACTTTAAAACTTGTAGGTGCAGCCATGGTCTAATTGGCAGTAAAGTATTTTGTTTTTTATTTATCTATTTATTTGCTGGCTTAGACTTTTGGGGTCACTGGAGCACAAAATTGCTGTGCAAATATATATTATTCAGTACATGGCAGATTTATCGTCTCCATAGAAACTTGTCTCTATTTTCTGTCGTTAAAGCAATTACTTGACAATATGGTCAAGAGAAAACATGGGGTAAAAGTGTGAAAGAGTCGTGTTTAAATAACATGACAATAATGAGCGTGTGGAAAGAAAGAACAAGACAGGAATTTAATGTTTAAAAGGAGAGAAAACAGTTAATTAATCTCACGTTAAGTCTTTTTCACATGCATGAACATATAAACATTTTCGGAGAGAAACACCGCAATGTACTCACACACACAGACGCAGAGTCAACACTGCACATTATTGTCTGCTTTAGACTGAATGGTCAGCTAAGCAATAAAGTAATAGGCGCCTTGCATAACTGCAGCTGCGGTGACATTTCAGCTTCACTTGTTTTTCTATTAACATAGTCCAGTGTGGGACAGGTGCACTCAATTTATTTTAAATTGAGATTGCCAACACACTGACCTGAAATTGATGACATATCCCACGTTTTCCAAAAGAGAGGAATGCCATTTACTTTTGATAAATGTTTTGTTTGACTTTTTACGTTTTTGATGCCTCAGTCCTTAATTATGAGCATATTATTGTGGCACTACTACTCTCTTGTTATACTCTTTCTGATGTGATAGATTCATGCTGAAATATCAGCTGTCTGATAGATTTCCATAACAATTTGGACAGACATGCGGGATCCTCAAAGATGAATCCTTGCATTTGGTGAAGCCCTGACTTTACCTCTAGGGGTTGACATTTTCTGATTTGAGTAAAACGTCTTTAAGAACAACCGAATGGATTTCACCGGAATTTGATGCTCCCGTTCATGTTTTCCTCATGCTGATGATCACATTTTTCTTCTCAAGCAGCTGTTCAGTACTTTGTTTTATGGGCAAATGTCTGCAAAAGTAATGACATTCCCATCAACCTTAGCTGTAGTTCATGATGTGTTGGTGTACGCAGCTTCAGGCCATACTCCTCCTAACCAATTCCCTAAATCAGAGACAGATTTGATCAGGCATCTGTAGGCCTACCATGGCCTAGTTGTAATACTGGCTGTATAATTTGTAAGAATTAAATCCTGTCACGTAACAGCATTTTGTACTTTAGGAGATGATAGTTAGTTACCGCGGTGTCCAGGCAGTCTGCCCTCATTTCAGTGTTACACTGAAGTCTGTGATCCATCAGATTCTGGGACCGAGTCTGATGGCTCTTAGAGTTACAGCAGATCGGTAGAATTTGTTGTCCTGCTGTTAGTTAGCATTTGATTTATTCTATAGCTGTTAGTAACGTTAGTTTGTATGGATCCAGTAGTGGATGGACAAAAATTATGAAATAAATTAAGCCTATATTGTATGTGTGATAGAAATGTTTTCCACCATACTCTCAAAAACTTGTGCAAGTTTAAAAGGCAAATTAAATCAAACTGCTAGAAACTTCAGTTTCTAGTTCATCAATTCATGTATTTATTTAATGGTCAATGTTGGGTTTGTGAAAATGTGCGAATTAACATTTAGTTTATTTTAAATAAAAAATAATGAGAAATCCTATCAAAACCTACCTTTGATCTCTGAAGCAGTTTGCGAGTGGATGGTGTGGTGTAATCCCCACTTCTAGAAATGCAGCAGATAAAAAAAAGCTTCTAATAATCTTTCAGTTACACTGACACTTTAAATTTTAAAATACAGATTGCAAAAATGAGCCTTTGAAGTCAGTGAAGACGGGTGCTATGTGTATTTTCAATTCTGTTTTCAAGGAGAAGGCCTTTATGGATTAAAGCAATTTGAGAATCATTATTCAATACTAATTGAAGCCTCATTTGAAACATTTGGTGTGAAATATTATTGGAGGTCAGTGTTCTGCGGTGGTGATGCTGTATTGCCAGTACTGTGTACACATATTTAATACAAGTGTGTAAAAAGGGTTTGCCTTTATATTGTACATTGCACTCAGCATTCTAATGTTTGGAACAAAATGAAGGTTAATCCAAAATGAGAATTGCATACCAAGTTAGACAATGTTCCACTCTTTAGACGGGTCTCTGTTCAGAAACAACATTTGGAACTAAAAAATAAATAACTAACAAAATGAACAACAGGAACTCAATTTAATGTGCTTCATGCTAGTTTCCACACTTACAGAAATACAATGAATTGCTACGTGGGAACAAAACATTGGAGGACAAGTGGTGCACGAATGAGTTATTTTCCATTCATAAATTTAAAAGCCTGATTTATTTACTGATTAGTTGTTTTTTTTTAAACTGCCGTGTTATGGACTGAATACACATGAAATACGAGTTGATTTTAAGTATTTGTGGTAACTGCTACTGGTTGTGGTTGTTTAAATCTGCACAGTATAATGTTTGACAGACAGTTCAAACTTGATCTGAAATTGTAAAATCCTTTTAATCTATGAAGATTACTGTGTTTGTTGCTGTCTAAAATTATCATCTTTTTTTCTTAATGGTAGAAAGAAGTAAAAACCAACTCTGTCAAATCTGTCATTTTTACAAACGTCTGCACTTTTTATGTATTTAATTACTGTTTATAGATATACTGTAGTTTTTAGTATCTGCAGTTAATGAATATATATTGACGGGTTCTTATAGTAGAACATGTTAAATAATAAGTCTCTGACTATATTAAACTCCTTTGAGACCTTATTAGAAAGCTACTGTATGCACACCAGCCTATAGGCCTGTCGTTACTTTCCATTAAAAAGAAGCAACCTGTGCGAGTCAAGATAAGGACTTGTCACCCTTTTTAATTTAATTTAATATGGATCATTCTTCAGGGAATTGTTTAAGTGTGTAATGGATGGATTTTGTTAGGATTTGAAGATGTACCTAAATTGCCAGATTAGGAAAGCAGGAATGGATAATAAAGTGAGAATAAAGATTTGTTTTAATGATTCAATCATCTGTTTACTATGCCTGCTCTTTACTTTTGCACTATTTTTTTGTCCACCTTTAACCAATCCATCTACAACTAAATAAATGACTCGGTTTTAACTTGGCAAATTAATCCTACATTCAAGTGCTTTCTTTCGCTCTTTTCAAACAAAGTTTTGGCCACTACCTGTCTGAGTTGTTGCAGTAACCGAGTCGTCTCTATGTGCAGCCATCTAGCTATCATCTCTGATAGCCAACATGTGAGCCAAATAGGGATCATCAATACATTTTAGTGTCTAGCTACAGCTTCCATGTGAGGTGTTTAAAGGAAATCTGTAACTTGTAGCTTCAGGAAATAACCTTGGTTTCACTCCCCCTCTCTAAACTTCACCAAAACAAATATTTGTACTGAGCTGTGTGTTGAAATTTATTTTCCATTAAAATAGGACGCTATTCCACTTCTATATGCAGTCTATGGACTCCCTGCATCACAGATTGAGGAATGAATGATTCTGCACCCTGTAACATGTCACCTGTGGAACTCTAAATGTTGTATTAGATTGCAGAAGCCAACCAAAAATGTTTATCGCCCATGAACTACAGTTGCTTTCCCTAATGGACAAGTATGTTAAACAGCGAGAGAGTAGTGCAGATTGGAGCCAAGATTCTTGCCACAGAGGCCCCCCCCCCCCCCCCCCCCCCCCGAGTGTGGGATATTCAAGTTGACTGGAGCGTTGTGTATGCTCTGTAAACTCAGACTCTATGGCTTGTCTTCTTTGTAGGTGTTGGAAGAGGACAAGCGACAAAATATGGATAAATGCTGGTGAACAAGAGACTGTTTTATTTCTTGGTCCGTCTGTTTTTCTCTGTCTGCCAGTGAATGAGGACTGATGAAGAAGACTGGTCAGGGAAATGTATTTGCTCACAAGCCATTCATTCCCCAATCTCCCATCCTTCGCATCTGCTCAATCTTCCTCCATTACAGACCAGATGTATCCAGTGTGTGTAGCACCAGTGTCATTTCTATCTGACACATTGCTTTTACCTCTGGTGCCACTGGAAAATGACAAAACTGGAACCACAGCAGAATTTACTGTCCCGGCAGGCAGGAAATTTCCCTCTTTTCACTCTCCCAGCTCTATTTCATCCAACTGTAGTGGGGCTGTGGTATATTCGCATTCATTTACTGACATCCATGCCAGACTTTGTCAGGTCTTTTCTGCACATATATCAAATTGTGCAATTCATTCTCAGTGTAAAGAAGACATGCTATAAATGAGGTTTATAGTTTGCATTTTAAAAAGATATGTAAAACAGCTTGTACTTATCTGATTGACATCTAACAAAAGTTGTTTTTTTCTTAAAATCAAAACGATTTGTGGCAGAGAGGGATTACAAATCATTTCCCGACTTTTCTTAAAATGTCTCTAATCCCATTTAATTCTGTACTGGCTCCTGCACTGACTGCTATCCTCATGTTGTTTACTTAGGTCTAGTTTATTCAGATATAGCTCCTGCCATCCCATCACACCCACACAAATAAACCCAGAAACCACCTTCGGAAATACTTTCTCCTGCTATCTCTTTCATGCAAGTGCTACTATTTATGGGCTTTGTCTTTCTCACTGGATTTGTGTGTGTGTAGCTGTGTCTCTGTGCACGTCACATTATGCCTATGTGTGTAGTGTGTCTATATATATATACTATCATGTGAGAATGCAAATGAGAGAGTATTATAACTTGGTGTGTTACCTTACTCGGGAATTCAAAATAGATTCCAGTTTAAAAAAAAGAAAAAGAAAGGAAGAGTGAAACTATTACAGAAAAGTTAACTATCACCCAGTTAAACCCAGTTTGAAAGTAACATATTTGGGACAAATTATTAAGTAAAAAGCAAAAACCTACACGATATATTTATCTCTCTTTGCTGCTATTTATGTAAATGTATTTATTTAACAGTTTGACAATCTCAGCCATGCATAGGGTCCTTTAGATTTACCCATGGTAACGTCGTACTGTGACCATTTGAAACAAATCTTGTTAGGTCAGTTTAAATACAGCTAATCACAGCAACCAGACGACAAAAAAAATCCCCACAAAAAAGACATGATCTATGGATCAAGACATGGTAATTTGTAGTATAATATGTATTTACATGTGCATTCAAGTAAACTAATCTCTGAGAAATTACATTTAGTAATTTGTAGTCTTGAGGAATTGAAAAGTAGCTTCAAGCATGAAACATCCAGGAACTGTTTACTTTTCTAAAATTGAACTAAAACAACAATCTGTTATTCACATTAAAAAAAAAAAAAAAACCATTCACGGATAGAAGTAATTCTGTTTTCCCAAATCATACTTGGGAAAACAAATTAATATTATTTTATAATACTTTAATTTCCAGGATTTAGGGATAGCTCTTCTGGAACACACTTGATTCTGCATCCAAGATGTTTGTGCTACCCTGACTGAAAGATTTGCTTTTCAGAGTTTCTTCTTGCCTACTTTGGAGACTGGTACAGTATGCGCTAATACTCTCACAACTGTTTTTAATACAATTGGGGAGCAGTCTGCTCCTGTCCAATCACACTTGGAGATTATGCAGCCAATGACTGACGGTGATGGTTGGCTAAGGTCCAGTTTGCTGTTTTCCCTTTCTTCTGATTAAATCATAGCCATTTAATGCACCGTGATAATCTAATCTAACCAAGTTCCTATCTCAAAAGATGTTATGTTGGCTGATCCTGTCTTAATTTGCACTGTAGCGTAACCAATTAAACTTTAACAATAGCACTGTTTAGCCTTTTAGATGTGCCACATCTGCCCTCAAACCTCCTCTTGAGAGCCTTGGGAAACCAACCTCAGTTAAAAACATCCAATTGGGCCCTGGATCCAACACTTTCCAATTTAAATTAATATCTCATTTTATTCTACTGACTGCTCAAGCAATCGATCCTCCATCTCCATAAGCAAGACTTTAAAACTGTTTCTCCAGCCCTCATCTTAAGAATCCAACCCTACCAAGTGTGAAATGTACTTCTTTTTTTCACAGATCAGTCTGTCAGCGATCCATGAAAAAATAATACACCTGTATGAAGCCCTGTTCTACTTTCTGAAGAATATTTAAGGGCTGTGTCCAGCTGGTCCAGCCCTTTTATCCCCTTCAGGCATGAAGGTTGTTATGTCTGGTATAGAAGCCTCCAGAATGTTCTGACTTTCTAATGTTTACTGAGAAAATCTCACCATACCCTAAAAAAACTTCTAATCCCACTGACTCCCCATGTACACCTTCAAGTCAAACAACATACTGCTTCTCTGAGGCCCCAGGACTATAAATCACTGGGGATTGTACTTCCTGTGTAGCTGCTCTCCAACTGTGGAGCAAACTACTTGACCACCTGAGGGTATCACAGACGCGGAGTCCTATTAATCCCCCAAAAATCTATATTTGCAGAATATAATTTGCTGCAAAATATATAACTTTGGATGTTTTTTTCCTGTTCTTTTTATTTTTTTTGGTGGTTTTCATTTTCATTTTCCTTGCATCTTCAAGTGAAGACTCTCATTACCCTAAATATTGTCTTTTCTTTTAACCAGTGCTAGAATGAAATGGGTGGACACCAATCTGGCAACACTGCTCATTTGTGTAGTAGCGTCTGAGTCTTGTGTTAGCGAACGTATAGTGTGTGAACAATTAAAATTGACCTAAAGGTTGCAAACCAGATAGAAACAAAGCCGTATGAAAATACATCCTCCAAGAATGCAGCAACTAAAAATATCAGATTTTAACCACAGCAGCATCCATTTCCATTCGATGCGTTTATAATTATATGAAGCTAATCCATCTCCACGTAATCTCAAGAGAGTAAAGCCTGAGAGGCTAATGGCATTGCTTTGTACACAGTAAAACATCATCCACATATTTTCTACAGTTGAGAGTTTGAGGGATCTTTTAAGGTGGCTTTGCAATAGGGGTTAAAAATTGTCAGACACAAGAATTTTAACTTTTGTTTTTTGCCCTCGGCAGAAATATTGGTAAGACTTTGATGCGCTCGTCCCAGTTTTAAGATAAACTTGTTTTAAAGTCTGATTATATTAGCAACATTACATATTGTAGGTCATGCGGCACCAAATTAGTCGGCACCTTTAGTAAACCCTAACCGAAGTGCTTTTGTTACCTAAAGCTGTCAAATGAATCTCTGATTTGTCTCCATTGTCCTTAGCTCTGTGTGCATACCAATCACATACAGCTAGAGTACTTCTCCATTGAAAACAACTCAATAGAGAACGTGAACCAAGCAATCGTTTACAAAATACTCATGATCTTACAATAGGCCTTCATCTCAAATTCATGATGAAACTCGTATGTCAATATTTCAAATAAAATTCACATTCCAATCTTGGGCTAAAAATGTAAAGTATGTCACACCTTGGTGCAATACACTACTGCAAAGCTACATTTGACTGAAGTGTTGCCACCCTCTGATGATGTACATCTTGCTGTTGGTGAGCTCACCTGGAGCGAGGGGGCTCTTATCGCTCTGCTCCGATTTAAACCCACAAATGTGAGAGTGCTGCTCAGAAGTGCCTCGGCAAAGCATGCAGTTTTAAGTTACGGGTAGGTTGGTAATGGAAACTCAGCCTTCAGGTTATATTGGACACAAGTTTTCTCATCAAACCAGAGAGCATGGTAATAAAGTTGGTACAGACAAACCTGGAAGGCTTGTGGTGATTGTGGAGAAACGAAGGGATAGACCATCTTGAGGTCAGTCTAGGTTTGAGATGATGATGTAAGCAGTGAGAGAAAATATTATGCTGGTATTGCTGAGTCCTCGCTGCTCAGTGGAAACTAGGAGAGGCAGAAAGATTTCTCGCATCATTGTGTTGAATGTTGTGTTTTTGTGTGAAAAAGAAAAGATGTTCCAGTTTTCTATCAAAAGAATGTTGTCTTGTGGAATGTCCAGTGTGACACACTTTGTAAGTGCATAACATTCTCGTAAATTCCTCTGAAGAAAAGATTTGTCGCATAGTTTCTATCAAAGCAAGAATAATGGTCAGATTTGTTTTAAGTACATGCATTGTAGAAAAACTGTAATAGCACTCACCCAGGTATTCGTCACAGCAGCATGACTAAAGCCTCTAAGAGGTGGTCATTCCTCT
This sequence comes from Brachyistius frenatus, assembly GCF_029030835.1. Lineage (NCBI taxonomy): Eukaryota > Metazoa > Chordata > Actinopteri > Embiotocidae > Brachyistius > Brachyistius frenatus. The sequence continues at coordinate 299,546 of NW_027210605.1, read as the reverse complement.
CTTTATGTAATTTATATCTTGAAAAGGATTTTTGAAAGTCTGTATCATCGCAGGCTTTAACCAACAGCATTCAGCCTAATGTGGCAAAGAGACAGTTTGAGTGATCTCAAAAAGGATTTCAGAGGAAAACGACTGCAGCTTCACCAAGTGTATCAGCCAGCCAAGCGTTGATAGCCTTATCAGAACACTCCACAGAGAGCTCACAGCCAAACTTTTCACATCACTGTGCTGCTTCTGTTGTCTTTGTGTGCAGTGGAGAGACAGAAAGTGTGTATGTGTCTGGGAAAGAGAGGGAGAGACAGACAGGCTGAGATAGATACTCTATAATGAGTTTCCATAAAGCACTCTCGGTGTGCTATCATTGTCGTGATTTTATGAATTCATCATAAAAGAGTGAGTAAATGTCACAGTTGAAGGTGATGGAATGGGATGCTGCGTTGGAAATGAAAAGCAGGAGAGTAAGAGAATGAAGAAGCGGGGGGAAAAAGGAAATTGTAGGAGCTCGTATGATGATTCGGTTGATAACAAAAGCCATGGCTGGTGTTGTTCGCGTGTGCTGCCTTCACCCGGGGACTCGGAGAGTTGAGGGGGGCGGGGGGGGTTCATTGGGAGCGAGCTGGCCATGTCTCTAAATAAAACACGACATTGATTTATGAGTGTGAGCCCACTACGAGTGTAGCAGGTCTCCACAATCACAAGCGCACACACACACACACACACACACACACACACACACACACACACACACACACACACACACACACACACACAAAATCACACTGCAGTTAAACCACTGAGTAAACTCGTGCACTGTACATCTCAGCAATTCCACTTTACTTCTTCCAACAGAGCACAGCTTTGGGCACTGCTCTTTTTTTTTTCTTTTTCTTTTTTTTTTCCTGTAACTTTCGTAGGCATTATTCATCCCATAACTACTTTCCTCTCAAACTCCAAAATGCTCTTCGGCCTGCGTCATCGTAATGAAATGGACTTCAAAGACGAGTAATTATATAATTATTGGAAGCCAATCACTCTGCAGTTCAGTTTGGACATGAAAGTAACTGGTCTGTTTGTCTAAAATGATGGATATTGTGGAGTTTCTGTCCCAGCACACGAACACAGGAGTGGTAAGTAACTTCCACGCCAGGCCGACAGCAAATAAACACTGAAGTAATAAATTCTCCCTGGAAGTGCCTGTTTGTAAAGTCACAGTTATGAGTTGTTGATGCTATATTAAAACCAGCACCGTTATCTTGCTGTGCAGCAGAGTATTATGCCTCTGTCGTTTAGGTACTGTTTCAATGAAAACTAAAGATGACAAGGTTTTAGTAGTGTGATGTATATTTAATGTCGTAGACAAATGAAACAAGCATAATGCACTTAACTTTGTTTTTCATTTACAGCAGGCTGCTGTCTATTGCTGCAAAATTGTACCAATCCCAAAAGGTTCAATTCAAAGGCAAAGGTATAAAAAGAAGAACCAAAGTGGAAATTGATGGTTTTCAGGGACGGATAAAGACTAGATAAAGATGACGAATGATATTTTTGGGGGTCGATTTATGGTCGTTCACTGGTGGGGTTGAAGCTCTGCATGATCAGGAAAACGGGTGGACGGAGTGAAGAGCAGGAGCTGCTGGCTTATTGCAGGAGTAAGTGACTGAAACAATAGACTTGGTCAAGATGAGCCAGGTCTGCGCACAATCGATCGGCAGCTATTGACGTGCAACGTTCACTGATCAGATATCTGTTCGACTTGATCACGGCTTGTTCTGATGTCATGCAAACACAGGCAACAATATCCTCATGAGAACAAGGCATTTGCAGTTTTTTTTAGCACAGCTTCAGGGAACGATTGGAAGCAGCTGGCTCCCACCTGATCTAACAGCTCATTGGGAGATAGTGTGAATATTGTTGAGAAACATGGAATCCATTTACTTCCATAGAACCCCAACAGTTGACAAACTGGCAGGACAAAGTTGACCTTTTGTTCAGTTTGAGTAGAATTCATAAGGACTTAAAAGACAATCGTGGTGCGGAGAGAGAAAAAGGCTGAACTTGCAGTCGTCTATGTGGTCGTGTCACGGTGAATGTTGTTGACGCGAGTCTGCCGTGATGAAACTATGCAGATTGACAACTGAAAGTGCATCTTGGATGTTCCGCACCATGTGTTCTAACCATCTTTATTATTCTGCACAACCTGGTGAATAAATTAATTTATTACCAAGGTTGGCATTGAAATCAAAATAGGCTTATAATATATATCATTTATATACAACATTGCATATTAGCAAGCTATGGCAAAAGACAAAAGGCTTAAAAAGCATCTTGTAGCTCATGTTGATCGTTTGATTTTGTAAACAGCTGAATGTTGTGGGACTGTTGTCTCTATGCTATGTTAAAGGGCATAAAAGAGGAAGCTTTAAAGAATCTGGACATGCTCTTATGGTTGCCTCTTGGATGCTTTGGGGTTATTTCAATGAGATAGAAACCCTGCGAAGCAAAGTGCACTATTTGTCCATAATGTGATCCAGCGGATTCGGAAATCACACAAACGACACCTGTTAAAGTTTGTTTGAACTTCAGTCTGCTTGTAATCTGTGAAAATGTCCTTCTAGAGCAGAACCATCTTAAAGAAAGGCAACTCCTTTTAAGAAGTATTTTTAGAATAATGATGTATGATTACTCTCTGTAAGTTTTATACCCAGCAGCACTTTGAAAAGCTCATTCTGCGATCCATTAAATTAACCAAAGACCTTTTAAATGAGGCAAATCAAAGAGTGAGCTAACAATTAATACAGCTCTGAGAATAGCATCAGCTGAGCTGACACAAAATCCCAAACCCAGTAAAGAGCAGTGGTCCACAAAACTTGGGGGAAGCAAATCTTTGTGTGCATTGTAATGGGACATTATCAGTGTTTTGCTACAAAATTCACACTTTACAGTTATATAAACCTACTAGACATATTCAGTGTGTATTGCAGGAAGTGGTTTCTATGATCACGTTTCTTACCAACATGCCACATTCATTTGTGTTTTAATGTTGTTTGATTCCAGTGTGGGTGTTGATGACAAATGCTCGGGATGTGTCTGCTCTCTCTCTCTCTCACACACACACACACACACACACACCAATAACATGTACATGCTGTTTCAGTGTCATTGCATGTAGCCTACAGTCTGTGTTTTTGACTGGTTTCATCCTTTGATCAGACACAACTAATTCCAAAATGAAAGTGAGGTGTTTGTATCTGCTGCTTAATGTTTAAAGAAACTGATACAACAGAGAAAAAAAATGCACCTTGGATAGATGGAGGGTAAAGAACAAAGCAGTCATAGTTGTCAGCAATTCTACAGTCAATGCAGACATTATGGAAAATTATCCAGAGAAGTAAGAAGGGACAAAGCGTGGTGGGTTTGTCATTTTAATATTCTAAAAAAGGTGAAATGATAATTGCGCTTTAATTTTTTTTCATTGCAGCAATTTCCTTTTATCTTTTGGTTCAAAATTGAATGGATATATCACCCCTTCCACGTAGAGCAGGTGTGCTTAAATTGGTGTTCTCTCTCCATGTGAGGTTTATCGCCATTTATTCAAACTTAACAACAACTGCATTTCTGAAATGGCATCCATTAATATGTGATATTTCAAAGCAACATCCAACAAAGGCCTTGTCTTTTTTTCTGTTTTTTTAAATAGCAGAACTTTGTGGGATTCGCAGCAGAAAACAATAGGACAGTCAACTGAAAGGTCTACACAGCTGCAGACAGACAAAATGAATAGATTTGAAAAAGTCACCGGCGTCACCTTTGTACCCGAGCTTCTACTCCCTATTCAGTTATATTAAACCAGGTAAGCTTTGTATCCTGATCGTTAAAGGAAATTAGTGAGGGTTATGGAGTGGAAAATAAAGGTGTTAATATATTGCTACTTTATTTGGTCATGTGGCATCATATTTTCTCATTAATGAAGCAACATCACATACTAGAAAAGTAAAAGATATTGTAAGGAATGGCAGATGATTATCTTTACACAAAGATTAGAGGGGGGGGGGTGGAAGGCAAAGATAAGCTCGCCAAGCAGTTAAATAATGTGTATTTCCAAAAATGTCAAAGTTGTTGCTTTAAAGATACATTCTTTTATAAATTTGTTTGCAAAGATGTGCCATAAATATTACCAACACAATCTCGATTTACATAAATGGAAAACTAAAATATTTTGCTCATTCTATCTAAAAAGGGTTGCCAACTAACAACATATAAGAAGTATTCATACCTAAATCAAACTGTCTGGTATGGGTGACATGTTTAAGCATCAGTAACGCAGATAAAATCTGATGGTCATTAAGGAGGATTTTAGACAGGAAACGGATTTCTATACAGACCAAAATGGCTTCAACCAAGAGACTGGGAAATACTGCTATTTTACATCCAGATATAATGAGACAATGTTTTTTGCCCTCCTCTTATTCCCATAACTTTGACTTCTCAAAAAGGTTTTTTTTTCTCTGATGAAATGGCAGGTGTAAATCCTTTTGAAAGTTACCCTGAACTCCTTTCGTTTAACTGATTTTTTTTTTTTTTTTTACTATTTGAATTGCTCTGTGCTTTTATGTAGTGAGGAGGTGTAGTTAAAACAACTCCATAAAACCACAAAGCACACGTGTTAGTTTGTCCTCCAATTTTCAGAGAAACTAATTAGCGCCTGGTGGGAATCCCAGCCCTATTTGTTTCTCTCATCTTTCCCCTATGTAAATTTCTTGCCGTACTATTTGCTCATATCCAATTGCATCTCCTTATAGAATTTGTGTGTTATGCCTTTACCTCTATATGTCACTTTTTGTGGTGTTCAGATTTACAGCTAGGCACCCACCTTCTTGCCAATGGTGCTAAAAACAACAGCAGGCGACCAAGACATTCTCTTTTCACTCCTTTCAGTTTTTGGGTTAATCTGTTCTTTGGCAAACTGAGCTTTATTTAATTAAAACACTTTATGCGTATTTTGTGTGATTCATGTTGAGTTTGGGAGGTGCAACACTGACATTGCCCTATCGTTCAAGTCATGTAGTTTTGCTTGGCATATTTATAATGTGGCAGCTTGTGGATGATGTTCTTATTTGAATATCTAAAATGAGAAACAGAGGGATCTTTGTATGTTGTCAAAATGTCCGTTACAGCAAGTGTAACATTTAAAGTTTCATTAGAAGATCTAAATTCTATCGCTTGAATATTGGCTCAGATGAGCAAAAGTAACAACCGCTATGGGAGAGATTTGAACAATTGTAATGTGTCAAAATCAACATGCTCATCCTGTAAACATAATCTCTTGGTTGAACCAGTAAACACAATATACCACTTAGAGACCATTTCAGCAGGCTCAGTGCATTCTCTTAGTCAGTGTACAGCAAAGTCAGTCATTTGAACATGATGCTTATTCACAGCTCTCTGGTGCCAACATTGCTCCGTCATGCAAAGTGGTGCCAACTTCCATGAAGTATTCAAAATCTGTTTGTATACTGTCAGCTTCAGGAGAATAAACCTGTGAGGTTCAGTCATGCAAAATCTTTTTAAAAGGGAAATTAACAGAGGGCTTAAAGGTGGAAAAAGACTGCACAAATAATACAAACTGCAATAAAACATGCATAAATCACCTGTGCCCTTTAGCTTTCAAAATTTATTTTGTGAAAATTAATTTAAATTGTTTTGGGCACTAGCATTACAGCAGCTTCAGTGAGATGAGGAAGTGAATATTCTGTCTTAAAGTGAGGGCATATTTAAAACACCACAGGTTATGTGTATTTAGCAGATTCTATAGCAATTTTAGCATGTACCTATATACCACCAGCACCACCTCTCACACCACCTCCTGTTTGCTTGTCTTCTTGTCTCCTGTGCACCTACTCATACATGAAAGCAGCTCTGAGGGTTCATTGAAGATCACATCTGAAAGAGAAGACACTGGTGCATACACTATCGAGCTGCTCCATGTGTGTGGAGATGTGGCATTTGAGAGGGGAAAAAAAAGACGAGCTTGCGTGTTAAAAAAAGACAAGGTGGAGGGGGGCAGTCGAGCGACAAAAGTACGCCAGCGTACCGTGCGCCAACAAAGTGCCTTGCGCCTGCCTGCTGCCTGGTGTGGGGAGGAGGATACGACCTGTCAGTGAGGGGGCTGGCTGAATGACTTCACATCACCCTTTCAGCTCCAGCAACTTCCCATTTATATTGTAATGCAAATCCATGGCCTGTCCCAGATGGTGCTTTTCCAGCATCGTGGGTGCATAGAAATATGATTATTTATCCCAAGCACTTCTCAAGTCTTTAATGCACCCTCCTCCGTCTGCCTCTATCCCCAATTTCTACTGGCAGCAGTTTAAAGTCGGTGCCGTGAGATGTGTTTCTCCCTAATGGTAAAGGAGAAAAAGAATAGACGATAAATTTTGAGAGAATTTGACAAGGGACTACCTAAGAGATTACAGAAAAGTAGAAGAGAATCAAACCTAAGTGCATAAACCAAGAAAAGAGGGATAGAAAAAAAACCTCGGGCAGATCATTTTCTTGGCTGAGCATTAGGCTAAGAGGCATAAGCAGTAATTCTCATGACTCACAAGTGCTTTTAATCACCTCTGCTGAGCAAAATTAAGTCCACAGGCCAATATCGGTGCTGAAAATCATCTCCCTAAAAGCACGTACAGATTTTTGCCTGAATCACATCGCACATCTCCACCTATGTGGCACAGGGAGGCAGCCTTTCTGTCTGCTGCAAACACCAACCAGCTCAGAACATTTTGGGGTTTTGTACAGTGTCAGTACATGAAGCATCGGCTAGACATCTTATAGATTGCATTGGATTGAAATTTAATGAGGAGTTAGACGAGCAGTAGAGCATAATGTGTTATATTAGAGCTGTTTAAAGACGTGGATATCGATATAGAGCTTTGAAATTATATCACATCTAGCTGAGAGTTGCTGCCTTTGCAAATATTCTTTCATCCCATCTAAAATCATTTACTAGTTAGATTTCATACGTTTTTTTCTAATGTGACAGCACTTTGTAGTCATTCTTGATGGGATCATGTGAGCGAGGTCGTGTACAATAGCATAAACAGCATAGCTGGAGGTTTCTGTATGTGACAGGCAAATCCTAAGGGACTGTGTGTGTTGCAATCAACTCTGCACTGCAAGTCGATCTGTTATACTGTCAATATTTCTATACTTTCATCATCGCACCTTCACCAGATCTTCCGCCTGACTCAAAGCCATTTATATAGCACTTGACACCTCCAATGCAGAGTAATTAAATCACAATCTAGTGTCAGATCAACTCTTTCAACCCCTGCCACTTTATTATATCATTTGTTATGATACAAATTTGAATCTCTGACTTTAGTTGCATTGACAAACTTTGAGTGAAGCAGAGAAAAAAAAATCACTAAATGAAGTTTATTTGAAAATGATAACTAACAATAAAATACAGGGTCTGCAGGTGTTACAGCCGCATAAGCCAGACGAGCTGAACTTTTTCAATTTCAAAAAGGAAAAAGTTCTTAGTTTTGTCTCTACTTTGTCCCAAAAGCTGAATTCTACAAAGCTACTATCTGTATGTGCCACTAAAATATCTGCACTTATTTATGTTGTTTGATTATAGCAGAAGTGGGTAATAATGGAAGTTGATAGGAATTATCTTATCAGTTTCATTTCATCCTCCCATATATATCTTTAAATTCACACTCCCAACAAAACCAAGAAATGAAACTAGAAATTCTTCCATGCATCTTTTAATTTAGGTTGTGAAGACTTTGGAGGAATTTGTTAAATAAGCCGATTCTGACAAAGCTGTAGCATGACGGTAGACAGTGCTTCACACACATCTTCAACCCAACAGCACAGAAGATCTATACAGTCATTTTCCTCATTTTGAAGGTTGGCACCCAAAATTTGTGTCACCAGTTCAGTAGCTGACCAAATGTGAAATATGGTCGGTTTCTCCTTCTTTCCCTGAGTTATGGCCAGAAAAGTGCTTTTTGCAGAACCTTGTAATGTCACAGTGAAGTTGACCCTTGACCTTTTGGATAATCAATGTCATCACTTCATCATTTTGTCCTATTAGTCACTTGTGTGAAGTTTTGCCTTGGTTAGCATACAGATTCTTGAGTTATGGCCACACATTTTTGGAGATCACAGTGACCTTTGACCCCCGGAATCAAATTATTCTATCTTTGAGTCCAAGTGGACATGGGTGCCACATGTAATTAAGTTACCATCAGGTGTCCTGATTTAGGGCTTCTCAATAACGGGACTGCGTAAAGCCACAGTAACCTTAACCTTTGACCCCAAAATATCATGCTTTCATCTTTGGGACTAAGTGAACATTTGTGCCAAATTCAAGGACATTTCCTCACGTATTCAACTCAGCTAAACTCAGATTTATTTATATTGCATGTTTCATACAACAATGCATCCTAAAGTGTTTCACAGAGCAAGATAAAATAAACTTAAAATACAATAAAAACAAGAGAAAGGTAAACAGATAAAACACAATTAAAAGCCAAACAACAAATAAAGCATTAGAACCTTAATTAAAAGTCAGGCTAAAGTATTAGGTTCACGAGCCTAGGATAAAGGTATGGAAAACCACAAAACATGCATTTAACATAATATAAACATAATATTACCCCCGCAACATCTGTGGTCAGTGCATGGGCATGATAATAACGTCACAGCATCAATTCTCCACCGCTGAACAAATCCAGAGAATTGTTGAAACATTATTGAGGATGAAGCTCACTAAATATAAGCATAACCACATCATCGTTTTAGCCTGTAACCCATTTGTTAAGCTTTGAACAGTCACGCTACTTTCAAGCTACTGCAGAGAGCATATTATCACCTCATATCCTTACATCCATACATACTGGAGGCTTTTAGATGAAAACACGAAGGGGAAACTTCAATTTGAAAAACTCGGCACGAACACGTCTTTTCTAAACAATATTCTGGTATCTGAGGACAACCCACGATTATTGCTATCTACAGTTTTCTTTGCAGTTATTTCTCAAGCAAAAAGTATCCCCAATAAAAACTGTTAAACTAGATCTGTAAATACTCTTTATTTATACAGCAGCAGTAAAAAAAATTAGCATTACAGTATATATTTAAGAGATTAAAGCTATTTATCTACTTCAGCTGTTACCAGATGAGCTGTGAGTCAATCCAACCAGCCTGGTATTTACAGGGCAGCGGACAGTACAATCAATATGTGGACGGCACAAACATTTTTTTTTTTTTTACATCTCCACACAGCTGTCTTATTTACATAATATACACGCTTTTATTTTAGTCGAGTTTTACAAATCGATCAAATTAAAGGCAATCTAACTTTGAATAATGTAAATGGCTTAATGCAGCTATCCCCTGTAATTGCTCCACTCAGTCAAGCATTCATTAAGTCCTAGGGAGGCTGGCCACTCTGTACTTTTTACACACAAGCACAAAATATCTCCTCGAAAACCTTTCACTTCAGATTCTCACCATTTCATTTTACATCTCTTTCTATGAGCTATACAACATACATATAATCGGCCTCCTCGAAGTCCATTTCACAGTTTTTACCGTTTCCCTGGCCGTTACTTTCACTATAGATCTGCCAGCCATTATTTTTACTTCCTTTGGATTGACAACTGAGTTTGGACAGTGAGTAGTAGGTATTCAGGGTTTCATTGACCTTTGGTGAAACTGCAATCAAAAAGAAATCCAAATAGGTTTCAACTGCACTACAATATGTACCAGTGTTCCCAAAGAGAGAGGAAAACGAAGGCAAGCTGACGGTCGCAATAACCTACATCGTCAAAATGTGTGGTGAACCATTTCATCACTTCTAAGAGCTCAAGCAATCAAATCCTTTGCAGCCCCTTTTCACATCCCTGACCACAATACAAATTCAGGAACTGAACACTACAGACAGCTTCAGCTCTCCTTTCCGATTCTTTTCAGCTCTCCAAAACAATTGCTTGTTTTCTGCAACAGGAAGGCTGACAACAAACATCTTTATTCAATGATCCAGCCATCAGAAGATTATTGTGTTCATCGTGTCTGGCCTCTTGTCATCGCATATCACTCTACAAACAGTTTACCTGCCTACACAAAGAGCAGCAGTTGGCCATAAGCCTGGACAGTCTTCATAGTTTCATGTTGCTCACCATCTGTGCTCAAGGCAAAACCTCACTACAGCCATTATAGTGAAGGGCCAATGAAAGAGATGAGCCTGGGAGGTGACCGGGAGGCTAATGCAGCGCTACTCTGCACAATCAGAAAGGAAGATGGACAGAAATAAAATGTGTGACAGAAGAAAGTAACCGTGTTTCTTGGAGGTTGCAAAAGAGCATTTGCTGTTGCTACACCTGTCAAGCTTTCAGCGCTTATACAGTTGAAATTTACAATTTTTTTTTTTTTTATGAAAATGGGTCTTCAATTGAAGATGGAAGTAAAAATAGGTTGGCCTCTCATTTCTATCAAACAATTTATCAGTTCACTCACTTATTGCTGCAAGCAGATTATATCAGTTTAAGCTAGATAGTGTAAGTTGATGCTATCTCTAAAACATTGTTTCCAGCATACTAAATACATTCATTTGCATTTGGCTACATACATATATTGCTAAAAATAAAAGATAAAACTGGGTTAAAGCTCAACAATAGCTCTGTAGCAATCAACTGCTGAGGATCCATAGAGGACATTGAAATAAATCAGCCGGACAAGTACCAGCAGGTTTTTGTTTATATAACAACAAAAATGTAATTGAAAATTCTTACTTAACCCTTGAATGGCTTGAAAGCTTAATATTGTGTGGCATTCTTGGATAACAATACAATTGTTTGATATAAAATGTTTAATGTTTGTATTTTCAAACAACGCTTCAAATGTAGGAAAGAAAAAGATATGGGAGTTAGAAATAAGAGGTGTTTGGCAAAGACTAATAAACACAAGTTTGGCTCAAATTGCATGTGTAAACAGCGGTGGGTGTTCCAGTCCTGAGCAGGAATTTGTTTGTTGTAACTAGATTGCAGTTTGCTACTGGCTTTCAAAATATTGCAAGATGTTGTATGTAGTAAGATAGTTAGTCTGGCATGCTGATGTTAGCAGCTTAAATTGGAGCAGACAAACACACTGCCAACTCTTAAGATGCAAAGTATCCCTCTTACAACAGTCCCATGCACAGCTGGTGAACATGCCGGTCGAAAGCTTAAAAGGCCTGCCAGGCAGTTTCTGATCTGTGGTTGGTCAAAATCACTGTTCACGGTCAGATGTCTAAAAAAAAAAAAATTTGAGTGAAATTAAATTCCACCATGACATGAAAGAACCATTAGAAATCCTGTAGAGGGCCGAGGATTAAAGCTCGAGAGGCAGCATGATGCTGGACAATAACGATGGATAAATATACCAAGATAACAACACATTTTCATCCATATGAGGTGGACACCTGCAGCTTTTGACTACAGTTGTCTCTTTATTTTGGGAGGTCTGATCACTTTAAACACGGGCCAAGCGAGATGGTGGTTTCCTCAGTCAAAAGCAGGAAGTGCAGCATCACCATCTATAGGCCAGAGCGACGACGGCACTCTCCTGCCGTGACAACAGCTGCCTTTTACACAGTGCCTGCTCACCCTGTAGACACACATTGTGCCCACAAACACCACTTTCAGAATCAATTACTCACACACCACAGGTCACAGAACAGTTCATTACTGTTCAATTACCAGTGAATGTTCAATAGGGAGCCCATTAAAGGGGAAAAGTTTCAACCTCTCTGCCAAGACAACAGGAAAACGAGTATGACATTTTAATGATACTATTAAAGATGAGCAAGAGATGTGTACAAACAAATACATTAAAGCAGATTTTGATGAGCTGTGTAAAATAAAATAGACGGGAAAATAGTCAGAGCAAGTTTTGACATCAGTTTAGCTAATAATGAAGCTGTCTTCTAATAATTATTGATCATCTGTTACCCTGACTTGCCATTAATCTCAACGAGATCCATAATATAGTCATGATCAATGTTAATGCCATTTTACCAGCACAATATTTTAAAACTACAGACTAAATGGAGAAGCTGTATATTTCTCTCCATTGACTCGTACAGGTAGTTCTTCGATTTGCAATTCACTCGAGAGACAGTCTGCAGTGTTAAAATAGCTGCTGTGGCTAATTAGGCCACACCTGACACACCTTTTCATGTCTTTCTCCGTGTCAATTATTCGAGCAGAACACTCGTCTGGTTAATAAAAAGTTTACTCATTGGCGTCTTCCTGATTTACATTTATTGTTTCTTTTTTCCATATTCAGTAGATTTCAGTTCCCTAGGTTCCACCGTCTGCCTCCCAAGTGGAAAACTGCAGCACTTACTGTATGTTTCATCAGATGAAATTTGTCTTGGTGGCAAGAACATGAAAGAAAAGATTGAAATGGCCCAGAAAAATAACAATCATCATGTTCTCATAGTTGATTTAATAAGTCATCCATGAAAATGTTCTGCAGCAGTTTTACCTCTTGCAGTGTTCATACAGAAATATGGTGGGGGGGGGGGGGTTTATACACTTTATTAATCCCCGAGGGGAAATTTCTTCATGAAATCAATTAATTTCCTTTTAACCTCCATGAAAATTTTAAACATTATTTCCAATGCTTTCTGACATTTGTGCTTAATGTTTTAACAACATACTGTATACCATCTTTATATGTTCTGCCAGTCAACAAATAAACTAAAATGATCTCTGGCATTAGATGCATTAACATCCTTTCCTTAAGTATACGTACTAATACAAACTGCAGCAACATGTAGTATACTTTTGTAACTGCAAACAATGGCCGCTGTAACTATTGCATTATTATGTCACTATATTATTATTGTAAATACTGGTGCTGTTGTGTCTAGTTTATGTACAGTATAGTTATTTTCAACCACTTTCAAAAAACGGTAAGCAAGTTTGGTGGTTTCCAATCTGAGACCCCTCGACAGGTCACGAGATAAACTCGTGAGATGGTTCATGTGAAAAGGTAACGAGAGAAAACAAAGTCCTGCAGTACACATTTGTATCCATTTACAGTTTTTGTGATTGTCCAGCCCGGAGTGCATGCATGTTAACACTTTTTATTAAACTTTGAAAAGATGCCTTATCACTTTGATAAGTTTTACCATAGTCATATGCACAAATGCCTCATATACATCATGTTTCACAAAGCCCCATTAAACACTGACCTGGTGACTAAGATGATATATCATCTATCCGATATTGGTATCATACTTTTCCATCATATAAATGGACACAAAGGCTTTGCTGCCAACTTGAATGGATCCATTCATTCTTTTGTCATATTTGAAAAATGAGCTTTAACAAAGAGTTACTGATACCGCCGGCTGCACTTATTAATGATGTGTAATCAGTTCCCAATATGTCTTGTAATTCACAGCTGTATTCAAATTAACATACACAAAAGTTAACTCAATAGATGTCACACTTTATTCAGTCTATCATAATAGGGAAACAATTCGTGGCCAAAACTGTTTAGAAAGTCAAACATATCAGTACATATTTCATGAGTTTCATGAGGTTATTTCTTTAAATGTTAAGTAAACTAGTATTTGAGTATTTAGAAAAACAAATTTAGCATAACTCTAAACACATTCTTCACAAAAACTCAATCTTCCATCATTCACAGTTGGGTTGCATCAACAAGTTTAGGTATAGAGGAAGTGTGATTCATCAGAAAATGTTCATCCTCAAAGAATGAGATAGCGGGAATTCAATTTGGAAAATATCAGGGCCAGAACAAACAGCTTTTGAAGGATTTTTCAATTGAGATGGATTTGATGGTCAAAAGTTTGTGTGAAGAAAGCCAGGGGAGGAAATCCAGCCCGACTGTGAAAAGGTTTCATTGAAACATTACAGTGAGAATTTTGTAGATTGATACCATATGGGTATCGATCTATATTTTACATCTTAAATTTACTAATTCTTTACCACTTTTGGGATCAATTTTATTCTCTTTTTTTTTTTACATGTTTCAATTAGCAAATACTATTCTCAAACATGGTCTTGCATTCAGCTGTTATGTTAACACATATGTACGTACACGTTAAGCCAACTGGCCTTCGTTGATGTACCACTCCGCTCCTCCGCTCCCTTCACTGGTTACCAGCAGCTGCCCGCATCCGTTTCAAGACATTGGTACTTGCATACCGTGCTACGAACAGATCGGGTCCAGTGTACATCCAGGACATGGTCCAACCTTACATCCCAGCCCGCTCCCTCCGTTCTGCTTCTACCAGTCGGCTTGTTGCTCCCTCGCTGCGAGCTAAACACTCTACAAAATCACGACTGTTTGCTGTCCTGGCCCCTAAATGGTGGAATGAGCTCCCCACCGACATCAGGACAGCAGAAACTCTGTACATCTTCCGCCGCAAACTAAAAACACACCTCTTCAGACTTTACCTTGAACAGTATAACTTTAGTAGCACTTAAAATGACACTTACTGATAGCACTTTGTAGTTTGGCTTTCTTGAAGAAATTGTATTTTCTTGATTCCTGTTGTTCTGGGTTTTGTACCATCATGGTTGAAATGCACTTATTGTAAGTCGCTTTGGATAAAAGCGTCAGCTAAATGAAATGTCATGTAATGTATTTCTAAGAATTTCCTTCAATTGAACTCAACAGAAATATAAATTATTGTTGTTCACCCCAGAAACACAAACATTCAACTACTGCCATCTAATAGATTCCCGTGTGAATACATTAAGCCTGTTGCTAGAAATGTTCGCATCTTGTTTGACTGTAACTTAAGCTTCAGGCAACACAATACAAAACATATTAAAAAATGCTTCCATTAGCTAAGCATTGTTGCCAAAATTTGAAGTGGGTTAAGCTTTAAAAATGCAGAAATTCATCACACCTGGATTACTCTTAACAGTATTTTTAATATCTAAATTATAAAACTAGATTGATTACAAGACCTCAGCTGCCTCATTTTTAACCAGAGAAAACAGGTCTCAACACACTACCTCGGTTTTAGCTTCTTTACATTAGCTTTCGTTACATTTCAGAATTGATTTTAAGGTTCTTTTAATTACTTACACGACACCACATGGTCTGACTCCTCGGTGTTTAGAGCTTTTATCCTGTTTTGACCCTGCTCCTACTTTGAGATCCTCCGCGTGGGGCCTTCCATCTGTTCCGGGAGCCCGGCTGAAGACTAAGGGGTACAGAGCCTTTAAAATAGCAGCCCCCAGGCTCTGGAACACACTACCCGAGGAAATGTGGCAGGCTGAGTAAGTGGTTTCCTTAAAGTCTAAGCCTCAAACGTACTTTTATTGCACCACCTTTCCTGACTTCGTGTGATTCTAGTTTTTATTCTCTTTTTGGGTTTTGCCAATTTACATTTTTTTATGTGATTCATTCAATACTTTTATGTTTCTGTGCCGTTTTGTGGGGTTCTTTCTTCCTATGTGAAGGCAATTGTAACTTATATATGCAATATGCTATCTAAAAATTATCACATTATTACATACGTGAATAACAACAAGAACAACAATAGAACTTATATTTTCAAATTTAAATACAAAGTGCTATTGAGCATGATGAAAAAGCTGCCAAGTAAAATGCTGTATGACCGAGGGAAAAGTGTCGTAAAACACAAAAGAGCAAAAAAAAATTGCACTTACTAACATGCTGCTTCATTACAAGAAACTGAGGCTCTGTAGTTTATTATGAGTAGGCCACATGTACATGCTCCCACTGATGTAAATAGTTGCTAAAGCACCAAATGTGTATTGATCCGTGGCTAAAAATAGTCCCCGACAAATGCATAATTCACATCTACACAACACTTGCTAAAAACCTGCTGTTTAGCCCTTTTTATGCCTCCGCAGCAGCAGTGACATCCATATCAGGAGGCTCTCATGAGGTTTTCTGTCCGTACTCTTGCACACTGTCCTTCACAGACTTGTGAACGTAATATCTCAAAAATGCCCTGAAAAAAATTAGTAAAATTTGGCACAGATGTTTACTTGGTCCCAAGAAGAAACTGATCAGATTTGGGGGGGGGTCAAAAGTCAAGGTCACTGTGACCTCACATCCTCACATTTTTTTGGAAAGTAATGTCTCAGAATTTATTTTTTTGCAAATTTGGCACAAGCATTCTCTTGGATTGAAGGATGATCTGACAAGATTGTGGTTGGCAAAGGTCAAGGTCCCATTATTGTGAAGACAATATCTCAGGAACGCCCTGACAGAATTTCTTCACGTGGTACAAACGGTTCACTTGGACTTAAAGATGCACTAATTAAATTTGTATCTATCCTATTCTTCTGAATGTTACGCTATAACACAAGAAAAAAAGTGACCATATCTCCTACTAGGTTGAATATTGAATTGACGACACTAATCTTGGGTGTCCAACTTGAGAATGTGGTGATTATATTGATCCTCTGTGCTGTCAGGTTGAAAATGTGTGTGAAGCAGCCACACTTTTGAATTTCCAGCTTCTTCGCAGCACCATACATACTGGAAGCATTGTCTACTGGCATGGCTACAACTTTGTGTTTAATAAGAATCAGCTTTATTGACCAAGATTGTAAGCACGGAAGGGTTCCTTCAGCATCTTCACTACATACATTAAATGAGTCTGAGCAATCCTGGACGTAAACTACAACTTGACTGGTTGGCAGAGGCGTACTACCACGAGACGGTAACTCAAGTAGAAAAAGGAAACTACATCCGGTGTCATGGTGAGGTGTTGGTAAAGCAGTGAGGAGAACCTAAATGCAGACTGAAGCCAGGCAAATGATGGTTTATTGGCGAATTCTAAAACGGGAGCTCACGACATTATGTCAGTTTGGTATGTCGGCCGGAAAACACAAACAGAGGAAAGGTAGGCATCGAAGTCCAAAAAACAGACTAGAGTTCAGAACAGGTTTTCACAAGAAAAAGGTAGGATACAGAATACTGCAGGTCTGATTAACAGACAGGAAACAGATGAGCTGACTGGGAAACCGGGGAGGAGCAGGGGAGATGGGTGCAGTAGAGGAGCCTGAGCACGGACGGAAATACTGAGGACATCTGGTGGGTGAAAGGGGTGAAGCAGGGAAAACAAGCACGCACTCAGCTTAACTGTAACATCTGTCTCCCAACAAAAAAAAAAACCTGCTCCAAAATCAACACTGGCCAATCATACGTGGCTACATATTTTCTTTCTTTTATCTTTGTTGCTGTACATGAAGAGAAGGGAGACATATCGAAATGACAAAAACACTAATCACAAACTATTATTGCAGTCATTATGTAAAAATGATGATGGTTAATATTTGTCAAAGCACAGATTATTCAAACAGGTTTTTTTTTTTTTTTTTTCGCTTGAAACTCACTCATTCAGATGTTTTGCATCTAAGAGTAAAATAATGTGGAGAAAAACAATCGGAGAACTGTGAAAAATGGCAACATGAATATATTATGAGGCTGAAAGCCATAAATCAAGCAGGCGACAATGAAAGTGTCAAAATGTTGAATTATTTCAGAGAACACTGCATGTTTGATCACAGCTTTGAATCTCTCATGAAAGCACATTTCCTTCTTCAGATGCTCCCTGCAGAGTGTGGTCTCACAGTGGAAAATAAAAGAGAAAGAGCGACAAGAGAAAGTAGGCTGGCACGTACTGGCTCCCCTGGCGTCTTTTCCAGCACACAGCCAAGATGGCCATATTGTGTCTCTAAACAAATCGAATGGTTGGCACTGTGACAAGCCCGACCGTGGTGTTCAGATTCACAGAGTCAGCACGATTGTGCTCCTTCATTCCCAGGTCACCACATGCAGCAGCCAGCAGGGAGTCTCAGTCGTGTTTACTCTACTGCTGGATGGCAACTGTGTCATTAGTCTTTTGGCTGCTAGTTGATAAAGATAAGACAAGAAGCATTGATCACTTTGGCTAAGTTTATAAACTAAAGTGCAGTCCATTCTCACTTCTTTCCAATTCATTAACCCTTTAAAAACACGCCTATTTTTTAGCCTTCTGGTCGAAAATTGCAAAAAGAGTATATCTGCAACCACAATAAAAAAAAAAATAATTAAAAAAAAGTATTTTTAATAATAAAGGGAACACTTGTGAGATTTGTTCAGATGTGTAAATATCAGTATATATGTCCGTATTTTAATAATAGTTTAGTCCCTGGCCCCTAATTGGGGGCGTCTAGGGCTTAAAGGGTTAAGTTACATTGTGATTTAAGATTCCTGCTGTGTAGGGGCTGATTTTTATTTAAAGAATGGAAATTTAGAGCTAGAATGTTCAACTGAGCAGATCCAATGAGCAGAACAAAAGCTCAACATTAAACTTGTGTTACGTGTTTGTTAGAGGACTGCTGTGTTGGAGGAGTTTGTACAGGGGGTGCTGTGTTTGTGGTAACGCAGTGTGTCTACTATAGTGAATAACTACGATTTGCAGACGTTCATAAGGATACCCTATAAAGGAGCTCACAATGTCAGAGAAAAATCACTATATACTCTATATGCCCTTATAAAGCTATTATTCCTTTGGAGTCTAGAAACCATTTTGCCTGTGAAACAGAAATGGCTCCTCTCTCTGGAGCAATAAAGGTCTGATTTTTATGACAACACTGTAAAAGAAATGTCTCAGGGACACACACCGACACAAACTGCATGCACACACCTCACCCATTCCTGCACATACACACAGGCAAAAGACTTGACGGCCTCAGATGCACACATCCATTACCGACTTCCAAACAACAGCCCCTTTACAGGCAAATAAAGGGTATTAGTGTAAAAGCTGTAAAACCTGTCACACCTCCAGTTCTGTGTGTCAGACAGTCAAACACCGAGCAAAAGAGAAAAGAAACATGTCCAGTGGGAGATAAAAGAATCGATAAAGGAAAGAGAGAAAGTGGAAGGAGAGTGAGATTAGCCACGTATGTGCTGTGCAGTGACGGGGACGCAAGCAGGCTAATTGCTCCGAGACCAACATGAGACGCTGAGATGAGAGGATGAAGAGCCGTCAGTGAGCCGGATCGATTCTTAGCAGTTCTGGTGTGTGGCTGCGTGTGTGTAAGAAGGAGGGTGTGGATGATCCAAATGATCAGTTAGCAGAGTTTTGCAGAGGCAGAAACAGTATTCTGATCCTTCACTTATAATAATAATAATAATAATAATAATCCTTATTTGTATAACACCTTTCATACAAGAAATGCAGCTCCAACTGCTTTACAGAAAGAACATTAAATGCAGTGTTTCACATGAAAACAGATATAAAGGAACAATTAATTTTTTATTTTTTTTTAAATAAAAAAAAGTAATAAGATTCATAAGAACAGATAAAATGCATAAAATTAAACACAAATAGAGTTAAAATATAAAATAAGCAATATGCATTTCAAAGGTGTGGTAGTTCAAGTGCGGGCAAGTGTAAGAGAGCTTCAGGAGTAGCTAGTTAAAGGCTGATGTAAAGAGATATGCTTTGAGCTTTCTTTTAAAAGTTATTTACTGAGCCGGCTTCTCTGATATCCACAGCTTGTGTGTTCCACAGCTTTGGAGCGTAGCTGACAAAAGCTGAATCCCCAATTTTCTTTCAGCTGTTGCTGGTAACCTCCAAAATACCAGCAGCAGATGAACTCGGTGTTCTCGAAGGCTCATAGTTCACCAGAGAGTTCGCTATGTAACTTGGTCGCAACCCATTAAGAGCTTTGTATGTGAGGAGGAGGAGCTTAAAGTCCTGTAAAAGGTACCACAATGTAATATTTTGTCCTGCATTCAAAATCTGCAAATATATGCCTGCAGAATGTGCTGGAAGCAGCACTGATTGATATTGCTTCATACTAACAACAGATCAAATGTGTGACGTGAAAGCTTCTGCTCTCACCGTTGAATCCATAGAAAAATATTGTGTGATATTCTGTCCGTTTTACAAAACTTTTTAGCTTCTTTCAGCTCATTGTTTTGTTTTTCTGAGCAACTACCTTAACTTTTGGTTTTCTTTTGTAACTTTGATCATTTTTGTTTCCAGCTTCAACAAGCAACTTGTTCTCAGCTGTAAGAGTCATAGTTGGCTTGGCTCCGCCCGCTTTTCCGCACAGCTTTAGTTTTTACTGGGATATTAGTCTGGAAACTGTTGATACGAAGGTTCGCTTGACCAATCTGAAGGGAAAACCAATCAGCAACCGGTAGGGGTGGCAAAGTGTGATGACGTGGAAGTCATGCTTTTTGTCTTGAAATCTAGCTCCAGCAATGGCGGCAGTGGTGAAGCTGGATGAAGCAATACAGGCAGTTGTAGCAATGCTAGCAAATATCGAGGACTTCAGCCAGAGTCTGCAAAAGTCTGGTCATTTACCATCTCACACTGTTTGCTTATAGCTTGGTGAATTTCAGCACATCCATACATCTTATGGTGGTCGCTGGTTTAAGGCTACTGCAATATAACTGCAGAAAGCATGAATGGTAAAAGGCCTCTCATTTACCCTTTCACACACATTCGCGAGCAAATGATGACTTGGCTGCTTTGCAAGGCGCCGACCTTCCCGCCGGCAGCTTCTTTAAGTTCAGTGTCTTGCTCAAAGATACTTTGAGAAGAGCAAGTGTTGTTTCCTTGAGAGTCTTAACCCTGTGATTAATGGGAGCCACAGTCAACCCCCAAACTGACAAGTATTGTTCTGTAGTCTGAGGGTTAAAGTACAGAGTTACTTCCTTCACCTGTGGATACTCACTGTAGCTACCTCTGTTAACAATGGACATGAAAATATCATGATTATAAGTGAAACTGATTACACGTCAGTGGGAAGTAAAATACAAGCTGTCGGTGTCATTTGTTAACCGCCGAGCAGTAGACAGAAAAGCTTAATTTACACTGCCACGTTGAGCAATGAGTATTGGCCGTAAAATATTCCACTTGTCATTTTCATCCACTTAATTTCATTTCACACTTGGATCAGTTGTATCAGTGGCAGCTCATCCTCATTTAAAACCATTAATGACTTTCCTGCAGAGATTTTAGCAGAATGGATGTGATTACTTTGTCCTTCTCTGCACGTGTGTTGGCGTGTTGGTGTCCAATTCATTTGCTTGCAATTTGAAGTGTTTAATTGTGTTGTTTCAGTCCCTCTACAATATTCTCCGCCAACGTTTGTACATAAATGACTGATGAAATATTTAATATCTAAAAGCATGTATATTAGTATTGGCCTCTTCTTTTGTATGCGTTCAGGAAGATTCTGATTGTTATTCATCATCGCGTACCTCCATCTTGTGCTCAAGATCAGAGATGGCAGTAGTAAAGAGGGTGGGGAGTTTGGGAGTTGCGGGGGTGGGGGGGGATTAATGACAGCACACAAGCTACAGCTGGACAAACAGGAGGCACATTGTATGAGGCTTCTAGTGTGTCACTGCCTCTCAGCGGTGGCTATGAAAGCTGCATGCCTGATTCATCTTCTTTCAGTGTCTCTGACTCTGTGTACTTCTGTTAAATACAAGATAATTCAAGAAGAACAGCAGAGGGATTCTGATTGCCGGTGGAAGAAGCCGAGCATTTGGCTGAGACCCCATCCAACTTGTAAGAATTACACATAAGAATACTCTACAGAGACAATATACTCTTAAGTCTTTAGTTTAGGATACAGAGCCAGGAATCTGACATTTTTATGACGAAACACCTCACAGGAAAGTGTAGAAGGAAAGCTTACGAGCAACTTTAAAATGATTACATGAGACAATAACAAGCACAACTGTATGATGAATTTATATTTTTGACTTGACTTGAAAACTCCGCAGTTAACAAAAAATATTAACAACAATCTAATACTAATTAAATAATAGAAAACCTGGATCTGAAATGGAAAAAAAGAAACTGGCACAGGAAATAAACTGTGGGTGAAATGGGAAGAACTAACAGTCCTCTATCACGCCAAAGTCTGTCATACTGTTCTCTCATCAGTCCACCAGAGGTCACTGTGTCACCGTATCAGTGAGATGTTTTGCCTTGCGCTGGTGAGAAAAGTACACGAATGTATGACCGCGGCCAAAGAAGGTCGCGTGACAAGGTCATGAGACGAAGTACATGTCATGATCAAGTCATATTTTACTTACGACACATACTATAAGTAACTTACGTAACGTGAAGTCGTTTACTTATTTTAACCTCGACATGTTTTTAGTGTCTACACCAAAGGCACCTTACTTTTCACACCAAAACATGTCATTGGCAAAATATCATCCAGTGGACTGACTCTGTATTACATGTTTTGGAGTGACATTTGGTTGTAACTAAAGATGCATGAAGATGTGTGGAACGTGTTATCAAAACCAAATACGTGTCAGCTCTTTACTTGTTGTTTTGAACCCCCATATAAATACCATAAATGTTGTGTAACGTCGTCTCAAATGATCCATCAAAGGATGGCGTGTGTCCTCCTGCTGTCATCTAGGATACTCTTACTTCTGTTTGCAGTCCTACAGGCCCTGGGCTGCCGTGCAGCACATGGTCCCGGTCATCAGCGTCACATCTCACAATAAAGAGATCAGACAGGAGTTTGCTGAGTGATGGCAGTAAAGATTTGGTTTACAGCGTTTGATGCATGCTTCCTTGCAGTCATCAGTTACTAAAAGGAACAGACGCTTTAAAATTGATCGATTATCCGAGCCCCACAGGATGGCATTTGGCAAGAGTGTGAGCCTCATCTAGAGATGTTTTACATAGGTATAAAGTGACAAAGACGTTCACTGCATGCGGAATGCTAACTATATGTTTTCACTGTCTACAGGGGGAAAAAATAGACCCAAGGTGAATACCAGAAGGCCTAACTTTACAGTACAACACTACTATTTTCTAAATAATTAGCAGTAACCCTCAGAAGAGGTTAATTATCTCTCCACCTGCTACTGGCACCATCTCCCATTCTGACGAGTCTCTATTTGATTATCCCTTTCAAGGTCATTCATTTTAGCAGGAGATGTAACACCTTACTTTGATCCATGTCCTTCGGCACAAAACACCTAGAATTACTTGGGCGGATCATGAAATAGCTGCATAAGATGAAGGGATTCTTTTGTCACCAGGGGGAATTTTCTTGGGTTTATGTATAATACTAATGTACCAGGACAGAAAGACCGCTCTCTCCGTTTTCGTCTACTTCAACCAGGATTGATTCTACCTTTCGGATAAAATGGAAAAAGATGAATTTGAATTAGTAGTAAGACTACTCTCAGGTGATTAAAATTCACCCTTTTTAACCCAAACCTCTTCTCCAAGGATAAACATGTGACGTGGCCACCCAGAGCATGCTGTTTTATTTGTTTTAGCATCTATGTTATAAAAGTTTGGACATCTTTGCTGCAATCCATCTTTTGTCAAATTAATCATGTCCTGGTTTTATGCCAATACTTTCTTTGTACCACTCAGGCAGTTCATTTGATAACTGGTTTCCAGAAAATTGATCTTTGAATCAATGTCTGCAGTAAGATAAGTGTAGCTAAATTTGTATTAGAAATGATAGTTACAAATGTTGATTTGACAGATATTGATTATCTAATGAAATTATGGCAACAAAGCCTGTCGATGAGAAATGGGTCTGTGGATAATGTAAGCATACAGCACTGCAGTGCACTCAGAGAAATCATCCAAAACCAGAGTTACTTCTGTTTTCCTATAACTTTCAGTGATGTCATGGTTCTGCCTTTTAGTTTGTTGGGTTTTCTGTTTCATTTTGAAATGACTCGCCTCTTGTGTCTTTTGTTTTCTGCCTTTGTGTTTTTTTCCTTCCAGTTTTTGTGCTCACCTGTGTCTCATTAGCCCATCAGCACTGTGTGTGTTTAGTTCAGCTCGTCACCCTTTTCAGTGGTCAGATTGTCGCAATTTGCTAAAGCCTGCAGGTGTTGGTGTCCTGTGTTTGGGTCCTTTCACTTCCTGTGAAGGGCCAGTTGAGCGACACTCAAGACATAATTACTTTATCTACGACAATGGGTTAAATTGAGTTTCCTGCCTGAAATATTGATACTACCAACATGAAGCCCATAAATAGCCAAACGCCAAGCTACACACTACCAATAATGTCAGTAGGGTCAATACCATAGAAGTGTATTTGGCTCATGTTAAACAACACTCTGGGCACTGCTGTAGAACGAGGGCTTGTATGTAGTTCTTGGTTCCAAGAGCTCACATTGTAATGATGTGTCATTTGCTATTAAAAATGTCTTACGTTTAAAATGTCCTTATGTGTGATGTAGTAGGTAATAAGGATGGACATTTCCAGCCAAATTACATTAAGTTAACTATTTATTGTTGATCCGTGGATGGACTGCTAGCTTCGTAGAGTTTTCTGTGCATCTCATTTTTGTTGTGATGTCATTTTAATGATAAATAATACCAGAATTAGTGCTGATTTTGGTCAGTCTGGCCGTTCTGTTACTTGGCATTAGAGCAGAACAACACTCTGGGCACTGCTGTAGAACTAAGTGGTAAATGTCACTTTGGACATTTACCCTTTTTGAAATTACCTATTATTGTCTCGGTCTCTCCCTTGTTTGTCCAGCTGCTATTCAGGTTTTTTTTTCAGGTCCTACCTATCGTTATAGAGGGTCCATTTATGGAGGGTATCTTTGTTTTAATAATGATCTCGACTAGAGATCCAGAGGCCACAGGTTTTCAGGTTTACTTTTTATTGGATCCTTAATGCCTACAGAGAGATGTAGATGAGAACACAATTTCTTTCAAATA
The DNA here is from genome assembly GCF_029030835.1 of Brachyistius frenatus. NCBI lineage: Eukaryota > Metazoa > Chordata > Actinopteri > Embiotocidae > Brachyistius > Brachyistius frenatus. Next base: position 274,789 of record NW_027210605.1, on the reverse strand, counting down.
TAGAAAATAACAATAACATTATGAGTGTTAGTATTTTTTTTCCAGAGCGTGTTGCTTTTCATTGTGTCTGAATTAAATGAAACTCTACTTTTACAGATTAAAAAAACAGGGATTAACAGCTCACTGCAGTGTGAACATATACCGCCCTCTGGTGGCAAAATGTTTCACATTAGTCTTTGTGACTTTCCTTTTCTCAAACATGACCAAAGAGTGTTATCACCTGAAGAGGGCACCATTGTCAAAGTTATTGCATTTGAGTTCTTTCCTTTTTTTTTTTTTTTTTTTTTTGTCTCTCATAAGATAATACAGAATGATGAAAATATAATATATTTAGAATTTTAGGTCAAACACACCACACAATCTGACTTGTTGCACAAGGTAAACAAATACTTGGAATTAGAGTGATGTGACAATGTAAGGAAAAGAGAGTAAATGTCACCGTGTGTACCCACAAGCAGCCAAAGCAGATGGTATTTCATAACCAATCACTGTTTAAGATTCTATTGCCCAATCAGTTTCACATTTATATGTAAAGTCACCCTCTACTCCAGCAGACCAACAGATGGCTTGAAATGCATGTTCGGGGACACTTATGTAAAGACTTCATGATTTCTGTTCCTCATTCCAAACCAAAAACAGGTTTTTAAAATAGCAAATGGAGGCAATGATGGGATTTTATCTCATGACAGCAGAGAAGCTGTGGTGTTTAATGACTTGAAATATTCTGTGTCGCACTCAAGAATGGAGGTATATTTCTTCTTTTTGTTGTTTATGTTCACTTCATTATTTGCGTCATATCTCAAACAGACAGGGGTAGTAGTCTGGAGAGTGAGAAGCAGTAACACAATAACGATTCCTGGGCCGTATTTATATCCAGACCAGAGTGTGATGTAACCTCTGAGGATGAAAAAATGAATATCCTCAATCTTCAGATAACTATTGACATAATTCTCTTTTTGTGTTTTCTCTCATATATTACATTTCCATTATCTTCGTTGCTAGATAGCTATAGATAGATAGACATACTTTATCGATCCCATTGTTGATGAGTGGACACCCACCTCAGGCCTCCACAGGCCTACAAACCAACCAACTATCTACTATTGTATTGAAATATAACTTTAAAATATATCCAGTATGTATAAAGCTTGTCCAAACTCAAACTTATCATGCATATGACAGATAAGGACTGCGTCACAATACTTAAACTGACATGATGATGAATACATGTCACCAACAGAATGACATGCATTCGAATAAAGAAATACCATTACTGATTGTTATTATTACTATTGCAGATTTTACTGTTTGTCAAGGTGGTGATAATTTCTAATACTTTATCCACTGTTGGGTAGAGTAATCTATGATCATGCAGCAATACTGTACGGTGTAATATTATTTCAACTCATTTTTATTGGAAAATCTTAATCTATGCAGTTTACAATAACTCTGATTTTTTTTAGTGGATTACCACAAACTGGATCAAGTAAGGGAAGCTACAATACAGAACAAGCAGCTAAAGTTTTTAACTTAAGTTCAAAATTTGAGTACGTTTACTTATTATTGTTATAATTACATATTATACCCCAGTCACTAAAATGTTCACAGTAAACATTTATCTGATGACTTGCAGATAAAATAAAAGTCAAACTTTAGTTTAAACCAGGTTTAAACTTCATAAAAAGTGCATTTTTAGGTTGCACATAATCATTTTCTTAGCACTATTTTAATGACTGTAATTTATTGTGAAACAAGTCCTCAAAACATGTGGAAATGTGTTGTTGAAACAACATGTAGAATCCTAAACAACTTTCTTTTTTTTTTCAAATCAACCAAATTCATCCCATTAAAACCTGGACAGTATTTTGACATAAAAATAAATAAATTAAGACTTTTTAGGTTTTATTTTCTGTGTAAACTAGTCACTAGAATTCAATTTATAAAATATCACCAAAAGTAGTATTACAAAGCCTGTAACACCTGTTTACTGTACTATTGTTCTGGTGTGATAGCTGCAGCAGAAGAGGATGTCAGTAGGAGATAACACCTTTTTTCAACAAATATAAAAGAGTTGCAGTAGACAAATAGAACAGAGGATTAATTAACATAAAGCTTAACAACCTCAAACAAACATGAGGCGATTTGTTCAATAAGTTAGCAAACTTCGATTGATATAAATAAAAACACACACGCATGTTTAAAGGTCCTTTCCTTTGGTTTAATAAAACAATACTGGAAGAGACTCACATTGAATCTGACTACAAACCAAGTCTACAAAGAAATTGACACCTCCCTGCCTGAAAAATGACAAGTTTTCCAGCGTTGTGGGACGTTCACTAACAACCTGCTACATATCTGTTGTGTGCTACATCTATTGAAGTTGAATCAGTCATGTAACAAGCAATATCTCTTTATATTGGAGTGCAGTAGTTAATTTTCCACCTCGTAAAATGATTCTTTTAAATTCACTGAGTAAAGAAGCGACATGTCTAATGTGCTTGGTCAAAGTTCTTTAAGGCTTTTTTTATATATATATATATATAAAGTATAATGACATCTTCTGGCTATGGCATGACAAATTTAGGGTTTCATCTAAAGCAGGATCAGAATCCACCGAGGATCGTTCACATACTTTCACTGGACGGTTAGTCATTTTAGACACTATATCCAAAATATGTTGTGTTAAAATTGTAAATTAAAAGCCCAACGTTTTACATGTTTACATGGCACTCATGCATTCTCATTGTATGCCATACATGGTGAGCATGCAGTGGACTTTGGCTGACATGCGAGCAAAACAGTAGAATCACAAACAGAAATAAAACGCATCCTTGCTTTGCAAATAAAATCATTTTAAGTAGCCACAACAGACAACTTAAATCATGAAACAAAATCTGTTACAAGCACAAAAGAGATGTGACATAAAATAGTCTCTGAAAATACTGTTTACAGTCTGTGCAAACATGGTCCCTCACAATAATGCACTTTACACCGACTTCCTCCTCAAACGAGGGAACTCGGGGAAGCTCTGCCCGGTTGAGAGTGTGCTTCCTGGGGAAGAGAGTCCAGTGTTGTCCCTGGAACTTGGCGAGCAGCCCTGGATCCTATAAGAGACTGAGTTGCAGTAAACAGAATTGATATGGCAGCCATGGTGTTCGCCGTGTGACATTAGAGGGCTATCGCACATCTCCAAGCGGTAGCACACACAGGAGCAGAGGGAACTGAGGCTCGACCCCTGCCTGCGTCTGCCTGCCTTGATCTGGAAATGCAGACTGTTCCTGCAGGGGCTTCTTCGTCTCTCCTGATCCTCCGCCGGGGAAGAGATGAGGTTGGTGCGGCTGGTTCCTTCCTCTATCGGGAGGAAGAGTGTGCTGTGGCTACGACTGTGCAGCATGTTGCTCCTGCTCCTCTCCCTGCGTCTGTCTCTGCTCTGTTCCCCGACAGCATGGAGACCCAGGCCCCCTTCCAAAAGGCCTCTGTCCCTCTTCAGCGAAGCCCTCTCTTGAGCGTCTCTCCGCTCGTCCTCAGTGTTCATGGTGAGGAAACGAAGCACCACCAAATTTAGAAAAGCCCCAATAACAGTGAGCCCCACCAGGATGTACATGAAGCTGAAGGCAACGTAGGGCGTCTTCTCCTGGAGGTCCTCCTTTTTCTGCAGGGCCACAAAGTCCCCAAAACCAATAGTGGTGAGGGTGATGAAGCAGTAGTAGTAAGCATGGAAGAAGCTCCATCCCTCGAAGTGGGAAAAGGCTGCAGCTCCCACACACAGTGTCCCTATGCAGGAAAGGAAGCCCACCAGGACCATGTTCTCCATGGACACCTCGGTACGTCGAAAGCCCAGGCACTGCTTTGTCTTGTGTAGGAGATAGCGGACAAACGTGTTCATCCTTTCCCCCAGGCTCTGGAACATGACCAAAGTGAGAGGAATGCCGAGTACAGCGTAGAACATGCAGAAGATCTTCCCTGCATCTGTGCCTGGTGCTGCATGTCCATAACCTTAACGCAGAGATGGAAATTAGAGGAACACCGTGATGCATACTGTAGTAATGCCTGGATGGGGAAACATGGACCAACTGTCGATTTGTTTGATTAGTCTGTAATTAAAAACAAACCTTAGAGATTGCATTCACGTTGAAAAAAAAATGCTCTTTTGTCAATTTCTGTACAGCAAGAGAGGAAAAACATAAGCCCTTATTTCCAAAGATAAAATGAACTTACCAATGGTGGTGATGACTGTTATGGCAAAGTAAAAAGAGCCAGCAAATTTCCACTGTCTCCCGGCGCGATGGGGCTCAGCTTGCAGCACAACTCGCTCGATTTCGCGGTAGTCGTCCTCGGAGAAGCGGTACTTCTTCTTCATCTCGTTGCGCTTCTGCTCCAAGATGCGTCTGCGGGAGCTCTCGGACTCGGACTCCAGCGCGTCAAACACCGCGGCGCCGACCAGCAAGTAGGAGAACATGCAGAGGATGAGCGACAGGGTTCGCACGTTTTGCTTCTTCATCCTCGGCGTCGGCGTGAAAGTCGGGAGAGGAGGCACAGTTACAGGTGGTACTGCTCTTTAGCTTAAACTCCTCATTAGTGGTGCAGCCTGATGCCTGAAACGCGGTGGCAGGAGAGGCGGGCAGGAAAAGAAAACCTGGGTAATCTGTCTTGCCAGGTTTAAATCTATCGTTTGTATAAAACGCGCACACTCTGCCGTGCGCATTGCGAGCGATCGATGCTCTCTACAGCTTGTGTGTTTAAGCAAGTGGCCTCAGATTTCTTTCTCGCATGCGCAAACCACTCGCCAATAAAAAAAAGGAAAAAAGAAAAAAAAGAAGCTGTGTAATATAATATAGGAAACGATGCAAAATATAAAATACATTGTAATCCTTGTCACCAATGATCAATCCTATCTCACGTGTGCGCAACAAGTGAAATGTGACTCGCCCAACAGGAGGCGAGTTCAGCACCATGGACAGCAACCAGCGGGACTTCACATTTGACCTGACTGCACATCCAACGTGGACACTGCAGAGGCTGAGAAACGTGGAAAACCAGGATTTAGGTGATGACAATTTCTTATGTTTAGACCTCAAGTAATCAATGTTATTTAAAATCACTTTAACTATTAACAAAACTTAAAAAATAAAAAATAAAAAACTTGTCATAGAAATCTAAGGGGTCTCTCCAGCCTGCTGTACAGAATGAATACGTGTTATCCTCATAGTGTGCTCAAGGCATAGCAGGAAATACAATCTTAGTTGTAAATTTCATTCCCATTATACCTTTGAAATAATATTATGATAATAAAGTTTGTTTTATGTGCCAATTATCAAATAAAAAAATGTATCGAAAAGTATAACATTTTAATCAGATCAAAGAAGCCAACAATATGCAATGTATATTTACATATATATGTAAATATAGGTATACACACATGCTCACGTTAAGAATTTAACTATAAGAAAACAAATCAAAAAAAATAATTTGTAAACCGATTTAAAACCCAAGCCTAAGGACCGATATGGATTGTTGTAAGTCACCAAAATCAATAAAAATAGATAAATGTACTACTCTGTTTCCTTGGCTCATGACTTCAATGCATGGATACCTGTGTGCGCCTGTATTTGAGCCTTTGCATATTAGAGAACTGGTGAATGTACGTACAGTTGCTAAATAAATGCCACTGCTACACTAGCTGCTTCTGGAAATTTACTGTCGATGATGCTGGTTGCCATGGTTACTTGCACAAGAGGCACAGACTTGGACTGGCAGTGAGGTTGAAGCCAATATGTTAAGCGTAATGATCCAGGCCCTCAGTCGGTTAATTATGTTGCCACTGCGTCACAACATCAAGTATCATTATTTAAGCTTGATTTCTGTATTTATTTTATCAACACTAAGAAAAAAAATATATATAATAAATATTAAAATTAAAAATAAATAAAAACTCAATAGAGACATCCTTATATGTCACATCAGGGTTTCGCAGCACCAACAGCGTTTTGCAGGTGGATTATTAGTGTTCTTTTGTTCCTGTGGAACAAGGCGGCCTGCTCTCTGCAACGTTTTTGTGTTAAGTGGCTAAATCTGCACACTTACGTCCCCGTTGTGATTCAAACCAGCTCTCCATAAATCAATTACATCTCAGCTGATAAGAGAGGAACCTGAAGCCCTAATAGCCACCATCAATCCAGACAGTTTGTGTTCACATCCTTTTCAAAGCCCAAGGACCTGCGACAAAGTGAGGAAGCCCATCAATCTCCACTGAGCCAGAGTTTTAGGATGGAGTTTTTTTCTATTTCTGCTCTCTCGAAAGGGGCATTTCATTATCACAAACACGTATTTTACAATGTTACCAGGAACAAATGAAAACAAATGAAGTGGATTATTAAATGTCATCCTCCATCTACTTTCAATAAGAGACATTAGATGTAATGCCATGTATTGTTCCCCAATGAATGGATTTCAATTGCTCTTGTCCATGTCATATTCATAATATTGGTCTTTTACACATGAAGATAAAGGCTTGAGGTCAAACAATACATGTTCACAGGGCAAACCTTATTCATTTCATTATTGTTATCTTTGTGATACTTGTTGCATGACAGATGGAGAGTTTGTGGAGCAATTCCTTTGGGAGAAATCTTTCAAAATAAAATGATATAAAACAAGTTTTTATCTTATTTCTCACGTATAGTCTTCCCTATTTAATTTTTTACACCGCAGTATTTAGTATGTATTTTTTATCTTGCAAAATCAAGAAGACACCCTTTTTGTGTGTGGAGAGGCTGAGAATATGCAGATTATACAAAACCCTTTTAAAGATGCACATGCGGTGAGAAGAGGACCTTGTGCCTGAAGGCGCATTTAAATAAAAATCCATCTGCCAGTTCTGCAACAACAAAAAAGCAAATCTGTCAAAGTCCTGGAGGTAAGCTTACAAAAATTAAGCTCCTCTGTGGAAGCCAAACTTTAAGAGTCGGGGTCTTTAATAGGAACTGCAGCTGTGTTTTGGCAAGGATATGAGAAAATTACAGACAGGTGCAACACATGTTTTTGTGTAGACAAACCTGTTGTCAGAGCAATCTGTGAAAAGAGGACCTGCAGACACAAAGGTGTGGACGGTTGAGAATTTAACTGCGAAGGCTTTAATCAAGATAAAGCGATACGAATTTAGATTTGCAGGAAAACACTGATTAAAAACGTCTCCAAAAAACTGATTTGGTTCCATTTGGCAGAGAAGTTAATGATTTGGAGGGAAGATGCTGAACATCCCAGCTTTTTGTGAGGCTTTTCTGGATTTTGTCCCATTTCTTTGTGTCCCATTACATATGTAAATTATGAGCCTGTGTATAGAGATATTGTTTACAAACAATCTCTGAAAATGAGGCTGCACAATAACCTTCTGCAGTGTAAATGTTGCATCAAAGACTCGCAGACTGTAAGCATCTTAGAGCAGCGCCACAGTGAACACTTTAACTGAACTGAGCAGAAGTTACCAAAGAAGTGACAACTGGAGGAGAAGCAGGGTTGTGTGGGCTTTGGTGTCATGATACAGTATAACACAGTGTATTTATATAACTGCTGAAAAGCAAATACACCACCAGGAGGAAGCAAGGAAATCTGCCAATGTGATCCTTTTTTTTTTTTTTAATAAATTGTATATAGAAAAGTTTGTAAAAAATACAACAAAGGCAGGAATCACTGTCACACATACGTGTACATGCAGATATTGCAACAGTAGGGCCACAAGGTGAAAGTGAGTCTGTTCAGAAATACTCTGGTAAGCATTACAAGACACTGACTAACAATGTTTTACCCGTCGGAGCAGAGAAGAAGCTGCCTTCACCTCAAGGAAAGAACAGACCAGATTAGACAACCCACTATCAGACAAGCAATCGTAAGGATCATTCCATCGGATCTGTCACTGACTCACAGTTACAACACCGAACTGAGTTATATTTGGTGCCGTGGTAGCTACAACAAGCACAGAGGACCGCTGCACTGCACACAAGGGCGAAGCGGAGGTATTTGTATCACATTGACTTTAAATGAAAACACACTGATCGATAAGACTTGAGCGTTGAAGATTTCAGACCTCTTTTGCGAGATAGAATACGTATTTATTTCAAGTAGGAGTTAACAGATTTAATCGCAGTCAAATGCCACTCCATGCTTCAGGAGAAATACTTCCCCTTCGTATTTGTTGATTTCTGTCATGACATTTGATCTCTTTCTCTTTTCTTTTTTTTTTTTTTTTGGTATGTCCCTAATTTCTGTTCCTACTCTTCACTGAACAGGAATAAACCTTCGTATGTCATCTGTTTACTTTGTCAGCAGTTCAACAGTTTACTGGATTGCTGCACAGTGGAAGGAAGTGATACTATTTATGCCTTAAATGACCAATGAGCACTTTAGTAGTCTTGTTTTCAAAGGTAGTCCCAATTTCTGTTCATTCGCATGTCGTGCAGCTCATACGGTTTTTTATACGCAGAGTCAGCACATCATTTCATGACCACCTTTACTATCATAATGAATAAGAAGTTAAAGCACTTAAATTTCGGTCCATAAAAATGTGCAACATGGTGTTTGTATTATATGTATTTAAATATAAAATGTGATATTTATCAAATAAATGTAGTAAAGAGAACAATATCTGGCTCCAGTTTGTAGAACAGAATTAGCAGAAAATGGAAATGCTACAGTTCCATTGTTCCATAATACAGTATTTGATTAAATGTATTCTCCACCATTGGTTAGGTTCTGTGTGTTAAAAACATTCATTTCTTCATGTAGTAAATACAACAAAGTCGATCTTACATTCACAAAGAACTGGCTTTCAATATTAATGTGATCTTTGGCCTCTTCAAAATGTAATTTTGGGGAGTTCTTCTACAACTTGTCATGCTATGGTGACTTTATGTTCACATGTTGTAGTTTAAGGTGCTACAGATGTGGTCACATGACATGATGTTAACTTGTTTCTCACTTGTTTCTGGAGACATTGTTTACGTTTTAGCGGTCTCTGATTTAGCACATCAGTTAGAAACTAGCTAGTGAGTGAACAAACACCTGCTCCTCGTGTGCAGGTGATCCTCGACTCCAACCACCGGACTCCTGCAGGGTTTAACAACAGGGAGCTTGTGGAGTTGCAATCTCAAGCTGAAGTCAGTAAAAGCACATCAAATCTCTGACATACACCACCAGACTGTGTTTATGTTCTCTGTGTATTCTGTCTGAACTCACTGAGAGAAAAAAAAAAAAGGCGATAGGGAATCCATTTTATGAAGCAGAGGCATTAAAACAGCAACAGCAAATACCGGATTCCTGCAGAGGCCTCTGGTTTCCACAGTAACTAAGACCAAAAATAGTAAAGCACACCAACGGCCATTCAACACTGAATCCCCTGAGATAATACGTGATTCTATTTATACCCTGTAATGGTGAAATGCTTCCTTGTATAAACGCATCTGTCCAATTACTGTCAAAAGATGGATATCATATGACCAATTTTACGTTCACACCTCTCAAGTCCCGCTTTATGCTGCTATGAAACCTGACTACAGCTTATGATTCCGTAATACAGAAGCTCATACATGTGTAAGACATCTTTACTGAGAACTGAGACTCGATCAGTCCGACTATGTTTGGACTTTGTGTGTTCGGGCTGCGGAGGCTGAATGGCTGCATTGCTTATAGGGCTCAAATGTTAATGACATGAGATTGATTTGTTTTGAGAATATGCAAACATTTTTACGGCACAGTGCTCACACACACACACACACACACACACGCACACACACACACACACACACACACACGTGCGCGCGCAAACGACTCATCTATCAGCACATCAGATTTTCTGCATTTATGTCCGATGAAGACCAACGTAGAAGCTTTTATATGTTTGCTTTTGCAGCAGCATCTAAACAATAATCTGAAATTAGGATCAAACAGTTATTAGATTAACTGACAAGTCATTTATAGAAAATGCATCATCAGCTATTACAGCAATTGGTTAATAGCTAAAGTCATTTATCAAGCAGAAATGCCAAACATGCCCTTGTTCCAGCTTCTCTGTTTAGAGAGACATGAGACTAACTGTGAATTTTGGTCTGTTGCTAAAAAAAAAAAAAAAAAAAAAATTTTTTATGAAATAATGTTAATTCCAGTCCTAATTTTAAATTAATTGTTTTGATTTAGTGGTGGCTGGGGCTCAGGTGGTAGAGTGGGTTGCCCACTTATCTTAGGTGTTCACCTTGCATGGCAGCTGTGTCACCATTGGTGTGTGTGTGTGTGTGTGTGTGTGTGTGTGTGTGTGTGTGTGTGTGTGTGTGTGTGTGTGTGTGTGTGTGTGTGTGTGTGTGTGTGTGCTTATCAATGAGAGTATGGGTGCAGACCATCTGCTAATATCATTTAAAAATATCAAATTTTTTTTTTTTTTTTTTTTTTTTCAAAATTGCCAAAATGTCTTTGTGTATCAGCTGATTTTGTGCTTACTGGTTGGTGAAACTTTATTAATTGCCTCTTAATCCACAGGTTTTCTGCAGTGTTTCCACCGTGATCCTAATTTTCAACATAATCACTGAAGAGTGTGTGCACTACACTCACCTCAACATCAACAGTCCCACAGATACGTAAATACAACGACTTAGCAGCACAGCATCTGGTTTTTGATTTTTCTGTAATATTTAAGACAATATTTTTGCCATTCTGCTGACAGAGAGAAAAACACATCCACATGTGGCCTATTTATTATAGGCTAGTACACAATATGCTATAAAGTAACATGGGTTAGACCTTAATGAGGTTGTGGTCTGTTACGAGTCTGGTACCGTGTTATTTTACATCATATCTTTAATCGTTATAAATTCCTACTATAGACTAATGGATTTGATAATACAATAGTTTCCTGGTTACTTCATACGGTGTTGTTATTCTTTTAAGTTTGTTTGTTAATCAGATATCATCTATCATAGTATTAATGTTGCTTTCTCGTTACATAACAGTAAAGTGAAAGAGGTTTTTCTGTACTTAGGATAGTCTATCTGACTCAGCTGGTTTGCAATTTTTAACACCATCAACCAACACAGCAAGTGTGTTGCCTTCCAGGCATATCGGAAAATCGAAATGCTCATGTTAAAGTATCTTCAAATCATAATTAAGTGTCAAACAATACCGCAGTGGGGTAAGACATGTCAGGAGAGGGCTTTTAGGATCAACGTTTACCTGAAGACAAGTAGTCATGAACTTTTTTTTTACTATCAATGATTTGTTCTTACCATTTTGTGAAGCCACGTGGTGATTATCGGAGGCAGCAACCAATAATTACAGATGTAGGATTTTGTTTTGTCTTTAAAAAAAAAAAAAAGTTGCCTCCAAAAAAAATATATATATATTTATTTATTTTTAATAACCAATTTGTCTCCAATAAAAATTAATACCAACGCAGTTGCGCGTCGTGTTGTGTGAAGTTGGATAATTCCTACTCGGGGGGGGGAGTCCCTGAAGGCAGCGTCAAGTGCTGCAACCACCGACGGAGCCGCTGTCTGACGACGGTGGGCTGGAAACACGGATGGTCAGGTCCGTCCCCGTCGAGCAGTAACTCGATTCATCCCCGGTTATAGTGCTCACCCCGGGCTACACGTTTCTTGAGCTTTAGCTGGTCATTACTTCCTTTTTATTTATTTTATTTTTTTATTTATTTTTTTTAGGGGTGGGGAGAGGGGAGGAGGAGGAGGAGGAGGACAATGGAGGACGACTGCGTTTGTGAGTACGACTCGACCTGGGACACGGAGAGTGATGGAGACGATCCGGCCGGAGAGACCCAATCCCGGCGGTCAAGTCAAGACAAAAACAAATCCAGTTGGACTTTAGTGACGGTAAAGGGGCTTTTGATTCCCGCTCAGACAGCCGGACCGCCGCGCTGCGTGGAAGTGGTTTCTCGCTGGTCCTCCGGTGTCCTGTGCAACGCGAAAGCTACCGTTAGCTCACTGCTGCAGCCCGGCTAACTAGCGTTCAGCTCCCATTTGAGTTGAAAGTCGCAGACGTCGTGCTTAAATATTCACGCCGAGCCGCCGTGATTAATATCCACGCTCAAGTAATTCATAGTTGGAATTGGAGCCTCCCGAGTTGTTAATTAAGCTTTTTTTTTTTTTTTTTAGCTCGGCCCTACGTCGACGTTATTTCCGCTTTCCTGTCGCGGCATAACTAGCTTTGATAACATGATTTATCTTTTTTTTTTTTTTTTTTTAATTAAAAAAATAAATCTGTTAATACTGCGTCATTTATTCGCTGTTAATGTCAATATTTATTTATTTATTTATTTATTTTTTTGCAGTGGCATCACACGCCCAGAAACATGAGGGCGGCAAAGGACATGCAGACCTACAGAAGAGGATATCCCGTAAGTAAGAGCTTAAAACACTCGGTTAAATAGAAAAAGACCACACCTGAGAGCCAACGAGTCAACCAACGCCTGCTTTTTTTGTTGTTTTTGTTTGTGTTTGTGTTTGTTTGACAGAATCTCACAGAAGAGGAGTGCTCGGAGGACAAAATGACCAATTTGCAGTTTTATCTCAACAAATTCCCCTCCTCTCCTGACGGTAAACGTGTTCGGTCACTCTCTCGAAAGGCTTTCCGCGTTCAGGAAGGTTTGCGATTGTGGTGGCGATGATTTGAGATGTTTTTTCTTTCTTGTGTTGGCGCAGACGTCTACATCGAGTCGTTCCTTAAAGAGTGGAAAAACGACTACAAGAGACTGGAGAGGGTTCACTCGTACATTCAGTGGTACGTACCCGTTCGAGTCTTTCGGCTGGTGCGTTTTTCCTGTCTTGGAAGTTTGTTCACGCTTAGAAGGGAAAAAAAAACAACAACATACCAGCAGGTATGAAAACTCAAAATGCTTCATGTTCGCACGCGCTCGTGTCGCGCAGCGGCGCGTAAAGGTAATGAAGCGGCTTCTCGCATCCGGCGCGAGTAACGTGGGGAAACAAAACAGAAGTGTTTTGGTTCATGTTGTTGTTGTTGTTGTTTTTTTTTGTCTACTTGTGACATTTATTGGCAATTATGTTAATATTTTAGGATTATTTACCAGGATTGATAAATAGCAAACTGTTGACGATGAATATGTTCTGTGGAATTGAAACAAAGTTTCTGTTTTTAGTATTTGTGATGCATCGCGTGTGCGTCGAGAGCTCGAAGCCGCTTTTATTGTTAAAATAAAATTGAAAAAAAAAAAAGTTCTGCCGCTCAAGTCCTTTGTTCCTCATTAAAAGATCAAAGTGAGAAGAAAAAAGAAAAAAAAAGGATATTCCTGCGTTCGCATGAGTTTCTAAATGATTTCCAGAACTTGGAAATTACTCTTGAAACTCTGAAGTTGCTTTTTTTTTTTTTTGAATGATGGCAATTTTCTTGTCTTAACCCGTCACAGTACATTAGAATAGGTGATAAAGTGAACTCGTCGTTCCAGTGATACCCGGAGGGACGTCGACGCTGTCTCTCTACATCGTGTTAAGTCGTCGTTTTCAAAGTGTTTCTGAGAAATACGTAGTTCGGGTCAATCGTGGGGCTTCGGAGATGCTCTGCACGCGGCGTTTTGAAAACCGTTTTAACGTCGGGCCCATCGACGGTCACAGGGACGTCGGCTCGGAGTGGATTTGGTTCGAGGTTGACTGTCTTTCTGTTGTTTCTCTTTTGAATGTTCTGCGGTCGTCAGGCTGTTTCCACTACGAGAACCGGGGGTGAATTACATGGCTTCGGAACTCACCAAGAAGGAAATTGAGGTAAGTTTATCTCAGGAAACACGTTTTTGGTTGTTGTTTTTTTTGGGGGGAATGAACACTTAACCAAATAGTTGCAGAACGTCTTTGTCAACGCACAACACGAGGCCGCACAACAGCATCATTTGCCCGCCCGTGACGATGCCGAGAAGGTGGTATCGGATGAGCGCGAAGCCCGAATCGGGTGCTGTCCGGTGAACCGTGTCGTCGGTGTTTCTTCTGATGCTTCGACTGGAGATGTGTCATCTTGGAAAGGCTCCGAACGCCGTGTTCGATCAATCGGAAGGATGAGCAGCTGCTGACCGTTTCTCTTTAAGTTCACTTCAGTTTTTTGCTGGAGTGATTCAAGTCCTTCCAAAACGAGACGGAGAAGTTAAGCGCATTAGCTTCGTGCTGGTGTAAAGGTTTAAGACGCTTCTATCTCGAGTTGTATAATGCCTATAAAAAGTATTCACAGCCGGTCGTCACGGAGAGCGTCATTACACGTTACTCGTGTTTTGCGCGACCATAGAAGCTGCTTAAATGTCTCACAATGCACAGTGCAGTTCATGTTTTGTTTTTTTTGTTATCTCCAATGTATTTGCTCACCAGACCTTCAAGAAGAACGAGGACGCCAAAAAGAGACTAATCGAGTCCTATGAACTCATGTTGGGTTTCTACGGCATCCGTTTGGTCAACAAAGAGACGGGCGAGGTGAAACGTGCAGAAAATTGGAAGGAGCGCTTTGGAAACCTTGAGCGGTAAATATGAAATGCTCTGACGGCGGTAACTTTTGAGATGTGCACTTTTTATTTTTATTTTTTTAATTTGTAATTGACAGCTTCAACCGTCTTAACTCTCACAGGAATATGCACAACAACCTGCGGATCACTCGCATCCTGAAAAGCCTCGGAGAGTTGGGCTTCGAGCACTACCAGGCCCCGCTGGTACGCTTCTTCCTGGAAGAGACGCTGATCAAGAAAACCCTCACCAGCGTCAAACGCAGCGTGCTCGATTACTTCCTGTTCGCCGTGCTGGAGAAGCAGAAACGTCAGGAGCTGGTGCGCTTCGCTTACCTCCACTTCGAGCCGAAGGACAAGTTCGTGTGGTGCCCCCGGAAGATCCAGAAACAGTTCAGAAAGGCGGAGAAAAGGGCCGACGCCGTCGGGAACGGGGACGGGAAAGAGGAAGCCTGTCCGCGGGGCAAAAGCAAAGACGGAGAAGCAGCCGCGCAGCAAAAAGAGGACGGACCGGACAACGTCGCGAAGGCTCAACAGGAAACCGAGAAAACGGGAAGTAAGGACAACAGCAAACCGTCCGAGGCGTCCCCCGAACCAAGACCAGAAGCCGACGCGGTCGGAAATGGAAACGTGGCGACTGAATCGAACAGTGACATTTTGGGGAACGGAAGTGACTCCTCGGACGACGTTCGCGAAATGGATCAGTCGCCCCGCGCCGACGCCGCGACGGCAAAAACCGAGCCCCGCGCAGACGACTCGAAGGACGCCGTCCAGGAGGCGGACGGCGTCCCGCGAACCGAGGGGGACCCGGACATGGAAAAGCCACCGAAGAAGAAGAGGGAAGACGACAAGGTGCCGCCGAGCGACGGCTCGGCCGGGGACTCGGCCGGCGGGCGGGCGGAGGGAAAAGCCGCTCCTCATAAAGCCGCCGGTCAAACGAGCCCGTCAAAGCAAACTCCTCCGAAGACCGCGAAACACTCCCCCTCTCTGACCTCGGAGAGGGAGGAAAAAATCCCAAGGACGGATTTTAATCAAGTGCCAGATAAAAAGGAGGCGGGAGAAACGACGCAGGGAAACGTGTCGGCGGCAAAAGGCGCGGATGAACAGACGAATGGGAAGGAGGCGGAGGACGTCGACATGGAATCGAACCCCTCGAGCTCAGACCAAAATACGGGGAATTCATGAAGAGACTACAGAAAATGCCTAAAATGTAATATAAGGGACAGAGTATGATTTAAAAAAAAAAAAAAAAAAAAAAAGACTTTGTAGGCCTTATTTTTACTATACAAGGGGCAATCAAAAACTTTGAGTTATCGTACCGGTGCAGGTACGTCTGCAACTTCGCAACGGACTGAAAGCGGCGCACGTCGCCGTCGTCTCGGCAACGGGACCTCCGTCCGTATCTCGTTTCCCCCCGTCGCCCCCCCCCCCTCCGACGGGGGAAACGAGATACGGACGCGCGCGCGGAACAGCCGTTACCTCTCGTAACTCGTCTTTCATACAGTTCCTGTGCAGCGGTTTGGTTTTTAGCTCGGCACGAGAGCCGCTCTCGCATTTTATTTAATTTTAATTTTTTTTGTAACTGAAAGTGGCGTTAATTGGCCGGTTCCTCAGCCCCGCCGCTCCGTCTCGCGTTTCACCGAGGTCGACGTCGGCTGCGCTCGTCTCTCCGACTGTAAAGGAAGCGTAGTTAAAACACCCGAAATGAAGCCGTCGACGGGCAAACCTCGACCTCAAAACCGGCCGCGGCCTCCGAACGTTTTTTTTTTTTTTTTGATCGCCCCTCGTATTGGATGTCAAGATATTGATCCTTTCCGCTTCGAGGGAAGTATTTGAGTCGGGTCAATTCACCAAATGATGGTTCTGGATGTTTTCTACGCAGCCATCAGACAATATAAAAGAATACAGTTCGCGGCGTTCTATATTTTTGTTTTTGTTTCGATTGTTTTGTTTTTCCCCAACAAATCCAATAAAGACCAGAAGCGTCGGCGGCGACGTCGGCCGGGCTCTCGATACCTTCAGGTGAAGACTAAACTGCAATAATTATGAGTTAAGAATGTGCCAAATTTATCCTTCGGTATGATATTGTTACGAGTTGTGATGTGATGAAAAGACTTTCATATTGTGATAATTTATTAATAATATTTTGACCTGTTGATGTAACGATGTAAAACTGTTCGGCGGTGTGTTGGCGACAATAAACACGGCTGAAAGCGGCTCACCGGTGGAGAAGTTAGTTTTCACAAAAAAAAGAAATCAACTTTTTCGCATTTGCGGGCGACACCGGCCGCCTTCAACCACCACTTAAAATAAGCCTTGTCGGTTTTGGTCTTCATTTGATTTGAACAGAACAAAGAAAAATATAGAACATTGCCGGACTCGGCAGCGTAGTTCACATTTCTGGAGAAACGCGCAAGACGCCGTCGTTCATGTATATCAATAAAATGAAGGTCGCAACACTTTTAACGTCCCGATAGTTTGACAGTTGAACTTTTTGTTTTGTTTTTGGTTTGTTTTTTTTTGCACTGAGAAATAATTTGTTTTCTTTCTCTCTTTTGAGCCATTTTTTTATTTGTGTGAATTCGAGTCAATCCTGTGTTTCTGCTGTTCAAATGGAATTAAGACTGAATTGTCGTTTTAAGTTCTATTTCGGTACTGTCGCGCAAGTCTTTGCGTTTCCATGGAGATTTGGTAAGTAGACTTCTGACCCAAACCTGGTTGATTGTACAAATGTGTTTGTAATCTCGGCAGAGAATTGATAAAGCTTCGGCTTTCGTTCAAACTCCACCGGAAGTTGATTTTTGAATGGCTGCGTCCACGGAAACGTCCGCAAGCCCCCCGGGGTTTTTTTTTCTCCCAGACTAAAAACCCGGCTTGTTAACGAAGCAGAATAATAAAAAAAAGATTATCGCAATTTCGATGCGGCACAACTTGTTCAGGCCTCAGGGAGGAAGGTCAGTCGGAAGAAAACACTCGCTGTTGGAGATGCAGCTCGGCGTCGGTGCCGGCGGCCTATCTATAGATCCCCCCCACCCCCCCTCTCCAAACGTCTCTTCAGACTCGGATTAGATCACCGGGCGGACGATCTGCTCTTCCTGCGCGACGGAAGATGCGAATATGCGATTGTTTGCTCGTCTCCGTTGGGTCTGTTTTTGTCTCCCGTGTTTGTCGCGAGGCTCCGGTCGTCGGTGAGGTTCCCTTCTCTGAAGAGTGTTGTGGTCAAGATGGAATGATGATGTGGCCCTGTGTGTCAACAGAAAGTTCATCTGCAGATAACTTGATAATGGACTAATGATCGAAGTGATTTACAGCAGCGGCCCTGGGTGTGTGTGTGGAGGAGGGGGTGGGGGGGTGTTCAGCACCACTGACTGCATTTTCCAGCACAAATAGCAAACAAGCACTTGATCAAGCAGCCAAATTCTGAGAATGCGCTGCTCTTCTTTGATTAATGTGATGGTAAGGTGACTATTTTTGTTTTGTTTTATTTATTTTTTTGACCGGTAAGTATATGTGTAATTACAACATTGATATTCTTCCATTATATTCTTGACATTTTATAGAGCAAAATATGTATCTATAGATTGAGGAGAAAAAGGCTGCGGATGAATTTGATGATGAAAGTGAGCTGCTGCCGTAGTTTGAGGACAGATGGAGAATGAACGTAACCTGTGTACGGCCTGCGTGGCGACTCTGGGCGAACCTTGTCAACTCTGATGATGTCGTTGTGATGTCATCGGGGTTATCTCGGCAAGGGCTCTGTGAGGAAACATTTGAAACCAAACCTTAAGCTTCAAACTGGAGGTCGGGGAGTCTAATGAGAAGATGGAGCTGCATTCTGGGAAATGTAGGATCCAGTATTTATTTATTTTCTTTGGACACTGTCCTCGCTTCATACTACCTCCAGTTTGTCCATTTGTTAGTATACGTGTCTCTTGCGAGTCCTCTCTGGCTTTGTCCCAAGGGCAGCCTGATACTGAATTGCTGTAGAACCCCTTTCTCACACTACTTCTACAAAGTGCCGCGCTGCATCCCTTCACTTTCCTACCTTGCTGACTCAGACTTCCTAATTGGCCAGTTGGGTATTTTCAATATTTCTTAGCTCGGCCCTCTTTTCTAGTGTCCGACATGGATTCCCCTCTGCGTGCTACCTCCTCTCACCACTCCCCCCCCCCCACCCCACCCCGTGAGCAGTGTGCTGGATTGAGTTCAGCCCCTTCTGGCTTGGAGGCTCGGGTTTATCTGGGACCGAAGAGAAAGCCATTCGGAAGCTGCGCGACGTGAGGTGAAGGAAAGGCTCCGTTGCGGACGCTGGGGGGGACAGAGAGAGTACCGGGAACCAGGGATTTGACCTTTTCCGCATAAAGTCGGGGTTTGTGAGGGGGAGCGATGGCTGTGTTCTCTCCTCTTTGGGTGCTCTTACTGTGCCAGCTTTTGACATCATCCTCAGCCCAGGTAAGTTACCCGGAGCTCCGTCCCCGCTTTCCTTAGTGCCTCGTGGTGACCGTGTTTTCGCTGGTCTCGTTTGATGCCTAATCTTAACTCAAATGCAGTGCACGTGACCCTCCCATCAATTAAAGTTGTATTTATTTTATTTTTTTTAGCTCTTGTATTAATGATAGTGATGATGCTGATGATGACAGCCCTCCCCCCCCCTCCACCCCCTTTTTTTCCCCCCCAGCGGCTTTAGGCCTGCGCTTGTTTAACCTAACAGCTGATGCTCGTCTCTTAGTGTATACGGCGCATTTGTTCCTGCTCTCTCTTTATTTTCAGCGTGATTGGTGTTTTTCCTCCCTTTCCTCAGGAGGCCTATTCGAGCTCCACTCCGTGGGTGTAGTTGCGTGCAGGTGGCTCTTATCTGTCGCACTAGTCGCTGAAGTCGGGGTTGCGTTTTCCCTGAACCTGCGGAATGCGCGGATTGGAGATCAGTGCGCACAATGCCGCCTCTGTTCATTCAGCGTCCCCGACCGAGCTCAAACTCCGCGGCGTGTTTTGGAAAGTTCTCGGGGGAAAATGTTTGTTTTATTAATCGAACAATAAGCCGCAGATTTGTTTGTGTTTTTGTTGGCAGTTAGTCGAGCCTTCGTGGTGTTAATAAAGAGATTTAAAGCGGGGTTGTTGTTGTTGTTGTTGTTGTTTTTTTAGACGTGGGTACTTGCGTCTTTCTTTTCATAGTGTTGCAGTTTTAGATCATTTACGTCTCGCTGCATCTACAGAATTGGGCTCAAATATTGAATTTCGTTCATGTTTTTTTATTTATTTATTCATTATTATTATTATGTCTCACAAGCTTGATGCCAAAACATACCAAACCACAGCCTACACATTTTCTTTGCATCAAAGCTTCAGTGGTTAATGTTTCACGTGGAGGAATGCTTGATTTTAATTCATTTTCTGTTGCAGAGGCCGGGCCCCAGAGGAACTACTGGGCCACCAGGATCCCCAGGGCAACCAGGACGGGATGGCACTGATGTGAGTAGACCAGACTCCAATGGTGTCGGCACTTTAAACTAATGTTCCAATCATCTGCGTTAAAAGTAGATAAATTAGCTCATAATTTTATCTTTGTTGGTCATAGATTCATTTATTTTTCTCCTTTTGAGAAAAAGAAGGTGAACTTAAAGATCAAGAACACCAAAAACTAGAGTATATATATATATTTTTATTTTTAATTTTTTTTTATCTGTGACACAGACTGTTGAGTGATAGTTGATGTCGTGTTTGAAATGTGGATCCCCACTCATTTACCTTTGGTAGACAGTGTTTTACTTGTGCATAAGTGTGGCTTGAATGTCTGTAAATGTTAGAGTTTATCAGATTGACTCCTCCCACAGCCCCTCCCACAGGAATTAAATGATTATTTATAGACCTCAGGTAGGCAGGGTTTAGGTGTGTGTCTTCTAAATGGAGTTCTGTGAAGTAAAAAGTGTTTGAAAAACTACAGTTTAAGTTATGGTACAAAGTTAAATGATGTGATGGGACTCTATTTACACATGTTATAAGAGGAAATTAGATTAAAGGGAAGCTAAGTAAAAAAAAAGAAAAACTTTGTTAAGTCTTTCATTTCTAATCTTTTTTTTTTTTTTTCTAACTTTCTGTTACATAGACAAACGTCAGAAAAGCATTTCAGTCGTAGATATTTTTGTGACTCCAGTAAAGTTTGGACACACACAGGGCCCATTCATACATTCCCCAACCCTGTGAGACCCTCTAGAGTTTCACCTCGCACCCCCCCCCCCCGCCTACCCCCACCCAAACCAAACTGAGGCTTTTCATCGTGTGACCGGGCTGCGTCGGATCCAGTGTTTGTTCTTCCCCAGCCGCTGCAGAAGCTGAACACTGCGGACTTGTGATGCAGCCCACAGATTTACTGCTTCGGCCACTCGCCGCACAAAGTTACTGATGAATCCGAACGAGGATATCCGCTGCTGCCGTTTCAAGAAAACGCCGCAGTCACTGGGAATGTTTGGGCCCGCGCGGCCGCGCACCAATAATAAAAGCTTCATCCGTACGACCTTCTGTCGGCTAAAGATGTACAACAGATGAGCTTTTAACACGAATGGAAGTTTGTAATAATTCTTTTTGATGTCGTAAACAGGGCAAACCTGGACCTGCTGGACTGCCGGGGAAAGCAGTAAGTATTTCCAACAAGTCCAACAAAGTCACTTTTTTTTCAGGGGTCGTATGAAAAGTAGGAAGCTGGTCAAACTTTTGGGTTCACTTGGTAAAAAACAAATATATATATATATATATAAATAACTCTCCTCAGTGTTATTACAGTTTTCTTAGCACTGTGCATTTGACTTAAAAAAAAAAAAAAAACCAGCCTCCCTGTAACATGCCAACATAATAGAAACCATGTTAATCTGGTGCCACTTGTTCAATCACGTGCTCCAATTTAAATGAATACAACTATGATGCAAAGACAGAACTGTTGTCCTCTGCAGATGGAAAAGCGGAATCTCTATGAACCATAGTGCAAAGAGGAGCTGCTTCTTTTTTTTTTCATGTAATTAATGATCTATGTAAATTGGGAAGAAAGGCTGATATTAAAATGTGAATTTAGCGTGATGAAAAAAAATAAGACCCTTTCTGCTCTTCAGCAAAAGTCAGACTACAGACCTCCTCTATTCCTTCCATGAAGTCCCTACTGTAACCTAATATCACTAATATTTCTTACAGGGCTGTACAGCACACAATACTCTATTTTCTTAATTCAAACATTTCCAAAAAGCCTTTAACAAAGTGGAACAGCGGTTGTTTTTGTGGTATTTTTTTGTTTTGTTTTGATGATGTTGAGATGGAATTTAATTTTTTAAAAGTAGAAATCAGTTTCTCAGTTGGGTAGGTAACTACTTCATAAATCTGTGATTCAGGGTCCCAAAGGGAAAGCTGGATTAGCAGGAGGACCAGGACAACCGGGCCTGCCGGGACTTCCGGGTGTGGATGTAAGTGTCCGATAAACACACACACACACACACACAAAGTAACATCAACACACCACCTCTGTGTTTACCTGTGATGGGACGTCAGGCTTTAGAGCTCAAACGGTGTCATTGATTAAACTGAAAATGCAGAGTCACGGACCAGGTCCCAAATGACATCAGAGCGCACGACGTAATGAATAAACACCTGCTGCGTTTCCTCGTCAGGGTTTGACGGGTCCCGATGGTCCAGCCGGCAAAGACGGACCCACGGGGGAGGCGGTAAGTGTGTCCCGGGTCTCCTGAGCTTTCTGGAATACGTTCAGAGATGAGTTTCATGACCTCCTACCTCCTTCGCACCGTCCCTCATTAATCGGCTATAATCCGCCACCAGCAAGACGCAGGAACCCGCCTGTACGTAAACCACACGTCGATCGGGTTGCGTTGTGCGAAGATCTTCGTGAGGCTCTTGACGGGCACCGGGTCTGTGTTTTCTCTTGTCAGTCTGAATTTGTCAAGCCGGCTCAGCCTCCTGGTGGGAATATTTTTAATGAGGGGATCAGAATCGGATTTATTTCTGCTGCTTCCCTAATCCGGCCCGGAATGCGCTGCGGTTTCCCACCAATCTGACACTGTGAGAGATGACGACCTGTTGCCCCGACGCTGAAGGAAAACCTGTATTATCCCGAGAGGGGCACAAGAGGAGGCAGGATTACAACACGCGCGACATCGAAGCTGCTGCTGCTGCTGCTGCTGCTGCTGCACCACCGCGCGATTAAACGGGACGACTTTTTATTTCCCACAATGAATAAAAGATACGATTTAGGGACCTCGGCTGTAAAGCTGCAAAGTGACTGTCAAGATAGATAACAGCCCCTCCCTCCCTCCCTCCCTCCCTCCCCAGCAATTCAACTAATTAGCCAACCTAATGAGGAAGCTTGCGTCAGCTCATGTCTCTAATTACTCTGATAACTACACTGTCATGGCCGCCTCATAGTGCTGAGGAGTCATACGAGGACAATCGGGCTAAAACAAAGCCTAAGATGATTTACAGCTCGCTGGGCAAGGCGACTTTTATTTATGCAGCAACATTCAGACACAAGGCAACTCGGAGTGCCTCACGGAGGCACACGAGCGCGTGAAAAACAAACGCAAGAAGAGGTCGCAACTAAATGAACGAAAAACAAACCGGATATGAAGTGTTAAAGTAAACGGAAGCGTTATGTGCAGCCACTGCAGTGAAGAAGGGTAACGTCGCCGTGTTAGGCCTCTTTCTTCTTCTGGAGTCTTTTGCCAACTCGTCATCTCGACAACACAAATACAGCTGGGAGGGTGCAAACAAAGGCGAAGAGGAGGAAGAGGAGGAGGAGGAGGAGGAGGAGGAGAATTGAAAGCAAAGCAGAGGGGGCACCACAGGAAAGCACAGTTTGATCATTTACTCTACTTTAAGTCAGTGGATGACGCAGCAAGATTTATGAATGTATTTATTTTGAATTTATTTTCCCTTCCCGGGGAACGTTGCAAAGTTTCTTAAATCTTAGTACTGATAAACGGTGTTCGTCCAATCAGATGACTTTACTTTGACAAACTAATCCGTTTTTCCAAACACCCATTCCTCCTCTCAGCGTTAGTAACCGTACAAACTGTTAAGAACATTTCAGTGCATCGCTTTCCTTTCCAACACGCGTTTCCTACTTTTTCCTCTTCTTAATACGGATTCGGTTGCATTTTCACCTCGACCGTTATCTAACGGCCTCAAGGTTTTCTGTCCGAGAGGCTGATTGTGATTTTCTTTGCTGTCTTACAGGGTGAGTCTGGACCTTCTGGGCCAGCCGGACCTCCTGTAAGTGACCCCCCCCCCCCACCCCCTCCCACGCACCCCACGTTGTGACGCTCACCGCGTCGGCCTGAACAATTCTTCCTCGTTCTTGCGCCGACGCGGTTTATTTAATTATTTAACGCTAACGGAATCCAGTTCTGCAATTCTGCCCCTGTTAAGTCGGCGCTTACGATCAGACGCTACGTGAACGTTAAGGCCGAAGGACGCTCGTCGTTCCTGGCGTGAGAGAAACGCCACCTCGTGGCGGCAGCCTGTGACAGACTTTGAAAGCGCGTCGGAGGCGGTGTTAGATTTGGTGTTGCGAGTGTGTTCGGCGTTTGTGACTTAATTTGCCTTCCCGTGTCTTCCGTAGGGCAGAGGGAGACCGGGAGCTGCAGTGAGTACACACCGCCGTCTCTTCATGTCCGACCGAAGGATGTGACCGTTTGATGTATTCATTTCATTTTGACACCGCTGAAAGTGTCCACTCGCTGTCCCAGTCCGGACATAGTGCTCCGATGCCTTTGCACACACCGGGTGTCTTTTTGTTTTCAGGGACTACCCGGAACCAACGGGTTGCCGGGCGGAGTCGGACCTCAGGGTCCAGCGGTGAGTATCCATCTCATCTCCCCGGTTAAGACTTCCTGTCGTCGACGTCCGATCCAGAATGAGATAGAACAAATGTATTTACAAGCGCGTTCGTACAAGCTTTAATGGACCGTCCGTTAAAGCGGGCAGCGACCGTAATCTCCTGCCGGTGTCAACCAGCACGACGTTGCCCTAAATTCCTGTTTGCTGTAGCAGGGGGATAAGAATAACCGCCGGACGGGAAGGACACGGCCTGCTGGGTCACTCCTGTGTTCTGTGTAAAAGCTCACTCTGTTCCGCAGAATAATGTGAGGTCTGAAACGGACCGAGCAGATTTCACCGAGTCGGAACGAATCTTAAATTCAGGTCAGGATCGGGAGTGCCTGAACTGGTGATGTCACAAAATCCTGCCTTGGTTTGTAAACCATAAATTCAGATTTCCGTCTTCGACAAGATGAACCGTGAACCAGCCTTTCGGTGTCCAACACGCGTCCGCGTGACGTGACGAATAGAAAATCATGTTGTTTTAGTAGCAGGAGACTTTTAAGTGTTACTCTTTCCTGAAAGACCGCGACGGATCGTCATGACGGTGCAGAAGAAATCACTTTGTTTTACAGTGAGACGCTGAAGCTGCTCTTCTGTCTGATTCTCAGGGTGCCGAAGGTCTTCCAGGACTTCCCGGACCTCCCGGGCCCGACGGACCCCCGGTAAGTGCGCTTGTCCTTGTTTGTTTCATAACTGGCACTACGGCGTCGTCTATTTTCCCACCGCCGACCTCGTGTTTAATATCGGTGAATTCACTCAAACACGCCACCTGCTGGGTTAAAAAAAAAAAAAAAAAAAGAGAGAACGTACTGCAGTCCTGTTAAAATGTCTCTTTCTCTCAGGGTCTTCCCGGCACGCTTCATGATCTCAACGGTGATCTTCTGGTAAGACTTCCTGTCACGTAACCTGTGAAATCCGTGTAATGACAGTAAACTGATGTGTCCTCATCGTACAGTGACTTCAGAGTCCTCAGTGTTTTGTCCCTGTCTCCTGCAGTGTCCCGCTATCTGCCCCCCTGGTCCCTCTGGTCCTCCTGGGATGCCAGGATTCAAGGTGGATAAGAGTCTCTGTCGTGGTCTTTTTTTTTTTTTTTTTTTTTTGGTTTTAACTTTTATATTTCTTATAGGTCGTGCTGACTTCTGTGTTTTTGCTCACGTAGGGTCACACCGGGCACAAAGGAGACAAAGGAGAGTTTGGGAAAAATGGAGAGAAGGTGAGTTGAACACGCGACGTGAAGATTTTGGGCTTTTACTAATCGCAAAAATATCGATTTTTAGAGTTTCACTTCTGCTGCTCATCTCCCTGCGATGTGGCGTTTCGACGGCGCACTAAATGTCCCGTTGTGTCTCTCTAGGGAGACGCCGGTCCACCGGGCCCACCGGGTATTCTCGGCACCGTGGGTCTGCAGGTGAGACACACAGAGGGAAAAAAAAAAAAAGTCAAGGAAATAACATAACGGGCATTTATTTATTTTTTAAAAATAATTATTCAATATTCTGAGCGGCGACGTCTCAAAGTGTCCTCTTCAATGCTCCAACGCTTCGTTTCAGGGCCCGCGCGGTCTCAGAGGTTTGCAAGGTCCGATGGGAGGCGTAGGCGACAGGGTAAGTGGCTCCCTTTTTCACGCCGACGTTTAGACGCGCGTCCGGCAACGCTTCCTCCGACCTCATCCTCCGTTTCGTCTCCAGGGCCATCCGGGTTTCCGAGGCAAGCCGGGCGTCGCCGGCGTCATCGGGAAGACAGTGAGTCTCTCCTCGTTTGCACCGCATTCATCACCAAAAGCAGCGCTCGCGCGTGTGTGTGTGTGTTGGTGGCTCGCAGCTAGAACAGATGGCTGGTCCCATCAATGAATAGCTGCGTGTGTTTCATCTGATGTCTCCAGGGCGACGCCGGAGAAAAAGGACCGCAGGGATTCAGAGGACCCAAAGGAGAAATTGTGAGTAAAAAAAAAGACTTGTAAGTTGTGACGGTCGGTGTGTTTAAGAAGTATAACCGAAACCCTCGCGCGCGTCCTTCAACAGGGTAAGATCGGTCCTAAAGGAGCCCCCGGGGGAGCGGGACCCGAAGGAGAGCCCGTGAGTGCATACCGGCGAAATTGCCGCATTTCCGATGTCCGTCGGCTCTCGGAGCCGGGACGGAGCGGAGGGGGTCATATTTTCACATTTTGACTTGTTTCTGCAGGGGATCCCCGGCCGAGATGGCAAAGACGGGACGCAGGGACTGGACGGCGAGAAGGTAAACCGCGCCGCCACCGGAGGAGCTTTTGTCTCCCCTCTTCTGCCGGAGAGTTCAGAAACGTTGTCGACCCGCGTCGACGTCATTTGGCTCCTCTGTTGCTGCTTGAAGGTGGACGAATGGAATAAAAAGGCATCACGACCTCCTCAAAAGTGACTTGATTTGATCCATTTTGAGAAAAAAAAACAAAAAACAATCTACCAGAGCCATATGATTGAATTAGTCGATCTCCATTTTAATTAGCATTGTGCAAAATGAGCTGGTGGGAATATGTGTTGCTCTCTCTCTCTCTCTCTCTCTCTGGCCAACATGGGAACATCACTTCACTCAGCAGATGTAACGAACTCTGAAACAGAGATTCGTCCGATCGCGTTTACCAACAGCTTGAATGTCCTCCAGGTTTAAGTTGGTCGCGTGCGGCGGGCTCGAGTAAAGCTTGACGTCTCGGTGTTGTGCGTCTGTTGTTAGGGCGACGCCGGACGCCACGGAGTAGTCGGAGAGAAAGGACCAAACGGGCTTCCTGTAAGTATTGAGGGGAAAAAAGGACTTTGGATGTTTCCTGTCCTAATGATCACGCCGGTCATTCCTCATTATCGTAATTTGTACATTCACGGGGGTGGGGGGGAAGGGGGTTGGGGGGCCGTGCTTGTAATTTCTTGCATATTTTATTTTCCCGCTCAGCCCCACTCACCGATTTTAGTGTTTCAAAAATAGCGTGAAAATGACATATTTCCTGTTCCAGGGTCTGCAAGGAAAAGCTGGCGGAAAGGGATCTAAAGGAGAAGCCGTGAGTATTGCGACAAAAAAACAAAACAAAAAGAGATCCCGACTTCGACCTTAAATCGAGATTCGTGCCACCGAACTCGCGTGTCCTTCTTTCTTTAACACCAGGGCGACGTGGGGAAGGCTGGGGAGACGGGACCCTCGGGAGAGCCGGGTATTCCTGTAGGTATCTGACGTGATCTCTTTTGGTTGGGTTACGGCCCCTCTGACGCGTCACTTCACCCAACAACGTCCGCTCTCTAAACCTTCCTGACTTTGTCTACGACGTCTTGCAGGGCGAGATCGGCGTGCCGGGAGAGAGGGGGGCGGCAGGTCCCAGGGGACTGGCGGTGAGTTGACGCTCGTACGGGACCCCGCCGTCACGTTGCGAGCGATGCAAAAGCGCAGCTGTCGAACGCTTCGAACGCGTCTGTTGAAGGACATTTAAGGAGAATCTCTGCCCCCATTTCAAGTGGCGTTACGAGACTTCGCGCCGCTCAGATGGGCCCGTCTGTTGGGTTTAACCGATTTTGCAGAATCGACGCTGGCTTTGACGTACACGGCTCTGATGACCAGTGCGCGCATAATGACTAAAAAAAAAAAAAAAAGAAGAAAGAAATGAAATTCATTTAAAGCAGCGATATTAAAAATGCAACAAAAAAATTTAAAAAAAAATGCAGAGCAGGACTGCGACATGAAACTGAGATAGCAGGATAATCAACTACCCCGGCCTTCGAACCCAACAATATTCTACAAAAGAGTCTTCCTTCAGACCCCGAGGCTCTCGGAGGTGGAGCTGGTTAGTAACGGAGGCGGATACCTGACAGGGATGTGAGCAGGAACTCACAAACAGAGAGATCTTTTGTTTTTCACATCAGACCCCGCGGCAAGGGGAAAAAAAAAAAGATAAAACAGCAAAGGGATTAAACCACTGCACGACCAATCACACCTCAGACAACCGCCGCGGCAATCCGATGTTTAGATCCTCCTCTTTGAATCAAGGTTGTCCAAACATCGTTAATGTGCGTTTTCCCGTTTCATGTCCGCCGCGTAACGCCGTCTCTCTCTCTCTCTCCCTCCCCCCCCCCCCCCCCCCCCCCCCGGCAGGGAGGCATCGGAGCGGCGGGGAACCCTGGACCTCTGGGAGTGAAGGGCTTCCAGGTCAGTTGGGTGACGTCACCGATCCTCACGGGTGTCTTACTGTTATTATTTTTAGTCAACTCGCCGGCTCTGTGTGCGTCATGTGCTGCAGGGAGTCAAGGGAGCTTTGGGGGATCCGGGTCTTCCGGGGCCGACCGGAGTCCGTGGAGAATTTGGCGAAAGGGTGAGTTTTTTTTTTTTTTTTCCCCCCCTGCGAGATGTTACGGGCTTATCGTGATACGGCTAATCGTTATTGTTACTACATATTCGTTGTTATTGTGATGAATAAGTCGATATCGGTCAGTAAAATGTCCCTCGAGTCCACCGCCGCGTCCTAAAATGTCTTAGTTTTGTCCGACCGACAGTCCAACTCCCAAAGGGTGGGTTTTACTTAATATGAAGAAAAATGAGAAAATAAGAAATTAGGACGATTTAAAACAATAATTCATGACAAAATAGCAGCCAGTTAACTTTTTGTCATTTACACAACAGCAAAAAAAAAAAAGAAAAGTAAAAAAAGAACTCCCATTATAATTCAAACATTGTCCAGTGCTGCTGCACACCAGCTCATCTCCATGCAGAGGTATGTTCACTGCATCCAGCTGCATCCAGCCGTATCCAGCTGTGCTCATGGGAGTGCAGCGTGTGTCATTAAGCAGGTCGTCCGTCCTCGGTCTTATTGGTATAAAATCAAACTGCTGCCAGCAGAGACACAAAGCGGCGTCCTGTTCAGAGTGTGAAGACAGAGAACAAAGCCGGTCTTTATACCAGTCCTGGTTCCCCTCAACCAGCCTCACTTCCCTTCACCTCCCCCCCTCCCTCCCTCCACCCACCGCCGGACTTCAACAAATCTGTGCAAGGCTCTCGTTTATCTTCTCTTTTTTTTTTTTTTTCAACCCCTGTAGGGCCCGGTTGGAGCTTCTGGAGCCAAAGGAGACGTGGTGAGTGAAAGTCCTGGCGGGTCGAGGTTAGGTATGACGTCCCGTGAAAGCCCTCGCCCGACTGTTGGAAGGCGAGAAGAGGGAAATTGTCATTTCGCATGCGCTCCCGACGGGCCGGCCTCGTTTCTCAGTGACGGTGCTGAAAATGTTTTGTGTTTCAGTCACGCGTTTTGAGAGATTTCGTCAAATAATTCAGACGTTCTGTTTTCCTTTTAGGGCGTGGCGGGAAGTGACGGTTTACCAGGAGAGAACGGAGAACCTGTGAGTGTTTCCTTAACTTCATTCGTTCCAAATCCAAACACCTGTTTCAGGAACCCAAACACTCCTGATTTTGTTTTCAGTAATTAGTTGTACAGCTGCTTTATGACGCATTTACACCCGTTTGAAACCTGTTACTTTAGTCTCTGTGTTCATTTAAAAAAAAAAAAAACACACACATCTAACTTGTCTTTAGAGGACTTCATTGTTGAGTAAAAGTTGACTCGGCGCTTCGTGTCTTTTGTGTTGCAGGATGTTAAAAACCGTTGGTGAGGCGGCTCGGAGTTTTTAGGCTGTTAAAAAGCCTTTAACCACTTTAACCTGCCTTTTTATTTAAAAGCGTTGCTTATTTCATTATTTATTTATCTTCGAACATGTTTTTGGTCTTTTAGCTTTTTATGACATTATCGTTTTTTTTTATCCAGGAGATTATTATTAATTTTTTTTTTTTTACTTTTGCCTTTAACCCGTGTGGAAGGTGCTCAAACGATACAAGTTTTGTGGATGGATTGAGTCACGTTTGGAAATCTAAAAAGTCCGTTTTTCACATTTCCCAATTTATTTCCAGGGTCCTTTCGGGCCGGTCGGACAGAAAGGAGAGGTGAGTCCTTTCATCCGTTCTGATGTCCTCGCTCTCGAAGTGTCTTCCGTGCTCCTGCGTGGAACCCCCTCCCGCAAACCGGTTCTCTAAATCCGGTCGACGCCCGCGTGTTTGGCGCCGAGCGTAGATCAGATGTTGTGCGTGGGTGTTATTGGCGGCACGGGTTTTGTTCCAAACCCCCCCCTGCGTGTCTGCTCCCTCGCTGAACATTTAGAAAGTGGCGCCTCGCTCTTGAGCGCTTTCCCGCTCGTCAAGAGTCGCTGCGCATGATTCGGCCTCGCATTCCAGGTTTAATAGGATTAATTAGAGACAGGTATTGCTGCTTTCGCTTTATTGGCCCGTTTGCCGCCGTTGCCACGAGGGAAAGACGAGGCGCGTTAAGCTGCGGCACAATTTATGTAATTAGAGATACAGCCCTGATGAGCTTCACTCTCTTAGTCTCGTTTACTGTTTGCTGTGCCGGTTGGAGTAATTATCAAGCAACGAGATGCCGTATGAATCCACCCCCACGTTGTCTCAACAGACCCAGTTTGCTCCTCGGCTGGTGCTTAGTCAGCAAACAAATCGCATGGTTGTTTTTAAAGCTCCAGTTTGGAAAAAGTTGATTTGTTTTTTGTTTTTGTGTGAAACGTAATGAGTTATTTAAACTGATAATTCTTGTTGATTGTAGTCGGGGAAGAGGGGTGAACTGGGGCCGAAGGGCGTGACGGGTCCGCAAGGAGAGCTCGGGGCGAGAGGGCTTCCAGGAAAACAAGGAGTAATGGGCTTCCAGGGGGAACAGGGTCACCCTGGAATCCCAGGAAAGACGGGAGTACCCGTAAGTCTGTTTTTGTTTTTTTTAAATCCTTACACAACTGTGAAAGTGTCTGATTAAAGTTGTCATATAAACTGCCTGAGTGAGTTTACGCTTGTCCTCTTGTGTTTCAGGGTAAACTGGCAAGTGAGCAGAACATCAGAGAGCTGTGCGGCTCCATGATCGATGGTGAGAGATCTTGATTTCATCTTCACCGACACGAGTCGCTGCGATGTTGAATAAAATTTTTTTTTTTTTTTTTTTTTAAAACAAAGCCGAGAACCGAGCTGCTGTTTTCTGTCTTGCAGATCAGATTGCGCGGCTGGCCGCTAACCTGCGAAGACCCCTGGCACCCGGCATGGTGGGCCGACCCGGCCCCGCCGGGGCTTCGGGGAACCCAGGAGTCGCCGGTTCTATTGGGCATCCGGGGAACCGCGGACCACCGGGGTACAGGGGCCTGCCAGGAGGACTCGGAGATCCGGGTCCCAGAGGTGAGAACCGTGAAGGCAGACTTCTGATCTGTTGATGGGAGCGCAGAAATCAAATTAATAAGTGTCTCTTTAGATGTACGGGGGGGTGGGGGGAGGGGCATGATCTAAATATTAACATCAGCGCTGGAGGACGTACTCAGATCCTTCACTTTTAAGTTAAAAGTACAACGGCGTGAAATACTCCGTAAACATCTTGGATTTATAATCCAAAAATAAAGTGATCGACGTAATTGTTTCAAAGGAGCAAAAATTCAAATACTCATTCTTTATGTGAAGAAAATGGACCCCGCAGGTAATATCCCCTTATTTCACATTATTAGATTGTTAAAGACTCATCAGTGCATAGGCAGCATATAAACCAGCTTTACAGATTTGATATACGGTCACATAGTTGAGTTCTTCCAAAGAGCCACCAGATGAACAGGGTAAGAAAAACTGTCCTGCTGCATCAAAGTCATCTGCAATATTGTTATCTTCTCTTTGCTTTTTCACAAAATGCTGAATAATTTGATCTCTTGGAGCTTCAAACATTTATCTAAATGAAACAATCTGGTAAAGTTCTGAAGGGAAATCAGTTTTTGGATTAAACATAAGCCAATGAGGTTGGGATCACTGGTTTAAAACGCAACAATCCGTTGTATTTCGTAAGGTTATGTTGGTTTTTTTGTTTTTTGTTTTTTAAATGTAACCTTAATCTGAAAAGTAACTTCTAAATATATTTATCGGATAAATGAAGGGATTAAAAGAAATTATATTATCCTTTTGGAAGATGGAAGAGTTAAGTAGCCTGCAATAGAAGTACCCAAGTAGAAATTCAAATTGTATTTAAGCACCAATCAATGTTTGTATTTACACAACAGGTGATGTTGGCGAGTCCGGTGATAAGGGATCCCTCGGCAAAGCCGTCGTCGGGCCCACCGGAGACCAGGGATACCAAGGTATGTGGCCTCATACGGAGCACCTTAATCTGAGCCCGAGTTGTTCCCCAACAATCCAAAGGTCACTGTACATAAACGCTTCAGACATCGAAGGCACGAATGTGTCCCACGTGACATTCATGTTTGTGATTTAACAGTAACAAAAAATGCGAAGTGTGCACGATGATTATCCTTTTCTGATACTCTTTGTGAAATTTGGGCAAGTGTTGAATCTATTCAACTTCTGACAACAATACTTTTGCCACAGGACTTCCGGGTGTACCCGGAGTCGTCAAAGATGGCCGCGACGGGGCTTCAGGAGATCCAGGCGAGCCCGGAGAGCCGGGCAGGGGAGGTAGGACCGGGCACCAGGGACCTCCTGGAATCTGTGACACATCAGCCTGCCACGGAGCATCGCCCGCCGGGAAATCCTCCAAACCCAAGAACTATTAAACACGACTTCCTGCAACCTGATGCCATCCGCTCCCGAGGAGGGAGGGGGCGACGAGTGAGGGAGGAGGGCGCGAAAGAGGAGAGTGATCACCAAAAAAACGTGCTCTTTATTTTAAATACATGTATCACAAGATGGGAAGAGTAACAGCAGAAGGTGTGATATTTTGAGATGAATAGAGGAACATCCCGGGAGTGACGTGAACACCAGAGCAAACTGAGAGACCAAACAAAACAAAACAAAAAAAAAAAAATAATAATAATAATAATAATACAAAGAGCCAGAAATTACGTGGACAGAGGCACGGAAAGGTGCAAGAGAACAGCTGCATTGATCCGAGTACCATCACATAACAAGACTTGACTTACAAACAACTGGAAAACGAATGATGAGTCCTTTTGTGTATAAAAACTTTGTACATGTTGTTTCCATGCCCCAGTTACGTTGGTTAACATCCTTCTGGCAGATAACACGGTGGCAGTGGCTGTCTCTGAAGTGAATGTGCATTTACCACGGCCGTTATGTAAATCACAGGTGTTACCTCAGCATACAAGCTTACAGTGTAAAATATGGAAACAGGTGCCGGAGGCAAAACGCCTCCGCCGAGGAGCTTTGTATGTATTTGGAAAAGGAATAAAATAACAAACACCCAGGTGCTCACAAATTGTGTAGATTAATGCAAAAAAAAAAAAAAAAAAAAAAAGTCTTTCTTTTTTTTTTTTTTTTTCCCCCCCCCAACTTGTTTTCTGTTTTTGTTTTTGAAGTTACATGTGAAATTGATTCTCCAGATTTGAGAGTCAAAAACGAGATAAAACTTGTGGATGCACAAAATGAGACTTTGTAAAAATACAAAAAGTTTAAGAATCTTAGGCGAAAGGTTGTTTTAAAAAAAACAAAAAAAATTCTTTCTTTTTTTTTTCTTCCCAATCTGGAATGACCACATCCACTATGTACTACCGGTGCTGTAACTATTAAATATACATGACTTTAAATACTATTTATTATTTGTGGGTGACTGTTGTATGTACAGTAAGATGCTACAGCGACATGTTGTAAGAAAGAACAAATAAAGCCACTTTTCAGTAAAACATCACTCTTCTCTACATATCAAGTGAACCGTCTGGATTTCCGAGTAAGACGCTCTAAACACTATGAAATCAAGTCAACTCATTCCTTCACCAAGTAGCAACACTTACTTGTGCAGCAAAACGCTTAAATAGAAGACTACAGAATAGATGTTGGCAGGCAGTGAGCTGAAGAACGTTCTCTGTGTGAATTAAGTTGAACCACAAACAATTTAATAACTTTGAATAAAAGCGCAACGATGCAGATATCATTACTGAAATCGGTCTCATCTGTTTTTCAAAGAGAAACGGCGCCACCCGTGTGTGAAAAGTGGTACGTCCCAGAATCCGAATCCTACCGTGATACATACAGAGTGGTCTCGAGTTGCGGCTGAAGAAAACCTCCTTCTGTGACCCCAAAAACCTTTAACTTCCCAAATCATTGCAATGCAGCCAAGAGGACGTATTAAAACACATCGACGTGACCCAGACCTCTTTTAAGATTTCATTAAAACATCGTCATACGCGCGGCTGATGTTGCGGGACCAAACCACGAGGAAGTCACTGTTCCGCTTTGCTCAGCGTCTCGTTCATCTCCTGCTGGATCGCGTCCTCACCTGGAGGACAGCTGGATTTAAGGAGTCCTTTCTCAAGAATGAAGAACTTCTGAAACTCCTGCAAAGGAAAGAACGGGAAGTCAATGTGGTTAAGGACAGACTGTACCCGTGCTAAGGCTGCCACCGTCATAAAACTTTTAATTAACGATGAACAGTCACATAAAGTCACACAAAGTCTGTTTATTTTATACTACTATTAAAGTAGAAGCATAATGACGGCTTCGTAACACCTTATAAAAAAAAAAGACTCGCCAATTATTGGCACTGAACATTATAATACATGCGTATATGAAATTGCAATGCTGTTTACCTTTTGGGCTTTGCAAACGAAAACGTAAACAAACAGAAATAAACTGAAGAAGGGGACGCAACGAGATGATGTCGTCAGAGGAGCATCAGTCAAACATTAAACAGGGAAACAACATGGAAACATAAATGGAAATATAAGATTTCGGTTAGTTTCATGTGCGTTTATACAGCCGAGTGGAAATGAAATGATTCTAACGATGATGCAAAGTGACTGTTCAGCTCAATAATTTTGACAGGTCTCACCTTACAAAGAGGTTATATCGGAATACATCATTTTGAGTTAAAAGTTTATATACATGTGTATTCTGAAGGTTGGTGGTTCGATCCCCAGCTCCTCCTGTCCACACGCCTAAGTGTCCTTGAGCAAGACGCTGAACCCTGAATTGCTCCCGATGGTTTACCATCGGCATGTTGTAAGTCGCTTTGGATAAAAGCGTCAGCTAAATGAAATGTAATATGTTTAATATAACAATATATATACACACACACACACACACAGTTGAATTACTTGTGACATTTTCAACAGAATATCTAGTAATCTGTAATCTTTTACATTTCAAAAGTAACATTTCCAACACGGGTGGTGGAAAACAGTTGTTGTGACCGGTCCAGAAAGGAGTGCATAAAGCTTTAGCCTGATGTGAATTAAAAGATATTCACTCCAGTCCATCCACTGGCCATGAAGACCATCGAGTGTGCACTTACTACTTTGACAGGGAGGATTACTTGCCTCCAATAACGAGAAGAAATCCTCCACCGAAGCCTTCATTCCCCCAAAACAAATACCGGACCGGATTTGAAACGTTTCATACCCAGGAGTCACTTCGACCCGAAATGGGTTGAAAAATGCAGGTTTTATTTGACTTTATTCCTTATTCCAGGTGGCGCTTTGTGCGCTGTCAGTATGGTTTGATTTGAATTGCAGATAGATAATCCATCACATTAAACGATAAAGTTCATTTCAGTTTGTGGTCAAATCTGATTTGAACTCTCTAGATAAGTCACATAAAGTCAGCTGCTGCACTAATTAGACAGGCAGAGAAGAAAATGTAATTAAACTCTTATCTTCCGGCTCCCAAGTTTCTCGTCCCAAATAATTCAGTCAGCCAAACGTACCTCTTTGAAGAGATCTCCGTATGTTTTACTGAGGTATCTCAGGAAGGTCGTGGTCCACTGCAGGGTGGTGACTTTGTCTGTATCCGAGTCACAGAACGGCACCATCGTGTTCAGCTCGTCACAGCACAACCGGATCCGCTTCCTGTTCGATAGTACAGGCAGTAAATACGTTTTTTTTGTTGTTGTTTTTTTAATCAGGGCACCTCAAATGATTCTCTTCGATCCTGAAGTGTCGTGTCCAATTACTTATAGAAGAAATAATGTCTGTTCATTTTGAACTGAAATACACGTCACAATATCTGCATGTCAAGCAACAACATATTGGGTTGAAGCAGCACCAACTTTGGGAACCCCTGGACTGAACTAGTGAGTGTAGTGCTGCAATTAATTATGATCAGTAACAGTGTTTCCCAAAGCCCAAATTACAGCCTAAAATGTCTTTTTTTTTTGCCCGACCAACAGTCCACAACTAAAAGATTTATTATCAAAAGGTTTATTATCAAAAGGTTTATTATCATCGAGGACTAACAGAACCTGAAAATATTCACATTTAAGCAGCTAAGCATTTTCTTAAATAAAAAAAAATGACTAAAAACAATTGGAAGATATTTTTTTTTTTTTTTTGTCAATCAACTGATCGATTTGTCGATGAATCGTTGCACCTGTAATTTAGTGTTTGTTCTGCCGTGTGCCAAGAGATTAAATATTGGACACGGTTCCTGTGATGGATGACGGACATTTAAAACCGTTTAAACTAACGACATGCTAGACTGCAGGGATCATGTGTAAGGCTGCGGTGACGCAAAATTCAGAAAATGAAAATGAGTAATGAGTCCCACGAGGTCACGTCACGCTGTGGACGGTGCAGAGACGCCAGCAGGCGTTCGCGACGGCTGCTCACCTGCGTTCCCTCTCCTTGCTGTTGTGTCTCTCCTTGCGCTGGCTGATCGACAAACAAGGTCGTGCTTTTTTCTTGCCGTTGTTTTGTGACTTTCCCGCCGAGTCTGCCGTTTGCTTGGCTTTGGCAGCCTTGGTGGTCAGAGAGCAGTGGACGCTGCAGTGACTCCTGGCGGCAGCAGGTGTCGCCACATCCTCTGTTCAAAAAAACAAAACAAAAAAACAGGCGTTGGTGAGACCAAGTAAGATTTCCACGTGTATTTGCAGCGTGCGGTACAGAAGACAACAGCAAAACATTTACAACTTTTGAAGCAAGCTTAGATATAGCGTCTCAAATATTACTTTCAATCATCACCAACTGCTGCTCCTCTGCTGGATTGCCGCTGCTGGTATAGTGAACTTTTGAAGCGACCCTCTCTGGGTGAAGGTTAAATAGAAAAGTCTTGGGGATGATTACACCTTGATGCTTGTTAGGTTCAACCATGTGGGCAAGAACCTGAGATTACAACAGGAAAAACAAGGATTTAACAGCGAGTGCTGCCTGTGACTAATGCTGTGATAAAAATCCATGTTGAGGTTTTGTTTTTTTTTGTCACCATACCTGCCCACACATGTTGGTGACAGGGTCAAATACACCTCCTACATACGAGCTAGGAACCTCGAAACCATTTGCTCTGTCAGGTTCCTTCCACTTCTGCTTTTGAGGTTGTATGACTGCCTCTTGAGCCTCGGTCGACTGCTGAAGTATCGTCAAAAAACTGAAACAAGACAGCGGAGATTTTGCACATAGAAATAAAAACGTTATATTTTACTATGAGGGGGGGAAAAAAAATAGTCAAATACGAATCCTACTTGCTGAAAACTGCAGATTGAAAATCCGGCTGAGTTGTGATGTCAGCCGACATGGTGTTAAATCTTTTCTCCAAGCAAACTCTCGCAGCCGATCTGGATCGCTTCTGCGAATGTGATCGAACGCCGCCGGCGGGTGGATCGATCGCACTTTCTTCACCTCTGATTCTGGCCAGCACAAAACCCGGGACCTCCCCGTAAGACACTGGTGTCTTTTCTCCTGGCATCACCAGACAGTGGTCATCACTGGAAGTTGACAGGTCAATAGCTTGAGTGGATGTGAAGGGAGAAATCCCTGTGGATCCAGTGGTGTCTTTAAGCATCACCGTAGCGGGGTGAGATCTGGCATCGGGGCCGTCCGGAGGCCCAGCCTGCGTTTCCATGTGCGCTTGGAAAAAGTGCTGAAGATGTGAATATTCAACCTCCGTCATCTCCATCAGACCAAACTCGGTGCCCAGCATCTGGCCCTGGTCGTGGGTCGAACACCCGCTTTGGCTCAAAATCAGTCCGCCAGACTCGACGGCTTGCTCTCTGGACGAAGCGGATACGTTAACGGTTTTATAAGTGGAGGAAAAGGAAGACATCTTTCACTGCAGAGATGGGAGCAAGATCGGGAAAAATATTATTTATCTCATAGGTGGAGGGAGTACTCGGCAATATCACGATGAAATAATACTCAATTACAAGAAGAAGTCCTGTCGTTATAATTAAGCAAAAGCACAAGAGTCCTGTCGGGGACATGTGATTTAAATATCACAAATAAAAGTCCTCAATATGCAAAATGGCCCATTTTAGAGTGTTATATCTATTGTACATAAATAATTGGAGTATGTACATTTTAATGTCGTGGTGGTAGAGCTAATTTACACACATGGTGCTGTTAAAGAGTCTAATCTACCTATATTAATGCATAAAAGCATCTGGTCACATATTTTAGGTATAAAATGTTGATCTGAAAAGTAACTAAGAACTAACGCCGCCATCTAAATGTGGTGGTGTGGAAGTATACAGTGGCATTAAATGGAAAATATTCAAAAGTAGTACAAGTACGTCTAAGTTGTACTTAAACACAGCACTTGAGTAAATGTACGTCGTTACTTTCCACCACTGGCTGTAATCACTTCAACTGTGCTGTTAGCCTTTTTACACTTTAGTCTGCGAAAGTTGCATACATAATTATTCAAGTTGGCCTAAACGACCAAAACAATCTTCAAATTTTTAAACATTTAAATTCCCAAAAAGCGAACTCGCGAGCCAAAGCCAGTTAATGAGGAATTCAGCTAAGCTAACGTCGGCTAATTAGCATTCGTATCTCGATTAAAAAAAACAAAACTCGCCATTTTAAAACGGGTGACGTCAATAAAAACGCCTTAACATATTTTTTTTTTTTAAATTTATTTATTTATTTTTAAATGGACAATAACGAAGCCGAATCCCTCTCGTAATAACGCAGTAGCGGTTGTTAATTATCAACATTTGCGTTGTCTTTTCTTTTTTCGGTTCTTAAACTTACGTCTCTCTCTCTCTCTCTCTCTCTGTGTGTGTGTGTGTGTGTGTGTGTGTGTGTCAGCTCCGTCCTCGTTAACTTGCGGTGGCAACAGACGTTGTTGTCCGACTGCCAGGTGCTATGTGACGGTTGTGTACACGTCGCGAGACGCACCCGCGCGGATCAAATGTATCAGAACGTACTTTGTGTCCGTCTCGAGAGCGCGAGTTTCCTACATTTCAGAGCCTCGTTTGTTATCAACTTTGACCGGTTCAGTTTCACAACCCTTCTTCGTTTATCTTGCGTTTGAAACCCTCGTTTTATTCCGAAGTTACGCTTCGAAAAGACGTTTTAAAATAAAAAATGAAACGCACACAATGCAAACAAATTAAGGTCTTAAAACTTAATTTTTGATTTGATTGCGGTGAAGTTTGACTTTATTTCTAATGGATTTACGCAAAATCAAGTTATGTTAACATAAAATTCAATTATGAAAATCTTGACTTTTGGACATCTGCATATTTAACCCAGCTTCATGTGTGGTGGGTTCAGGTTAGATTGGAATTGAGGGAAAT
Source organism: Brachyistius frenatus (assembly GCF_029030835.1). Taxonomy (NCBI): domain Eukaryota; kingdom Metazoa; phylum Chordata; class Actinopteri; family Embiotocidae; genus Brachyistius; species Brachyistius frenatus. The sequence goes on along the minus strand of NW_027210605.1, from coordinate 234,929 downwards.
TTAAGTATTTAACTATATGTTTGCCCATGATCACAACTGTGTTTTTGCTGAATGTCTAATAGACAATGAACTATCCTAAATGGTGAGATATCACTGCTGTGGTAGTGGTAGCTCTTTTTTTTTTTAATCTGCCCTGCTGTTCAAACCTCACTGAGCATGCTGATAAATAAAGTATTTTTTTTGGAATGACAAAGTCCGCATTTGATCAGATATTAAACAACAATCGAAGTCTTTTAACAATCCCCAATCTTTTAATGCCATACAATATACTAAAAGATGGCATATAGTAAACAGATTTTTTTTTTAAATAATAATAATAATAATAATTAAAAGTACATTTATAATTGGCCTGACTGTTAGATATACTGGGGCAGTTTTAAGGATTAAAAAGTACTCGATAGAAATCAGTCAATCAAAATTCCCAAAATAGTAGCCAATTCTTTTTTTAAAGTGGGGAAAATATATAACTATGCACAAATATATGAAATTGCAGTGGTAGTTCATATCTTATAGCCTATTTATTAGCCCTCAGGAAATGACATGCACACTAAATGTTAAGGCAAAAGGGAGGAAATTAATTAAAATAACAGTAACAGTGCTTGAATTACATTAAACTACTATGGTTAGCAAATCTTCTGCCGCCCCCCATTGGTAAGACTGGAGCTCTACAGGAAGCCGTGGAGGGTCATGGACATTATTGCCTTTTGCACACCTTTTTGTCTTAAAAATGTTTCCTGCTCTCTTGCTCACTTATTCTCAATTCCCATGTACTTGTCACAAAAAAAGCCCTAAAAAACAGAGAAGAGCAAACCAAAACAAGACAAACCTGCACACTGCCATGTCATGATTCAAGATTGGATTGCCCCAACAATGTAAAGGTTACACCAGAGTAAGTAGCATGGCAGAAAGCATTTTCCCTGGAATGGGGAACATACCATTAGGTGACAAAACCAGTTAAAATCTTTTCACTTTGGCTGGAGGATTTGAAATCTTCTACCACTGGATACTAATTATACACATTGATTGGAAATATGTTAATAATTCATTTCAGAGTTTGATTTATCTCCATAATGGAAGAGCCGGCACTGCACTTTAATATGTGATTATTTTGGCAAAGCAATAGCTTTGGGTATACTCATGTAGCTATAAATCAATCCAAATATCAATAACAAAATTAGACATAATACAAATTGAAAAAGGTATCTGACTTTATTGAATTTTTGCATCGTAAAAGAACAATGAAACCAGTAATTTTTTTTTTACCAGCAGATGAACATACAAGCCAGACAAAAGCTACTGTATTGACAGTATGGCTGTGTTAAAAAAAAAAAAGACAAAGAAACAAAAACTGTACATTTTCTCTACAAAATATTTCCGACTGTTTCCAACTAGATATGCACATCAAGCGGAATTTACAACTGATTAATTACATTTAGGAGGCCTTTAGTCATAATCAAATAAAAAATACATATCTACTTTGAATGCAACAAAACAACACTAGAACTCAATGAACTCAAACACATCTCCCTATGACTAGTTCCATATCGAGTTACAATGTCAGATTCTTCACATGGCTTTGCCTATGGATCATGTTGAAATTACAGTAATACATGGTTAACCATTCATTGAGAAAAAATACATTCAGTGGGTTATGCTGAAGTATCTCTATCCAGTGTGATGATTATAAGCATTTTTTTGCAGGTAAAAGTTACGAGCCTCAGTGTCCCAAAGAGTTCGTATGTTGGGATTTTCTTCCTAATTTGGCTCAGCATTGCTTTTATTTCCATCACTGTCCATACTTTGATTGGTTTTAATTTCTACATCTGCACCAATTCCCTGTTCATTTTTTTCCTCTTCTCCCTCTGTGTTTGCAACTACAGGTGTGCTTATTATAGCAGCAGGACCTCCCTGTCCTTGACCTGCGACAGGACCTTTTTCTCGACTCACTGATCTACCTCTACTCTGCTCCCTGCCCCTTGGGCTACCAGTTTGCTTTTGTTTCATGCTGAAGACATCAGGATTCATATGATTTGGGAAACGTATGAGACCTTCTGTTGGAGTAGGAAGTAAGGCACCTCTGTGTCTCGGTGGTTTTATGGCTTGCTGATTTTGTGGGTTCTCAAAACCGGGGAAAGATTTTCCCTCACTGTTTGGACCTAGACCTGGACCTAGGGACCTATTGAACGGTACTGAATGTGGATCATGATGGTCTTGGAATCTGGCAACATGATGAGGAACTCCTCTTTCCCTATCCCTCATGTCCGGGCCTCTGCTAATATACCGTGGGCCATCAGACCCTGGACCTTCACTGTTTGAACTTCTGTTTCCAGGTCCTGGAGTTCTTAAATCTGGACCTCCTGGGCCTCCTCTATCAAAGCCTTCAATCTCAAATTCAAATGGACCTCTCCTTTGTGCTCCTGGTCCTTCCACGTTTGGTCCTCTCATTTTCCCCCTGAAGTCTGGCTTCCTGCAGTCATTCCCCATACCTGGATGCCCTTGCATATGTGATCCTGGTCTTCTACCTCGACCTCTATTGTAGTCTTGTCCTCTATTCTCTGAATCGCTTTCCCGTCTGTCAAATGACCCAGGATCCCAACTATCTGGCTCGCTCCATTCATTTCCATGTCCTCCCCTACGAGGCCCTGTGAACACCATATCTGGATTATCCCAAACAGGCTCTGGACCCCTGCAACCAGGACCATTCCAGTCATCTCCTGGAGGCCTAATAGGCCCTGGAAATTCCATATTTGGTCTTCCCTGTATGGGCCTGGGCCCCCTACGACCAGGGCCTCTCCATTCACAACCAGAGCTTTGCCTATTATGTTCTTGGCCTTGTTCATCCGGCCCTTCTTGGGTAGGTCCAAAACTCCTATTGCTATGTCTTTCCCAATCCTCTCCTGAACAACCTCTTTCATTTCCTGAGGCCTCCATATTGGGCCCTCTTTCATCTGACCATGGCTCCTCAGAGTCTGTACCTCTCCTATCAGGTGCAGAGCCCAGGAAGTCTGGCCCTCTTCCTCTTATGTTTCTCCTCATAGGTCTTGGACCCCCAAAGGTTCTGCCTGTCCTATCAAATCCAGGGACCTCTATATCTGGGCTTTCTTGAATAGGTTCAAAAGGACCTTCCCCAGGAGGATACTGACTCCCCATAACTGTTCTGTCAGGGCCTGCTCCTCTGAAGTGTGGACCTCTCCTATCAAACTGTGGGCTCTCCATATCTGGAGGTCTTTCTGACTCAGGACACCTGAACGGTGGGCCACCGGGAAAGTTCCGTCTATTTACTGTTGCCTCCATATCTGGAGGTCTTCCTTCTGGCCCTGATTCCCTGAAGTTTGGACCTTCTGGCCCTCTCCTCTTGGGCCCCGGGCCCTCTATTTTTGGACCTGCATGTTGAAGCCCTGGTCTCCCCATTTTTGGACCAGGCCCTCTTCTGTTGAATATTGGACTCTCCATACCAGAAGCTGGTCTCTCTAACCAAGGTCCCCTGACATCTGAACCTCTTCTGTCAGGCCCTGGATCCTCCATATTTGAATGTCCAACTTCTGCACCATGTGGTCCTTCCTTCTTCTATACTGTAAGGCCCTGGACCTTCCATACCTAGACCAGTTCTTTCAGACCCCAATCTTACGAATTCAGGCCCAGCACCCTCCATATATGGCCTTCTCCTGTCAGGGCCGTGTCCACCAAAATTTTCATCTCCTGGTCCTCTCCTGTGAGGCACTGGTCCATCAAGTCTCCTTTCAGACCCTTGTCCCCAGAAATCTGTTCCTCTTGGTCCTCTCCTTTCAGGTTCTTGGCTGTCCATAGAGGGACCTCTCCTTGCATGTCCTGGCCCACTAAAATCTGGACCTCCTGATACTCTCCTGTCAGGCGTTGGACCACCCATAGCAGAATGTCTAGCATCAGGCCCTAACTCACTGAAATCTGGCCCCCCAGGTCCTCTTCTCTCTGGCCCAGGACCCTCCATACATAAGCCTCTGCTTTCAGGCCCTGGTCCCCTGAAGCCTGGACCCACATACCCTCTATTCTCAGGCCCAGGGCCTTCCAAAGATATATTTCTCCTCTCATGCCCTGGTCCGCTGAATTCCAGATCCCCACGTCTTCTCCTGTCAGGGCCAGGTCCCTCCATAGACAAACCTCTGTGGTCAATCCCCGGTCTTCTGAAATCTGGACCTCCAGGTCCCGTCCTGTCAGGGCCAGGACCTTCCATAGCAAAATCTCTGCTTTCAGGTCCTGGTCTTCTGAAATCTGGACATCCAGGTCCCCTCCTGTCAGCCCGAGGCCCCTCCATGGTAGGACCTCTCCTTTCAGGTCCTGGTCCTCTAAAATCTGGACCCCCTGGTCCTCTTCTGTCAGGACCCTCCATTGTTGGACCTCTATTTTCAGGTCCTGGTCCTCTGAAACCTGGACCTCCGGATTCTGTCCTGTCAGGACCCTCCATGGTGGGACCTCTATTTTCAGGTCCTGGTGCTCTAAAATGTTGACCTCCTGGTCCTCTCCTGTCATTCCCAGGACCCTCAATGGTGGGACCTCTCCTTTCAGGTCCTGGTCCCCTGAAATCTGGACCTCCTGGTCCTCTCCTATCAGGCCCTGGACCAACCATATCTGGACCTCTCCTTTCATGCCAGGATCCCCTTAAATCTGGACCCACTGGCCCTTTGATGTCAGGTCCTTGACTCTCAATAACTAGACCTTTCTTCTCAAGTCCTGATCCTCCAAAATGTGGACCTGCAGGTCCTCTTCTGTCAGGCCCAGGGCCCTCCACAGGTAATCCTCTTCTTTCAAGTCCTGGTCCAACAAAATCTGGACCCCTTGGTACTCTCAAGCCAGGTCCTTGATTGGCCATAGTTGGAACTCTCCTTTCAAGTCCCGGTTCTATGAAATCTGGACCTCCTGGTCCTCTTCTGTCATGTACTGGGAACTCCATGTCAGTACCTCTCCTTTCAGATCCTAATCCCATGAAATCTGGACCTTCGGGTCCTCTACTATCATGCATTGGGTCCTGCAAACTTGGACCTCTCATTTCAGGCCCTGGCTGTCTAAATTCTGGGCCTCCAGCACCTCTTCTATCAGGTCCTTGGCTCCCCATGCTTGGCCCTCTCCTATCAGACTGATGGACTCTCCACTCATCTTGTATCAATGACCCTTGTCTGACTGGATCTGAGCCTCTCCTATCTTGCCCTCTCCAATCATCTCTTATGTCTGATCCTGGGATATTCCAATCGGAGTCTCTCATTTGTGGACCCAGGCCTGTATTTTGAGTCCTCTGAACAGGACAGACAACTCCTGGTTCTGATTCTTTCCCATCTGGATTTGTGATATTTGGCATATTTCTGTCTTCTTGATTCATTTGTTCATTTCCCCTCTCTAACCATGGACTCTCTTGTCCAATGTGAGACATGTTAGATACACCACTTTTATAGTTTGACCCTGGTGTTCTCATGTGTACACCTCTGCCTCTTTGTGGGCCCTGTCTTTCATCTGTCATTGCTGGGGATGATTTATCAGATCTTGGATGTCTACCATCTGAGCTTGTAGATGTGTTTGAATCAAAACTCCCTACTCGACTATCACCCATCCTGCTCAAGTCAGCATTTCTGCCCTGTGGATGAAAACCCCTTTTCCAGGGGCCCCTTTCATCTAAAGATGGACTGCCATCATGCCTTGGTTGCCTTTGAACTCCTCTCAAATCTCTTACATCCCTTCCTCTCATATCGGATCTCAAAGGCTCATTTTGTACACTTTCATCCCTATATTTTTGGCATCTACCTCCTCCTACAATATCTGCCTTAATTTCAAAATGTGAACCCCCAGGTGATTGCTCATTAACTGTAGCTGATCCCCTTGTTGAAAAAGGATTCCCTGACCCCAAGCCCCTATTGTCAAGCCCAGGTCTATTTGACAAAGGGCCCTTCGCAACGGGATCTCTCCTTTCATTTTGTACACTTGGTTCTCCCATATGCAAATCGGTGACAGTTGGTGCAAGCTTTTGCGTCATATCATTGCCTGAACTTTTAACTTCTGGGTTCATACCTTCCACAGAAGAACTTATATCCGTATTGTGATGCTGAAAACGTATATCTCTTATATTTGGCTCTGAACCCTGCATACATGTCCCTGGTTCCCTCACATGTTTCCCTTGACCACATTGGTCTTGTATGTGTGGTCCAGGACCCCAAATATTGGGGCTCATGCCTTGCATGCCAAGACCTCTTATATCAGGCCCTGGAAATCTAATTCCAGATTTCCTTAGATCTGTCAGTGGTCCCCTATGTCCAGGTTCTTTCATATATGGACTAGGATTCTTAATTCCTGGATCACTCATACCAGGTCCTGAATATTTTGTCACAAAGTCTGGTACTGGGCCCTGCATATCTGAGGGTGTAGCTCGATGTGAATGTCCTCCCTCTTGACTAATCACTTCTGGATTCTTTAAGCTAGAGCTTCCTAGTACTAACTGATTATCTGTTTCTAACATGCCTTGAATTCTGACACCAGGGCCTTGCAGATCTAGAGGTCTAAAATCCAGGTTTTTTACATTCGATATTGGCTCTCCAACAGAAGGACACAATGTTTTGGGCATTGTTGCTTGACCACAAATGGGAAAAGAATTATTTTCAGCTTTAACAAAAGGCAGTGAGACACTCGTGTTCTCCTCTGGATCTCTGATTTCCTCAGTGTTAACATTCTTCTCTACACTGCTAGGTTTCAAAAACTGTGGCTCTGGATCAGGGCTTTGAGGTGAATCTCGAATGGGGGGATCAATTTCTCTTAGAGGAACTGTGCTGTCAATTTTGTTCATAAACAGAATTTCTTGTTGAGAGTATTTATCCACCTGAGTAGAAGAACCACCAACTGTATTATCATGGTCACTGATTGAATCTTTTTGAAGTTCCTGAAATCTTGCTGATTCTGAACTCTCAAGCTTCACATTATGAAGAAGTTCATCTGAACAGGAAGAAATGTCTTTCTCGGGGTTCTCGACAAGATTGAATTCTAACTGATGTCCATCAGGATCGTTTTTCATAGTAACTGGGGAAGATGATGATGTGTTACTCTTTACAACCTGTCCAACAATAGAGTCCTGAGCATTGCACGAAACACCTTCATTTTTTGATTTCTCAAAGACTTGAGGGGGGGATACTCTGTGCTGTTTTGATGAAAGGGACACAGAATCATCTATTCTTGGAGATGATGGGGATCTTCTATGGCCATGAGAATGTCTGTGTGTAGCATGGTCTTTGCGATGGCGTCCCTGCCGTTCAGATGGATCTCTAGATCTGTGCCTCGACCTGTCTCTTTCACTTCTTTTATGTCTATCCCTATCTCGACGTCTCCGGGAATGTGAAGGAGAACGCCGCTGTGACTTTCTTGAAGGACTTCTATTGGGATCTCTTTCACGACGACTCCGCCTCTTTGGTGATGACTTTCTCTTTCTGCTGTGGGATGAATTCGGAGATGTAGCCTTGTGCCCGGCACTATATCTTGGTCGAGAAAAAGTATCAATGGCCTTTTTACTTCCTGCTCTAAAAACATCCTCTTGGATTTCATTAAAAAGTGATTCATCTTCCGGATCATAAGCTAGGTCAGAATCTCCAATCTCTCCAGCGGAGGAATATTTGTCACATTCCCCATCGTTTACTTGTGTTTCATCTTGCTCTACAACACTGTCTGCATCATTTTTCAAATTAGGGTCGGTAGTTGTGTTTTCTAGATTAACAGTTTGTGAATCCACATTAGAATTATCCACAGTGTCTGTAAGGGGGCTTGCCTTGGCTGCTGATTCAGGAATTTTTGACTCTGTTTGCATTTTGCCACTCTGCAGAGATGATAATTGGCTTAGTGGCAAAGATTTTGTTGGTGGAGACATCAGGGAATCAGAAACAGAAAAGTGAGCCATGAACATACCCACGGCCTCTCTCTGCTGACGTAATGCCTCTTCCTGCTCTTTCAACTGCCTCTTTTGCTCTTCAATTTGCTTGTTAAGTTCCTCAAGCATCCGCTGTTGTTCACTCAGTGTTGCAGCTGAGACAACCACAGAGCCTGACGGAAGGTTTGACTTTAATGCAGCTGGAGCAGATGTTTGCGCTGGAGTCGGGGTGGAAATTGGTGCTGGGCATGATGGAGAATCCAACATTTGAGTTGGAATAGAGGGCTTTGTTAAAGCAATTTTACTTTGAATATCTTCAAAGATAGTCTCATCTTCTGGATCATAGGCCACATCATCTTCCACAGAGCCTGATAATGCAGGGCCATCTGCCTTAACTTTTTGTTTTGTCTGTCGCGCCACCGTTTCATATCCCACTGCTGGATCATACTCCTCCTCTGGGTCATATGGTCGGTCAAAGTCATTTTCCTCCTCTTCTATCTTTTTGACTTTGGATTTCTGTCCATACTGTTGGACAATAGGATCCACCATTGATCTGGACACCTGAGAAAACCCTGGGATCTTCTTAGCACTTACTTTTGGTTTTGTAGAATTTCCCTCAGAGGACGCCACGGAGTCAGACTGCTTACTGCCAAACAAAGACTTCAAAATAGTCTGTAGTGGTGTCTTTTCATTGGGTGTTGGGGTGGGATTCTTGTCAGAGATGCTATTAGAGGTGGACTGTGCAGCAGCATCAATGGCTGAGGTAGAAACAGGAGGGGTCGCTTTAATGGAGGTTACAAGTGATGGTATGGTGATTGAGCCTGAAGAGGAAGAGTCTGATGGTGACCCAGGGCATGATGGCGTACCAGGACGGATGGTACTAGCAGGAGTTTCTGGATCATAGGGTTGGAATATTTCTAATTTGTCAGAGCCATAGAGCACCGGCGGTTTTGGGATCCACATAGGGTCTTTGGACATGTGAACTTTTGGCCTCTTCTCTTCAGTGTCCTGTGGCAAGCTTGCTGGACGTTTTGCCCTCTGGACGATTGCTAGTCCCAAAAGAAGATTGGGCCGGTTTTTTTCAAGCCCTGAAAAAAGGGGGGATGAATAAATCATTAGAACGCATCTAAATTAAACTAAATTCATTTAAACCAAAGTAGGAGGGCAACTTCTGTCACTACAGCTACAATGACAATTGTATATACAGTTCTCAAGGCCTTGCAGTGGCTTCCAACATACACAATAGAAATGATGAATGATGGATGATCCCTTCCACCCACTGTGTATCGCAGAAATACCGTGTGCTGACGATATTATATGCAACTAGTTTACACAGTAGTAAGCAGAGGGTGGAAACAGTGGTCGTTCGCTTTCACTTTCTAGATTCAAATTATTAGAAACTGCTAGTTGTCTAGTTAGTTACTGAATACATTAATTACTTTTTCCCCCCTAATTGGTTGAGCTCTTAACTCATTCCACCTCTGCCTGGCCCCCGTCTCCATACCAGTTAGGACTGCGCAGACTTTGTTTGCGCATGACGTCAACACTGCAAGATGGCAGCACCCATATTTTGGCTGTATTTTTTGGGAGCGGTCATGTCATCTATCGTTATAGACAGTCTATGGTTTAGACTTATGGCTTCAAACCTATTTGGCCTGTTTCATGAACATGGCTCAACATTATGCAATATCAACATATTGGCATAATTTCCTTTTAATTACTCTATAGAAGAAAGTAGATTACTTTATCATCATGTTACAGATTGAACTGTGCCCCCTGGATCCCTCATTCTGACCCCTTAAACAAATTACTGAAGTAGGTGACCGAATATTCAATCGGTCAGATAGTGGAGCCTAAATATAAGTTGTTACCGTTGAGCCTATAAGGTGTTAATACAGGTGGTCACCCAAGGGAAATGCCAATATTTAAGATGCAGTAATATTTTCTCACCTGGCCCTTGAAGAGGTTGTAGTATGGATGGGATCGATTCCTGTGCGCTGAGGGGGACAAGGTAAATATCCTTGATTGAACGGCTGCCATTGGCAACCACACCGAAACGACCTCTGCTGCTGAAGTAGGAAAACAGGGAGACGTAGGCCACCTCTTCCTCTTCTGTTGCAGGGTGAAACCGGATCACACATAACTCCTAATGAGCAAAAAGCAGACAAAAGAACACACAAAATGTTGGTATATTCTCAACATTATCGCACAGAAATAAATAAAAAAAAATGCCCTGCTTGCCTTTGTAACGGAGGTCTTTAGTTTTGCGACATAGTCCCAAACTGTTTGAGGCATTATTCGTCCTCCGATTTGTATGGTATCAGGTAGATCCTAAAGAACACAAATAAAACAATGTTTTTCATATCTTTGCTCTTTGACAATGACAAATCTTTTCTGTTCAGCTTAGTGAACTAAAGTTATTTTTGTGCGTTGCTGTACCGCTTTAAGATTTTCAGCCGATCCTGACACCAGATAGGCCTTGGTGACAAACTTGGCAACAGTGAGCATGTTTAGAAAGCCTTTCCACAGGATGTCATGCGTTGCCAGGAACTGAGCAGTGTCACCGTCAGCTGGGGAATCAGAGGTCATGGTCCTGAAACACAAACCACAACAGCACAATAACAATCATATCAATACATCATACTGATTACCCTCAAATATGTACAATCTTAAACAGAATAGAAGAAAAATGATTGGGCCTTAGTATACTTCCACAGTTCTTTTAAATACCTTGAGGATGAGCCATAAAGTCTGGGGTCTGCGATAGAAGATGGCTTCATTAAGATAGATTTAGGTAATGTTTTCGTAGGTGGTAGTGAGGAGGCTGGTGCTGAGTGCGAGGCAGTAGTCTCTTTAATAGGGGTGTAAGGGGCTGCTTGGTTGAGGGTAGTATTACTAGAACCAGCGGCACTACTGGATGAAGCAGAGAATCTGCTTGCTGCAGTGCGGGGGTCACGCCTTGTAATGGTTACCGTGGAGACAGCTGGAATCACAACTGGTGTGTATGCTCTATTTGGTGCCGTAGCTTTAGGGGTGTCTGGGGTTGGGGACGCAGGTGACTCCATGATAGGGGAAGCAGGAGACTCTAAAGTAGGGGAGGCTGGAGAATCCATGACAGGGGAAGCAGGTGATTCTACTATAGTCAATGCTGGAGTGTCAATAATAAGGCGGGAAGAAGGCTCCATGAGAGAAAATGTGGGAGAATCCATTTCAGGTGAGTCAGGTGGTGCCAGCAGAGGTGAGATATCTCCTGCAGACTTCCTCCAAGATGGTTCACGCTTTTCTCTTGATACAGATATCTTGGGCTTTTTCTTTGCTGGCTCCTCCTCTTCCACAGGGAGTACCTGACCTTTGGGAAGGAACGAGAAACAACTTTGAACAACTAACAGTAACAACAGCTGGTCATTGGACAATAATGTTTACTCTGTGTTGAACAGTCATTGTCAAACCTTTTTTTTTATTATTACCTGTACATATCTTGCATTTCAGGTCAAAGAGGTGAGCTTTGTGCTCTGATGTTGTGTCCTTGAGCATGCAGGCCAGAATATCTGGCACAGCACGAGCCTGGCTTGGTCGGCTAACTCTGGTCTTGAGAGCAGGAGCAGGAAGAGTTCTCTTTTGCTCCTGTGAAACATCATATACCAACACAAGCAAACAGACAACAAGACTTAACCCACATAGATATCATCTCATCTATATTTCTTTCATAAAAGATGTTTATAGGGAGTAGAAGAAACAGTATAATGACCAAAAAAAACATTACAATTCCATCAATGTAGTGCAAATGAGATAGGTACATACCGTGCTATAAGATTTTCTGTCTGGTCTAGTAGGATTCAAACTTGGCAAATCAATCTTCACTGCTTCAGGCTTCTGCAAACTTGTTACTTTAGCAGCGACATCCTTAACCTAGATGCAAGAATGCAATCGAAGATGATAATCACTTTACACAAAAAACCTTAAGACATATGTGGCCTGATTATAAGTGCAAGCATAAAATCAGATTTTGTTTTAGCTATTGTGTTGTGTTGTACTACAATTTACCTCTGTTTTTTCTTTTGCACTTGGCTCAGGTGCCTTTGTAGCCTGCATATCCTTCTGGGTCATCCTGACCAGTCTGAAGGGACCGATTTCTCCACGTACAACCCGATACAACAAGCCCTTGAAGAAAATCCAGAACTGGATTGTTAATTTGACTCAGAAATAAGTAAGCATGAGTTGCTCCTACAAAACCTGATCTGCAATATGCAGACTCTTACTTAAATATCTAGTAAGAATAGAGATCATAAAACTGAATTGTGTTTTATCAACTTTCAACAAACCTTGTTTCTTGGATCTTTTAGGTTGAACATTATAGTTCTGTATTTGTTCATGTATTTGCTGTCTGTGTTGCGAAATATGTCAAACATCTCCTTCTCAATGCTGGCGACAAGCTTTGCAACTTCACTTTCAGACATCTCCAGATCCTCACAATCACTTACCCTTAACAAATGAAAAGAGAGATAGTCAGCGAATTTGTTCTGCATCAATGACGTAACAGTGAGATGCAATTCTTACCCTTTAAAAGTGAACAAGCCATTTATAATATGTGGGTCAAGCTACTTTAATAATGTGCATACTTTTGAAAATTCAACTGAAATATAGATGAGAAATTAAATCAATAAAATGGTGTTGGTTTTAAGGTGCATTTTTGTCCATTATAATCAAAAAAAGGCTTTTCATCTGAGCCTGTGAAGTAGTTCTCACCTTTTGGAAAGGATGCCAGTGAGGGAGCGCTGGATGCTCTGTCTGACCTGGTTATTGGGCTGAGAGGGTCTGGAGGAAGGCGCACTGGGTGCAGGTGACACAGGCAGAATTCGGGTTTCATTCAGTGCCATCAGGACTGTAGAAGGCTTAGGGGCTGCAGAAGGTTCCGGGCCTGGTGCTGAGGCTGACCCGGAGTTGGATGGAGACTGAGATCCAGACTGCTTCTTTGGTATAACGTATGTGGTCTTCGTGACCATAAGGGCCCCGGTCTCACGATGTCTAGGAGCTGAGGTGGTTGGGGACTGTGGGTCTGAAGACAGACTAGATTTTGCTGGGGTGAGAGATATTGAGGAACCTGATTCTGCCGACTGCTGCTTCGGCACATCAATGTTTAGTGGCTCTTTTGCTTCTTCTTGAGAGTTGCTCTGTGGTGGCGCTGCCTCAGCTGCAGGCTGGGGAAGGAGAGCTGCGTCTGTTAAGGGCTCCTCTGGACATTGTTTTGAAGGAGATACAGCTTCACTGTCAGCCTCTACCATTTCACTGTCCTTGTTAGCTGTTAGAAAAAAAAACAGTGGGGTATTTTGTGAATATGAAGAAATATAACGGTTATTTGTTACATAACATGGGACAGCAGATATACAAATTAGTGGCATCTTAAGAAACCAATCAAATCTTACTGATTAAATTTGTGATCCATAAATAAAAACAAATTGGCTTTTCGCCATCAAAATAGTCAGGGACTAAAATTAAATGACAACTTAGCTATGTTTATTGTCTGTCAAGCATATGTTTATATCAGAAATGTGTTAACATTTTAGTAAAATGGGTCTGTATTTAGAAGTATTCGGTGAGAAATAAACAAAATAGTGAAACTTTGCAAACATGTATGTGAAAAGAAATTGTAATTAATATGGCTCGAAAATTACAGATTGGATATTTAATCATGTAATGATCATGCATTCATGACTGTATAATTATTATAAGTAGCAAAAACTAAATGAAAAGCTAAAATTATTTGATGGTGCAACAAACATAGGAGCAAAGAAATCTGATTAAAAGTAAAACCCATTAGATTTATACATACGCTTTTTTTAAACTGATCTTTACACATCAATATTCAATCGTATGTTTTTCTGGTTTTCTCTACCTGTTTGGTAAACTTAGAATTTTACAAACACTTTATACCACACTTATGGTGTTTCTTGAATCAAGACTTAGATCATTTTTATTGATAAAACTGGTCAATGAACAGGTTTCTTTAAAAGCCCTAAAGAAAGAAAACGTTTTGTAGATGCTTTATAAATTAATGACTTCCGAACGTAGCTAGATGTGGAAGGACATACATGTGACAACCTCTGTACAGGTCTGTTATTGTTAGCTCATCAAAGTTTTAGTGTAGCATATAACACTACTGTCCCTATGTGGGACTATGATCAACACATGTTCAGTGATGGCAGAGATGTGCAGATTGAGATGCCACCTAGCAGTTGTCTCCCTGCTCTCCTCTAGTGACTTTAAAAACACCACTTTAGTTTATCTCCTTCTCCAGGAGGATGTAACAACAGTCATCTTCCTGCTGATATTCTGTACTCCCTTTTTTTTATTATTATTAATGCAACGTCTGCAGCAGGAGGAGTCTAATTAACAGACGGCAGGTGTAGACGGTGATGTAGTGATGCGTTACACGTTCAAGAGTCTGTGCACGGGTATTTTATTTTGAAAACTGCCTGGATCGTCTTTGTTTTCTTCCGTCTGACTTCCTGTCCGGCCGATTTCCTTTTGGGGACACCACTTTAGTTTATCTCCTTCTCCAGGAGGATGTAACAACAGTCATCTTCCTGCTGATATTCTGTACTCCCTTTTTTATTATAATTATTTTTTAAGACTTTTATATCATCAATTCTGCTGCATAGAAATATGCTTTTTATTTTGTTAAATGACAGAGTTTTCAAAGGTTTTGTACTTCTTAGGCTTTTTGTTTTTTTTCCTTGAGGTCGTTTTGAAATTTATGAATGATGACTGTTTACTGCGCGATTACCGAGGCAAGGCAAACATGTTTAGTCTCGATAATTAAAATCCCATGAATGCACTTCACATTTACCACTGTGGAGCAGGATTTAACAACTTTCTGCTTGAAAACTACTGAAAGATAGCAGCAGTTTATCATTTGTATTCAAATGACTAACATCTCTCACACACACACACACACACACACACACACACACACACACACACACACACACACACACACACACACACACACACACACACACACACACACACACACACACACACACAAAATGTTTGATAAATGGGGCTAAGTATCTCAGACAAGGTAAGTGCTGGTGTAAGGAAAAGAATCACAGCAAAACTTGTTACAGAACTTATTGCCTTCCTGACCTAGTCACACAAGCTATTCCATGTGAATAACAGACACTCAGAGATAGAAGAGTGTATATTTCTGTCTTGTGCGTAAGTGGAAATTATGCGTCTGGTCCTTTGCGTCACTGTACAATATGAGATGATACCGTAGTAAGTAAATAGGTGTATTGAATGGTTTCAGGGGTCACAGGTAACACAACCGTGCTCATGTAGAACAACACCAGATACAATGAACTACTAGCCAACCTCTGTAAGATCACAGTAAGCCCTGTAGACCTTGTGTCGTATGGACCGGGAGTCTCATCCAACACTGTGTCCAAGTGGATGAAGATTTATGGTTTGTTTATGAGAAGTGCTACAGGCTGCCTCAGAAGAAGCCAGTGAAGTGAGGATGAACAACCCTTGGTAGATGGCGTGGCGTAGGTGAGGCCCACTTTAATAAACCTAGTATGGGAATCCATCATCTGAATTTGACCCATGACAAACATTTTGAAGCAGCAAGCAGCCACAGTTCTGACAACAGAGCCTTGGTCAAAATCATCAAAGCATACAAGTCCGTACAAACACAGAGAGAACATGCAAACGTGATAACATCTAGTTAGGAACGCTGGGACCCTTGGTTAACCTCTGAGCCACAGGGCTGCAGTTTGCTGTGCAAGAGCACAGAGGGGAGAGCTTACAAGATGCTGCAAATTCATCTGAGCCTTCAGGAAATGCAGTGGACAGAAGTCCAATCTGCAGATGTTCTCCTTCCACACTATGCTTAATGTAGATGTTCTTATTAGTGATACAAAAGGGACATTTACTGGGGGTTGGGTTAAAAGTGGTCTCTCCTTCGCAGTGTATGCCTACCAGGCAAACACACTGAGGCTGTATCTACATTAAATTAAAAGAAATTCTGTGCAGAACAATGATTTAAGAAACAAATAAAAACGACACAGAGACTCTGACAGATAATAAACACTTAAGATAGTTCAACAGTGTTGAAAAAAAATCCATGTGCAGTTAAAGTGTACCATCTGCAGACATTCACGTTTTGCTTTAGGCCACCGACTAGCAGGATGACTAACCCTGGATGAATAAAATAATGAATTCAAAATATTTATGAAGGAAATACTAAAGTAAGGAAGGAAAGATGAAAGAAGCAAATGTGTAAGTCACTTTTCCGTATCTATGAAGTAAAGAATAAAGAAACTTTATTTGTGCTTGATGATGCTATCATGTTTATGGGTACAAGTGAGGAAGAAAAAAACATTTGCTTCAGTGAGTAAGTGCAGTTTCAAGCTATAATGCACACCTCATGTCACCTATCTAATACATATCTATGAAACTGCTGTACATAATCACACCATCAAGAAATATGTTTTTGATAGTGAGAGCACCTGAACATAGAAAGAAAAATCATGAATATTCATGAAGTCCAAACAGAGCTCTGTGAATTACTTTTTATTTATTCCCATTCTATCTTCTTAGTCTTTTCCGTTACTTCCACTGTCCCAGACTGTCAGTTCCATCAACATATGTGATCACTGATATTGGAGCCAACATGATGTTATTTTGTCTTTCAGACCTGCTGTTGTGTAACCCACTACCTCACAAACAGCAGCCAACGGTGACATCACTCGTTGGTTTGTGAATTGCCGTCCTGAAGCCTTGAGTTCAGCATTTTGACTGTCGCCACTTTGCTATTTTAGAGCTAGAAGTAGCCATATTTGGACGAGCTGGGGAGGAGCGAGCGGTGGATCTGACTATCTGAGTGGGAACCTGAGGGCACTATGCCCCGCCGGCCAGTAGCGGAAACCTGACATTATCAGGGCCTGTTAATCAAACAGACACGCCCCCAAAAATACCGGTTTTTTTTTAGGCCTAATTTCTAATTAATGACAGGATTATTTTCAGATGGACTGCAAAAACAAATAAACAGTGATGACCGGGGAATGACACCATTATGACTTTATTCACTTTGTATTTTATGAGAGAAGTTGAATGGGAGTCTACGGAGCCAGCCTATATGAAGCCAACCCCTTGTGGCCCATCTTGGTATTGCAGTTTAAGGCACTTCCGTATTGGCCTCATGTTCCCTGACCCCGAACCTACGTCCAAGTTTATAGTCTGTGCCACCTCCCCATCACCACGTTGACCTTCAGGATGTTCCAGAAGACAACTGAAAGTTTCCCTCTCTCCATCAGGGGAC
Source organism: Brachyistius frenatus (assembly GCF_029030835.1). Lineage (NCBI taxonomy): Eukaryota > Metazoa > Chordata > Actinopteri > Embiotocidae > Brachyistius > Brachyistius frenatus. Next base: position 217,737 of record NW_027210605.1, on the reverse strand, counting down.
CCTGACCTGCTCTGTATCTTCAAATGGCCCTACACTAAATGAAGCACCATGACCGGTGCTATGTGACATATTGCTGCTAATTCAGCCACAAATCGACCTGCCAGCTGTTACTTTGTTGTTGTTGTTTTTTTTGTGATGGACTCGAAGAAGCCTTGAGAGCATCTTGAGCTGCAGTGACAGATTCACCTCAATGAGTGGTGGGCTAGAGGCCCTGATCCCCTTGACAAACAGTCAACAGCAAACCAGGCTGGACTTTCCAAATGATTTCACTTAAACACAACAGACAAAACAGTGCCACAACAAAATATTTTCAGTGCCAACCATGTGGTCATAACAGGTAAGATTTTTTTTTTTTTAGTCTTCATCCCTGCTGTGTTGCCATTTTTTTTTAATTGTCTATATCAATGCAGATATTATGCTATCTGCATTTTGATATTATGACCCCGTATGAGCGGACGAGCTTCTGCAGGTGTGTGACTGTATGCAGCCATTGTGTCAGCTTGTTCTCTGTGTACCTTTACGTATGGTTGGACTTCTTCTGTTTGTGTGTCTGAATGTGAGGTTGGAGCAGGCAGCAACCAACAGTACGTCAGCGATTGGTTTGTGAACGGCCGTTATGAAGTCTTGAGTTTGGATTTTGTCCGTCACCATCTTGCTAATACGGAGTTGTTTGGAGCCAGAAGTGACCTTATTTGGACGAGCTGGGGAAGGGCGAGCGGTAGATCTGACAATTTGATTGGAAACCCAACACTACAAGTGGTAATAATCCCCAATTTCAGCAAAAGCAAAAGCCAAAAAAAAAATGTTGGCTCTTGGAGGTAGGCCCACCCGATTGTGTCCATGTCCTACCACAATATAATGTTTGATCCCAACATTATCTTTCATTAAACTTTTCACTGGTAGCAGTTTTAGGTAGCCATTTTGTCCTCCTCGCCTAACAACTGTTCACCTTAATAGCAACCTTAACTGTTAAGATGTTTTATGAATCCAGTAACCTTTCTTATTAGTTCATGTTTAATCTTATTTAAAGGGGACACTTTTTAAAATCAAGACTGCCTCAAGAATATTCACAGAATCCCATCAATAAAACTTAAGAGGCAGGAATCTTTGAGATTAGTCTTTTTATTTGATGCTGGTGATGATAATAATTGTGAAAAGTGAAATCTGACTACTTCACTCTGTACTCTGACATTTAAAAAGGGATTTCCTGACAAACACTAAATATTAGGAAACCAATTATAACACTGCGATTTGGTCTTTCTGATCTGTATTATAAAAACATTTGCACGAGTCCCATTGCCCTAACCAAAGTTTATATAACTTCAGCAGATTTGATATGTCTTAATTTTAACTTGCGAGTAGCTGCAGACATGGATCAATACCTCCACTCAATATAGTGTATGCATAGGCCTATTAATCACTGAACAAAACCAAGCAACCAAATCTAGGAATAATGACCGGCATTGTCATAATCTAGGTCCAATCAGGCAAACTGAAGTCACAACATCGATCACTTTTTACACAGCTCATTAAGTCTTTTTTTCCCAAACAATTCATGGCTCTATCCCAACATTTTAGATATTTGCAGCAAATATCTGAAGACAGTGGGACAGACAGAATAAGCACCATGTGACATGAGAACAAAACACACCACACTGCTAGTTCATTTATCAAACCATGAAAGAAACCAATACAAATTTTTGTCTTTGGATAGGCACCATATCAATGATTAATTTCTCACTTCAAAATCATCCAAAACTATTTACAGGTATGATGTTTCATTGTATATAATTAATTTCACCATTGTTAATTTTGTCTTTTGTTTAAGACAATTGTAGAACAGAATAGGCTTGTTTGGTTAATCTGTATTTATGCTCTAGTTACAACTAGAGATCTTGAATTTCAAGAAAGAACAACATACTAACATTTCAGTAAATTTACTTTGGGCAGACATGAATGAATGTATGGACAGGGTCAACCCTTATTTTTTTCTCCAAATTTCAAACAATAGTATTGAGGCTCTCAAGATTGATATTTTTCTTGCTACAGGTCAGTATGTGCTCAGTTGTTTGTTATTGTGAACAGGTGAATTGTGTCTTTGCTCTTTTGTCTTTGTTTCTTTTTAAAATCAGAAAGGGTGCAGAATTTGGAGATTAATATTCAAAAATGTCTTACACGTAAAATTTTGCTTAGAAAGCTACTTTACATCAGTTCTATTGTTTTCCTTAAACCTAACATGCAGAAAAGCATGTTAGGTTTAAGGAAAACCTAACAGCTTTTTTCCCACTCCAACTGTAAATGTATTGTGAACTTAAAATACAAACTGATTTTTTTTTTTTTAATCTATTAATATTCAGGTTTTAATTTCAAACTTGAGACCACTACAGTTCACTGACTAAGCACCTCAATAAATAAATAAAAATCTGAAAACACATCATCCTCAATAGCATAACTGCTAGACCGGATCTCTAAACTTGTCAGTGAGTTTAACTGAACAATTTTTTTGTGTTTAAAGCAAGTTTGTCATTTTAGAAGGTCTTTCAGGTAAATACTGATTTGTGGCTGAGAATTCTTGACATAACAACCAGAAGCGGTGGGAAATAGGAGGCCTGGCTTTGTTCAAAAGTAACAAATCCTCCTACGTACACCTTTAAAGCTCTCCAATCAGCATGTAATATGTTGTTTATTTATTCCACATAAAGTCTGAGAAATTAACCAGTTATTAGATTTACAGAAGACAATGTACTGGGCTATTTCTTGAATGAAAGCAGTGGCTCCTTGAAGTGCAAACCTAACCAGCTTATGCCTGCATGGCCTTAAAGTACATTGAATTAACACACGATAATGAAGCTGCCAGCAAAAAAGCAAATCACCAAATTTCTGTATTTCCCAAAGTTTTATAACTATTTCAGTCAGACAACTAAATCCCACTTTATGAAGGCTTTTAGATCATTTATGCTTGAGCCAATATTAATAAATACCTTTTATATATTGACACATTTTTCAGTTTTGTGCTGAATATTGCACCTTCTTTCCCTTGCTGGCAGTTTTTCCATCTCTACGGGGCTCACTGAAGGGAAGATGGTGTGGTTCGGTCCCTATTTACTCTCACAGGAGAGCTCGTGATTAGTCACGACTGTGGCGTCTTCGTGAGTCGTCATATACGTGTCGGGTGGTTTACATAGGATTTTCCCTCAGGGGCAGCAGACAGTATAACAAATAGGAGAGTTTGAGTATGTCAAGCGCGTAGTTATCCTTTAAACTGAACAATTGTACAGACACGGGCATGGCGTTTTAACAAGTACTGTATGTATTTATACCCATAAATCACTGGTGGGTGAAACATTGTGGGATACATAAAACCCACTTAAAGCCAACTTCAGAAAACATTTCAAACGCTTTAAAAGCGGTGCAACTGATGGGGCTATTTAGTCTTTGTTTAAATATTTTGAGTGATTTTGTTTTAAAATTTCTATAAATAACCACTGAAACCTGAACACTTGTGAAGTTTTAATAACAATGATATAATATTTAATTATTCATATTTTAAGTTCACTGCTTACACTAAGCAAACATAAAATAATGTAAAACACTGGGAATATCAGTGGTGTTCTCTCTGTGGCTGTACATGACTTGTTTTGCCAGTAGAGGGTGCTTGTGCTTTACAATAAAATGCTTGAGACGTAGGAGCTGAAATTATTAAAAGCACGCTGAGGACATAGAAGCTTTGCGAGCACATGAAGGAGCACGTTAAGATGTAGCAAAGAGCTAGAAAGGAGATTCAAGAGAAAAATCACAAATAAATCCCAAAGTCTGACGTTATTGGCAGCCGTCGTAGTAAATAAGTGTTTTGCTCAGACATTACTTTCTCAACTCCCTCCTCCAACACCTTCCAGTATTTGTGCACTAAACCACAGTAAAATAAACACATTACTGCCCTAGACTGACTTGTTACTGTTGTAAACACTGACGGTAATCAACACAATTCACATGCCTTTTCCCATGCCAGCTACACGCTGCACTCAAGCTGAACACAAGAGTCTAAATGAACACTCATGGAAGGAAAACAATCCACTGTAAGAAATACTTTAATCAAGGAAAAATTCAACGACATGTTTTGTCTTACTACCAAGTAAACATGCCTAACTTTCTATTTCGATTGATTGTGGTATTTTGAAAAATGTGAGTGTATGTGATGCATATTGGGAATTCTTGACCAGACTTCAAACCAAAACATTTGGGCATCGTGTGAGTGGATTAGTCATGTAAAAGTAGTATGAATACCCCCCAAAAAAAACAGCACTGCACTCTGGGATGTGTCCCAAACTTTGAGATTGGTTTGAGAAGTTGAGGAAAAATTTCAAATAAACATCTCTCAAGGAGAGCTTCCTTCAGACTGTCTCAAATGGTTTTGACTGATACAATTCACTACATTTCTATCAAAGTCATGGAATGAATTTGAATTATGTGCATGCAAGTACGCAATTATTTAAAAAGCTACAACTCCTACGATCATGGAATTGATTTAGGAAAGTATTAAAAAGATGTCACTGTTCGCAGTGGAGAGACCAGATAAAAACAGGAGACCTTGTTCCTTCCAGTGACTCCAGACTAATCAAACTGCAGCAAGGCCTTTTATGTTCGTGCGTTTGTGTTTTGTGACGCACATCAAGACTCGCTGTGACTGAAGTGTGACAATGACTGTGGCGACAAAGAACAAGATTTCAACTGAATGCCGAGGAGGATTACTATGAAGCAGAGGGGAGCCACTATTTACAAAAACAACATCAACAGTTTAGAGCAAAAACAATTGTGCATCAGACAAAAATGAGCGATTATGGTGAACCCTTTAATCAAAGTTCAGTGTGAGTCATCTGTGGTTTAAATTATCTATGGATGAGTTGTCTTTGTTGTTGGTACAAACCCTTTATGAAGCACATGTACGATTGTTTAGAGGTGGATTTAAACATGCTGTTATTTTTCTCCCTATTGAGTAATAAACCCGGGTCAGAACATGTGTTGGAAGTGACAATCAACTACTCTGAATGAATGTTGAGAGTTTAAGTCAGACTGTCAACCCCAAAGCCAGCGTCTCCCACTGATCAAGTACAGTACATCACAAGAGTTATCTCTGACAGTGATGCAACAACATTGCAGCTGGTTGGAGCACCGATAGTGCACTTGGTCCTCTTGTGTGTCTCTCCAGTTTTAAGTCTTTTAATAGCAAATTTCTGACAGTAATAAGAAATTTGCTGTAAATGGGTCTATGTGTGAAATTAAACCTTTCGGGCACGCTCTTGTTCTGGGGTTGCCTGTCCAAGTTGACACTTTGGAATTCGACAAATTTGAGTAGTTTGCAATCACCTGTCTCTGTGTTTGAAAATTAAAGTTTTACCACTGTGTAGCTTCATTAAAGTACAGAATTCCCTCTCTTTAGAGCAGCCCCTGTATCTTTAAAAAAAACAAAAAAATAAATTAAAAAAAAAACACTTGTTTGCGCTGAATATTTTATCTGCAAACAGTGAGCGGTAACTCTGTTACTGTTTTTCTTTTCATGGTTTTAGAAAAGAGCATCTTTCTGTAGAAACAAGCTTATCAAATGTTTCCCAAAATGGCACTCGAGCAAATCAAATGTTCTTTGATCTTGGAGCAATTACTACTAATTAGTGAGTTATATGTATTCAAACAATTTCAAACAAAGTACTAAATATTAAAAGTATTTGAACATAAGGGCATATTTTTAAGAAGGATTCTATGACAATAACCTAAAACAAGTTGTTTTTCTTAAATGTATATAAAGGAACAGCTGATAGAAAAAATAGGTCATGTGACTCATGACCAGCTGAAAATGAATGACTGAAAGTAACTTTAAGCTCTACAGTAATCAATCATACTTAAAAAAAAAAACCAATTAAAAAAAAAAAAAAAAAAATATGCTCTTTCCAATATGTTCAAACTCTATTATGTCACTGCCTGACGTAAAAACATTTTGACTAAACCATCTTGCTTATAGTGTTAGGTGAAATCAGTCATTCTGCATTTTTTGCAGAAATTATAAAAGTCCACAGACAAAGTGGACACGTTTCATCCCACACTGTGCATATTAGCAAAAATACTACTCAATGCTCATCAAAGTGTCAAATGCAAAAAATGGAAGTCTGTACTGCTGGAAAACCCATCTTAGTGGAAAAAGCATTCCTCATATTACCATTTAAAAAATATAAAGGGATTAACTTCCTGAACCAAACATTGTGTTTTGAGATTAGGTATTCTTTCTTTTGTTGGATAGGTTATTTGAATAACAGGTTGTTTTAGCAAATTGAAAAAGTCGCTTTAAATATCTAAAATGGAAAAATCTGTTATATTGTAGGGAATAGAAATGTTATGCTATATATACTGATGGAAAAGAAAAAAATGTACTAAGTGGGAACTATAGAGATAGGCTGGTTTCTTTCACATAAATATTTTTGTCTTCTGCTTTATGACCAGGCTCCAAAACTAGAGATCAACGGGAGTAGTTTGATCTCCACCAGGAGCATCAGCCGCTCGTCATCTTCAAAAAGCTCCTGACCTAGAAATTCAGGTCACTGATAAAAAGGCCACAGTTTAGACTCCCGAGTTCTATGACGTCATGTGTTGCAGAGAGGAAATTGGAGCAAATCGTCACATGCAGTGACACCACGGTTCATCAGGCCATGCTCAGCTGGTGGTCACCACTGTCTGGGGGGAAAGACTGGTGTGAAGATGCTGTCTCAACCTGCATCATCTCCTGACCTCAACCCCGTTGAGACACTGTGACGCCTTGAGACGCGACAGCTGAAGACCTGAACATTGCCTTGTCAGGAGCCAGCAGCTTAGTCGTGACCTTCTCCAGAAATGTGACAGCACCTCTCAGCTGCACATTCAGAGGCTCACAGCTCCATGAGGTGTCAAGCAGAGGTGGCTGCGACCAGGGATCAACCAGGCTTCTGATGGACCGATGGACAATTACTATAAATGGACTCCAGGTTTTTAAAGAAAACTTACTCCTTTGTGTTGTTTGTCTGTTGTTTGTTTTTGTGGGGTTAGATATATTTTTGCCATCAGTATATATCGCAACTTACTGAACCACCTAGCATTTAGATATTTTGATCCACAAATCCATCATCTCTCACTCTTCAACCTATTTAGGTCTTTAAAACATGAGCGTTGCAGGTTAAGATAAAGATTACAATTTATCTCCAAGCAGCAAAGCGTAAACTTGCACAACATTCATGGACGACAGAAGCAGACCCCAGGTCAGTGTGCAAACGAAACCACGGAGATGATTGGTATTTGAAATCAGAGTTGTGTGCTTTTGTCTGTATGTATGAAAATATGATTAGAAGTATATTTTGTGACTGTCTGTACAAAAAAACAAAGGAGGTTGGGATTTGGAACATCAATCGCATGGTTGTGTCATTATATTGTATCTAGTAATGGGACTTAATGTGACACGATATGACCCAAGGAGGGTTTTTTAACACTATAACCGCATCCATCTTTCATCTTGACTTTGTTTGCATGTGTTGAACTGCAATTCTTCATTTGCAGCTGGGTGAACACCTGCTCAGAGGAATGGAACATTTTACCGACACTGGCCAGTTGACACTTCAAAAATCTTCATGGAAATATGACTGAAAATCTCCCACGGACTCTCCTGTGAACTTCAGGTGGAACCTCATTCTAGCATCTGTACTGATGAATCATCCTGTGCCCTGTGCCCTCTGCACCTCTGTAGCAGCTCTGTACCTCCCTCTTCCCTCCTCCTTCATACCAGCTGAGAGTCCCTATTCATTCAGGATGCCGTACAACGTAATACTGGTGTGTCTGTGTAACAACAGGCTGAAGAGTGTGTTTGTGTGTTGAATACTGATGGATAAGGCACTCGACGTTGTAGAAGAGACTTGATGGAAAAACAAGTTTTCCTTGAGATACCAGGAAGGTTATTTGAGGATGTCACAAAGGCAAGGACCATTGTAAATTGCTGTATGAATATGTAATGAAGTGCACTTCATGAATTCTCAACACTGAATGCAACTGCCCACAAAATAAATCTGCAAGATGTTGCCTGTTAGAGGCATCGGACTGCTGTTTGAACAAGAAATGCATCCTTATGGTATGAAGCTTGAAAATGGGGCTCCTCCTTTGAAAAGATGAACAACTTTGAGAAAACAATATGGTGTTAGCACTTGGACATGATTAAAGCTGGGGTAGGGAGTTCTCTGGGAAAGGCAACTTAAGAAAATCAGCAGAGTTTGAAAATGCCACCCATCTCCTGCACTTCTAACCCCTCCAATTTCTGTTCTAAGCCCCTCCCACCAAACTGCCTGCTCAGATGCCCCAAGCCGAATGGTGGGGGTGTCTGTTGGTCAACAGCTTACCTCCCTTCCTCCAGGTCCGGACAGTCTCAGCCCCTCACCATTCGTTGTTCTCCCTTTGACGTTTGTGTGGGTCTCTTGAGGGACACGATCTCCGCGGATCTGGGCCTCTTGTCGCTTTGCCAGACGGGCACTGCAGTCAGAAACAACCCCCAACTATTGCCATCGGACAACCCCGTGTCCTCCACCACTATCTCCACCTGGGCAACGCACTTCTGGCAGCCCGCTTCAGGAAGGACACTTGACTTCATGATGTGTGGGGAGGCCAGTGCAGAGTCCTCATCTGGGGACACCTGAACCTCAGCGTGGTGCAACATCTTTGCTCTGGTAACCAGTTGAAATGGGGTGTTCGATGTCTCCTAGTTGTTGCCAATGCTAGAATGGTTTCCACCAATGAATATCTGAACAGACGTCCATGCACATCTGCATTTGTACAACAGCCAATAGGAACACCTTCTTGCTAAAAACAAACTGTGTTTTGCCGAAAGTCTCTGTCACAGACTAGATTTTCCAAAGAGTGAATAAAGAGTCAAGAGGATGTGCAGGAGTCTAGCATTCGCTCAGACCACTTAAATAACAATATGCTGAGAGGTTATCATTGAATTTTTGCCCAACACAAAAAAAAAAACAGCCTACCCCAGCTTTAAACAGGCTTCATAAAACCAGTGTATTTGATGGCACTGTGGAGCAGTGCAGATTTGATGTGTGGGAGACTCAGATTGATGCCCGTGAGCAAGGCATACTAAGAACTGCAGTGGGTCTACAAAGTGTGTGAAATGTCGATGAAGAAAGCAGACTATTTCAAAACATTTGTTTACAGTGTCATCGTGGTTTAGACAGGATGAGTATTCTCTTTTGTTAAACGTAAACGTCATGGAGCTTCTTATGTGAGTTGTGTTTGATTTAAGGTTAAAGACATTGTATGTTTATCCTTGACAAAATTATTTTAAAGTACAGATCCTTTGAAGAACCAACTATTAATTTCCTATATGTTGAAAAAAAGAAAAGAAAAGAAAAGAAGAATAGCTTCATTAGCCTTATGCATGCTATTTTAATCAAAACAAGCTTCTGGGCATAAACCACGTTCAGGCTGCAGAATAAAATAAAGTGTGTGGAACTTAATAATTTAGATAATGGAGCATGTATAAATCTGCTCTTTGTATCTATGTTTGGCCATATTTCTAGCACTTTCCTTACTTTTAAAGAAGATTAGATTTTATTGTGTTTTTTATTAAATATCTACACATTTACTTCGAAAACTATTTTGAGTATCTACTTTTTTTAAACTGGATGTTTGGAGAATATAACAAACAAAAAAAATGTGTGGTAAATTATTAAAATGACAAGCAATGTTGTGAATATGTGAGCATGTCGAATGTGAGCAGGACTGTATGTTTTATGTGTTTATGTTTTTGGTGAAAAATAGACCCTGAACTTTGAACTGTAAAGTTTTCTTGTAGCTCTTCGAGAAGTAGTAGGAGTTCTTCATACTCTTAAATGCCAGCAGCCGAGTTCAATGTACAAAGCATGTTTGCAGAATGAGAAATTGTTGCCAAAAAAAAAGTTGCTTTCAACTTGTGTACATCATTCAATCGTTCATTGATGGCCATGAATGTTTTTCAGTGAGAACCTTTGAAGTTGCAGAAAACCTCTGAAAAAACTGTACATCAGACCAGTGTTTCAAAACATGGGATACCGGCGACGGTTAAGCACCCTGCCTTCCCAGCACTGCACAATTGTTTGTGTGTTGCTCAGTTAGCACTTTCCAGTTATGAGACTGGTTTAAATGAGAGGGTTTAGTTAATACTTGAATCGTGACTCCTCAAAAATGCTTCAGCAAAACATTTTGGACATTCAGATTCGACAGAAAGACTATAAAAGCGAACATACTTACCCACTGCTGACCCCTGCTACTTATCGGTCATCCCAGAGAGAACATGAATAAGTATGTATGTGTGACTGTGTGTCGATTGTGTAATGCTTCAAAGGGGAAGGAACATCTGTAATGCCAAAAGAGGCCCTTTGTGCGTGGTGTGTAAACTGCTTGAGTGTGTATGAGTATTGAATGGTACATACACGCTGTGTAAACCTTAGGTGATGGTATGGAAGTGGTCTGAACTTCTGTGAGACTGGGGTCACAGGCTGCAGGAGATGCAGCCGCCTCCTGCTCTCCATCCTCCTTCTTTATCTCCTCTTCTTCACCTTCCTCCCCAGCTTTTGCTGCCAACCTTTTTGACATCCGACCTGACCTCTGAGCCTGTGTTGGAAATATTTTGAACGAGTTAAAAATACTACACAGACCCACCAAAAGAACATATTAATTACACACCTCAAACTCTTCTCAGTCTGCCGTTAAATGTTAAATATGCCTACCTTTGCAGGGGGTCTGGCCACGGCAGCTTTTTTCGGTGGCCGTCCTCTGGATTTGGGCACCTTAGGGACAGAGGACACTCTCTTCATAGTGACTGCAGCGTGCTGAAGGATGCAGTCAGTGCCACAGTAAACAGAATCTGGTAGCGCTTGTTTGGAGCAGCCAGGTCCAATGCAGAGAGGAAGAGAGCCGTCTATCTCCATGTCAGCTTCAGATTCAGGTTCTGACTTTCTTACTGGAACCTGCTCCTGCTCTTTCTTCTTCTCCACCTCCTCTTCCTCCGCAGTGTTGACCACTACATTCTCCTGAAAACAGATTCTCATCTTAAACCCAGAGAACTGCCTTCCTTCATGCAAATCAGTCAGTGACTAATAATACAAATATTATACTGATGATGAAATACACATGAACTGTCACACTGGAGATGGAGATGAAGCTAAAAGCCAACTGATGAGGCAAACAAGTTGATAAGCTATTTTCATTTTGTTGTAACTAAAATCAGCGAGCCATCTGGAGGTGAATGACAATCCGAATGAAATTCAAACCTTTCTGGTTTGCTGCTCCTCTTGTTCCACCTGCTGGTCTTCTTGTTCCACCTGCTGCTCCTCTTGTTCCACTTCTTCTTCTGCAGGAGGACTTGTGAAGCATTCAGGAGAGCTAAGCTCAGGGTCTGGCTGAGTATGAGACTCAGGCAGGAGTTGGCTTTGCTTCTTTGTATTGCAAGGGGGGCAGATGTACTCTTGGCCTTTCCTCTCCATCTTACGGCCCTGAGACTCACTGATACCGACGCAGTTGCCATGGAACCACTCCTGGCAACTGTCGCAGCAGATCATGAACCTAGAAAAGCAGTGAACAAACAGCGGTGATCAGGAAGTGAAACTGACATATGGTTCAGGTATGCAAATCTCCGAAAGAGCAGCTCAGGCCAACAGGGCATATTTCCAGAATCGAGTACGTACCTCTTATTGTGTTTTTGTCGGCAGATGCAGTACAGAGCATTGGAGTCATATCCCTCAGAGTCTGATATGCTTGAATACTCTTCAACATTCTTTGCATCTTTTTTCTCTTCCTCCTCCTCCTCCTCCTCCTCCTCCTCTGGTGCATCATCATACTGGCCAGGTGTCACATCAGTAGTTTGGTCAAAATCACTATCTATGATTATGCAGTCTGAGCTTGATCCTTGAGCAGGACTCAGAGTGATATTAAAGTGCACAGGTGATACGTGGGGATCATTTTCTTTTTTCTCTTCTAGTAAATGTTGCTGCTCAGCTGGACTAACAAGCATCATCCTGTCCTCATCATTGTCCTCATCGTCTGCAGTGCTGGACTCAAACTCCACTGCCCTTGGCCTTCCTCTACCCCTCCCTCTACCCTTTCCCCGTCCTCTTCCTCTGCCTCTCCCCCTTCCTCTGGCCTTTCCTCTTCCGCCTCTACCCCCTCTACCCCTTGTGACTGTCTGCCTGCTATTGGAAGCCAACTGCTCCTTAATCTGTATTAGTGTCATGTTATCACTATCGTCTTCTTGACTAGAGATCAAAATCATATCATGGATCTTCTCTTCTTCCACACTGTCAGGGACAACTGGTTGTGTAACCTCCATGTCATCCACATTATCAGACACCTCAGCTTCCTCTATAGCCTGTGAATTAGGGGCCTCAATGGCATCAGTGGCTTCTAAAATGTCTGGGACTTCCAGGGCATCTGACATTGTCATTGACAGGCCCTCATCCCCCCCGAGTAGGGAGAAGGCAGTGTGAAATGCAGAGCCAAAATCCTGCCATAAGGTAGGATCAAGGCTCCCTCCCGCAGAAGCTTCTGATGCCGGTTTGCTATCCTCTGCGACAGGTGAGGATGGGGCAGACCACTGGAGGTCATCTATAACACTCCTAGCTGTACGAGCTCTCTGCGAGGAGCGGGTCTCTGTAGTGGTCTGGGTGTCTGTAGTGATCTGGGTTGTCTGGTTGCCTTTACGACCTCTGCCTCTTCGAACAATTGGAGGACTGAGGGTTAGGTCTCCGACTTCATCCATGAATTCCCTTTTAGCAATCGTTGTCCGTCTGAACCCCCAGGACTTTTTAACCTGTGACAAGGTTGGCCTAACGCTCGACTCTGCCTCTTCTAACTGCCTCCTCTGTTCTTCTATAGGGAGACAGAAACACACTGAATTAACAAACAAATATGAACAAACGTCTTTCTTTCCAGTCAATTTAGGCAAATCACAGACCTGTTGTACCTGAATTATTATCATGAATAACATTATTTTCCATTGGGTCCATACTGACATCTACAGGTACCAATCCTGCCCAAACCTAGAAAGATTTTTTTTTTTAGTTAGTACACAATCTAAAAGAAATTGACACTATTTGAGAGGTTAAGGGCTAAATGTAGAAAAACAAGTACCTCCACGATCTACATGCAGATGACTGCAGCAGCCAAGCGTCAGGGCGTGTGAAGTGTCATTCCACTTGTCTCTCTGTGTACCTGTAAAAAATAAGGAGATTAAAATACACCAAAGCATCTGCATTAGATGAAAGAAAAAAGGAAAAGTAATAAAAATGTAGATAAAAGATTGAATTTTTTTGTAAATGTAATTGGCTTGTTCAAAACAACGGGACTTTCATAAATGCTACTTTCCTAATAAGGTTATAATGTTAGTTTTTGTTGAACAAAAACAACTGTTGAATAATATTGTGCTAATGTGTTCTGTAATGGGTGGATAGTAGTAGCTGGAATCTCTAATAATTGATTAGGCTCACAAACAGCTTCACCAACATGTCTTACTAATGAAGACGAGAAAGAGAAACAATTGGTTTTGATCAAAATCATAGCAACACAAACATTGGGGCGTCACACATCTGCTGTGGCCTAATGTGAGCGCATTTATCCAAATAATAAATGTGCCTAAGTTCATTCGGGAGGGATTTCTACTTTACATGTGTATTTCCATTTTATGCTACTTTGTAGTTCAGCTCTATTACAATTCAGGGGGAAACAGTGTACTTTATACTTTCCTGGTTGTTTTTCAGGTTAAGATTTTGAGCAAAAAGCATATGAAAAGCTTACTAAATGAAATATATTGTTTAAGACTAAAACAGCTATTCCCATTTATTTATTTTTTGCCCTTTAAAAAAAAAAAAAGCAGCATCTGCTTGGTGGTTCTTGTCATATTTCAGATGTCTGAGTGTTGTTAGCAGTTCCATCAAGAGACCTATAAAGGATGATCTCACGTACAAAACATATCTTTTTAAACATAACCCACTGTAACATTTAACTTGTTAACAGTATGTAAAACTTTTAAACTGCACTCTTTAAGTGGCACTTTGCTTCATAAGTACTTTTACTTTAAATAGTTTTGTTTCTTTTAAAGATTTTACAGCTAACATGTACAGTAATGCACTTTTACTTTAGACATTGACTTGAAGTTGTTACATCCTGTGGTACTACTACTTATACTAAAGCAGTAGATCTATATATTTACCAACACACAATTTTAAGTGCTTCTCTGTTACTGCTGCAGATAACTTTGAATCATTTTTTTTTTAAATCCATTTCCTCTGTGAGTAGCTGGCCCTCCACATGTTAAAAGTGTGACTGTGGTTTTATTATTATATACAATATAATATATATCGGGGATACTCGGAGCAACGCGTTCACGTGGATCAAACCCAATGTTCAATTTGTTATCGACGCACATTTTGCAACACAAAGTTAAAATACCTACTCGAGTTTGAATTACGTCTCACGACAAGTCAGCTCTGGTGTTAAATACCTAAAAAAATAAATAAAAGAGGTCACCAGTTCCATCATAGCAAAACTGACCCTTCTGCAAATGGGTCGTTTATGTAAAAGGCTCCTCAACAAGGTGAGCTCGTCCACGATGCCCTGGACTGCAAACTTATTTGATTCTGGTTAGCAAAACGGAAACGAAACAACAGGCCTTACGTTTTTACCTACCAGATCTCAGTCGGCTGTAAAAAAAAAAAAAAAACCGCAGAAATGAAACGCCCTTTTGCTCTGCAACACCTCCGACACTCACGAGTTATAGTTTCAACGCAGATGAGTTTTGTTTGTGGTGGCGATCGACCATTTGTTTCCTGCAGCTAACGTTAGCTGACCGCTAACGTTAGCCGTTACGCTACCCGGCAATAACTGCGAAGCTGATTGTCCGTAACGACAACGTCCTAAAGGATTAAAATGGGGGAACGATCGTAGACAGATAGGAAACTCGCGCTGTCGATGTAAAAGACACATTTCCACTTACGGTTAGATGCGTTCAGCTACCCAGCTAGCGCAGCCTTCCATTTTCTTTATCTTGCTGAAACGTGATCTCGCGAGAACTCACCACCGGCGGGAAGAACCGTGGTTTATCGTTCATTGATTTTACAGTCCACGTTGATCAGTCATGGGTGGATTTTGGGTTATTTCTCTTAAATAAGTTATGACACAATAACAAAAAAACAAAAATAAATAAAAAAACATTAGTTCAATGACACAACGTTAATCTAAGTGAATTATTTTCCATTTTCTCACCACTCTGAAGGACAAACAAGCACCAAGTTGATAAGAGCAGTTTTATTTTTTCTTCACGATACCATTTATTGTATTTACAATATGTAAACAAGAACGAGACACAAGCTCAAAACAGACATGCTCACAGGAAATAATATCCAGCCAAAAATACAGTTTCTATACATGTCCACCCAGTTCTTAGACACAGTCTGACCAGGATTTACATCAGCTTTGGGTAACCAGTTAAACAGAGACTTTGCTCAGTGATGACATTCATGTGAAGTACTTTATTTTCAAATAACTTTTGTTTTTAGACACATAGAAATGTGATTTCAATAAACATACTATAAAAACATATAACACTATAAATATTGTTCAGGTATCTTCTTACAAAAACTTTGTACAGTTTACATTTTTTAGTTATTTTTAATAAATCAGATATTTTTTTTTTTTTTTTACGTAGGCCTATAAGATGTGGAACGACAATACAAAACTGGTATGAGACAAAAATGCCACCACTTACATGAAGAGGACATGGTTGAAATGTGATCATTAAACTTGCATTACTCACAACACCTCAGTTGACGTGAAGCAGATGTGGTTTAAACCAACGATGACACTTGCATAACTCAAAATATCTCTGATGGCACCATGGTAAATGTGTATCTACTGCTGATGGCCGTTTCAAATGTTTTGTCTCGCAATATGGAGATCAATCAACAAAATAAAAACAGCCGTGAGGTGCTTAGAAGCAGCATTGAAAGGAATATTGTGGAAAATATTCTGTGGGTTTATACAATCTTGTTCAAAGCTGAAAGAAGTGGTAACAGAGCTATTACATAAAGCTACAGTATGAAAACATACAGACTCACATTTTATTTCTCAAGAAAGACTACTTTCACATGCTGAATCCACCCTTTGTGGAAACTGAGAATGAGCGGTGAACCAAAAAAAAAAAAAAAAAAAAAAAGTCCACCAAACTGATGTACACGTGGGAATGAGAAAAATCCAAGTGATTTGTCACAGAGGTGCAAGCCTTGAAGCACCGAACAGCGGCATCACAAAGTGTGCCTGTAGAGTTGAAGTTAGGTCACAGTAACACCAGCACTGTCTTTGCTTTTGTCTATGAATGTGGGAGAGTTGCTTTTGTCTGATATGGATCCTGTACCTGGGGGTATGGTCTGTGTGGCAGGAGAGTGGCTTGATGATTTGACTGAGGGGTCAGAGTTGGAGTCCACCTCTGGCTCCTGCTGCGATCCTGAGGCTGGAAGGAAAAAGCAAAATATAACATGAGAAAAGTCACACTGTGCATATATGCTTTAGGTTTGCCTTTCATCCCACAGATGATGTAAGAAAGGAAAAAGTCTGCAATAATAAATACAAATAGGTTCTTTTGCAAAGTCACACGATACTTTTAGGGCTTAGTGGCCATAGGGATGTTTTTACAGAGGGACCGACTGTACGGAGGCTGATTTCATGTTCATTTTATCTGACAGCATAGCCAGAGCAAGACAACACAAAAAAAAAACTGCCTTACAATTTCAAGCAGGAATGTTAAAGATTCTGTCTCTAAAAACTGAAATGGCATCAAATAACCATCCTACAGAAGTCTTGTGCGACTGTACAGACTGTTTTCTGCTAAATCCAGGTATGAAACAACCCATATACTAAATATATTATCAGTAGGAGATTCATTGTGTCAGACACATCATCCTTTTGTACAATTATAAAAGAAAATCCTGATTACTAAGGTCCAGTAATATTCTCCAAAATCAATATTCTTCTGAATAACATCAAAAGACACCTATTCTCATGGTACACAGTAAATGATATATTCTTCAGTATACAGCTCCTGTAGTAGAATAGATTACCTTTAAATTAATGCCACTTCAATGTCATGGGTCTTACATGCCAAACAACATTTTACTTTTGGGTGGTAATACTTGATGAGCATGTACAGGGTGCTTCATCTGCAACAGACACACTGCTGTGGTGGTGAATTGACATTGATCAGACTGATGACAGCTCTGTCATCATTAAGTGCCCCTCGGCCATCTCTCCTTTACTACAGCGTCATGTTTTCATGTTGTTCCCCATCTTTTGTAGGCTCCATTGAAAACCTTTGTGTGAAAGCTTTGTGCACAGTGCAAAATATTAATCAACATAAGACGGTATTTTATCAGTTTTTCCAAATTGAATCAATTTATCAGAAGTGTGTTTATGTTACCTGACTGTGTGCAGGACTTCATGTGCTCTGGCCAGTGGGCTTGTTGGCAGGGGTAATCACAGTAACTGGTGTTCCAGCAGCAGTAGAAGATGGCCTCCTTCCTGCAGTTGGCGCACCACTGTTTCTTTTTGGTCTCGTCCACTGCCTGCTGCTTTTCCACTTCCATCTGCTTTTTCACCTCAGCCACCAATCGTTCTCTTTCCTGCTCCAGACTCTGCCTCATCTCGGCCATCGTCAGTTCTGCATTTAAGCCAGAGAAAGACAAAAAAAAAAAAAAAAAAAAACTCATCTGAGACTTATGAGTAAAGCAGCTAATGTTCCGGTAAAACCTGTCTGAAGAGTGCATAAACTCTCAGGTGGTGAGGAGACATGCAGTCTTGAAAGCAGAAAACGTACCCAGATTGTGCTTCATCTCTGACAACTCTTGCTGATGCAGCCACTGGAGCTTCTCAATCTCTATCCTTAACCGTCGAATCTGAGGCAAAAATACACAGCAATTAGGATCACTCAGAATAGTACAATGACGCATCAAAATGCACCCATTTGAATGTTGAATGTTTACCTCTGCAATGGTGTTTCCTGAAGTGCTTTTGGAAAGATCGTTGTAGATTTCAGTCATTGTCCCCTTTATCGAGTCCATGATCTGCAAAGTTTTGGCAAAGCAACGGGATTTTAGACAGTTTTAACTATTCTAATCCTGTAAAAATGACATCAACAGTTATTTAAATGTATATGAAGCTCTTTCATGTAAGTCCTTTCCCTTAAGTCACATACAGTACATCTAAATTGTTCCAAAATCATAACATGTGAATGTAATGACAGCGCTGAGGACTCCAACTTACTTTGTTTGTGTATTTGGCTATATCTGCAGCGACATCTGCAGAGACTGTGGGGATCTGCATATCTCCTGACATGTAAGAAGAGCTACCCGATGTGACCGGGGCAGCTGTTGATGAGGACGCATTCTGAGGCGGGTCTTTTTGTTGCCCTGCAGAGGATAAAGTAGGAAAAAAATAAGAAGGATATATTTAGATACACTTTTAAATTGTTATATCTCAATGAATAATTATGAAGGTGTACATACCTTTGGCTGCTTGTCTGGTCTGATAGCGAGTACTTGAAGAGGAGTTTTGCGGTTGTAACTGCAGCTGCTGTGGACTGCGTGTCTGCCCCGGACTCTGGGCCTGTGTCTGCACAGCCGACTGCTCTCCATGCTGCTGCTGCTGCCTCTGCACCTTCTGCATGTGCCACTTCTGTGACGACGTTTGAAACTTAGTGGGATTCCAAACCACCGCACGCTGCACGGCTTGAGCTGTCTCTTTAGGCAGTAGAGGGCGCTGTTTCTTCAGAACTGCAGGTCCTGGGGATGTTGTGGAGACAGGAGAGGGGGCACTGGTAGATCCACTGGTGGTAGTAGTGGTGGCGCTGGGCTGACCAGAAGCTGCAGTGGACACAAGGTTGAGCGCTGCTGTGATAGAAGGTTGTAAGGAGTCTTTCAGGTTGGACGCAGCTTCTCGTGCTGGTGTGACAGATGCAGAAGATGAAAGCAGTTTACCTGAGCAGAAGAAAAATAATAATAATAAGGGTGAGGAATTCTGGAAAATAGGAGGTTTGAAAAGTCAGAGAGTTTATCAGGCACTGGAAGTGTCGTCAGCTGACAATTCCCGACCTGCCTTACAAGCCCAAACAAGTCAATTAAGGCCAAATGAGATAATCAAGTTTTGAGATGTTACAGTTGGATGTGAAAGCAAAAAGCAACAGTGCAGTAACATTTAAGGAAAGGCTCATTTTTAAATGTCTTTTACAGAGGAATATTTACTTTATTTCACTACAAAAATCAACAAAATGTGATTTTTGCTCATTGGTGCTCTAACTTTTGCATAAAACTGTTTTTGGAAACCAGAAATGGCCTTTGACACAAATTTGATGACAAAATAGCCAAGAAAGTTTAGAGAATAAATGATTGGAAATTACTTGTGGGACGCTGACAGTGGCCTTCTGTGAACTGTGTGTGTGCTGTAACATTATAATACCATTTAAGAGTACCATTTCCTACAAACTGAGATACAAGTCATAATGAGAATGACAGGAGAAAGTAATTACAGTTTTCCAAAGGCCTCACCTTCCAACTTGGCAACACTAGACTCTTTGAGAGTTTTGGCACCAGAAGACCCCAGCTCTCTTCTCGCCCTCTTTGAGTCACGGCCTCCATGTTCATCCCCAAGATCAATCACCAGCTCTCTTTCAGAATCAGAGTCTTGTTCAGGCACTGATGTAGCAGCAGCTGCTCTGCCCTCCTCTGGAGCTTTGGGCTTATCAATGTGAGGCTGAGTGTGGGGTGTTTTGGGCTTATCCTGGAGGTCCCTATCTGAGCCATTGCTACTCTGCTTCTCTTTGAGCAGAGGTTGAGAGGTGACTTTTACCCCTGTGCCCGCAACTCCCTCCTTATTGTCTCCCTCCGTGCTCGCTTTGGGCCTTTTTCTCTCTGCTTTGTCCTTGTCATCCTGGGCGGAGCTCTTTGGCTTGTGTTCGTCATCACTGAGGTACTCGCTGTCACTTGAGTCTGATTTCTCGGAGTCCTCAGAGTCACTGTGATCCACATCCCTGTATACATCTTCAGAAATCTCATCAATACCTGTGTGGAGAGATGTACATTCTTCATTATGCGTTTTTGAAAGTGTTAACTAATCTTTGTCAGAACAGAGCAAAGGCAAATAATAAAATCGTTCTTTAGTAATAGCTGTTATCTAACCCGTCACAAAGTCACACAGTGTCATAACAGGACATGTTGTAAAACAAATCATGTTATGACACATTTATCAAAATATAAAATCCAAATTATTCTTGCAAATGGGCATTATACATAATAAGTGAAATACTTTTGTACTCTGTTATGATATAATGTATCTTATGTTTACACTCTTTAAGTGTAGACATCACATTGCATGTCATGTACAGTACTTGTTGTAAAGTTCTGTGACAAAACAAAACACAAAGTGATTGTGAATGTACCGAGCTGTGCCTTGCAGCTTTCAATAGTCTTGTCCAGACTCCTGATGGGTCTCTTTAGGGTTGCGAGAGTAGCTGGTGCTCCCTGTTGTTGCTGTTGTTGTTGCACGGTCTCACTCAGCTCCTTCAGGTCCATCTCAGCCTTCACTCGATCTGAAAGGAACGGGTACATGTTGGATTAAAGCACAAATTCACGAATGAAGTCATGATAATAATAAGTATTAGCCTTCGCGACAACATAAATACAGGAAATTTGTGCTGTTGGCACTGACCTAGGTTGAGATTGAGGATGCCCCCCGTGGCTGCAGTCCTCTCCTGCTTGGGCACCAGTCCAGGGTTAAAAGGCTTCGGGCTTCCTGTCACACTGCCTGCAGCACCCATCTTCCCTGAGAGAGGAGATGCTGTAATTACAAGACAAAAAATGATTAGTTAATTTGTAATAAAAGTATCAGATATAATGTTTCAAAAAAGCATCATTGCAGTCACCGCAGCCAGAGTAATGTAAGCATGAGCATTTGTTTACCAGTGCAGTCCATAGATTCTTCTCCGGTGCTATAATGGAAAGCAGGATTCCTGCTGGCCTTTTCCATATCTTGCTCTCCATCGGACCCGGTGTGAACCGAGGAGTTGGTGCTCATGGGAGACCGAGGCATGTCTGTCATTGACACCCGCCGACTCAAACTACTGGGTGTAGAGCTCTTGTTGAGGACCATCTTGGGAGATGCGGTTATATCAAAGTTGAAGCGAAGTTTATCTAGTTTCTCTGTTTTTACCGTCCCAGCACCGGGGTTGGAGGGATCCAGTAGCATCTGTAGTTGGTTGTTGGGTGTGTAGGGAGTGCGGAATGGTGCGTAGTTAAAGACCCCAAATTTCTTGCGAATGTTTTCCACATAGACCTCCATCTCTTGCATGGCACTGTTGAAAATGCTCTTTGTTTTCTTCACAGAGAAAGGGATCTCTTTGGACATGAGGTAGCAGTTGTTGATGGGAACCCAGGCCCTGTGTGGAAGGACAGCACAAAGCACAATAAATCATTTAATAAAACAGACCAACAAGGACACTAATCATGGCCGAATCTGGATCAAACAACTGTAATACAAGGAGCCTGTTTCCTCTATAGTGCACAAAGATTAATGTTACCTGTCGTGTTGCCCAAAGAAGCGTGCATCTACTTGCCCATCTTTTTCACGTAGTGCTTTTGCTGGCCAGAAAGGAAAGCCCTTGAGCTTAGCCCAGACCAGAGGGTGTGGTTGACTCTGTTGGAAAAAACAAACAAACAATGAGATCAAGTGCTTCGCAGACATACAACTGTATAAATTCAGCTTAAATATAGTATTTAAGATAAAAATTTAAAAAAGACCTACACATGGCTCACAGAACCAGTTGTCCCTTTTTTGGCATGAAGACAGGTAGCACTCAGGACACACCTCAATCTCATTCATCTAAAAATACATAGAAAATGCCAAGAATTACATTCATCCATAAATTAAATATATTTACAAAACCATTGGCATCATTAGGTTAGTAAAGATTCTTTACCTCATGTTCACAGATCTTGACAATGACTTTTGCAGTTGCTGTTAACTTGTGGTTACCTGGAACGAGGACACAATTTTATTTATATTTTCATTTGTAAATTAGTAAAGTAGATGGATTAATAATATATATCGGCACTCTACCTCCATTATAGATGATACAATTGTGTAAGATCCATTTCATATCAGCAAGAAAAGCTTCAGTGCAGCCATACATTTTCTTTTTGACATTCTATTGAAGAGTGAAAATAATAAAAGAATTAATGACAAGAAGCATCAGTGAAAATAAGCATTTTGTAAGACTTTTTGCCATTTATTTTAATTTTTTTTATAATTTTTACTGTGCAAAATGAAATAAATATTGGTACCTTCTCTAAAGTACACAAGTCCATGGGATGGAAGATGTACTCTGCATAATCCGGGTGCTGTTCCAAAGATACCGGTTTCTGAAAAGGCTCAGTCTGCTCAGTTTGGGCAAATGTGAAATCAAAAAACAGATGCATTAGTCCAAATTTGTTGCCTCATTTCCTGGATATATTTCCAAAAGTTATGTGTTTGAATATAAAACCCACTCTTGGGCACAGACAGACTGTAATACAACCCTTACCCCAGGCTGTTTAATCTTTTGGAGTGCATATTTCAGCAAGTAGGAGAGCTGATCTATCGTCAGCATTGTCATTGCCTTGCTCTGAGTTTCAATGCATTCAGCAACTGTTATTTTCTGCAACAAAAAAATGATTTATTAATGAATGTACAAGACAAACTACAAACACCAAGCAAAACTAAGGAACACAGAGACTAAGTACATCTTTGTTCTATAGTTTACATTATCTGCTATCTTTTGATTTAACGTGTACATGATAAAAAAAGAAAGAAAAAAAAAAAGAAGAAAACTGTGCCACTGAGTTGAATTTAATGATGAACTTTATTCCTCTAATAATTCCCTGACATTGTGGGCTATTAGATACGCTTGCAGGGGTGTCACACCATGTGTCATGCAGGGCCAAGAGGGTGCAGGTTTTGGATCAACTAAAGCAGGTGATTGCATTTATTTGTTTCTCCTCACTGGCCGGAACTGCTCATGGCACATATTGCGACGCCCCTTCCTGTCCACTCAGCAAGCGTCATTACCACCGTCATTTGTGTATAACCACACACATGCATGTCTTCTGCGAGATACCTCACACTCTGGACAAAACCAGTCGCCCTCGGGCTCAGCTGGTAGTTTGAGGCACTTGGCGTGGTACACCCTGGGGCAGAGCTCACAGCAGAGCACCTGACCCTCGCGGTGGCACAGCCAGCAGTAGAAGTCATTCCTGCCGTCCTGCGGTACAACATCAACAGGGTCTGTGGTGAGTGCTGGCTGCTTCATATAGTAAAAGGGACCATGTCTTAGCTCTGACTGAAATGCAGGCAAGAGAAACAGGGGGGCAGGTTTCAAAAAACACGCAGGAACACAAAAAGGTGCAATGCAACAGAAACAAGGCAACAGTAAGGTGGGATAAGCAGGGTAAGCAGCATAGAGGGTAATACATACGATAAATCTAACACAATTTGTTTATAACAAATACGTAAACTATCTGAACACCTAGTCACGTGACAGTTTCAACTGAAAGACTAACCCAACAGGTTTTGGAGTGTGAGCTTAAGCATAGCTCATCTTTCACCTGATGTGGCTCTCTGGTAAGTACCCAACTGTTATCTTACTAATGCTTCATTACTGGATGAATAGAAGCTGATTTATTTGGTTTAATAGCTCAAGATCATTTTTTTCTCAGTGTTAATCACCTTGAGCTTACACCAAATAAATGTTTGGTGTTCATTTTCAATAGTAGTGATAAAGTTTAACTTATCCCAGAGAACCAAATCATGTATTCTAACACTAGCATGAAAGTGCAAACTATGCTTATGCCACATACGTGTCCAAAAATAATACTACATAGGTTAAAAATAACTTTCAACATGCAGGTTAACATGGGAATCACTAAGCTATATATTAATGCCAAAGTGCCAAAATGCACAACACCTTAATACGGCAAAACAGCTGGATATAAATAACCATTAGTGACTGATGTTACATTTTAGTAGTAATCAATAACACAAATCAAGTGGGGCTTTTTTTTTTTTTTTTTTTTTTAAAGGATTTTGAGTTGACCATATATGCATTTGTGAAACACCCTCCAACCTACAGACATGCAGTATTCACCCTCACAGCAGGTTACACTCTTATATGTTGTTCCCCTTTTAAAATACCAGTATGTTTCAGTCATTATCAAAACTGGTGTGTTCTCATAGGCAATATGGCATATTTTTAAAACAAAAACAAGACGCCCAGGACTGTGCTTTTTCCATCTGCAGTATATGCAGGGTTCTGTTAAGAGTTTATTCAAATTTCTCTCGGTCTTGTTCTAGTCCGTAGGTTTCTGTTAGACTAGCTTAGAGAAGAAAACTAGCAGTGTAGCCTGTCAGAACTGTGTGTCAGGTGGTCAAATGGCTTCAGAAAAGCCCCCTGCAGCTTTCTGATGCTGGTTTCAAGAGGCTTTGACTATTTATTTTTAAAACCAACAATAATTGGCCAGCTGTCTGAGAGTGAAAGCGTACTCTGGGTTTTACTCCTCTCAGGCTTTCTTTTTCGATTCTTTACACAACTAACTACAGGACTTTTTGTGTGCACACAAGTTGTAATGCTTTCTATGAGAGCCACTGAAAATGTGCTCCCTTATTGTATTCCCTTTAACAGCCCACTTTTCACCCTGCCTCTTCAAATTGACTATAAACGCATGTAATTTCCGACGTGGTCTTTAACGCGTCATACTGTCACAAAATGTTAAGGGCTGGGTTACGTCTGAAAATAACTACTTTGCTTATTGCGTTTTCAGTGTGATGAATTGCTTAAGAACAAGATTAATTTTTGGCTGAGTGGACAGAGAAGGAGCCTTTGAGAACACACCAGGTTGTGAAATGAGCATACCGGAGCCCTTACCTGGTCCTTGTTGTTACAGCCCAAGGCCCCAGGCTTTTTCTTTTTCTTGATGGGGCTGGGGGAGGTGTCTGAGGGAGAGTGTCCATTGGAGGAATGGGTGGGACTGGACACCTTTCGTTTCTGTGGTGCCACCTGTCGCTCGGCCAACCCCGGTGGATCCGGGACTGGATGCGTAAAGACAGTTCAGGTCATCACACAACAGGAGTCACACTTGTTTTGTTCAATGCACTTAAGACCAACACATTACACAAGCTTAAGAAGATTAAAAGACAGGTGCAAAGACAGTAATTCAGACAGTCCTAGGATAAATCGGAGGGTATAAGGAGGGAAAAAGAAACCCAGAAACTGTAAAATGTCATCCTGATTATTTTAATAAGCCCAATGAGAACCCAAGGGATGAAGTGCCCTCTGAAGCATTCCGTTTCAGCTGAGAAAGACAATGGATTCAGTGTTTTAGCCTTCAATTTTTAGATACTATTAACCTAATCCTACAGCAATCACAGCAATCTAAAAAGCAATTACTAAAGATGCTTCCTGTAAACTAACTACAAGCCGTGTGCAAAAACAAGCAGACAGTAAGCCATAATACATTTCCTTTGCAATCACAGGAAACCAACAAAATGTATCAGATGCTGCTCTGAAACCTTACAGTAAATAACATCTACACTCGATCTAAAATGTTTGACTGCTAATGTGAGGTACTCGGCCTTAGAGACTTACCTTTGGATCGCACAGATGCATCCATCCCCTCTACCACATCAGACTCCGTCTTTATCTCCTCCTCAGCCAGACTGCAGAGCGCCGAACAGGGGCACACAGAAACACAGAAAGAGAGGCAAACACAAAGTCAGAAAGGATGCTGAGAAACCACATCAGCATAACAGTAAACAAGTGGAACACCACCTAAGGCACCCAAGTCCCAGAGGATCTGTCAATAGGGACTCTGCTGGTTTCCATCGTTATGGTTTTCATTTGATTTTACCACATCGCCGACGTTGTGGTGTGAAGTTCAAACCCTTTCCATATTATCAGTGACAATCCAGTCTGAAAATGTTCTTTATAGTGCAAGAGAGAGAATGGTAACAATCACCATGGCAACACTCCTCTCCGCTAAGCACAAGTTGAGAGTCTATAGACCTATAGTAACAAGGAAGCCAGAGGGAGTTGGTCCATACTACTGAAGGGACAGCCTTTCATGGTGATTAACAATATACATGTTTCTGGTACCTCATAAGCCCCTTCAGTAACAACAGGGTACCCTCGATGGATTTGAGCCCATTCATGGAGACCAATAGCAAGAGATCCATCTAGCAGCCTTCAAACTATAATAAGGATATGTTCGCATAATTGTGGCGTTTTGACTTTTGCGTTTCTCGAATTATAATTTCAGCCATCAACCTTGTTCCCCTCCGTTTTTACAAACGGACATACATCAGTATATCCGTTCATAATGAATCCATCCAAAAGCTAAAATTACAACACGCATATCTACTACTGGAAAAGCCTCCTTTCTTACATCTTTGCCTTTGCAAAGCATCTCATTTCCTCTGAGGAAAAAAAAAAAAAAAAAAAAAAAAAGAGGGCCTGGCGATAAATGAAGGTCTTTGAGTGTTTGGCTCCTCCTTTGTCAGAGCAACAGAGGGCCTCGTTCCAAGGATGTAGCCTTTATTCACAAGCCCGGAGAAGAAAACCCTCCCAAGGACCCCTGACAGGTCACACACTTGACCAGTTCATAGCTCTGGCTGCAGCTCTGGTTTCCAGCTAGGATGATGAGTTTTCAGGCCACAACTCAAAGGTCAACCACATTTGTGGGATAAGCCTCTTCTTTCTTTCTTTTTTTTTTTTTTCCCAGGAATGCTCCTCATTTCCCCTCCTCCATCCTTAAAGAGACATCCCACACAAAGTTAATCAAATGTCAGGCAGAGGAAAGTTAAAATGCCTATCTTTAAAGGTTTAATGAATGAGATACGACGAACCGAAACCCTTAAAGAGATTAGATGTGATCACATCAGCAAGTAAAACTATCCACACTTAAACATTACTCCAACCTAAATGTTACCATCGCAATGTAGGGACAATTAATCATTCAATGAACGAAAATTGTCATTCGATCCGAACAAAATATGCAGCTCACAATCATCGAGCTTTCTAAACACCTTCCTCTGTTCTTTCAAATATTCAGTAGACTCCACAGATAGCTTGTCAAACTGAAACCTCAGATAATAAAAGCATCAAAACTTGCATTGCCTGAACAGTGAAGGACGCGGGTCGAGCAGTGTTTCTTAAAAATATGGCATATGGGTATCCTGTTTCAGCCTGCCAACAGTCTCACACACACACACACACACACACACACACACACACACACACACACACACACACACACACACACACACACACACGCCCCCAACCCCTCCGGGGCCTTCCTGTTCCGGACTGAGTGAACAAACGAGGCCCACATGAAAATAAGACAACATTAGCCAAGTCATTCTGCTACGTGTAGCACAACCCTGAAAAGAGAGAACATTCGCCGTCACCAGGTTGCTGAACAAAGTGCCACAACCCTGACATTTGCATAATTAAAACTAACGGCAAGACATTGCTGCAACTACCAGAAAGACAGGATGAGCAGTAGTCAAAAAGCAATGATGATCCAAAGGGCTTTTTTTTTTTCAGATCAGGAGCTATGATCCATCATACAAGTAGTAGTTAGGCAAATTAGATCCTCAGCAGACTCTGAGATATATTCCAGAGAGATCAGGTTCAAGAAGACCCTCTCAGTATTCCCCTCTGCAAGTACTGTAGTACCTGATGGACAAAAAGGAAACAACACTGAGTCAATGCCTTTGGATTCCACTCCTGTGAGAGACGAGCAGGGTTCTCTCGTCACAGAAAATGGAGGCCACAGCTTGCTCCCCTCCCCCCTCTCCCCCATCCCCCACTCCAAGGCTCAGACTCAGGCACTGGCACATCCATGCAGGAGGACCAGAGAGATCTGTGGAGATTACAGTCCAACAATTTTAAAAAACACGGCTGTTTTCAGGGCAAACCTGCACTGGCAATAACAGAGACAGAGGACAGACGCCGAGAGGGAAGCACGGGGAAATCCAGTTAAGTGAGAAGCACTGATCTGTTTTTTTTTGTTTTGTTTTTGTTTTTAAATGTCTTTGATCTTGGCTTCCTTCCTTCCCCATGAATACTGCTGTCATAGCATAGCTACAACTTCATTTTCAGGAAAATAAAAACAACACTGTAAAGCCACAGTCAGATCCTGGCTAAGCTATTCTCCATATGTAAATGAATAATGATTTTAAAAACATTAAATAGAGAAATATCTGTCATGTGGCTCTATTTGGAAATCCGGAAATCTGCCATTGAAAACACTGGGAATTCATATTATTGACTAAAAAAAACATCCTACTCAGCTTGCACCACAAAACCCCTGAGAGAATATTTGGCCTTGTAGTATCAAAAGACACAAATTCATTTTTCAAAAGACAAACAACCACATGCAAAAAAATGAAAAAAAAAAAAAAAAAATGCAGACTGTTAACTTTTGCTTATCCTGACAGTAACAAAAACAAAAATAATTCAAAGCATAAGATGCAAACATTTCATAAAATAATGATTTTAGCTTTATAAATATGACTCTTCTAGCACCAATCCCAACACTTCATACTGCTAGTATGTACAGTATATCCTGTATAAAAGAAAGATTTGACCTGGATCTTATACACGGCTGTAAAGGGTGAATCAAAGATGGCTGTGGAATTTTCCAGAAGGCCCTTGCTCTCCCTGCTGCTCTCCCTCAGATTGTCAATCTTTAACCTCAACTGCAGCTGCAATTGGCTGGAGGGCCAACAGGGTGGAACATTATTGGTCGGCTGTGCTATGCCACACAGATCACAGTGTGCAGACTCCCCTCTTCCTCTTAAATAGCATTTTTTTTTTTTTTTTTTTTTTTTTTTTTGCTGCAATGCAGAGATTTCCCCCTGCATCACACTTTTTAGTTCTCTTTCAGTTGAGGTTGCCCCTCTTGATTAAGACATTTTAAAAAAGAAAAAGGTGTTTTTTTTGTTGTTTTTTTTAAAAGGCCTTATGGGAGATTTATATTCATGGTTGAGACACATAACTCAGTGGCTGTTATTCAAGCTCTGTCGCCCGGTTAATAGGCTGCGTTGCTTTGATGCCCCACAAAAACGTGCTCCAAACACCAGGACGTTACACATTACTGACACATTTAGCTGTAAATGTACCATTTATGTCACATGCTCTCTCGGGCAGATTAACTTTTGGTTTTGGTTTTACAGAGTATGAATTAATTGTAGCTTAAGAAGAAACACTGACTTGTTACGTTACTGTTTTCTGGCTGTTGTGTAGATGAAAAATGCCTCCTGTCAGGCCGCAAAAGAAAATAAATCCTTCTTTGTTTCCCCTACGCAGTTGAAAAAATATGCAGCATGACATAACATAACACGTAACCGTCTAGTTACGTCCTGAAAAACATCTTATGACATATTAATATTGTTTCCAAACTTGGAAGCAACAACAGTGTAAAGCCTCGTCACACATCTTTAGATTTTCACATTCCTTCTCAACTGCATTTTTAGATTCTGCTTCATAGCATTTCATTTCATCTTATGTAAAGCACAGTATTTTGGTTTGAAACGTGTTATACAAATAAACCTGCCCTGCCTTTGTGTCCTTTCATAAAACCTGTTTTTTTTTCCCCCCTTTAAATATCTGGATCAACAACAAGATGTTTTTTGTTTTGTGAAAACAGGTAAAAACAGCAACAGGGAAAAGAGAAAACAAACATGATCTTTCAACAGCAGCACATTTTAAATACTGTCAGACACACAAGAACGCAGGTGTCACATACAGATCCTGACAAGTCTCCTGCTGTTTCTCTGACAGGCTGTCTGATCTGTGAAGTGAAGGCTAAAGTTCTTCCAAGAGGAGCTCTCTCAACACAAAATGGCCACGGTCTGCTCTGAGAGTGGAGGAAGCGGTTTCACAATAGTACTGTGGTGTGAAAGAAGCCAGGGGCAAGAAACTCAGGGCCTACGACTCCATACAGATGTAAACCAGTGTTTTAACAGTTCATTTCTAAATATTAGACTGTAAAAACTGGAAGAGATTTGCCCTGTGATAAAGGTCTTCGAATGTGGGCTCATCTTTTGACCAGTATGGAGCAAAAACTCCTGCTTCAGTGGAGTTTTCTTGTATGTATACCAGATCATACAGTTTTGAGTTTCTGAAGAATATATTTCACAAAAACCTATGAAAACACCAGAGAGAAATACAGTATTGAGTTATGCCCTGTACTCACTTGCCCTCCTAACAAACACATCTGTTGCCCCCTGCATCTATTACCCGGCTTGGCATGACAGAAGAAAACAGTACAGAGCCAATCCACTTACAAAGGGTACATAATGCCCCCCCTTCCTCCTCCTCGTCCACTGCCCATCCCCCATTCTTTCTCTGCCAGCCTACAACACAAGGCTGCCACAACAGAAAGGAGATGTGGGTGCCATTTTTAAATCCAACTCTCTTTTGCATTATAAAAAAAAAAAGGAAAAGGATTTGCCATGGTCCACTCTGCCTCCTGTATGGCAGCCTGGTTGTCTGGGGCACCCATGTGACCCTGAGACATAGAGAGAGAGCAAGGGTGAGAGTCGTTACCCAACCCCCCACCCTCAGTGCTGTGGAGCACAGAGGCCTGCCGAGGCCTCCAATCCACCCCAGCTCCTCCTCCTGCTGCTGCTGCTGCTGCTAAACAGATTTTAAGGTGTGCACGTTTCATCATTAGAAACCAACATTCACCACAACAACAAGAAGGAAGCCATGTCGTTATCAGAAGGCTGAGATAAAAAAGACAGAGCTTACCTCTGTGGATGCATGGCTGCCTGACACACTGTTATGTCAACACTTATAAAACATGGAGGACACTCTCAGCCCTCAGCCGGGGAAGGCTCCGCTCTTCAAGCAAGGCGATCAGGCCCCGGTGATGTTAGCCAGATCCTGACTGGTCGCTTTCCTCACAGGCAGGATACAAGGCCGCACCTGATTGGCCGAAATGTTTCCTGAGTAATTATCTTTGTTCAGTGCAGGCAGGGGCAGCACTGAGAGTCAGAGACAGGGGAAGAAAAATAAGCACAGAGCTCGGTCTAAAAACAGAAAATAATGTCATTAATATGGGTATTTTTGACATACAAACCCCATTTAACAAGGTTTTGAAGCTTCCAGGTGTAGAATCTGGTGGTGGCTGGCTTAGTTGAAGGCTTTAGAAGTAGAAATGGCAGCATGTAGAGTGTTGGTAGCAGGACACCATGGCTTCTCTGCACAAGCCTCCATTTTTTTTTTATGTGGAGAGGGCCTTTGTTTAAACTCCTCCCTCCCTCTTGGCTGTATTCAGAGAAAGGAGAGGCTACAGCTCTTCACATATTTTGGCAGGTCAGTCTGCAAATAAAAAAAAAAAAAGAAGATTTAAAATGCAAAATGTTATATACACTTGTGTAATCGTTTGTATAGATTATTAAAGAAGACCTGAGTTTAGAATTAATAATGTATTGTTATGTAACACTTTTCTGCTGTTGCTCTAACCACCTTAATATATAATGGCCTACCTAATGAATGTTAACCAAACAAACAACTATGCATACAAGCCTGTGTGTTTAGCAAACTGTAAAATAAAATGGAATAAAATATCCATGTTCCTTTCTCCTCCTCCATAAGAAGAAAAATTCAAATTAAATACTGGAAGAGTTGTCCTTTTTGACTTTCAGCAGCACACTGAGGCACAACCATATATTCAGAGATCGGAGAAAGAAAAATCTCTGCAATGTTATGTAGTCCTGTGCAATAACCCTGCCAATGAATACAATATTCAGAATATATACAGTGCTCTTATTTTGCAGAGACTGTATTATTTGTTCAGTCTGCTGCCTGGTAATTAGTGAGACAATGAGTGAGATAAATTAATCAATTGCATTGTTTGCAAATAACTGAGCTCTTCTTTTTAACTAGAAAAAAAACACCTAACTAATGATATCCTCAATATATATCTAGTCCATCTTTTAAATAGTTAAATGGAAAAGGCTGCTAACTGAATGGACAAGGGCCTCAGAAGTTGTGATCCAAGGACAAAAAGAGAAAGAAAAAAAAATCTAGCGCCCAACGTGGGGCTCGAACCCACGACCCTGAGATTAAGAGTCTCATGCTCTACCGACTGAGCTAGCCGGGCTGCGCAAAGTAAGGAACGAACGATGCTTTTGACCGCAGCTCTCAGAATCTACACTACCTATTTATTATAAGTGTCTCTGTCTCATACTGCCCCCTACCGGTCCCACACAGAAGCATCTCTTTAGCTGGACGTAGTCGAGTTCACTGAAAACTACTGAGAAGTTAACTCATGATTATCTCTCTAATTAATATGCATTTTACAAATAGTTGTTTTTAGGGGGGGGGTAAGATCGCCAATAAAGCCTGAATAAAACTTAAACGGTTATTTGATAAAGAGACGACAGTTGGCTGTTTTTTTTTTTTTTATATATATATATATTTTAAACTAGCAAGAGATACCTAACGGTTTATTGCGTTGGCTATTTCAGATAACATCAATTCTTGGACGTTGAATTAAAGGAAACTAATATTATGTTAATATATATTATTGTGTTAACATTTAAAAAAAAAAAAAAACACCACCATTTGACGTGGAAATGGACGTCGTTTACCTTCGCTGTCTGTGGTGCCGCCGAACTGACTCAAAGCTGCCACTTCCGGTCCTGTTTATTTGAGTAATAAAATGTTTTTCGACAGGTAAGTGAAAATAAATAAAAAAATGTGCCTACGAGAAAATAGTTCAATGTCTGTCGTGTTTTGCCACCAGATAAAGGACGAAAAACTACACAAGTACCCGGATGCTTTAACCGGAGTCAAACTCCTTGTGTGTCTACATACATGGTCAATAAAGTGATTCTGATTCTGATTCTTTACTTGACTAAAAGTAAATATTCACCAAATAAGATATGTTATTGTTAGTGCATTAATTTATAGAGAATTAAAAAAAAAATGCTTTAGAAAGACTGTAATCAGCCAAACGTATTTAAAGTGTTGGAATTGAAGGTGCTTGCTCTGCAGACCCTTTCATTGTTATATAATCTCAAATTGTGGCATATTATTCATGCATTGATATGTCAACAAAGTAAAAAGAAAGATAAACAGGCTAATTAAACATATTTACACTGGGTCATAGAGATCCCCCTTATTTGAAAATGGATGAAAAACAAACAAATCTATTTTAAACAAGTGAAATACATGATTCTATTATGCAAATTATTTTGGAGCGGGTGATGATGAATGTGAGATTAAATTGTTTAAATATGACCTACATTTTATGCCAGCAAAGCACAACAGATAGCCTACAAGGACAATTGGCTTTGAGTGACCTACAGTGTAAAACAAGGTGTCAAAAATCCTTATCAACCCGAGTACAATCTTCATTTTTGTTGCGAGACAAAAGAGGTTTTTCTGGAAAAAAAAAAAAAAAAAAAAAAAGTACTAAAATGGAGAGCTTTGGAAATTCAATATTTAATTCCAACTATTCTGCAGGCTGCATTAAGTGGTGATGTGTAGTATAATACCTGTTTCTCTGTGGCAATAGTTTGGGGGTAATTTCCCTAAACAATCTTTATTGGGAATATATTCAAAATTAGATAAAGAAAAGTAACATAGTGAAGCATTGTGTACCCAAAAAAAAAAAAGAAGTAAAATTGCACTTTAGTGGCGTGAAATAAATTAAATTACCCAAAGCCTCCTTGGGCCACTGGGGGGGAGGGGGTAATTCATCCATACTTTATTATGGATATGATATATGATATACAGGAAGAGAATTATCATTTTAGATGATGATGTGCTAAAATATTGTGAATTATTGTAACGTCATCTACACAGCATGGATGCAGTCAGTGAGACGTTTTGTTTCACTACGACTAGTTTGCAGAAATACCTGAAAACTGGTTACGTGTGGTACTTGAAGGCACCACGGGCCTGGGTTCTCCTTCTACGTCAATGACACTGGGCGGTACATGAATGGGGTTTTGAAGTGGGAGGGCCCGTCATCTGACTTTACCAAGCAGGGGAAAAAAAAAAAAAAAAAAAAGTGGGTGTTGTTGTGCTGTGCTGTTTGGTTTGGTGCATCTTCATGACTGCTTTTAAACGCGGGTAGCGGATCACCGCAGCGGAGGGATCGGCCCGGAGCAGCAGCAGCACCACCAGCACCACCAGCAGCAGCAGCATCCATCCATCCATCCATCCATCCATCAGACGTGCAAAGGCCGGCGTCGGTGCAGCAGTGGGAAGCTCGCTCCGACCCCGCCAGCCTCAGCGACGGCGACCCGGAGCCGCAGAAGGAAGAGTCGTGTCGGTGAGCCATGGGTTTCCGCAAGAAGAACAAGAGCCCGCCGGTGCTGAGCCACGAGTTTGTGATCCAGAATCACGCCGATATGGTTTCGTGCCTGGCCATGATCATCCTCCTCGGCCTGATGTTTGAGGTACCGTGCGAGTGGACAGGAGCTGCGGTTAGCCGGGCTGTTAGCTGATGCTAACTTACCTTAGCTGGCTTGACAGCAGCCCTCCAGTGGCAGCGCGCTAGCGTGTCTCTGTCCTTCCCCTTCTCATGTGTCTCAACGACTGCCAAAAAAAAAAAAAAAAAAAAAGAGGGAGTAGAGGCCCACTGGCACAGCTAATAAGTCATCTTACCAGGCGGCTAATCCACTGCCTCCAGAGCTAAACGGTGCATGTTTCTGGCCTTTGACAACAACATGGTCATCCTAAATATTTGTCTGCATGCTACACATTTGGTTACCTGTCCTCTTGAGTCGACACAGAGACGAGTACCCAGCCACGTTTGAATGAAACAAGACAGCTTTTCTCCCACAAACCTGTCCCCACCCATACCCAGCCTGCGTACTGGACACACTGGGAAGATAACTGTCCACCTCCAACTTCCCCTGTTAGATCAAATCTGTGCCTTTAATCAGCCTTTGTTTGTAAAGACAGGGGAGTTACAGATTGGTGCAGAATTATTAACACGTATACTATAGGGGGGACTGTGAAGCCCATGACACACACACACACACACTCACTAATCCTGACACAATAAGAGGCATTGTGCTGCAGCAGTGAACTTACTCATTTTGCTGGAGGCCCCTGGGAGTCCCTCCAGGCAGCTCCTGGAGGTCTCCAGACCCCAATTATGGGAATCAGTGAATTCAGGATGTTGTGGAGGCACCACAGTCCTCGCTCATCACATACGTGCATGAAATGACTGAGTTTTTCCACAGCTGAAACTCCACAAACACCGAGCATGGACGCAGTCAATGAGACGTTTTGTTTTACTACGACTAGGTTCAATTCATTCGACAGAGGATTAAATGTGTTTTAGTGTAAATTCATTAACACGAAGACTTGGCTCCCATTTTATGACTTTTGTCAGTGGTCAGTGACAAACCCCTCCTCTCCTTTCAGGTCACAGCAAAGTTTGCCATCATGTTCATCACAGTCCAGTACAACGTAACTCAAGCGCAAGGTGAGCTGACATTTTTTGGCCACTCATCGATTACCTGTTCTGTCTTTCGCAGCCACTGTTTAGGCTTCAAGGTTTTAACTTCGTCTCTGTTTTTCTTTTACATTTTGTTCTTCCTGTAGATGAGAAAAGAGAGCCGGCGAACCTTTACCAGTACGGCCCTAAAGATGTGGCCACTATCTTTTTCTACTTGCTTATTGCAGTCATCCTTCATGCCTTGATACAAGAATATATTCTGGACGTGAGTACATCGGTGTTGAAGCTCAGCACCTATCTGACGGGCTCACACGGTTTTCCTTTTGTAACACTGTAGTTTTTGTTGTTGTTGTTGTTGTTGTTTTAAAGAAGCTCTCCAGCTCTACTTTAACAACTTGCACACAAGTCTCTTTTTCAAGTGAATCACAATAGCTGCCACAACCTGTGTGCTCTCTACAGTAGTCTATACTGTTTCCTTTCAAAAGCATCAAAGTTTCAGACTCCACTATCTGTCTATTCGAAGTGTAAAACTTCCTCCCTCCCGCCTGTGTGTGAGCTGTAGTGACTAAAACAGTGCTCATGTTCATCCTGACATCTTTTGACTTTGATGACTAATCCCAGTAGGATATCATTTAAGATCAAACAAATTTTTATATTTTATTCCAAAAGTTCATTAAAAAAATCTTTTTTTTTTGGGGACCACATTTAACAGTATACAAGGAGTTATTCTATGAAATATTTTTCTATTTCAAAAGATAGGATCACATTTTTGTCATGTCTGTCTTAAAACAATAGTCAGGTGACACAGAAAGACGTTCTGCTTGCTGTAATGTTTTTACTCTTTGTACTGGCTGTCAATAGATCTCTTCCCTAATGCACTTTAAGTTTAAGAAATTGGGGCCAACAAGCTATTTAAACCCGCTCAAACTCCCGAGCCACTCAGACTTGAAAACTTCTGTGGAAAAAGGAAAAAGGCAAGGAACTATTTACACTGATTCAAATTGATGTTAGAGCTGTGACAGTCACTCAGAAACAGGCCACGTTTCCACATGAATCCTGTAGGAAAAATTTCACTAAACAGATGTGAGTTTTTAAATGAGAGGGTGTCACTGAAAAATGTGGCTCTTACTTTGATAAGGAAAGATTTTGTATGGAAAACTTTTGCCTTGTTTTGCCTCCCAGTTCGCTTGCCACTTCATCCTATCCTGATCTCCACTGTTTGTGCTTTTATCTGCTATTGTAAGGATGTAAAAAAAATCCTAAGCTTTATAAAGAAATGAATGTCTTTCACATCACAACAGAATTAAAAGAAATCAAAAGACTTGAGAACAAATAAGCAATTAAAAGCAAAAAGTAAGCAATAAAAATAATCAGTACATATAATATGAACAATATTAAGCAAACAACACATGATGTACAGTAGCAGTAAAATCAAATTGAAATGAATTAATAAAAAAATGTTTTTAAATAAGAAATAAATTGGGCCTAATCAGGAAAGGTTTCAGTCTTGATTTAAAAGCTGGTCATGAAGTTGATTTCCTGTTCTGGGGGATGAGGCTGGCCCAGTCTGGATCATCAGCATGTGATACGGTGTTTTAATGTGTTCACCATATGTCTTTATTTTTAATTTCAGAAAATGAATAGAAGGCTGCACCTGTCAAAAACCAAACACAGCAAGTTCAATGAGTCCGGACAGCTCGCAGCGTTCTACCTGTTCTCCTTCATCTGGGGCTGCAGCATCCTGACGGCGGTACGAGCGGACAGGACACCCAGAAACGCACTGACCCAGTCTGCGTCAGGCTTTTTCTCATGCTGTGTCTCTTTTCTCTCTGACAGGAGAACTTTGCAACAAATCCTACTTTCTTATGGGAGGGTTACCCACACACTCATATGGTGTAAGTAAACGTTATACGCCTTTGTACAGCATAAGCTCACATATTACAATTTAGTGATTATTCTTAGAAAACACTTAATTCCAACCTTGAACAAGTTCCACTGAGGAAGTGTTTTAATTTAGAAGTTAGAGAACTTTTTGAATGATACATGATTCACATTTGTTTCACTCGTTTGGATTCATAAAATTTCTATCAGTTGGCTTAATGTCATAGATTGATGCCAGACTATGTTTGTATCTCACTGGCTTGACTTGTTCGTGCATTTCAGTGTGTTTTAGATGATAGTTGCACAACATTGTCTAGTATTGTATACTAATATGATGTAACTTAAGTCCATGCTGAAATGACACCCAGGTCCTCTCATCCTCTGCACAACCTGTCCTCTGTCTAGTTTTCAGGTCAAGTTCTTCTATATTTGCCAAATTGCCTATTGGCTCCATGCTCTTCCTGAGTTGTACTTTCAAAAAGTACGGAAGGTAAGAGTCATTTTCAAAAGTCATGAATGGAAAAAAACCAAAAACACATTCAAACTTTTGCCGCGACTTATTTGTGTAGTTGAGTACTCTTGAATTGTAGCTGTGACACCTGGGCTCAGGTGAAAAGACAAGTCATCTACTTTGAAGGGAGCTTTACAGCCACATACACCATTTACATCTGGAGTCCTTTTTGTCCTACTTTCCAGTCTGTCAACAGAAACACACCACACTATGATACACTTCATTTTAAAAGTCTTCAAAGTAAAAGGGACTATTGTGCCCCTACAGCTTTTAAACTACACTGAGTGTTCAGTTAATGTCTTTCCAGGCACATGTTGACGTGTCTCAGGGAGTAATCAGCTGAGTGCTGTGATTCACGGAGCCCATGTGCAGTATGGCGCACATAGAGGCTACTTAAAACAATTTGTTCTTCTGCTGCACGACTTAAAAACAAGCAAGAATGACCAGAGAAGTGTTCGCTAGGTTGGGATGAAGGAGCTATTATTTATTAATGCCCCGTCTTCTGTTTCTTTGAAAAGATCACATTGATTTGTGGTTTGTTGAATAAAGCATGTGAGGGAAGTTCTTTTGCTGTTTTGTCAATACCAATTGCGTGCACATAAATATTTTGGAGTAAACTGGAGCCAAGTAGATGTCATGGCAGAGAAAATATGTCATCGTTTCAAAGATGACTGGTGGTTAATGAGTCGGGCTGTGTTTTAAGGGTTTTACACTGTAAAGAAAATGGCACGATGCTCTGAGTTTTAAATGCTGAGGTCCAACACGAAGCATGTTTTGTCATCCAGATATGTTTCCAGCAAACTGTAGTATTTCTGTTACATGCTGTTACTAACACAAACTCTCCCTTTGTTTTATCCTTCCAGGAAGACATCCCCCGCCAGCTTTATTACATTTGCCTTTACGTTGTCCACATCACCGGTGCCTACGTCCTAAAGTGAGTCCAATAATTATTTTTGTCCTCTGAGGATGAAATAAGGAATTTTCACAAGAAGCACTTTATCTCATAAAGATCTAATTCAGTCTGATAATGACTGAGAATGTTTCAAACCAGCGCCTATGAAATAGTTTTAACTTTGTATTGGCTATTACACTAAAATATGTAACAGTAAAATTAGTACATAATTATTAATTAACAGCTCTGACCTCCTACTTGACACTAATCCACTTCAGTGTCTTGCAGCTCATGGGGTGATTGATTTTTTTTATTTTTTATTTGATGGACTGTGAGTAGTTTATCGTCCTCAAATGCACCCATAATATTTTCATCCTCATTTTAAAACTCTCACTTGGGTCATCTGACTTTTCCCCTGCGCAGGGAATGAACGTTTTCATAGTTGTTGTTGTTGTTGTTGTTTTACCTGTGAGCTCTACCTGTCATTTACTCTGGAGTCTCTTCCCTTTTTTTTTTTCATACATTTTCCTTTTAAGATTATGAATCTAAAAAAAATGTAAAGTCAGGAGCTGGTATAAAAGGGTTAAATCTTCTGGTCCACAGGCATGTTCTCTCAGAAGAGTGGGTGATCAGTGCTGCATCCTGATTTTGGCCCTCTGTAATTTCTGCACTGCCTTCCTTCTCTGTCCTCTTCCTGTTCAGCCTCCACCGACTGGGCCTGGTGCTGCTGGTCCCTCACTACCTGGTGGAGCTTCTGTTCCACGCGTCACGCCTCTTCTACTTCAGTGATGAAAACAAGCAAAAAGGGTACCACTTTTGATCTTTCTTCTTTTTTTTTCACTCAACATTTGCTGTCGTATTTAGTGAGTAGTAGTACTACTTCTCGGACTGAGCAGCTTAATGCAACAGCTAATTTTCCTCTACAGTTTCACTCTGTGGGCTCTGCTTTTCGTCATCGCCCGCCTCCTCACCCTCACACTGTCAGTTCTAACGTTTGGCTTCGGCCTGCCCCGTACAGAAAACCAGGGCTTTTCCTTAGCGGAAGGCAACTTCAATGTGCTCACCATAAGGTAGGCTCGGATGGCAATTTACAAGAACATCTCTTCATGTATC
This sequence comes from Brachyistius frenatus, assembly GCF_029030835.1. Classification (NCBI taxonomy): domain Eukaryota; kingdom Metazoa; phylum Chordata; class Actinopteri; family Embiotocidae; genus Brachyistius; species Brachyistius frenatus. The sequence continues at coordinate 177,743 of NW_027210605.1, read as the reverse complement.
ATACCTGGCACGATTGAAAATGGCACCTTAAAATTAAATAAACACCACTCCACCCCTTAGGATGACTTGTCTGGCAGCTATCTGCCTGACGCAGGCCTGGATGATGTGGAAGTTCATTAATTTCCAGTTGAAAAAGTGGAGAGAGCACAGCCAGAACCAAGCCTCGAAGAAGAAGACGGTCAGTCCAAAGAGCAAGCCTCACAAAAGGGAACCTACAAGGGGTCAGTATGCACAACCGATGTTTATGATTATTTATTGTTTAATTTAGCTCATTGTTGAATTTGCCTATTTGAAATCGCTGTAATCAGAAGTGCTTCAATGAACTTGTCTTGTCAGGAGGTGCTGCCAATGGAGTGGTCAAGTCTGAGGATAAAACATCGCCACGGGCACGAAAAGCCAAAGCTTCATAGAGACAGAGGAGTTGCACGGTAGAAAAAAATTAGTGAGGGAGTTCTGACAATGTGACATTATGTCTTTACACAACTTAAAATTTTGTCTACTGCTCTCTAAAACAAATGTTTAAGCGCACTAAGAAACCTTGCATAACTGTCCCTGTGGGGTTGGAACTCCTTTCTGAAACAGTTCAGTGTTACTTTCTGCTAGAACTGTTTATTATTCATTTGGGGTCGCTGCAGATGGGACGTTGGCAGGTCAGTGCTGGTTTTGATGCTTTAACAGGATGGATTTAGCTCTTCAAAGTGTCCTTTTGTGTAAAGATACGATCACTCGTCGGGTACTTTAAAATGAGTTGCTCTTCAGTAATTTGACATTGAATCAGTTACCGTCACAGTACCTTAAAAAGCCAATTCTGACTTCAGGGCAACTTAATATAAAGTGTTAGCGTACAGATTACAGACTTTACAGGGTGTCATTTTAAGTTTGGGCCTTATTCAGTTCAACTCACTAAACAGGCCACTGGCTCATGTCCCAAAATAAAGCCTTTCTTGCTCTGCAAGACAGCACTTTGATATTCTGCTGTTGTCAGGAAAAGATCCTAAATTAATCACTCCGGAGGAATATTTGTGCTATTTAGGTATTTGGCATAACTGCAGCCACAAAAGTGAAGCTTTTACTTTAACTCCTTGATCATTTACTGCCATTATTTGACAGCCTCTGCCATTGAAATCCAACATGTTAGACGAGGATTGAGGCACTTTTATATTTTTAGATTGCTTTTATCACCAGCCTGGTAATCAGCCTGTTCCATGGGGCTCATCCGGGTGAGGAGACTTAACCAAGAGGAAGCTGTACTGTAACCTGTGATGCTGTACTGTATGCATACAGTTAAATCTTTATAATGGCATGATTGGAAACTTTAGCAAGAAGCTGTGTTCGAGGCTGCACTTAAGTCTTTTATATGGTAATGTTAATGCATGATGGTTTAAGGCTAAAGACTTTATGGCTAGTTCCTACCTGTGCTGTTGAGTTTGCGTCTCTCTCACACACTACCACAAAAATACACTCACAAAACACAAAAGCATTCAGTGGCCTTTTTACAAACTGCTGCAAGAGGTTTCAGTTATTTATTTTTGTCATATACTACAGATAGTTATTATTTTCTATGCTTTGAAAAGCTATAACCAGCAAACACAGCGGTACATAGCAACTGCATTTAGTTAATCCAAACAATACAATCTTTCTTCAAGTGTCCTTATAATGTTGGTGGTTTATTACACTCGTTCTGCTTGTGTTGTGTTCTGTTTGCCTTCTTTCTCTTTGCTTTTTTATTTTTGTTTTTATTATTCTTCAGGGGTATCAGGGGACAAGCTGTTCGCCACTTACACCAGAAGTTACGTCCCATGGTGCAATGGAAGGTGTGCTTGTGAGGGACTGTGTTCGTACGCCCGCGTGTACAGTATTGTTTTGCCTCCCGTGTATGTTTGTGAATTGACTTGGCCTGAATGATGACGGGGGTGAATAAATGATGTTTATAGCTTGTCTCGTAAAAAGAGTTATTGCCTGTGTGCAGAGCATGAAATGTGACAATCTGTTCAATGACTCCGGCCCATCGGTTGTGTTTCACAATCATTTCCTGTTCTTCGGTTCTCTTTGGTCGGGCCTCAGCCTCAGTTCCCAACAGGATTCTGTGTGTGAAGCACTGAGTTGTGGATAGGTGTACGTTCTGTGGGTTATTGGTTACTAAATGCTTATGTGTTCAATGTCTCTGCCCCTCCGAAGCTCGAACCTGTGCGAGAGAGAGACTGTTTGCCGAGTATGGCATGTTTTGTCCTTCCTGCTTCACCTTTTCAATGATCCTGACATTGCTATGGAGCACACCTACTATACTGTTGGTCTCTCCTCTCATGGACCGAGTCCTGCTCTGCTACTAAACCACTGTGCATGTGAGACTCCGTACAGAAAAGACTGCTCTACCTGTTGCACAGACAGCTGGAGTTTGGAGTCTTAGTCTTGAGTAGGAAGGAGAGGAAGATGCCGTTCATTTTTTTTTTTTTTTCTCCCTTTATTGCTCCTTATTGGGACTCTGGTGGTCGTTCAAGCCCTATGTCTGTCTATGGCAGTGTCATAGGAGGGAAGGAAGAGCAGAGGACTTATGTACCAGCCTGTTATTAAACTGTCTCAGATGTAAACTATAAAAAAAAAAAAAAAACGACTTAACCCTACACTGTACGAAACTGTCAGATTTTTAAGCTATTTTTATAGAGGGAAAACTGTTGAAATTCACTGTTGTTCCGTACACGCGTGTGAATATTTCTTTTGCATCCATGTTCTGAATTGTTTTTTTTATCTAAGAATGAAGCTTGCTAAACTGTTAGTGTGGGTAAACATTGTGGTATGGGTGTACAATTTACTTATCCTAATGGTTTGTTTAACTTCATGGCCTTATTAGAGCAACGTGAACGCAGTTGTATGACAGTGCTCAGTAAACACTATGCTGCCGATGTACATTGCAGCTTTCACAACCACATGGTAGTAAAATACACCGTCATAATGACACTAGTCATCCGCACATCAGTTTAAATCTCTGATCAGAGGAGTAAATGGAGTTTTTTTTTCTTTGTTCCAGTCCGGCAGGTGACAGGCCTGTTTGTAAAGCTAACAAAGTCGATTTTTTTTTGCAGTGAAAACATCTGTCGGCTTTTCTTTGCTCATCGGATGTCACGCCGTGCAACAGTCAGGCTCTGAAACATGAGCCACACCGCAGTTCACGGCCCCCTCGCTTTGAGACACAATAGCCTGTATAAACCCACAGGAATGCACTTTTTTGCATTGTATGCATTATGCACCACAACACTGCCCACTTTGGGTTGTTTCTTTTCAATGAATTACAAATTGGAGTTGCTTGATTTAAGACTGTGCATTTTGTCATTGTTGAAAACATAAAAAGAAAAAAGAAAAAGGCTGCAATGAATTAACTTTGAGCAACCTCTAGGTGGCAACAGTCATCAAAGCATTTGAACATGAGATTACCTTTAAAAAAGACATGCATAGAGACACAATGTTTATTGTATTCTATTAATTCATTCTGCATTGTCCTTGATTTGTTTTATTTTGCTGCTTGTTTATAGATGTTGCGATATATTTCCTTTTAAAATGTGTTGTCTCTGAGCTGCTCTGATGGTATATATTTATGCAAATTATTGTGAGTTCTGTTCATTTTTCTTTGTCACTATTTTTTTATTTCATTTTTTGAAATAAAGCTTTTGTTCATTACACAAAACTTGTTTAACACATTTTTGTACATACTGCCCTCAGGTTAATAAAACTGTTTCCATGGAAACTCCATATAAAAGACATGCGAACACACTGCAGTTTCAAAGTGCACAGCAATTTATGAGAGATGTAAATGATTATCCACTTCTGAGATGAGGCAGCAAGGAAAATGTCCTTTTGTAAAGCAGAGATACTCAGATATTGTGTTTTGAGGCTTCACTGTCTCACCTCCTGTTCATTACATATTTCCACTTATTTCACTCGAGGATATATTCGGAGACCTACTTGATTTTAAACATTTTTTTCATTTACACTATTCATTGGGGATGGTGTCAGCAGGCATGAGGAAATATTTGCCAAATCGTACTTCACGGCTAATTACCACTAGGGGGCAACGCTGAGCTTTTTGCCTGAGGGACAGAAGCAGTCTGTTGGGGCATAGCTGCATGCAGACCTGCATTAATAAATCACTAGTCGGAGTGAGAAAGACAGAAACGTTGTCTTATCACACAATATGTGGCACAACACTCTTAAAACAGACGTTAATGACAATAAACCAACAAAAAATAACCAAATAATGGCTACAAAAACATGTTTATCCAAATAAATATGTATATTTTAGATAGAAGTCCAGCTCTTCACTGCTATTTGCCTGAAAGGCCACTGTAAATATGACATCTGCATCCATGGATGGTGAAGAATGAACGCAACAGAGAAAAGAGACACCTGCAACTCACTGCTAATGTGTTGTGGTTGTTTCAGACTAATGGCTTTTCTCTGGGCAATCAGACAGCATGATGGATCAGTGGGAACCAGAGAGGCAGACTGGAGCTCTGCAGGGTCAGAACAAGGACAGGAGATCACACACACGCTCTCCATCACGTACATACGCACACTGATGGCTGTATCCCCAACCCGAACGTACATGACCTGAACCCTCTGGGGGCGCTTGTGCTTCAAAAGCAAACTTGCAGAAAGAGTCCAACAGCAGGGACCAACGAAAGGGAAGAAGAAAAGAAAAAAAAATCACCGTGCTGCTTTTTTTCTTTATTTCCTCCCCTTCATCCAATGAGGATAAATCTCTCGCTGAATCGTCAGTATTATGTGTAATTTCCATATAAATTAGCTTCATTAAAATGGGAGTACTTTCTTATTTAATGAAGCTCATTTGAAATTCTGTATTTAATAAGACGTGTAATCCCAGACTTGCAGACTAATAGCCAACAATTAGCAGGACAGGAGTATTTGTGTGTGTGTGTGTGTGTGTGTGTGTGTGTGTGTGTGTGTGTGTGTGTGTGTGTGTGTGTGTGTGTGTAAAATGTCTTGGAAGTATTGTGGTCCTTCAGTGTTATTTTCATTGATTGTCTCAAATTGGGCAGCAGCTGCTCTCTGAGTCCGCTTCGCTTGCAGTGATCCATGAAGCTCGGTGGAGATCTAAGACGCTCATGACCTCGTGATTATTTGTGGGTGAGCAGATGAGACGGGAGTGTGTGAGAGGTGACCAATGGAGCAGGTGTAGACCGATGAAGGACAGAGTGTAGGGTAGGAAACATCTGGAGGGCTCTGTGCACCAGGAATGTGAAGCCGACAGGAGTAAAGACAAAATGGTAAAGAAGGAGAGTGGAAGACAAACAGACAGCAATGTCAAGCAGAGTGCTTGGATGTAAAATAAAACTAAGTACTGTAATGGAGAGGGGAGGAGAGAAGTTGCCCTATCAGTGTCCATCAGAGACAGCACATAGAAATTAGAGTACAATCCTAAATGGTACTGCTACGGAGAGGAAAGTGAGATTAATGAGATGAGGGAATGAAAGGAAAACAAAAGATGATCCATTTAAGGACAGGAAAAGAAATGTTTGAGGAAGGATTTTCATCCCTCTTCATTTAAAGTATTTTTCTACTTCCTTGTTTAGTGTCCAGCTGTTTACCATTTAATGTGCGGCATGCTCATGTTTGTGTGTGCTGCTGTGTGTTGTTGTTGCTTTAATGAGTCCAGTCTGTTTAGAAGAAATAATTGTTTAGCAACTGCCTGGCAAAAAACAAATTGAGGAAAAGGTTTAAAGCCAAACAATAGCAGACAAAAGAGTTAAAAGGCTATAAGTCTAAACAGTGCTGCTTATGTATGGAAGTTCATTTATGACAACAACAAAAAAATGAACAGGGCATGAAACAAATTTAAATGGTAATCAGTTTTTAGGTCAAGATTTTAGTTAGTGCAGGGACATATTTATAAGCACCGGATCAGTACTGTGAGTAAGCTGGAACAGAAATGTGAGTCCATATATTTTGTGAAATATATGTGGTGTCTGCATGTATTTTAACACATAGTGTGACGGTACCACGGGAACAATGGAAATGGAAAGTCATTCAGGATCCTCTATTGTGGTAGCCAAAAGAGTCTGGGCTGGAGAAGGGACACAATAGACATGACGTCTATATGTGAAAAATGTGTTCGTTAGGAATAGGCAGGTTAGTAGGTAGCAGGATGGAATAGAGGGCATGATGCCCTGATGACGAAGTTTGACGAACTTTAAGAAAGTTGTACTTTAACCTACAGCAAGTTTCCAGAGGTCACTTTAAGTCAAATTATCATGTTTTCTTGACCCTGAGTGTTTTTTGTGCCCAAACTTAACCAGGCCTTAACCGTAGCATCGTGACAACACAAAACATAAAAACATGTTTCAAAAACGATTATAACGGTTTTGGAAAGTGCAGACGTATCTCACAGAAAGGTGTGACATGACCACGACCTCTATTGCGTGGAGGCATTTAACACATTTGGAGCCATCGTTGCAGTGTTAAGCGGTCGTGCTAATTTCATTGGTTGGAAGTCACAGCAGCAATTAAAACAGCAAGTTTCCAGTGAAATCAGTCCCTTTAACTGGAACTGCTGCAATCAGTGAACAAAGAAAGTCAAGTTGAGTTTAACTTTGGCCAACAAAATTTCAATGCTGACCAAAAGCAAGACATTTTAACAGTGCAGGCCTTGTGGACGTAGCTACCACATTTTACCAATTGGAATAGCCAGAAGAATTCACATCAAGAAGCCTGTGGCACTGCAGATTTATAGATGTAAAAATGAATTTTGAAAGCCTCAAATTTCATAACAGTCACACCTTCTGTGGCCCAGTGACTTTGCCATTGGCATTACTATGAAACAGATGTGAGGCAGCATAAAATCATCGTCCATTTGAAGCATGTTATCCAAAAATCTTTTGCCTCTCCTGGAGTTCCCAAAAGCTCTGACTCTGCCAAGACTGCAGGGGAAAATTATGAGAGTACATGTTGAACTGCATACAAAATGAGGGTTTTGTGCTTAAGACTTGTTCCACACTTTCAAAACAGTCCCTGTGTGCTCTAAAACTTAGATTGAATGCAGCTTGAATTTATTCCGTGCTTGCTCACTCAATAGTTTTGCAATTAATAAACTGTGAGACATATGGACAGTATGTTTGTGAGAGAGTTTTATTGTGGTGAGTATTTGCTGCTTCAGGCTGTTTGCACAACAAAAACATGATTCTGTGTGGCCTGTGTGAGCCTGAAGAGCTATTGAGGATCTCGGTTATGGAGTCATCAGCTTTTGCCTGAAGCATTCACATTGAGCTACACAGAAATCAACAAAGATGCAGAGCAACATAAATTTGATTTCTGCATGTCCTCTCCACTGTGTGGAATGTTTTCTGGTTTTTATGTGTGCCACAACAAGCTGCACCTCTGGAACATGAATCCCTTCAGGAATACACACACACGTGCACACACACACACACACACACACACACACACACACACACACACACACACACACACACACACACACACACACACACACACACACACACATGGCTCAGCAGGGAAATGGGACAGCTGACAGCACCAGCGAGGTCACGTGTATTTACACAGTCTCCTTTATTCCTTCGTTGCCTGAACTCTCCTGGTAACACCCAGTTTGTGCACTGCGATGGTAAACACACAATCCCAGGCTCCGTCTTCCTTTATCACTTCCTTCACCTGTGTGGGTTTCATTTTTCAGAACAGCAACTTTATCATCTCTGGAGGCTTTCAAGCCAGTGATTTAACAACTGCCTCCATTTTTGCTTTTATCTGTCCAATCATGTTGTATTGATTTTGCATTGTATGATGCTGAGGTAGATTTTATGACCAGAATTGGAGGCAGAGGGTAATGACTACGTGGGACTCGACCATATGGTGGCATGAAAAAACGGATTATTTAAGACGGGTCCACTTGTACCTTCTTTCCAGTATTTGCAGAAAGACCTTCCAGATCTCTTTTCTCCTTTTAGATTGAATTTCAATACAATATGTTCTGCATCCATTTGAGTGGCAATAAGCCCACTTCATCTGTGTCTACATAGACAAGGTCACCTCTTAACCTTCCCTTATTTTTATGTTCAGCACAATTCCTCCTGAACGTAGAGCATAAAATCAGCAGCTCCCTAACAGTATGTCTCCTACATGCGGATGAAGTGCTGTCACTTCTTCAACATCCAATTAGAATCTAGACTAGATTTTACTTGAGCATCTAGTTACTAGATGCTCAAGTAATGATCCTTTCAAACTGACATCTTCAATCGCCTGTTCCAAAAAACGTTGGTGGAATAAAGACGATTCTTCCAGTAGGTCAACTTGGGATGTCGTACAATAGAAACAGGGCTGCAACTAACAACTCAGTTTGATTGTTGGGTGATCTATCAATTGATGTAGGACCAAGTTCTTGCCTTTAAATACCTTGTTATTTCTTACTGACAGCCAAAAACCCCAAATTAATTTTCTTTGAATAATTGCATCCAGCTACACAATCAATTACACAAAGTAGTTGGCAATTAATTTTATGTTTATGAGTCCATTAATTGTTTAATCTACAAATGTAACAGTATTCTCTGCATATGGGTTGCCTCTTTTTGTCTCTACATGCCTCACATCTGTGTGTGTGTGTGTGTGTGTGTGTGTGTGTGTGTGTGTGTGTGTGTGTGTGTGTGTGTGTGTGTGTGTGTGTGTGTGCGCGCACGCGCTGGGAGCTGTTCCACTACCCTCCTGAAGCCTCGTTCCTACCTGTTTTGAATTTTAAACAGCTTCCTTGTTCCTCTCACCTTCCCACAACTCTCGCTGCAGTCCCTTAAATTCTCACTGAGAAAATGTCTCCATAATAAACTGTATGCTGGTGAATTCAGAATGATCCTCTTCGGTCCATGCTTTAACCATCTAATGGACTGATACGTGTGCTTTATTGCATCTGGGAGGATTAATGGTGAAGTCGGATTGTGAAGGCACAGTTGAGTGTAGAGGTGCAACTGCTCTGTTGTGAGTGTGTTTCTTCTCATTACATTTTATTTTCTGCCATTTCCGTTCTCCTTTAGCCTCAGGCGACCTGGAATTTTCCAATTTGATGGACAGTAAGTACCATAATAATGTGACTTTAAATATTGTGGAGCTGCAACCTGAAGCCAGCTGGCTATAGAAAAACAATTCTCCACTGTTTCACTCTCTCAGGAACAGACCTAATGAATTTAAGTGTTTCACGCCAAAATGCAATAGAGAATATCCATTTAGCAACTTTAGCAGATATTCTCAAAGGCATTCAACTGTTCAATAAATATGTTTCAGTGAATTCATTTGTTAGCAAATGTCTGATATAATTTCCCAAGTTATCCTGTTGCAGCATTACTTTCATGCATTATCACTTCATCAAAGTATCCTAAGTGTCACATTTTACAAGAACGAAACAATTATTCTTGCTGTCCCACACCCAAAATGTGTGTTAATGGATCATACCAGTGGATTTGCCTTCTTTGGCCCATTTACTACCACCATTCTCATTATTGCTAACCATTATCCAGAGTATACAATAGTGTTTTATATTTCTGAAAGTCTTTCCGGCCTCCAGGTAGTAATAAGTTTCTTCTCATTTCCAAATAAGACACAAATCAACTTGTCATTTGAGGGACTGCAGTGAACAAGAACATTATTACGCTGTCACCATGATGGATAGTGTTTTAACAAATGGAAGAAGTTAATAAAATAGTTGTACTTGTTATCAAAAAATATCTTAATTTCAGTTGCAAAACACTCTCAAAGGCAAAAGTAGAATCCATTAAGTAAATTCTGTGGAAAAAAAAAAGCTTCTGAAAACTTCACAAAGAAGTTTTTCAAACAGGAAGACACACTAGCAGCTCTGAAATGGACTCAGGCTTTGCTAAATGCTAACCTCATCAAATTAACACGCTCACAATAACAGTGGTAACATGCTGAAGTTTATCCGGTACGTTTAAAAAAAAAAAAAAAAAATAGTTTGGCAAGACTAATTTTAGGCATTAAAATCAAAGTAAAGCTAAGGTTCATGACAATGACAGTAATTAAAGTCTTGACAAGATTACAATTTTAACCTACAAATAGAAGTAGATTAAAGTTTAAGGGTTCATCAAAGTGATTACAGTTCATCCTGAGGAGGACATCAGTGTGTGTTCCAAACTTCATGACAATCCATTTATTCCATTTATTAGTTGTGGATACATTTAAAAACAAAACTACATTTTTAACTCCATAGTGGCAAAAAAAAAGAAGAAAAAAAGAGTCAGAATGTTTTGAAAGTCCAACAAGTTTCATTTGGGTCATCCTGATAAAGGTGTTACAATAAAGTTGTTCTTTATATAAGTGTGCTGAACTCTTCAGAGGCTTCTCTGCACTCTAGGAGTCAATTTGTGTCCCGGAGAAGTGACGTAGTTCAGATAACGACTAACAACAGTGGAGTTGGGAGCAGAAAACTGCTGTTCCCATCTCTTTTCCGACCTCGAGTCCAAACCATTAACTTTCCCTAACCAAGTTTTTATGGCTAAACCCAGGGTCGCTGATTGAGGGAAACACTCCTGTGGGTCGTATTTGACGACCTCTATGGTCACATGGGTAGAAGGACCAGTGGGGAGATAAATCCCTACTCTGCTTTTGCAAAGTTTTATAGCAAGGCCTTCGAATAGTAGTGATATTTCAGGCTCAAAGCAATGGACTGAGCTGCTGCTGTTGTTGCAATCACCATGACTATGACACTTGAAATGTGTGCATTTTTGTTATCAATCCCTTTTAACAGCCATTTGCCTCGACCGGTTGGGGTGAGGGGAGAGCAGAGAGAGAAAAGGACAGCATAGAGATCCAAGACATGAACATGGAAGACATGGTGGGGCCGACAACCACAGAGAAGAGACATGCAGCTCCGTGGCCAGAGACATCTGCAAAAGAAAGAACATAAACTTTGCGAGCGAGGGAACTAGATGGAGAGGCAACAGACAATAAGCAAAAACTGTGGGAGAGAAAACGCATGAAGTTAAGGAGATGTGATGGTGATTTATGAGTGTATAGAGAGTGAACGAGTGAGAGGAAAGAAGCTCAGTGCATCACATGAGGTCACATGAGCGGCCCAGGCCTATCACAGCCTAACTAAGGGATCAACTGCGGGGTTTTTAATGAATAATTTGGACATCCTAACAACAAGGAATGACAATAATCCAGCCTGGAAGTAACAAATGCATGAATTTGTTTTTCTGCATCACGCTGAGGAAGGATTTTCCTGATTTTATTAATATTACATAAATGAAAGGCAGTCCTGAAGACTTGCTTTATATGGTGGCTAAAGGACAAATCCTCACCAAAGATGACTCCAAGGTTCCTCACAGTGGTGTTGGAGGCCAAGACAATGTCATCCAGACAGAAGTGATTAGAGAAAGAGTTTCTGAGGTGTTTAGGACAAAGTATAATAACTTGTTTTGTCTTACTTTAGAAGCAGGTAATTTTTGGTCAACCAGGCCTTTATGTCTTTCAGACATTCTTCAAGTTTTACCAGCTGATTTGTTTCATCTGGTTTTATATAAAGATATAGCTGCGTGTCATCTGCATAACAATGGAGGTTTATGCAGTGCTTCCTGATGATGTCTCCTAATGGAAGCATGTACAAAGTGAAAAGTATTGGGCCGAACACTGAGCCTTGTGGAGCTCCGTAGCTAACTCTTGTTTGTCTGGAAGACTCATTGTTGACATGAAAAAACTGGAATCTATCCGATAAGTAGGATTTGAACCAGTCTGATGCAGTTCCTTTGATCCTCGTAACATCTTCCAATCTCTGTAATATAATTGTGTGATCAATTGTATCAAAAGCGGCACTGAGGTCCAGAAGAACAAGTCCGGAGACAAGTCTATTTTCTGAGGCTATTACAAAATTGCTTCAGTAAAGCCTGCCAGTGGACCTCAAATATGTCTAATTTTGTTTAAAGGAAGCTTAATTGTCTCTAAATCCTCTGGCTAAGACTTTTCCCTGCATATGTGTGTATCTGTGTGTGTAAGACAGGGTTAACATGTAGCACGCACATTTGTTTCACTGGTTGTTTTTAAGTGAGTAGCTGCTTTCGAATGTACAAAAGTGACAATTTTAATGAGTGTTTTTAGGTTATGATTTTCTAAACATTATTTTTTTTTTTCTGAAATAGTAGACTGCTGAAATTAAATTTAGAGGATCTTTCCAACAAAATTGCTGCTCTGGAGGATCATTCACATTTTGTAATGTTGCGCTCAGTTATATTCTAATCACATTTTCTTCTCTTTAGCGGGTCTTTTAGTTTTTCCTGATGAATTATGCCTGACCCATGAGGCTAATTGCTTAAAACATTCTCTACAAGCTTATTTCAACATTTTCTTACTTTCTCCTTGCCCATCCTCCTTTGCTTTCTGAGTCAAACCAGTGTAGATCTACCTTATTTTCGCTCTCTTTATGTTCCTTTGAGCTACAACACTTCCCTTTCTCCTCCATCACATCAACATCTCCACACACTCCTCTTCTCTTAACTATTTTTCTACTTTGTGTGTCTTTAACACCTATAGGTTTTCCCAGCTATGCTCCTCTTCAGGCAAAAGGCGCATTTATCATTATCTGCGATCTTGTCTCTTCCTAAACTGCCTTAAACTAAACTCCACTATCTCATCATGTTGTCTCACCTTCCTCTTCTCTTCTTTCATTCCCACTGTCATTGACACAGCAGGATTCTCACTCACTCTGTGTGCATATGTGTGTGTGTGTGTTTGTATGTGTATCTATCTATCTATCTATCTGTGCTCTTGTCTGCCTGGTATCACCATGGTGACGGATTTTGGTGCTATCTGTCCCTGCCTTGTAAATCTTGGCAGCAGTCGGGGCGCTGTGTTGACGTGTCCCAGTTCATAGGCCACCCGGCTCCGACGTCAGTGCTTCACATTGACCCTGCCAGCTCGCATATGGAGCCCACATATGGGCCTCATCTATAAGAGAGAGGTGGCCTGAAGGAGCCACAGCCCCTCCAGCGAAACAAAACCCGGTTCACAGAAGGCCAGCTCCAGCAAAAAGGCTGCGGGATGTGAAGTGACATTTCCGCGTTTGTCTGTTTATGAGCGGCTACAAAGATCTGCAACAGATACAGACACAAGTTACAGATAACATAATATTTATAGCATGCAAGGGAAAATGAATATTGCTATTGTTACAATACTATTGTTAAGGAAGTTGGAAGAATGATTTTTCACTTTATTTTTATATTTGACTTATTGGCGATTTATTACTATTTTACTGAGGCCAAAATGTGGGGGAAAAAAATCACACTCAACATTGAAATTTGAGTGAGAAACTGCATCATATTAAATGAAATTATGTTGCAGATATTAAAACATACCACTTATATTGATTTTTTTCTTACTCACATATTACTCACTACTCTTGTCTCTGTAATACAATAGTTATATCGTATTTAAGAAGAACAAAGTATGGGTAAATTAGAGCTGAAAAGATTAGTCGATTAATTTGACTGACAGAAACACTGTTTTGGTGAAAGATTCATTGTTACCCAACATTGTCTGTTTCTAGCCATCTGCTTGTTCTGTTGTTAAAGGTATCTCTGGGATTTGGACTTGGGATTTGAAAACTGTAAAGGAATTTTTTTATATTCAATAGACCAAGCAATTCAAGACGAGAGAAATCAACACCCTCTCTTGTAACAGTGAAGAAAATATGGCCATTTATTGATGTCAATATCTTGTAATATACCTAACTGACAAAAGCTTAAAAAGCTACAAATTTCAGTTTCGATGTTTTATAGTTGTAAGAACTAACAGCTGACTGATATTGATATCTGAGTTTATACATTCTGATAATTAAATAAGAGCCTTTTTTCATTTTTACATTAACAACAGCATTTTAAATAAAGACCCTTTTAATATGGTTGTTAAAGAATTATGACATCAATGCTATGGACATATGATGGGGAAAAAAAGGATTTGTCTCTTCCTCTTGTTCGCATCGTTGCTCCGGAAAGTCTCTTGACAAGCAGCCTCCGAAAAGTTTCCTTTGTTTTCTGTCTTATTTGCAAGTGATTCTTTCCGCATCTAATTGACGACTCCCCGGGTGTCCTTATCTTGTGACCTACAACCAACTCAGTATTACCATACAAAAGCAGATACAAAGGGAATGGGGGTGACTGTCAACTGTTTGTCAACTGTATAAAAGCTGCCCTAAGGAGAGCCCTGCTACAGAGAACTGCTGGGGGGGGGGGGGGAAGAAGACGAGGACTGCGGAAAAGAGGACTGCGGAGGGTAGAGCCCGGCTGGGACGAGGACTGTTGGGGAGAACTGCTGGAGGACTGCTGGGGGGAGCAATGCTGGACACCTCTCTTTGAGGGTGCATGTAGTTGCTCCTTCTTGCAAGAATAAAATGTCCGATGTGTTTGATTTTGAACCAAGCCTCTTGAGTAATTTTTTGAACAACATCTTACAGTTGTAAAATTGCCTTGCTTCTTCTCACTGGTGCACAAACTATTTAATGGAGACACTTGTTGAATTATCTTAAACACATCGTTGTCACTTCTGTCCTACAGTTTTTTGTCATCCACGTGTAGCGACTGGATACCTTTTGGGGAAGATATGACATAATCAGACTGCTTATTGATTCAACCAATATCTATCTAGCTCTAAAGCGAATCCACCGTGATTTAGTTGTACTTTCTCTCTCTGACACATCCTTCGAAGAACCACAGAAAACCTGAATATACTGTGAGAAAAGAAGAGATCACTCGGCCCCAACCTGAAGGGTGGTTTACAACATAGAACTGATGGGTCCTCACATGATTTTATCAATCTTATTTTTATCTTTCTTGTGAAACATTGAATAGATTTATCTGTTAGAATCTATAAAACCTGTTAAAAAAAAAAAAAAAAAGTCTGAAAAGGGTAAAGATCACTGTTTTTTTCAAAGGGTCAAGGTTCATAATTGACGAGTTCAATTTGTCTTGTTTTACAGACACAAGCCTGATTGATAACCACTGAAACGGATTAAAATGGGGGCAATAAAATATGTCATATGTCAGGACATGAATTAAAAGTAATTTGGTGCTTGAAAAATGTTAAAAAATCATAAGTCTATAATAACCCATACCGGTTTTGATGTAAATTTGAGTTTCATACCACATCAAGTAGCCTATATCTTAAACTATTTTAGATGCAGTTGTTTTTGACTATTGAATGAACATAAGACTGAAACTGTGTTATAATGCTACACTAAATCTCATGGCATTTATAAATCAGACTGACACTCAAAAATGTGTGCTTACTTTTATGAAAAAGCAAGTGTTCAGATTAAATTAGTTCTGAACTAAAACAGAGCTGCGTCGGTGGAGGCATGCTGGAAGTTCAAGTACTGCAGAGGTTGACAGGTTAATGCATTTAAAGTATTCACAAGGTTTTTATAATTCTCACTGACAATATTTTATCTGATGTCATGTCACAGTGAATATGATTGTCCTTGCTGGATGATGCTGGGTTGCAGTAAAAGTTTTGTCCAGTAAAATTAATCACAAAGCTGCTTTAGTTGGTCTGAACGCAGTGTTAGAAGTCTGATGTGCTGCTGCTAAAGGTTAAAGACACAACTAACAACCTTCATGATGTGTCAATATTAAGTGAAACTTGATTACGAGACAAAAATACATGAAAAAGTACACACAGCCCATTTAAAATGTATTTAGCAGAAAAGCACAGTTTTAAAAAGTGTATTGGCTTAAACATGCAAAAGCATTGGTTAAGTGTTTGAACTAATCCCGAAAACTGGCACATTAAACGAGGCATTTATTTTCCTAAATAGAGCAACTCATCCTCGTCAGACAAGGATAAGTCCTTGCGTTCTCGTTCAAGTTTCGTCCTTTCTGTCACCTCCTCTGTTCAAAACCACTTTTTTTTTTGGATCAAAACTATAACAAAATTCCAGTTTACGCCTCGCCACGATAAACAAGTCATGGTTTGCTTTTTGTGTCGCGCTGAGGTTAAGACTGATAATACTCACCGTGGCATCACATCCATCTGTGTGCTGCCCGCTCCCCCGCCTCCACCGCCACCTCCTCCCCCTCCTCCCCCCTGTGCGGTGGTGGAGTCTGAATGTAGTCCGCATCCGGGTTGGGCGACGCATTCGGAAGCGCGGGGCTCCTCTCGGGCGAACTCGTGTACCCAGAACCCCCCGCGACGCCTCAACTTACAGAACTGGCTTCTTGGGCTCCGGGAGTGTTTCCCATTTAAACAAACAGTGCCGAAGATGGCGGAGAGTTAATGGTGTAAAGAAGAAATTATCGATCCGGGAGAGAGGTACGTCCACAAGGTAAGACCGCGCTGCATGTTTGCCACCATTCAGATAAGTGAACCCGACTTTGCATTTGGTTTGCATTTCTACAGAGGACGGAAATGTACTGACTTGGGTTTCCAGCGGCGGTGCACACACAATATTGGCATCGGTACGGCGCGGAGGGCACAGTGCATGGTCTTTTTTAGTACATGACAGCAAAGGTTTACCTTGTTCGTGACCGTGCCGAAGTGCACGAGAGGTGTCCTGTTTGTTTGGCAGCCCGTGTTACAAAACGGACGAATGTGGAGCACATTTCGTAACTTAAACTTGATCACACAGGCTGGCCAGTTTACGCACAGGCTGCTGGATCACAGAAGTGTCTCCAAAAGATATGTTACAGTACATGGGAAAGTTTGGGGAGAGCACACACACTTTAGACTCGGTTGAACACACAACACGGGCTGATATTTAACTGTTTTCCTCGCTTGCTGCTTGACTGTCCGCGACAGTCGGCAGGAAACAGTACAACAGCTGAGCCTGACGCCGTCGCAACATGAGGGAATTTGGACCGAAATGTTTGTTGATCAAAAGCGTGCAAACATAGTCAGCTGTGTATCGTATGCATCATGTTTGAAAGCTGCTACTGCTCCATTTGACTGCTTTTGTTACTCCAAACATGCGATGCAGGAAGGAGGCAGACGATGCCCCGACTGTCTGTCAGTCAGTCAGTCAGTCACCCAGCCGCCCAGCCAGCCTGCAACAGCGATTTAAAAAAAAAAAAAAAAAAAAAAAAAGTCCACTGGCTACTGCTGTGTCGCCAATACGCACGTCGGTGCACTGAATGGGTCATGCATTGCCTTTTAGATGTGTGAGGTGAACGAGTGGAATGATCGTCGTGCTTTGTGTCTCTCCTGTTAGGTCTCCTTCGTAACCCCTCCTGTCATCTGCTTCATTCTCAATAATGTGTCTCACTGTATATCTGCAGGGGGCAGCAACGTGGCCCTGTGCATGCACGCTGCCCTGCAACTCTTAAGGTCCACGGTATCCTGAAACAGACAGACAGCCAGTCGTGTGTGTGTGTGTGTGTGTGTGTGTGTGTGTGTGTGTGTGTGTGTGTGTGTGTGTGTGTGTGTGTGTGTGTGTGTGTCACTGTGGGTTGGTGTGTGTGCACATTGAAAAGCACAGTGTCCTTGAGCATGACACCAGAGCCCCACTACAGCACCGGCTCACACTGGATAATAGCAGTCCACCCTTCAGTGTGTGTAAACACAAGTTAAACAGCAGTGATGCTGATGGGTTGTGTGTCACTGTGGACTGCAGGTGAGAGACAGGAGGCTGAGTTAATTAGTCAGTGTCTTAATTTAGATTTGTGGCTGCAATTTGCACTAGCTGTCACTATTTTATGTATTTCAAATGTAAAAAGATACTCAAAGTCCATTTTGAGGAGACAACATTTTTTATTTTTTTTTATTTGAAGACATCAACTGTCCCAAACCCAAAGATATTCAGTTTAGGAGATATAAATCTGCATCAAATCGCAAGAGAGACGCTGCAACCAGAGAATAGTTGGAGTTTTTAATGGATAAATGCCACAAACAAACTCCTTTGTGCTCAATCCTGAAATGGGGACAGATGTTGATATCTTTTTGATTCTGAAAGGTTTAAATAAAAAAAATATAATTAGACAAAATTGCTCCAAATTTACAGGCACCAGATTAAAAATAAATTAGCTGAAATTATCAGTAAATTAACTGATTAGTCGATCAAAATAAAATAATTGGGCAAACATTTTTGACAATCAGCTGTCTGTTAAGATTCCAGCTTTCCAGATGTGAAC
This sequence comes from Brachyistius frenatus, assembly GCF_029030835.1. Taxonomy (NCBI): domain Eukaryota; kingdom Metazoa; phylum Chordata; class Actinopteri; family Embiotocidae; genus Brachyistius; species Brachyistius frenatus. The sequence goes on along the minus strand of NW_027210605.1, from coordinate 159,606 downwards.
ATCTGCTGGTTGTCTTTGTCATTCATAGTAAACGTTGGAAGACATCACCTTAGGCTCCGGGAAACTGCGTTTTATAAACAAATTTATTAATTTTGAAAATAATGGATAAATGATAGAAAAGGGTTAATATTAATTGCATACAGCCCTGCTTGTGTATTCTGTTTGGCCTACTGTACTCTTTTGTTTGGATTTCTATTAGACTCAGTGACATTAGGTTCGAGTTTGACAGCAGAAAGCCTCACTGTTCTTTCTCCTTTCATCGATGTGTAGTTTGTCTGCTGCCGCTGCTGCTTGTTACGGGGTTTGAAACCTCGAATCCATTATCAACGTTATTGGTGATTCATCTCGTGTTGATCGACTCTTCCTTTCTGTTCGATGTCCTGAATGTGTCCGTGTCTCGAGTGGAGGGGTGTGGCGGCGCGGAGCCCACGGCACCTCACTCCGGACAGATTTACAGTCAACTCTGTGTCCCCAAGTCTCACTGCACACGTGCGGGCGGACACTCGCCTACAGCATGCTCCCAAGGAATTGAAAGAAAAGTGGACAGGGAGGGCTGGGTGCCAGCCGCTCGGACCCATGAGGGGTTTTCGCTGAGCGGATGGCGGGATGAATGCATGGATGAGGAGGGTGACAGTGATGCATTATGTTTGCTGAATGGGAAAAAAGGGGACAGAGGTTAGCAGGGGATGCTGGTGACTGGGTCAGGCGCTGGGGGCAGGGCTCATGAGGCTGAGCGGGAGGGAGGAAGGACCTCACGCACCAGCCGGGGAGCTTGGGAAGCTGTGTGTGTGTGTGTGTGTGTGTGTGTGTGTGTGTGTGTGTGTGTGTGTGTGTGTGTGTGTGTGTGTGTGTGTGTGTGTGTGTGTGTGTGTGTGTGAAGGTGGGTATGTGTGTACGGAAAGGGGAGGGGCTCAGGTGGAGCCTCGTGCTGGAATTCTACCTGACATTTTTGTCTTTTGTGTCCATCCCGGCCTTTTGTTGATCTTGTTCCTTCCCTGTTTGACTCTGCTCAGTCATTTCTGTCTTTTTTTTTCATCTCTGTGAAACCAGGAAGTTTTCTGACTTAAATGGTTCACATTCTTCACTGCTCTCTTCTCTCTGGTATGCCTCTCGCTGTCCCCTGCCTCCCCCCAGCTGCAGTGTAGTGAGCTGAACTGTTGTCCTGTTGTCGTTGGGGCCCCTCTCCGATGTGTCAGGACGTGTTAAAGAGGAATTAATCTTCACCAGCTCTCATTGATTTCACTCTGTGGAGGAGGGGTCCCTTTTTCTTTAAAAAAAAAAAAAAAATGTCACTCATTTTTGTCCTCCTGGAGCATCTTCAGGTCAGCGGTGGACACCCGGGCCCCCCGATTGGATTTGGTCTTACACGGTTTTCCCCAAATGTATCTTGTGATATCACTGATGATACAGCGGTCAGCCAATGCTGTCGGACAAACCTGCGTTAGAGCAGATAAAACACAGTTTAATTAATTTCTCACACATTTCCTTGTGTTGTTTTTTTTTGTTTTCTGAGAGGTAAGACAAAATCATACCATCCTCCACACTCTTTAAATGCCATTTATTGCATTGATCTCCCACAGAACATTTCAGCATGTTGACAGAGCTGTAGTTCAAGTTAGGAGTTTAGTAAAAGGTCAAGTCTGACTAGTCATTTCAACTTTTGATACCACATTACTGCAGACCCATTTTTGTCAACACTAAAAATCACTAAGTGAAGTGTTGAGCAATTGAGGTTTGATACCCACTCGTGAGTGGCATTTGCATCACACTCTTCTATAAGCTTAAAGTAGAAAAAAAAAATCAAACAAAAACACAATTCTGATTGTGATTTGCAACCACTTATGGTTCTCCCGAGCCAGAAATCAGAGAGCCAGCGTTCCTGCCTGTGAAGTTATCAAGAGACAAATTTTGCTGCTGCTCCTCTGATAATGAATTGGAGATAGACGAGGGATTTATGTGTTGGCTTTAGCTTTGACACCCAAATTTTATTTTATCGTACAGCTAGCAGTTTCAAACCAGAAATGCTACCCACATCCTGTTTAGAAAAAGAAAAAAAGAAAAACCTTGGCTGCTTTTGAGGCTCTCTCCACTTATCTACCAATGAAAGTACCTCGTAGTGTGTCTTTGAAAGCTTTAAGTCACATTTATTTTAACATTAGAGATGAGTTAAGTGTTAAAGATTCTATCAATTACATGTTGATTCTTTTTCTGTAGATAACTTCTCCCTCCCATAAGTACATTACTTTTCACTTGGATAAATTATTTATGCTTCAAATATGAATGTAGCTCCTTTGTTTATTCATTTTGAACATGCTGCTGATCTTATTGTGAGTCTAGGTGTGTGTGTGTGTGTGTTGGTGTCAGAGCTCTTGTGGTTGTACAGAAGGCTGTCGTCAAAATGGTACAGGAAGAATTGAAAGTGAAAAAGAGCCATAAAGTTTCAGTGTTGAAATCTCCCGCAGTATCACAGGTCATAATTTTCACGAGATAATACGAAACTCGGGTCAAACCAAACACTAAAATATAAAAACTAAGGAAGATTAATTCACGCAAAAACCCAAATCAAAAGATATTTTTATTTAATGGATAACGTACAACTCCCGGGACTTGTGTTGTTTTTTTTGTTTTTTTGCTTCATGTTTTGTTCAAATAACATAAGTTACTTTGACATGTTAATTACTGAGTGTTTGAAGGGTTGGAAGGCAGATATTTTTTAGCCTTTGGGCAGACCGAGGCAAACTGTTTCGCCTGTTTACAGTATTAATGTGAGCTCAGCTAACGGGCCCCAAACCTCATATTTACCTGCTGGATATTGTGTGGTATTGGATCTCCAATATCTGTACCAGCACTGCTTATTGCTATCTATTGGTACTCTTTATAAATATTGTAATAAATTAAAACTTCCTCACTAAGCGTATTAGTTGTTAGAAAAATTACTCGAGAGGCTTGGTTCAAAATCAAACACATCGGACATTTATTCTTGCAAGAAGGAACACATACATGCACCCTCAAAGAGAGGTGTCCAGCAAAGAAGGGGCCTTCCCTCCTCCGTAGGTCAGCTTTTATACAGTGGGACAAACAGTAGACCATCACCCCCATTTCCTTTGTACCTGCTTTTGTATGGTAATACAGAGTTGGTTGTAGGTCACAAGATAGTCGTTAATTAGATGCGGAAAGAATCACTTGCAAATAAGACAGAAAACAAATGAAACCTTTCGGGGCCTGAGACTTTCCGGACCCACAATGCAAACAAGAGGAAGAGACAAATCTTTCCTTTCCATCATATCCTACCTGTTTATACAAAGTATAACATAACGTGTACATAAAAAGGAAAAAAAACAAAAGAATCTTTCCATCATATAAAATAATATTTCCATCATTAGTACTCATTGTACTGTGGCAACGGTTGTTAGCTGGGGATGAGAGAGATGTATAGATTGATTTCTAGTTATGTATGAGATCTACTGCTGACCGACTGATGTGTTAAGAGCAGCGAGTTAGTATATGCTCACAGGCATCTTATTTGAATTTGAAATATACACTCAGCCCAGAAAAGCGATCTGTCCTGTTTTTTTTTTTTTTAAGCAAAGAATACTGAATGTTGACACGCGTCAAGCCAGACGTGCTAAAGTTAACTGTTTACACTTCACGTGGTGCTGTAAACTTGATGAGTGTGGAGTTGTTTCATCTGATAACAAGTGTTACCTTGACTTGATTCAGCTGGTTGTTTTAACATAAAGAGAGGAGTCAGTTGTCAATGAATTACAATATGATGGGCAATCAAACCACTCCGATGCTGCTCCAGTTGTGCGCAAACACAGTGCAGCAGCGTGACGACAGTGGAAGCTATAACCTTCGATGTATTCCAAATTATATTGATTGATTAACAGCAGCACCCGAGTTCCACGTGTTCTTTTGTGAAGTAGTGGTAGGTGTGCATCTGCAGGTACACCACCGACCCGAAAACATTAGCAGAAAGGCGCACATCATATTTTGTGTGTAAAAAAAACCCAAACAATTACCGTTGTAATGCTTCAAAAAAGCCTTGCCAACAAAGCAATAAACCGGGCGAGGTGTTTTGAGTAACATTCGTGTTTGATAGAGGCAGAACGTCAATTTTCACGGCCAAAGAAGACGCATCCGGTCCGGAGTGCAGCCAGGTGGGTTTGTGTTCACACTCTTGACCCGGTGGGATGAACTCAGACTGTCGAAGAAGAGTTCAACTGTCATGGTCTAAAGGCGTCTGAAGAAAAACATTCAGTGCGAATGACCTGAACTGTGGTGCAATGGAGCGTTGGTGCTCCAACATGACAACACACCTGCACACAGGTCCATGAGCGATATGAACGGTCTCAGAACTTTTTGTCTGGCGCTCGTTTCTCAATTTATTTAGAATTTGTTTGTTTGTTTTACCCACATTCCTTGTGAGTATCTCGCCTCGCAGCGGTTTTCCCTTTAGGATTCCCACATTAAGAGAAAGCACAGCTCAAACCACCCCATCCCCCAAACAAAGAGCATCTTTCAATATTCACGTGTGAAAGGAAAACAGAGTCTGAAAGGAGAGTAAGATTTAAAAATATGTGCATGTGATTGGCTCTTTTCTCATCTATCACTGATGGACTAGCAGAGATGACACCTAAGTGTCTTGCCAAGCAGTTATTAAAAATGGAGAACATTGACTAAAAGCGTAAATAAGTGGTTTCTCTTCTGATTTGCATTTTTATTGGTTTATGCAATTTGGAGAAATATGAAGTGAAATGTCTCATGGAGGAAATGTCACTAATAATTCAATTGTAGAAGAAAAATACTTGAAGCTACAGTTGGGTTGTCTCGAGCACAGTCTGACACAGTCGCTCTTAAAAGAAAGACCACATGTCAAAGTGCGTCCGGTGATTGACGTAAACCCCGCGTGTGACGCAGGAGAATAAATGCTCATTTGACCAATAATGTCATTGTTCATTCATTTATGAAATCATGGGTTTCACTCTGTTATACTTCAAGTCAAATCTCCAACTTCACGTCAAAGAAAGTGGTTCCTTGTTAACCTTCGAGAGGCGAAATGGAAGAGGATGTTATATTGAATTTACCATGTTAAAAATTAATCCCTTTCTGTGATCATTTTTTGATATTTTCAAAATTTAAAAGTGAAATTTACTGCAGGAAAGGTTGGAATTTTGAACATTTTATATAGACCGCTTTTTTGGTTAAATTGGTATCACAGCATTTATGTTGTCCGATTTGTAATCTTTTTTTTACAGAACATAAAAAGATAGGAAAAGAGAAAAAGATGATGCTCGCTGTAATTTAGACTATAATTTTGTAAATTACAGATCTGAGTTTTTTTGGGGGTTTTTTAAAGTTTTTTTTTTTAACCTTGATAGTTATTTATAATTTTTTTTTAAATTCCAATTGAAGTTTCAATGCACTGCTGCCATTTTTGACCCTAAAGTTTTTTTGTTTTTTTAAAATGTGGTCACTCTTTTGTATTGAAGCAGTTTTAAACCTAATAAACAGTTAAGTTAAAAATGTAATGACTCATCTACTCCTCAAAAGTTATTCACATTGCAATTGTCAATAAATGTTCAGGAGCACATCACAGCAACAGCAACCAATGACATCTGAGCAGAAAACTTGAGAAAAAAAAAGGTCCATGCATGTAAAATTAATCAACAACTATTTTGATCACTGATTATTTGCTCAAGATCATTTATCCAGCAACACATTCTAAAATTATGGTTCTAGCTTCTCAAATGTCTTTAATGTAATTGTAAATGTAATATCTATGAGATTTGGACAAGTATTTGAAGATATCGCCTTGAACTAACGATGGACATTTTTCATCAACATCTGACATTTTATGGTTTGAAACGACCAATCAAATTGAAGTGGCAGTTAAATTTTTGCAACAAATTATTTCTGAAATGTATAAATTGTTGCATCTTATTATTAGCTAGGTAAATCTAATCATTAATGTTTATTTTGTTCGCTCTCGGCAGCCCTGTGTTGAACACTGATCTCGAGTGAGTTGTGAAACCAGGTCACTTAACTATCATCATTCAGACTAATGGCAAACACAAGGCATGCCCTTGCGTTGATCTGAAATTGATCAAAGAGTGTCCGAGATTTCTGCTGTTTGGCGTAAACGGGAAATGCAGGTGACCTCTTTTTGTGTTTTCAATCGAATAAATGCATTTTGTGTAAAACAAAAAGACAAAAAAAGGGGGGGAGATGATTCATCTATGCTAATAAGTAAATATTAAACAGAGCTGGAAGAATTAGACAAATATAGGAGAGGAGCGAATGAGCCAATAGACTGTCGGAACAATTGTTGTCGAGTTTATCCTCAGTTTCTGTTTCCTTTCTTTCCCCTGAGTGCGGCTCATGTCCTCTGCCGTTTTATTTTTCTGAGTTATTTCTTCTGTGAGAAGAATGTCAAGTGCCCATCTCAGCGCGCTTCTCCCTGTTCTGTGTTTTGTTTTGTTTGGTTGTGGTTCACCCTTGATTTCTGTCTTTTTCTCTTCCTCCGGTTCGCGTCGGTCTTTGTCTTCTTGATTGTGTTTTTTTTTTTTTGTCGCTGCACCCAATAAGCTGGTGGCCATGGCTTCACCTTTTTTTTTTCTTCTTTCTGATCACTTAAGCTGAATAAGTTTATGTTTTAATATCAAATAAACTGTATTCTATGATCGTGGCTTTCCATTGTTAGCACGGGTCCAAGCGTGCCAGTAAATGTGTGCGTGAGACGAAGGAGTGGAGGGGGGGGGGAGAGTGTGAGGAGTAGACGAAGGGGGAGGAGACGTGGAGAGTCGTTTTTATTAACGTGGCGACTCCCGCTAAAATTCAGGGAGTGCTGTTGCATCCAGCTGTTACTGGTTGCGCGAGGCTTCGTTGCCATGGCAACACAGCCCCGTGCGCCTGCTCAAGGTCGTTCATCCAGTTCTGAACTGAGCAGCGTGCTGCACAGAGGATGCGCACGGAGAGAGAGAGAGGGAGAGAGAAAACAGAAGAACTACTTCAAAGTGACCAATCAAAGGCACTTCAGTGACGTTGTGGTCGGCGGACAAACTCAGCCCTCCCTCCACTCACGCTCTAATACACACACACACACGCGCACACACACACACACACACACACACGTACACAGTTACTTTCTTCAATAAAGAAACAAACGAAAAAAGAAACCCCTGGCCTTGGGGCTTGTCGGTTCTTTTGCCAGCTGATAAAATATTTAGCTGGTCAGTGGGAGAGAGAGGAGGGATACAGTGGCTGCAGAGCCCGGCTTTGTGTTTTCTTTTCTCTCATGGTGCATTGCTGTTAGGCTACCTGGGGCTTCCTCCACCTCCTCTCCTCTCCTCCTCTCCTCCTCTCTCCTCAGAGGGATGCAGCAGCATCCCACGGGGGCTGTGCTGCATGTTTGCCGGCGCTGACTACACTCGGCACAGCTCACGTTGCACACTAAAGGCCTCGATGTACTGTGATCACAGCCAATCTCGAAGCTCCATTGCATGTCACACTGTGCGAAATTGGCTCTAATAAAATCTTCACAATCTGTGTCAGATGATATTATTCGACTGATGGATACCTGCTGAATAATAACCTCAAGGCTGTGTGAGGCTGTATTGAAACCGCTATGCTTTTCAGTTAAATACTAATGCCAGCATGGCAACATGCTCCCAGTGGTGATGCTAACGTGCTAATGTTTAGCAGGTAAAATGTTTACCATGTTCCCCAGATGTGTTTAGTGTGTTAGCGTCATATTTCTTTATTTAGGAGGAAACGTAATCAATTCCGCAGCTTGTTTGGTCATAAACCAAAATATTGGACAAATAGGTACAAGAGAAAACGTTGAAGGATCTCCAAAGTGATTCATCCTGAGGGAAACACAAATGTCTGTACAAAGTTTATGTCAGTATGTCCAGCAATGGTTCATATATTACTGCCAGTGGTACACAGGTCAGACATCATCCCTCGTAGGGCAGCAAAAAAATGACAGAGTTTCATAATGTTGATCTTAAGAGAAAAAGAGCAGAGGTAGTACGTGACACAGCAAAGGCCACATACATACAGAGTCATCTAGAAACTACAATGACTACAGAATGTGAAAAGTCAGGTCATGATATTTATGTTTGCTTTGTTGTGTTGATCCAGAGATGTGCATCACAATTTTGTGATGAAAATAGAGTTTTTACATGCAGAATCAAATGAACCAATTTGCCAATTTTAGATGGGGATAGGAGAAAAAAAAACCTCCCCTCACGAACATAAAAACACCACGCTGGAGTTTGATAATCACATTGTTCCCAATGAAATGTCAGGATATAATTTTTTAAAGCCATCTCCCAGTTGGTTGTCAGAACTTTGTTGCTGTTCTTTGGGCACCAAACAAGCCCTCATGGCCTCTCGGTGGGATTTAAAGCTGAAGTTTTGGATTTACGACCAAAGATTTAACTAAATTGGTGTCATGATTGCCAGCTTCTGTCTAGGACCTCAGGTAATCAGAGTCCGGGCCCATTGGTGAGATAGGAAAAGACTGTCAACAAGTGTTACAGATAAGCACATAATCTGTTCCAATAACGTAAAGACAACATGTGCATGGTGCCTCGTTTTGAGTAAGAGTTTCTTCTGCTTTTCTCTTTTTGCTCTCTGCAGGGCGCACACAGAGTTTAGCAGGAATTTCATGAGCCAACACTTAAAAGTCACAGTTTTCTGGGAGCGCAGCGAAGAATCACGTCACTTTTTGTGGTCTGTGACGGGATGGTGTGGGGCAGATGTGTGTTTATGTGCATCGCTGTTTAAAAGTTAGAAAAACACTATCTGTCACCTCTCTGTGAGCCCCAATCAAGAGGAGAGTTGGATTTTCGGGTCAGGAGGGGGTTAGTTTCACGTTTCTCTTCGCTGTAAGGTAATAGATGCTTGTTAAAGGGCTGCTCAGAGAGGTGTGTGTGTGTCTAACAAGGGGAGTTCTGTTTTTTTACTTATTTTCCATTGTAAAAATCCAGGCCCTACTTTATGTGTTTTAGAGCTCCTTTACGTGCCTGTACACACACACACACACACACACACACACACACACACACACACACACACACACACACACACACACACACACACACACACACACACACACACACACAAACATTTATGGGGTAGGAGTTGAGGTAAATGTTACCAGCTGCAGCACAGCAAGCAAGTGGCTTCAACTCTGCCTGAACCCGACCATTATGTGACCAACTCCTCAACTTAATTCACGACCGTCCCTCAGCCACCACACCTCCTATATCACTATGCCCCCACCACACTGCACACGTACATGGACACATATACGAACGCCAGTTTCTCTTCCCAGTGTCACCAGCAGCAGCAGCATCACTCACCTCAGGATGGTGGGGGAGCACTTCCAAGGTCTGCTGACCACACCGCATCACCTTGGTGCGGAGCAGCGTACTGAACGAGCAGGCTGCATCTGATTGGCTGTCGCTCCGCCTCCTGTCCGAGGTCCCATTCATTATGTTGTGATGTCACAGAGGCTCATTTTACCTGTACGTCAACGTACGCAACAACACGTTACACAAGCACTAAGCATTAGTGACTGCTTCATTCTTTATTTTTTTATTTGACTCCCAAAACACAAAGTTGTCACTCCTCTTCCTGTGGTTCACGCAAAAACAACAATAACAACAAAAGGGCATTTAAAACAGCACTAATAGAAATGAAATGGTAAACTAAGCCAAATGTAAAGATCAGAAAATAAGTGTAATAAATGGCAGATAAGAGACGCACAATGAACAAAAAACAGAGACATAAAAGCACCTTTATTTGATCATTTAGTTTTAGTTTTTATTTAATTTTAGTCTTCTACAGATCCTAAAGGGTCAATGGCAGCCTACCACGTGGTAAAACCATTTAAAAAATGGATTAATAATTGATTAAACTGCACACACCATGTCACTTTCATGACAACGGTTCGCTTGCGAGATGCTCACAATGGAAAAATTCTTAAATCAAAGTGACAGCAATCCCGAAACATCCAAACTAGAGAAATACGATGATAACTTTATTGAGTACATTGGCTTTATTGAGAGGAGCAACAGGAGAACACGATGTTTCATCTGTCTTTGGTTGGTGTTGAATGAAGCCAAAGCACCATTTGACAACTCAACACTCCCAGTATTTCTAGTAAATCCACAATCTCCATCCAGCTGAAGGGTGAAGAATACACCTGCCAGAAAAAGTAAATGATTAACCTCGCATCGGTTTCAGGAGGGAAAAAAAATCTCACAAGGCATCTTATTTAGTGGCTCAGAAAAAGCACGACGCTGCACACAGTTGGAGAAAAACCTCACACCAGCAGCTGCAGTTGATTCATGTGAGTCATCACTGTGAACTCTGAAGACCGATCACAGGGCACATATGGAAAATGACACGAGAGTCTACCTGTCATCTATTAACCCCAAGAAGTGAGAAACTGTGTGGTGATGAACAGGCTTGCCATTAATAATGGGAAAAATGTCATAATTTACTCATTTCAGTCAACACGTTGTCATTGCAAATGGAAAGAAAGAGCTAAAATCGTCGAGTGCAAATGTTTGAAACATTTTTTCGTGATTGTAGCGCTCAAAAATTCTTTATTTTAATGTGACTTTTCTCAGAAATTGCGATGCATTTTGCAAAGGTTTATATGATTTTTTTTGGGGTTTTTTTGCGAGAATTGCTCAAAATTACAAGTCGAGGAAAATATATGCGACTTTTATTACAAAAGATGTATAATGCACAGGTAACATTGTCTATAAAATTAAAAGCTTTAAATGCTTTTTAGATAATATTAATTCAACACACACACACAAAAACAAAGTGCAATCTCTTACAACAGGAATGGTGTAATTTAACACGTACTGTATGATTACACTGACAGAGGGTCGTGTCAAATGGTAGCATAATTCTTATGATAAGATCACATTTCCCATAAACCCCAGTCAACCATCATGTGGCTTGTTTCGATGATGAGAGGAGAGGTTTAAGAATCTTGCTGACTGTAAATAAGGAGTCATTATTGTTGATGAAGCAAGGTTTTATTTGGAAAGGCTGACCTGGTCGTGCAATGTCTTCAGCAGAGCTTCTATTGAGACCCTTCGTTGCGATGAAATGGTGGGAATTTTCCGAAAATTGATGGAATTGCAAATACCTATTTCGATCAAAAGATTGCGATCCTGGGGAGATTGATTAATGTGGTGGCAGAGTTGAACACATTTACACGGACTGTGAAGAGATGTTTGAATCAGTTACAGTCTGCACTTCACGTGTTGAAGATTGTGGAGATTGGTTATGACATTAACGTGCCGTTTCTGTCCTGTCGACTGTGGATGTGAAAGAGGCCAGTGGACCAAACTCCAGGAAGTGCATTTCTTCCTGGAGTTTGGTCCACTGGCCTCTTTCACATCCACAGTAGATTTAATAAAAATCTGAAACACACAATCACCTACAAGCAGAATTACAGTCAGGAAACATGTTATACTATAGCAAAAAAATGCTCAGGGTGGTCGGTGGCTCACCAGCAGCCCTTTCAAGACAGATTGTTTAGTCTTTGGCAGCGCATGGTTGGTTGCTGGACTCTGCTATAGACAAGATTGGGCACAAAAACAATACCTTTAGTGGTAATTTGTTGATTCTCACCCTATCATTTAATAACACTTTGAAGATTCTCTTTACAGCTCTGCAATCAGTTTATTCTCAGTGCTGCATGTAAATTGTTTTCATTTCAATATGGTTCCAGCTTTCACTTGCATGTATCCCTGCTTTCTTTCTTTATCTCACTTTGGCTCTTATGTTGCCACTTCTTTTACCCCTGCTGTGCAGATGTTCGGCTTGCTCAGTGAAACATATGACTAAGTAGATTTTGAGAGCTTTCACATGATGTGTAGAGAAGACGCAGCCTCAGGCTTTAGTCAAACTGCTGATTTTCATATTCTGTTGTGGACTGGGATGAAGCTCGGTTCCTACCTTCACCAATGTGTTTCTGCCAAGCTGGGAAGTGGAAAGAAGCCGTCCGTGCATCGGCCTCAGCTCAGGAGGAGGGAGTGTCTTTGGTTGAATCAGCTTTTCCTCTCTAAACTCCCTCCCCTCTCATTTTCTCGCCCTCGTTCACAGCAAGTCTGTTAGTCCTGTGAGATCCCAGTCGTAGTAAACAGGCAGTGACAATCGCATGTTCTCTGTAGAGGAAAAGGGGCCAGAATTTAAATATTGATTTGATGCAATGTGAGACAAAGATTCCGGTTCCTCTTTGAGAGGCTTTTTATAGCTGTTGTTTGTGTATTTTTAGGTATTGCCCAGCAAATCAGACTTTACCCAAAGAGAAAGCTTTGCTTTTGTTAAAAATCACCGTGTCTATGTGCTCCTGTGTATCAATATCATGTCCTGTTAGACTCAGCTGCCCACTCAGGTATCCATCAGGTGAGCGACTGCGACTTTCCTGAAGATCGAGGCTGCTGTTGATGTTCATTGAACTGATGAAGGCTGACTAATGGAAGAGACAGTGACAGACTGGTGACACTGCTGCTAGATTTATACTGCCTTTCCCTTTCCAACCATGTGAAGAGGGAAAAAAGTCAAATGCATGTAGGTGCAGCAGTTAGTTAACATGATCACCACCTCAATGTCAGCTACAAAGAAAATTGTACCTATCGTAATTGTATAATTTGGCCTGTTCAGCTACGTTGTCGAACATTATTGATGGAAATGAAAGTCGTGGATCTATAGTCGGTGGATCTGACTCGATCTGATTGGAAACCTGACAATACTGCGTCCCGCCCACCGATAGTGGAAACCTGACTGCACAACAGACCTGTCAATCAAACAGGCACGCCCTCAAAAAGATGGCTTTTTGAGGCTTATTTTATAATTAACGATGGGATTATTTTCAGATGGGCCGCCAGAAAAGTATTAAGGAGCGACTGTAGCTAGCAAAACCATGATAAGTTGTGGAAATTTTTTTATTGAGTTTGAATTTCATGAGAATTTGGGAGTCTATGGAGCCGGAAGCTTTTTGGAGCCAACCTCTTGCGGCATCTGCCTCGTTTTTCAAACCAGGAAGCTTCATCCATTTTTGTAAACAGTCTATGGTAGAGACGCCTTTTATTTACACTTGAATCATGCATTGGAGGGTGTATGCCTTCATGCCATCATGGGGACTTTTCTCTCCATGAAGTTTAATGATATTTATGTGATACTACAGTAAAGACACACAGTTGAGACACATGCATTATGTGTTAACTGAAAACCGTTTTTCTCTTACACGTTGGTGACAGGTCTCCACTGAAGGCCTTGTGGAGAGTACGTGTTAGCCCAACACAATCTCTTTCCCTATTTCACGAGGCTAAAAATAACAGCCTCTCCACTCTAGACTTCGACAGAGAAACGAAGGAAAGGAGAACACAGCGAGGGTGGAGGGAGAAGGTGGGGATGACGGGATGAGAGTGAGAAAACAACAATCAAAGCAAGAGAAAGGGGAGAGGAGATGGACAGAGGTAGGGCAGGGGTGCCGGGAGGAAAAGAAAACAAGCCATTAATAATTTATCTGCGGGACACTTCTAGTTCGACCTTTAGATCTGGTCAGTGGTGCTCAGCAGAGAACAAAGTGTTATGCTGAATGTTGGGTAGTGTTGGGAAACTCTTTTTCACATGATCTGACTGGTTTGTGCAGACTGGAAGTTTGTGTCCGCAGTGACACATGGTCAGTGGGCGTTTCAGGTGCAAAAAATCTCCGCAATTAAAAAAATAAAATAAATAAATAAAGGTACCAGTGAGAAGTAGAAATATGATCTGGAAGACCAATTTATGTAAAAGATTCACGAGTTTAAAGCTGCTAGATGCTGCACAGCATTGTACTCTGAGGATTTTATAACGCTTGGGACTAATTGATACAAAAAAAAATCATGTCTCCCTCATCACATTACAAAGTATATATGTATGTATATTATGAAGGAATGTATGTCTACATTTATGTCAAATGCAGAATGTTTCTGAGTAACGTATGCTTGCAAACTGTTTAATTTAACATTTTTGTCTCTGTACTCTGCTCTGTAGGGAGGGATTGGCTTCTACAGACGGTTCTATCAGACGCTTTATATTCGATCTGGTTCCAAGTATGTAAAATTAATTCAATATTTCTCTTTCATTTCTCTCTTTAGCCTCTCTGACACTACAGGCGTCTGCAAAGAAACAATACAACTCGTGTATATAAATACGTGCTATCTCAGCCATACAGCTGTTAACAAGACTCAAGATACCACACCGCCTTAAACATGTTGATACAGAAAAATCTGACAACCCAAAACTGGTGAAACACCATATTTGGTGATCATCAGATCATGTGACCTGCAGTTTTGGGTTCGTTGGTTAGGTTTAGGTGTGAGGAGTGTAATTGTTTGGGTAAGAATATTAAAGCACTTTAAAAAAAAAAAAATCAGCCAGCCCACCAAACACAAGAAATGACTCAAATCACTTGATGCATAACTTTCCACCTGCGTATGTAGGAAGTAGCAGCGTTTAAAATACAGAATATAATGGCAAAGCTGCTAAAATAAACATCAAGGTCAAGAAATGCTGTAACCTTCCTTATTGAATTACCCACGGGGAGTCAAGGCTGATTTAGTTTGTTTACTTCTCGAAAAAGGTCACAAGATTTGGGCACGACAAATCAGGGGAGGACACGTCGTGACTAATAAGACCCTGTCAGGAGGAGAATGTGGATATCTGCCACGTCGTTTCCAAACTACAATGACATCAGAGTTTTCAAACTAAAACGGTGCAAGGAGCTTTTTCAAAAGTCTGTTTTAAGGGTTCTAAAAATGCTATAGTGCTAAACATAAACGCAAAGAAAAGTTACACATTTTAAACATTTTTGGAGGATAGAGCCTCAGCGGGTTTCAAATGAATCTGCAACACCGTCCCTCCACACTGCCCACACCTTTCTGAGATTGGTATTTGTGCTGCGCTGCCTTTTAGAATTTCAGTCACTCACTTTACGCAGTGGTGAGAAAGTCAGCAGGATTTGGACTTTTCTCTCAAGCTCAGTTTTTACACCCACCACACATCCACGGATGAAACTTTCACAAACTGCTTTATTTCAAGCATACCAACCCTTTAATTCAGAGCTCCGTCATTCAGCGCTTTTAGTCTGTTAAAACATACCAAGAAGGAATGAACTTTAAGTGGTTGTGAAACAGGAAACGGTGGGTTTGTATCTATCAGATGAAGACTCTTGAAGACATTGTGCTGTTTCAGGCAAATGGTTTGTTGCAGGAACTTCAGTTTATAATCCTGCCTGATGTTATGGTGGACCTTGAGTGCAGCTATTTCACAGAACAGTTTGGCTGGATGCCAAAATAGTTTGTTGGTGAACCAGGAAACTGCTTATAAAGCTCACAGGCTGACTAGGCCGTGTTTTTCATGACTGATTTCACTCTTTGCATTGTTGCCTGCTGTCCTCGGACACTTTCGGTGTCTTTTGGACACCTTGTTACTAAAAAAAACAACCCAAAAAACCCCAAATAAATTCAGATCTGACCAGTGAGGACTAATTTGTGACTGTTCTGCATTTAACCTTTGTCCCGACACACTTCAGCTGCACAAAAGAATTGAAATATAGCCGGAGGAGTTACAGAGGGGTTGGGCAACTTGTTGCTGCAAACTCTGTTTGTCATAGAGTTTGTATCTACCAACAAAACAAACTGAGGTCTTGGATAAGGGTTAGGGACACATGGACGCTGATATCTCCACAAGGTTTCTCGCAGGTTCATTTTGCTTTTACTGGACAAAAGACAGTGAGACAGAAGGAGGGCGGATGAGTGAGAGAGGGAAATGTTTTTGGTTTTAGTGCCACAGGGGGAGGGGTTGGGGATATAAAGCAGCAGAAGAATGGGCAGTGCAGTTGACATTGTTAAATTCAAAGTGTTTTTCAAACAGTCCATTTAGCGTGTAACCTTAAACCCCGGGGTAACACTGAGGCCTCGCTCCCTCAGGCAAGGTGTTACACACTGTTTTACTTACTGCACTCAGTTTAGAGAGCCCTGTGTTTATCCTGAAATGTTTCAACCCTTTGGGACTGTTTGGAAGATTCTTGGCTGTGTTTTTCTCTGACAGTGTTTAATGCAGAAGTAATAATTAATGTAGGAAAGCAGTAAATTGATCAGGTCAATATTTCAACTGTATGGCTTTAAAACAGTTTGCTGATGCTCACAAAAAAAAGAACAACATGTGCTTAAAAAAAGCCCTCTCACACTTTTATAGTCTGTACTATGAACCTTATTGAATATGACCATAAAAATAACACACTGCTGCTCTGTCTGACCCAAGAACTAATTAAAAATGGTCAAATGGAAAAAAGAGAGGGAGTTGAAGGATTGATAGAAAGATGGCTGAAGCACCAGTGGAGGGAAGGAGTAGTGTGAAGAGATGCAAGGTGACCAGTATGTCTACTTACTTGAGGCACTAAAGGTGTTTTAAATGGCTCCAGTGAGCAGAGTATTTTTGTTTGTTTCATTGAAGTTCTGTTGAACACCCTGAAAATATTGTTACTGAAGTATCCTCAACACCCACAAAACCTTAACCTGCAAAACATTTTTTAAATTCAGCCCTTTGTTCTTCACTTACTCAATATTGACCTAGAAGTGTTTTGTGTTAGTGACATTGAGAAGTGCTACTCTTAAAAAAAAAAAAAGAAGATTGAATGTTTTTCTGTCTCCTTAAACCCAGGAAGAAATCTAACATCTTCCGTTGTAGCATCGCTGAACGAATTAGTCCATCGATTCATTTGTCGATCAAGTGAGAGGAAAATGCCAAACATGATCTGAGTTCAGCTTCATTTCTTCGTTGAATTGTTGTAAATTGAATATATTTGACAGCACCTTGAACTCCGATAAGTATTTTCAATATTATCACAAGAAAGAGTAAATTTGAGAAGCCATCTGAGTAGGAAGAGAAATCTTGACATATTTCCTTGATAAAACAGTTTTCTGTCACTAGATTAATAAAGCAGTCATTTACAGCCCCTTTGTGCAAATTCATCACACTTAAAATATCTCATAGTCTCAAGTAAATCCAGGTCAATCAGACCTGCGGTTGTATTTTCTTCACTTTCCGTGATTTCACCTTCAAATCTTTTACTGAATGTCACAACTTATTCCCTCAGAACAACCCGGTGCTCCATCAAAGCCAAGTTAAAGACATCAGGATCCTTTCCAGTCACACCCGCTGTACAGCCCATGAAACAGGTGTCCATTACAGCGAGATCAAATTGTATGAAATATTTAAACACTCAGAAACCTAAATTATTGACTTCAAGGATACAGCTTGACAAATTATAGGCCTTTAGTGTCGAAGAAAACCAAAAAGTTCCCACCTTTTCTATCTCTCTGCGTCAAAGTCACTGGCTCCTACTGACAACCTAATTGGTAAAAAAAAATAGGTCAGAAATACAGATTTTATGATTTTATTCATTTATTTTTTTAAAATCCTGCATAAAATCCTAAAACAAGTAAATAGTTAATTTGTTTTTAGCTGTAGTTTTGGTGCTGTACTGAGTTTTTATGGCATCAGGGTGATGGGATTACCTGGAAAAAAAAACAAAAAAACTTCAGTGCCAATCAGAGTGAAGGAAATCTGTCTGTCGTGCAACAGTGTGGCTCATTTATGCTGTTTTAATAGTTTTTTATTCACCAACGGAGCTTTTTCACACAGAGGAATAAGATATATTAGGTCTTGGCCATCTACACTTTTTACTATAAGAAAAGTATAGAAAAACACCAGACTTGTCCTTCAAGTAACGGACACATTTTTATTTTGTGGGTGGAGAGCAGGATGGGCAAACAGCAGTCTGTGAGGAGAGACTCAGCTACAGGTGGAGGGAGACTGTTCATCTCGTCATGTCTGGTCTGTCTCCGCTTCATCTGCACACGTTGGAGAGATTCACAGCCTGCTGCTCTCACGGACGTGTGCGCTCTCGTGAGCGTGCGCCTTATTATCGCAGTCAGGTGGATGGAGGAGCCGGGTGGAGGCAATTGTGGCTGTTGATGTGCGGAGAATAAAACAACGGGGAGCTTCATCAGTGACCGTGGCTGTTAATTAATCAAACACACTCGGGACGAAGCAGCCGTAGAAAAACACACGTAGAAAAAAACACACACTCCGCACACACACACATATATATATATATATATATATATACATACACACACACACATCTGGCCTGGTCTCCTTACAAGAGGCTTGAAGCCATTCTACTTACCATTGCCAGTCACTCTCTGCTTGCTCTATTTGCAGAGCCTCCCCTCCCCTCTCTGATGCTATGATCTAACTGCAGCCTCCTCCCCCTTCATAGATACACTCTCCATGCTCACATGCCTGCACACACACACACACACACACACACACCACTCATCATACTAGCAGCGTGTGGGCGTGTCGCCGCTGTTGGTCTGTGAGTATTTATACTGTGTATATGTTGTTTTGATCAAGTAAGGTTAACATTGACTGTAGACTCGTCAGGGCTGCAGTGTGCATTGTTCACAAAGGAGGAAAAGCTGTTTCGACCCACATGCTGTCTGTCAGGGTGGGGGGAGACTTGGGGAGGGTGGGGATTTGGGGAGGGGGTCTGTTTCGGAAAGCAGAGGAAAAATGCAAAAACAAGAAACAATAAAGCCCCCTGTTATTTTCTCACTATCCTCTTAGATCAATACCAACCCTGATGTTTTTTGTCCTCTTGTGATCAAGGACTTTCAAATAAACAACATGGAGGGAGGAACATGGAACATAGAGAACAAGGTGGGAATGAATATAAAAAAATATATGTATAAAGTGGTAAAAAACAATAGTTGGTGGATGAGCAGAGGTGAGTTTCAGATCTTTGCAGTCAGATTGTCAGAGTGGGTCAAAGTTCCCCCAGCAGCCGGAGACGCGCTCTGATTGGCTGCGGAAAGGTGAAATTAAAACCACGGTAAACTTTTGACCTCGCAGGAACCGGGGAGAGGAACGCCCATCGCCTGTAACGAGAGCGAGCTTCCTTCTCCTCCTCCTCCTCCTCCTCAACACTGCTCTCCCTAACGCCCCCCCCTCCCCTCTCCACCTCCCCTTCTCTCCCTCACTCACTTTCTATCCAACTCGTCCCTTCCTCCTCCTTTCATTCCCGTTACAGTCTGTCATTCGCTCTTGTTTTGCTGTCTTTCAGTCCAAACCATCTCTCCTTTTCAATCCACCCCTCACCCCCACCCCCCTCCTCCTTCTCCACCTCCTCTATCTCCACCTCTCCTTCACTGTCTCTTTTTTTTTCTTTTTTCCCCCAGATGAATTTGTGCCTTGCTGCATATAGCTTGATGAGAGGAAGGGAGGGAGGGAGGGAGCAGGAAAGAGCTGGGGGAAGGGTATAGAGAGGGAGGAGACAGCCAGAGAGGGGGGATGGGAGCAGGAGACAGAGGTAGGGAAAGCAGCAGTAGAAGAAGAGGAGGACGTGGGGAGCGAAGGGCAGGAGGAATGCGGGCTTCTTGGCTGTGTGCTGCACAAACTGCTCCCTGTTAGAGAAGAAGGAAATCTAAAGAGGAGTGAATGTATAAATAGACATGTAACTGTGGTTCTGACTAAGATCTGCTGAGCAGCAGGGCGGGGAGAGCCCATTTTTACTGCTAATGGTTTCTCTCATTACACATCAAACGGCTGGGGTGTGTGTGTGTTTGTTTGTGTGTGTGTGTGTGTGTGTGTGTGTGTGTGTGTGTGTGTGTGTTGTGTGCAGCGGGCCGATTTTTAAATGATTTCATAAGCCAACTAAAAGAGCAGCCCACTCGCTCCCTGCTTTGATGCTGCTGCCTGTGTGCACGTAGACACACAGGCTTGCAGCTGCATTCAGTCATTAGCTGTTTCGTAACTACACAGTGTGGCGGAGGAGCGTCTAGTGTTTTAATTGTTGCTACTGTTCACAAGTAGACGGACAGACCAGTAAGAATGCACAAGTTGATTTTAGTCTCTCGAGCTCCACGTGCACCAACAGAGCACTGTCGGGTTTTCAGATTTTAATACGATTGAAGTAATTTGGTTTGGTCCGGATTAGGCTCCCCGATGAGTTGAAGGGTTACAACCGGGTAAGGTGTGGAGGAGACGAAAGCCTGAGCCGGTCGTCCAGGATGAGAGGAATCAGGGGAGATTTTTCTTCTTCTTTTTTTTTTTTTCTCTGTCTTTGCTTTTCCTGCCAGTAAAAAAAACACAAAAAAAACGGTGAGCTAAGAGAGGAGGCTGTGGATGTTATTGAGTTAACCAGACAGAGCCGGAGCGAGGGGGAGGGAGAACAGTGGGAGCTGAGAGACTGACTGGATAGACGAGTGGACGAGGGCTGCGCTGTGGTGCTCTGCCCTCTCCTGATGCACACTGGGCACCATATGGTCTTATGATATATGGCTGGTGCACATGTTAAGTTTGTCCTGCCTTCCCTAAATCTTCTATTCTGCTTTCTCCTCTCCTTTTCATCGCCCCCTCGCCCCCCACGTCTTGCCAGCCAATTACTTCGCCCAAGAGACATCCCATTAGATAAAAAGCACACACAAACAAACACGCGCACACTCACTATGCATCCCATTAGGTAAGGAGCCCCCCACTGACATGCACTTCAAGATAAGAGACACCTCCAACAAACATTTGGCTCTACACACACAAAAACACACAGTTAGGTAAGGGCCCCATCCCCCTCTAATGGGAGAGAAGATTGATACCAACAGAAAAGAAAGATTTCTCAAGATGTCGCTCTGCCCCTGCTTAGCTCCTTCCACTTGAAATATTTAAAGCAACCAAGGTATGTTTTTTCTCCCCTATTGTGTTATCATGGAATTGTTGATTTTCTTTGATGCCAGTGCAACTTCCCCGAGCGCACACAAACAGCAGCAGCAGCGGAGCACAGAGGCAAATGAGTGGATCCCCGAACGTGCAGTTGATGTGTACTGACAGTGATGCGCATGGAAGTGAATGCAAGTTGATTTGTGATTGGGCAGCATTGCGTGTAAGGAGGGATTGCTTTCTCCTGCGCGCTGTCGTGTGGTGTCGAGGTGTGTCGGCTGCTCTGTGACCGATTGTGTGTTTGTTTGTGGGTGGTTATGCATGTTGCCATGCAGCTACCCTGCCTCTCCGGCATGTGCTTTTGTCTGTGGGAGTGATGGATGGCAGGCAGGCAGCTAATGTGATTTTAGATGCTCAACCAGGAGCGTGTGCGCGGTGCATGTGTGCGTGCGTGTCCCATCCACGTGTGTGCCGCCGAATCTGCAGTGTATGTTTGTGTACCTGCCTCCCCTCCTCTCCTCTTTCTCTCTTCTTCTTCCACCCCTCCCACCCGCTCTCATTTTTTTTTTTCCGTATGCTGTGCAGTTTTTGGACTGAGCAAATAAATAGAGGGAGGAGGGTGTTTATGTGGTGAATCTGCTCCCTCGCTGTCACCACGGAGAGCGAGGCGAGGAGGAAGGTAGAGGTGGAGGAGAAGATGGTGTTCTCTCACTAACACCACACTAATGGTTATTGTGAGCCAATTATGTCCCAGCGCCACTAAAGAAAGTCTCGCAACTTATTCGCTTACACACCCACACTTCACTCGGCATCACACACATGCATCAGCAAAAACAAATGTTCTTTCACCAAAAGAGTTTGAGTTGTATCTGCATGCAATTACCTTGTGACAAAAATACCTTCAAAGTGACATACCGTTCTTTTAAGCCCTTTTCTTTTTTCTTATTGAACTCCCTCAAGTTTCATTTATTGACCTTTGTAGCAACGTTTCAATCTTACTTAATCACTTTCACAACCGTATGATACATGACACCAAACACATTTGTCCACTCATATCTGAATTTTGGTTTGGCTTAATTCCTGGTTTCTGACATTTACGTCATATCCAGGTCTGCTAATCGAGTAGAAGTGGCAAATCCTTAATGTAAAAATAAGTAAACATGTTGGATCCAAAATCTTACATAAATAAAAGAAAGGGTTATCAGTGAAAATTTACTTTTAAGTATCACAAGTAAAAGTATTCGGTGTGCAAAAAGGGAGAGTTACATGTTTTATAATTGGATTACTACCACTGATTAAATACGTTTTTAAGCTTTATTTTATTGCTTTAGTTGTTTGATGTGGAGCTGATTTTACTTACAGACTGGTGAGGAAGACATCATGTAATTTGCTTGTCAAATCTTTACAAGGAAAGTATCAAAATAATCATTTAAATGTGTATAGTTGTGTTATATTTGCCTGAAACTCAGTGGATAGTATGAAGTAATATAAATTGGAAATACTGAACAAAAGTACCTGAAAAAGAAAGTACAATACTCAAGGAAATGTACTGACTTCCCACCACTGCACAAGAACACATTCCTGCTAGACTCAAAGAATGAATGAATGAATGAATACAACAAATACATTTCGTGTGGTTGTCGTCATAAAAAGTCATTCAACGTAATACTATCTTGAAATGTTTTTTTGTCTTTAGTTGGTCACCTTATTAAAAATTCATGTAAAAAGTCTCCCACGTCATCTGCTGTCGAAATCATTATAAAACTGGAGCTGTATAGGTGTAGTTGTTACAGAAAACTATGTTTAACCTTTCATATCGGAGCGGGGCGGCGAGTTCATCTGAGTTCAGGAGCAGGACTTTACACTGGCTTCAAAAACCGGTTTATTCCAGGATGCTGCATTACACAAAGAGAGGGATATGTGCGCTGGGCTGCCCATCAAAACTGTTGATACCACCACACATGTGATAGTCTGTCCTTTGGCCCCTTTTGCCTCAAGTGCTTTGTAGCTGTGTGAGTGCATCGGTTTTTAAAGTTAATTTAAAATGCTCTTTTTCAAAACAAGAAATTAAGATGATGAGATATTTCCAACTCGGTTTACTATTTGAATTATTTAGATGTCAAATTTGAACATCAGTCATGTGGATTTAAAAAACAGAAAAAACAACTTTTTGTATAGACCTATTTGTTGTCTTTGCCATCCAGGATGTATTTAACTGCAGCCGAGGCAGAGATTCCTATCTCCCCACCAGCAGCAGTGTCAGTAGCCCATAATGCAATGCAGCGTGTGTTCATGATAGAGGAGTAGTCACCGAGGGCAAGTTTCCGGATCGCACAGATACACACCGTGCAGTTTTCATCCACTAACGTTACAGCTGAATGATGGTGACTCCAGTTCTGGCAAATTGCTCTGCAAATTGACTGGAACGCTGTTTAGAGATGTCTTTTTTTTTTTTTTTTTAATCTATTTTTTTCACCTGTGGCTAATTTTCCATAACAGTTTCAACTTTTCCTCAACTACAGTTTTAATATCAGAACATAGTGGGTCCAGGAAAAAAAGGATGATAGTGTTTAAAGTGTTTTTACATGTTGGAATTCCTTTTTCTTATTAGATGAATTGTGCATTTTTTCAGTACACAAAGTTAAAACTACTGCAGTCTAACAAAGTTCTGCAATAAATACATCCTTAATGACAATCATGATGTTCAGTTTTTGTTGAAACTTGTTTGTATTAATAAACAAGAAACTGAGTGTGTGTATTCACAATAATAATTTCTGTAATGTGTGGACTGCTGGAGTGGGGGTTGTTGCCATGGCAGCAGATTAACAATCAGGGGCATTTTTAGAGATGGAGGGGGGTGTTTTATTGATTGACCTGGAATGACCAGTAACGACATTATTGAAAGGTCTCTTTTTCTTTTTTCCCCCCTTTCTTTTCAGTTCATTTCACAACCGCTAACAAAAAGCAGGCGATGACTGTTTTTTTTTTCCTTCAATTTCTCTGCATATTTTCTTCCTCTACCCCATGAGGCCTGTAACTAGGTAATTTACGCTCTGTGATGACAAGAATGTTTTAAGTATTTACCAAGGCTCCAGTCATTCATCGCTCTCAGATATGACAGCCTTGCCTCTCGGTTCATTGTTAATTAACTCACATAAAACGCTCCTCTATGTTATGATAGTACAAAGACCCTGCATAATGGATGGCTTCCAATGAGGCGTTTTATTTGCAGGCATGTTCCACTGTGAGGTGTCGAACTTAACTCTCTAGACATGTTTTGACCCCGTGATGTCTTCACCACGTGTGTTCTCAGACTTGGCCCCTGTGTGCCGGTTACTTTACTTCCTCGTTCAGTTGAAGGTGACAGATGAGGACATGTGAGCTTCTCCGTCCTTATCCTTATCAGGGCTTTTTGTTTGCTCTCCAACATTACTGACACTCAAGAATGCATCCATACTCATAATCGCTCCACCTCTCTCTCGCTCTGCTCCATTCACACATGTTTGGCACGTGGCGCAGTTCAGATGAAGTAGCAGGAGCTGTTGTTAGCGACACGCGCTGTTATGCTTGTCAGGGTTTGACTGAAATGTAAGATTACAGTTCGGCAAAGCTTTTTAATGATCTCTGTCATCTCTGATTTATGGTGATACAGTGCAGCAGCTCACGTTTCGGAAAGTAACCGAGACTCTCATCTGTTGCGTGACAGAATTTTCTGTACACACAAACAATTTATATTGAACTCAGAGGCACTGATGAGACTTTTACTGCAGCTTCATGTGACAAAAAGAAGTAAGCAATGTACTCCTGCGTGACAAATGAAAGGAAAATCGGACTCGATGGATGCAGATGCTTCCATTCAGGGCAGGAAGGCTCACCAAATTAAACACTGATGCCGTCTTTTGGATACTTTATATTGGTTTGATTTTTTCACCCATCCATATATGTCAGACACTTCAAAGTAGCCAAACCTATAAAAAATAATGAACAAAGTGAAACTGAAGAACACAGTAATGCAAAGCAGGGTGTCTTTTCCTGTAAGTTGTTTATATCTGATTCAGGACACCACAGAATATATTGTGCTACCGACACATGGTCACTAACCAGAGGGGGAAAAAAAAGTGAAACTATTTTTCTTAATACGTTGTTAAAGTTTTTAGTCACTTTAACTTCCTCAAGTCACTTTTCACCAGTGAATAAATGGACAGAAGAATACAATATTGTTACTTAGAGTTTTTTTCATTCATAGTCGACACCTGCCCTACAAAAACATCTACCCACCATGAATATGTTTTAGAAATCTTTCAATTCATGCTCTGATATAGCTTTCCATATAGCATTACATTGTGTGACATATATACTCCTCATATGCCTCATATACTCAAAAAGGCTTCATACACTCCAGTCAATGTATTTTTTTCCCCACCAGTTCTTATGGTGTGATTCGCTAAAGTCACTCTTTAATTTTCTGGCGGTCCATCTGAAAATAATCTGGTCATTAATTAGAAAATAAGACCCAAATAGCTGTGCTTTTGGAGGTTTGTCTGTTTGATTGACAGGCCTGTGGTGCAGTCAGGTTTCTACTATCAGTTGGCATGACGTAATGTCATCAGGTTTTCTAATCAGATGGAGTCAGATCCCCGGCTCGCTCGCCCCCAGCACGTCCAAAAATAGTCACATCTGGCTCCAAACCACTCCGAACTAACAAAATGGCGGCGGACAAAATCCGAACTCGAGGCTTCATAACAGCAGTTCACAAAGCAGTGGGTGACGTCACTGTTAGTTGCCACTTGTTGTCAACAGACACAGTACTGACTCAGTGCTTTAATATAAGACTGTACAATAACTCACCTCTGGCAAAATCCATCACAGTATAATAACACTGTTGACTGTGTTTCTTGGTTTGTTGTATATAATATATATAGATATATACTGTACTGTGTATATATATATATATATACATATATATATATGTTGACTGTGTTTCTTGGTTTGTTTGTATATAATATATATAGATATATAATGTACTGTATATACTGTGCATTTTATATTTTATATTTATATTTTCTACTGCTATTTACTGCTATTTTATTGCTTTTCTATTATTCTATTCTATTATTTTATTCTATTATTTCTATTATTATTATCTTATTGCTTCTGTATGCTGCTGTAGCGAAAAAATGTCCCCTCGGGGATTAATAAAGTAAATACCTACCTACCTACCTAAAGCTAAATGCTAATGCTAACATGTTCATGTTGTTTAGCAGGTGTTGTTTATCATGTTCACCATCTCAGTTTAGCATAGTTGAATGCTAACATTTGCTACATAGCACAGAGCTCAGCTGAGTCTGATGGCATTTGTTTTTGAGGGCATTTGGCCATAAACTAAAGCAGTCTACAAATTAAATGGAAAGTAACCAAAGTTCCAAAGTTATTTCAGTTCATCCTGAGGGGGGGGAACGAATGTCTTCACGGAAACCGACCCAATAGATGTGGAGATCAGTCGTGGGACCAAAGTGGTGGGCTGACCATCACTGTCTCACCTCGAGTTCACTTCACCGCTGCGATGAAATATATTGAATAAGCGGATCCACTACAGTGTTCATGCTAAATTGTAACTTGGTTCTGTGTATGGATTTGCTCAATATTGAAGTAACACGGATTAAGGAACTTCATGGGATCACAAAACCACGGATAGCCCTATTAAGTTGTCAATAAAAGACATCTAAGTTCATGAAGAATATAAACCGAAATAAAGAAGTTACAATTAGTGATGCGTGTGTGAAGTGATCCCTTTATCTGTTGCTGTTCAAACGTGGTCTTAAGGTATTTATATGCTGTAAATTCTAAAAGAAGAAAATTGCATTTTATATTACATGGAGTGTCAGCCTGTACTCAAAACAGATGTTGCTCTGTAAAATCATTTTAAAGTGGCCGTGCACTGTTACTAAAAAAAAATGACAGTTCATTCTTTTTACTGTTGCTTCTTTTTTTAATAATTTGTCCTTGTGAGTTCATTTAGCTGTGTGACTGCAGATTAATTATTAGAGCTGGGGTTAATTAAATGTTGCACACTTTCATACTGTTCCACACTGCAGTGTGCTGTGAGTTTGGTTTCTTACCTGCTTGGAAAGGATGACTCATGCAAACGTCTGCTTCTTTTTATTAATATGTAAATGCTTGTTTGATGGCCGGCTTCAGCAGACACGCCCTGGATGGCTGGATGAGTTTTAGTTTTAGACCTGCTTGGCCTATTTCTGCCCTGAGCCAGACGCTTTTCCCTCTGCTTTTCTTCATCCTCCACCCCCTCTTATCCCTCTGTGAAGTGTGAAGTTTGAAGCAGCAGGCTGTATGATAGCAGTAATTGGTCTGAAGATGGAAAGTTCACTCTCACTTTGTCGCTGAATTAAGAAGCAATTTGCTTTCAATGAGTGTTTTCTTTTTTGCCGTGGCTAGTTAAGAACAATATAACATTAAAGTACCATTTAACAGCAGCAGAAAGGGGGTGTGGATGATGGAGACAGTGGAGAGACTGGCACTTTTTGTTCGAGGTGAATAGCAGCGCTCGGTCTTGTACGGGTTCATTTTAAACGGGTAGCTGAGAATGGCTCCCCTCTTTGGTACCCCCTTGTCTGTGGGGGCGAGCTTTGGACTCAGAGTTTTTTTTTTTATTAGCCTCTGTGGTCTGATTTGTTTAAGGGGAGGCAAGGTGCCAAGATGTGGCTTGGCCCGTATTTTGCTCCAGTGTGAGTGCCGGGTTTGTTGAAGGGGACTTGGGCGAAGCAAAACTAAAGCAGAGTCACCCAGAGTACACACACACAGTTTCACACAATGTACTTTTATGTGTTCTTTGCTGTGCTGTTGTGTATGCTGGCCAGTGCACACTATCTCTCTCACAGCTATTACAGAAGATGGACACAGGAAAAAAAAAATCCTGTTACAAAAAAGTAAGAAGGGGGTTGAAGAGAGGGCCTGAATTTCCTCTGCCTCTATCAGACGCCTGAAGATGTTTTATAAGGGAAAGATTCTTTTGGCTGAAACGGAGTGTTATTTTAAAGGGTGTGTTGAACACACACCTGTGTTTTTTTTAGACTTTAGCTGTTAGTATACCTAAATACAACTTAATTTAGTATGCTTGCTTTGTTTGTTTTTTTGCCGGTTCCACTTTGAATTCAGTTCCAGTTTGGCAAAAATCTGATTCGCTAACTTCAGACATCCATAAATCTCTTATTAAATATTGAATCTCTTCTCTTTCTATTTTATTAGCAAAGAGCAGTGAACAACATTTTTTGATCATATCAGAAGGCTTCATCTGACCATTTATATTCACTTATTTGCTGAAACTGATACCAATATATCTGAAATAAGCTGATATGGATGCAGGTATCAGATATCAGCTATAGCATATTATTCAGTTCATTTTATAAATAACTTGATAAAAGGCCAAAATTAAATGTTTGTTCATGACGGTGAGTAGACTGTGTTTTTGTATTTCAACAGGAGCCCAGTGGTGAGTCGGCTTGACTCAAATGATCTTACAAATCAGGTCGCATCTGAGTTGCAACTTTTCATCAATATCCTATCAATAATTGAAGCTGATCAATTTCATATTTTGTAAATAGGGGCAGCCAGTATACGGTCCAAACAAAATAATAAACAACAAATTCACTGTCGGATCCATCTGATCAACATTTATATCTGCTCCTGCCAACCTCTTTTTTTTAGGTTGTAGCTACATGCTGTTAACATGAAAAATATACTATTTAATAGTAAAAACTGCACTCTGTTCATCTTCTTATTAAAAAAAACTTGAGATTTAAAGAACATCTTCAAGTTTTGTTATTTACAACTTTTGTTAATTGCAAATGTTGCGAGCTAAACCTAATCAGATTTGATAAGGGATTGGAAAGGATTGGGATTCAGTAAGAGGATTTGATAAAGGATTCAAATTCAATAAAATGTCACTGAGCCTTAAGGCCTGATCATCTGCTGAATTTGGTTTTGGTTGCAAATTTTGAGCAAAAGCTTGCTTTAGAGGCACTAAATAAAATTTGTCCTGCAACTGGTCAATAACACTTTTTGCTTCACCAGTTTTGGTGATCCTTATAGAAATACCAGTACCAGAAACTTGACCTAAGCAGGATCCAAGTTACAGAATGTTGTGTTCTGAGTGATATAAGCCCGGCATTAAAAAAAAACATAGTCCTCTCTTTCGTTTAATTGGGTCAGTCCATGGACATAATCAGGCTTCCAATGCAAGGGACTCTGGGAAATAAAAAAGGGCTGCTTTTGGCCTGAACACTCCCTTATCCTGATTTTAATGCTGTGTTCAGACTGTCCACTCAACCACCATGTACTGGACAAGACCCATTCGGATCGGCTACTTGTTCACTACATATTTCACTGGACAGGTGGACAATCCAAACACGGCATACAAGGATCTGGATATCGTTCCATACCAACAAGTCCTCCAACCCATACAACCGTGGTGGTTTGTTCCTACCTTTCAGATACAACCCACTGGAGTGTCTCCTAAACTTGTGTCCCTGGTTAGATTTAGGGACAAACACCACTATGTTAGGTTAAATCAAAGATAATGGTTTGAGTTAAAATGATGACTTAAACAGTGTTATGTGTTAAAATTACTACTTCCTTAAAGTTATACAACCTTTGTCATCATGGCAGCACCAAACGCGTATTTGAAACATTTGTCCCGACTCGAAGTTGGAAACTTGAAGCGCACAGTGGTCTCCTTCACCCAAGTCTGCTGTTGTATCGAACCATCCATTCAACCCGCTTCCACCTAACAAGGAAAAACTTGCATTATATAGATGTCATCTGGATTTTGCCGGCACACCAGATTATTGTTATTTAAATTGAGTTAAAAGACCACTAGTAGCTGCAACAAAAAACCAATAGGATTGTTTTTGGAGGCCAGTATTTTCTGTATTATTGCCAAAGGTATGTTGTGATTTTGCTTCAGCACCTTTATGGATCTGAGTGTTTTCATTGTTTGTTTGTTTGTTTGTTTATTTTTTGAAGACTGTATGCATGTTGGGTTTGGATAGGTTTTCCATGGTCCAAAGTTTTAGACCGTCACAGATCCCTATCAAAAGCTCATTTATCTGCTGTAGACAGCTTTTTTAATTAACTGTCTGCTGGCCTAAGATCTACTTGAGAAAAGATCACACACTGACTGATTAGTCTCATCCAGATTGTAATGGACTGACTAGATTACAAGGAGAGAAAAATGTCTCACTCTCTCTCTATCACGTAACGATTTGGCTCTCAGTTTTCTTCCTGGGTCAGCTGAAGGTGACAGATGAAGGCATGTGTGTAGTTGTACCATCTTTATCTTATCAGGGCTGTTTGTCGACTGCGAGCAACTTTATAGTCGTCACTAAGTGTCTATTCCGTCATATTGTGTTTCTCGTAAACACAGATTAAATGGCAGAAACACTTTACAACACATTACAATAGCTCAGTGAGGAGGCAGTAATCATACAGCACGGCTGTGTGTGTTACGCTTCAGCTTGAGGGCCAACTGAGATTGACAAGTCAGTGTGGAAAATAAGAGAAACTGTAAAGGACATTATTGTTATTATTATTATTATTATTACTGGTAATAGTAGTAGTAATAATAGTATTGTTAGTATCATGAGTTTTAGTAATAA
Organism: Brachyistius frenatus; assembly: GCF_029030835.1. NCBI lineage: Eukaryota > Metazoa > Chordata > Actinopteri > Embiotocidae > Brachyistius > Brachyistius frenatus. The sequence goes on along the minus strand of NW_027210605.1, from coordinate 129,130 downwards.
TAGTAGTATTTATTATGGGCTCAACTGCCCAGAATCAGAATATAAGACCTGTTGATTCAACACAGTTTTCATTTTAAGCCATTGTTTGGTGATTTGTTTGGGGAATTTTTAACTGTAACTAATATTTTTTTTATACTATTTTACTGGCATTATTAGCAGCTTTAAAAGAAAAGTGAGAAGCAGTTTCATGTGATTTTCGAGGCAATCTGATGTGACTTTTGAGTAACAAATTAGAAGACTTTGTAAACAATGCTTCAGCAGTTGTGAGTCCTGCTGTATAATGTAACCAGGAAATGAAGAAATCTCAAAAGTCACAATAAACTGACCTTTGAATTAAATCAGCTTCTCTGACAGTTCCTCATGATCATGTGGCTTCGAAATGCAGAATTGCTGTTGTGATATGATCTCTGCTGTAAATATAAGCTCTTTTGTACCGCTCATGATATACAGCACTGCGCAGTTCCAAGTTCACCAAGTTAATGGCTTCTTTGTGAGCATCCACAGTAAACTGTGAACCCTGGATGCATCTTTATTGCATCCTTAAGCGGAGCAGCTTTAACAAGAGGAAAATGCTGTTGTGTAAAATATTTATTGTGTTGCATTGATGAAAGCAAGCAAGCAAACAATCGTACAGCACAAGGTTTGCTTAGCTCTCTGGTGACGACTAATTGAAGAGTGCAAGGAAGACAAACCGGCACGTGTTCACAGGAGAGCAGAAGGCAGAAAGGCCTCTGCGGCGACTGCGAGCTTCACATTTCTCCATTGACTTTGCATCTTAAGCTCATTCACACTGCTCTTATATTCAAGGCTTTACGCCGGTATGAGCAGCGCCACGTGTCGCTAACTATACAATTTTATTCACTCTGGGTTTCATGTCTGTGTCAAAGTGAGCACAAAGAGCAGGAATGATCACACCGAAGGCTCTCTTGTCACCGCTCGTGTTCGCCACACAGCGCTACTTCTTTTCCCTCCAACTTTTACCCAGAAAATGGGGTCAGTTAGTCTTTGTCAGAGCTGAGCTATAAATTCTGCCCACTTAAGCAGTCATTCTCTGGCTCTATTTTTCTCCCCTCTCAATTAATAGGAAACACATCGGTTGAAGGAGGGTCTTTGTTGGTGTGTGAGAGTCCATACATCACCTAAACTGGAGCACCCACCCCTCCTCCTGAACGCGCGCGCGCGCACACACACACACACACACACACACACACACACACACACACACACACACACACACACACACACACACACACACACACACACACAGACAGCCCCCATCTGCTCCCAATCACGGGTGCAGCCAGCGGTCAGGTCGCTGACGGTGAACGGCATACAGGCACGTGCTAACATACGCACACACACATGTAAATGTACACAACGCAGGCGCGCTAGGCATGAGATTGGCCATGCAAATATATACACACACTCCGAGTGAACTCGGAGACTTGAGTTGTAAACTTGGCCTCTGACACGGCGCTCTCAACATCCACTTAATAAAAACGAAAGTAAACCTACTTTCCATCACACACACACACACACACACACACACACACACACACACACTGAGGCACAGTGACAGATGAACATGAGACATCCTGGCGGTGTGCTTCACTGATGACAGGGTGTCATGGAAACGCCCCGCGTTCTCCATGGTTACGCACTGTTTACCCCTACGGGATACTCTCTTGTGATTGTTCAGACAGAACACTTGAGCTACTACAACAACCCACACACACACACACACACACACACACACACACACACACACTGTTTCTTATCAGTATCTAAATGGACACAAATTAGCCTATTATGTGCTTTTTGGATTAGAGCAGTGATTTAGCCTAATAGTCTGTTTTTGTGCTCTCGCTCTGAGTCCGTACAGCTTTGCAGATGTTTGCCAATAGAGGCTTGACGTTTAAATCCTCTTGTATGGATCTGGAGTGCTCATTTAGTGGAAAAGATGTGGAAGCACTTTCTTTTACCTTTTATAGTTGTGGATCACGTGCAGTCGTCACTTTCAGGTTTCGAACCCTCTGGCTTCCTGTAAAACTAGTGTCTCAACATCCCTTTTTGTGTGTGTGTGTTGATGTGTGTGTCTGGTTTGTATGTGTTAATGCAGTTGCACAGGAGCCATGATGTGTTTGCTCTACGTGTGCACCCGTAATGAAGACATAAGCAAAAAGCTCAGCTCGGCTCCCCTCACAGTTCCTTCTCCTCATTAAGCTGTTAATGCCTCTTCCTGTGCCCGCGTCTTCAGGCTGCTGATTAATAATGCTGCTTTGTTATTCATTAATATCCCCCTAATGAACATGCACTGGTGAGCATGATTGTTAAACTTTTTTTTGTGGTTTTTTTTTTTTTTTCCCTCCAGACTCCATTGACCAACCCACATAGGACTACACCCCCAGAGTGAGGGGAGGGGGGATCTGATCGTCCATCATCTTGGCGCCGTCGCAAGGTGGGCTAACATCCCGTATGGTTGGCATGGTAACGGCCTGCTGGGTTTAGGTTGAGCGGTTTGTCAGAGACAGTTTCTTGTTGTTGCCGCACTCTTGCAACATCTCCCTGACCTGAACACTGAAATGCAGAGAACAGTGTGTGTTTTCTGAGGCAAATGTTTTATGAAGGTGTTTTTTTTTTGTGTGTGTGTGTGTGTGTGTGTGTGAGGTTCGGATGTTGAAAGCTGGAAGAGTTTTGGAGAAAGAGTGTTGGCGGTGGTAGTGAGGGAAACAAAGAGGGTTGGGAGGCAGATGAGAAAATGAAGAGTGGGAAGACAGCAGGGAGACAGGAGGAGAAATCAAATTATTCTTTGTGCTCTACCTGCCACAGAGGCTGAAAGAGAGCATTAATCTTTTACCTCTGTCTGCAGGTGACAACAACACACAGACACACACACACACACACACACACACACACACACACACACACACACACACACACACACACACACACACACACACACACACACACACACACACACACACGAATGAACCCGGACTTAACCAAACAACACTGTCTCTTTCGTTCTCACACGTGCTTCCGCAGACATACTGCTGCACAGAAAACGGTAGTGAATTTGTGAGGAGGAGGGAGAATCCAGTTAAGGGGTCTCCTAAATCACGATCTAACCGGGAGATCAAAGGAGCTCTCGGAGGGGAAAAAAAAGGTTGGAGACTCCCGGTCTAGTTCCTGGCAGTAGAGATTCTGATCCTGAACAGGACTAAAACTGGAGAGGGGTGAAGATGAGGGGGAAGTGACTTGAGGATTCTTCCTCATTGAGTAAAAGTACTTAATTTCTCTGCAGGAATGTCAGGTGACTGGACACTTGAAGGGTTTGGATGGGAATTAAGTTGCATTATAAAACTGGCTATTTTAGTAAAGTGATAATCTGAACTGATTGCACATAGTAAAAAAACGTGTGACCTATTTTGTTTTTATATAGATTCTGGCTCAGTTTTTGTGTTCAGTGTTTTCATCATAGCTGTAATAACAAAGCATTGTGAATTTGACCAGCTTCAACTTCGTAATCAACACACCTGAAGCTTCAGGGTAAAACAGTTTAGTACATCCCAAGAATGAGTTGACTAGTCAATGATAGAAAATTAACCTGCACCAATTTGAAAAAAATCAATTAATCGTTTTAAGTATTTTTAAAAATAAAAACACCATATGTTTTTCTCTGTGGCAACAAAACAAGAAAATTAGATTTTTAAAATCAAATTGGTAATCAAATAGTCAACAAAATAAAGAAATTTGAATTAATTGATAATCAAAACATGTTTTAGTGACAGCGCAACTGTCCACTGTAACTAAGTGATGGAACAATTTATCAGAAACAGAGTTGAAAATAATTCAAAGTGCCATAACATGAATCTAAAAGATAATTAACTTATCCACGACTCTTTATATTGTTATTTTTTACATCTCTGAATGACTAGTTCATCAAAGATGCAATTTCTGTTGTTGCAGACACTGTCAATAAAGCTCTCCTGAATGTTGAATTTTGAGGACCACTGATGATATCGTTTAAAGAAAACACTGAAATGGAAATTTATTCTTAAATCCTCTCTTAGTTAAACCAACTTCAAACAAGCTGAAGTGACCTCAGGCATTTCATTTAATTTTTTGTTTTGTTTTTAGGATAAAGCAGTGAAATCTCTGCGTGGCTTGTGCCAGTTGTCAAAGCGAAGCAGCTGCAGCTCTAGTCATGTCACTGGTGTGAGTGTACATGGCCACACCAGGGCCGTGAGCCTCTGTTTTGTCAACAGAGATTATGAAAGAGTGGTAGGCGGGGGAGGCGACAGCGGGGCTATTTGCATCACCCAGCCTGAGCATGCCTGCCCCTCCAACTCTGTCACCTTCCCTCTCCCTCCTCCTCTCCCTTCCTGTCTGCTCCTCCTTTTTGTCAACCACCCCTGTACCCACACTGTCCTGCCTTCATGGTGTTATCACCCTCAGTAAAGAAATAATGGAGAGAGACAGGTTTGAATAAACATACAGAAAGCTTGATGGCAGCCAGCTCTACCGTTCTGTCATCTCAGCATTTGAGAGACAGTGAATGAACATACTGTACTCAGCCAAACACACATTTTTAGCTTCTAACAATTTTCTGTTTCAACCTTGAAGCTCGCTTGTGCACAACAAACTGAAAGAGTTTCAAGTGGACCCTGACTGAAGTGTTAATAACACTGACAGAATGCAAGTGTGGGGAATCCCAAGATGTTTCTGATGATGTTCAGACAGGAATAATTCTTCATGTTATGAAGTACAACACAGATAAACAGTAGATTAACGTTTTATTTGTTATTTTGCGTTTTTTTTTTCCGTTCACTCATCATCTGTCTGCCCCCTGTAACTTTTCCCAACTCTTTCTTGTTTGTTGTGTGCCCCCCCCCCCCCCCCCCCCCCCCCCCCCCCGCTGCTGTGACTCACTATGTCGTGGGAGGTCTGTCTTCTCTTCACTAGGCTCTCTGTCTTCCCTTTTGCTTTCAGTTTTTAGCGACTGTTCATCCATTTTAATTCTGCTCCATTTGACTCAGCAGTGATACTGAAGTGCTGCTCATCTTATTTTATTGTTTGCACTGTAGCATTGGAAAACACTCATTTCCAGAATTTGACTGAGGGATGAGTAAATAATGCTCCTCAGTGTAAATCCATAAAGACTTCAAGAATTACTGAAAGTGCAACTTTATATAATTAAGTTATGTTAACAGTACAGTATCTGCTTAGAATGATCTACTTCCTCCAAAATCTAAAAACAGACCTAATTTATAGTTCAGATCTTAGAAAACCATTACAGCGTCTGATTGGAATGAACACAGTCACGATCCGATGTTTAACCTACTGTCTGAGAGTTTCTACAGACCTTTTAAAAGTTATTGGTGGAGAGAATAAAATCTCACTGCAAACTTGATTTTCTTTTGCCATAAAATACATTTTGTGCGATTATTAAAGAAGAAAATGGCTAAGAGAACAAATTTTTTTTTCACATGCATTGCATTTACAGTATGTAAAATAAGATCATAATAACGTTTTTTGTTACCAGTTCGGGCAATACAATGTAAAATATATTTGAAGGCTGAAGCAGCAAAAGGTAAAATGTTCACAGACATAAATTAAAAACTTCTTATTTGCCTTACTAGGACCACTGAAATGAATGTATAATCTCCTCAGCACTAAGGAAATAAATTAGCTTAATAAATGATGTAATACTGTGAATGAGCTAGTTTGAAATACCATCCCAGATTTATCTATGAAAATAATTTTTTTCCCATGCAGTGGGCAAAATGTTAAAAAAATAGTCCTAAATCAGAATAATAAAGTGTTTTACACACATCATGTCGCTTAATAGTGAGTAAACTTAATGTCTCATCAAAGGATGAAGCTGTGAATATTTACAGTGTGTAAAAGTAAGTTTATTCAACACATAAATGAAGCCATCAGTGTTACATTATGTCTGTCTGAAAAGGGCTTCAGATATACAGTTTGCTGTTCCTTGTGTATGGCACAAAAACACGGCCTGAGGGTGGTTGCTAGTTAAAAGGTCAGAGATTCATCCACCATGAACATCTTCTTGTTTTCCTTCTGATGCAGTCTCAGTCTATTTTAGAAAATTGTCGTGAAACATATCGATCTACAGACTGCATAAGGCGTAACTGCACAAAAACTGTCACATCCTCAGCCAGTCTTTGGTAAATTAGAGCTCCCGAGCATCTCCGTAGAGATTACAGAGCTCCCTCACTTTTAGCTCTGTGAAAATTACAGTCCACTATCTCATCCACGCTTCTTTCTCTCTGCCGTCTGGATTGCTGTTTGAAAAAAAAAAACAAGACAAACTCTCATTTATAATGTCCATTTCTGCTCAGGAAACATGAGAATGTGCAGACGCGTGTTCTCGCAGGATTTTGACAGTTACCTAGCAATGTCAAATGCGATCGTAGCCTATTCATCAGCCGGTGTGGCTTGTGTATTTTCTCCGTCATAGGGTATGTGCTTCTCAATGACAGCGAAGACTAAATAACCTGGACATGTTCCTCAGGTCTCACCCATTTTGTAACAGCAGATTTTGGTGGGAATTTGTTCACATACTCATCAACTCTCCACCTTGTGTCCATGAAACAGTCCTGTAACGTAAACTTAACTGGGATTGGATTGCTTTATTGTTTATGAGTTGAGCTGTTTGCTCTGTTTTTGTCACGGGGTCATTAACTGCTGGTTCCCGCTGGGCCGTGCTCCCTCCGGGCTCCAGGCTCCATGGGTCACTGCAGGCTACTGTCCTGCAGACGACCTCTGGAGTTTAGCTTCACACCAGGTGATGCCACGGCCGTGTTGACCCCAGAGTTTCTCCTGTTGCACCCGTCCAATGACCCGGAAAATACGCGCGTCAACTGTCAGCGTGAAGGCGTTGACCCCTTGAAATCGCTCGGGTCAAGATCAGGGTTGAGAAAAAGGTCAAACTTAGTGTCAGAGTTCAGAGTTGCTTACCTGCATGGTGCTCTCACCTGTATCTGTCACTGAAACAGGAGGCTTTCTCATGACCACTCAGTCTGCTGGAAGCTGAATTTCTTTCCCGTGCTCTTATTTGTGTCTCGAAGATGCTGCTGCTTTGTAACCACTCTGATTAACAGCTTCCCTCTATTGCTTCTGACTCTGATTAATGCCCTTGAGTGATTTTCAACCATCTGATTTAGTCTATAGACATAAATGAACACAAGATTGTACATGGCTGAGACGATATGTCTTACTGCTGTCCAAGTCTTTTTCCACTTAATTTCTACTCTTAATTTTTACATCTCAACTCTCTCTAAGGTCTTTTTCCAAAAAGAAGCCAGACAAAGTGTATTTCTGTTATGTGATATTGTTAAGTGGAAGAAAGATTATCAAAGGAGCGTCTGTAAGGTCAGGGTTATGCTAGGAAAGAATTAGCTTCGACATCTTGTCCTCCTGTCACGATCTGAAGGCAGCAGCCACACCCAGACAGTGGCTGGAAAGCCCAGGACCATTATAAAGAAGAGCCATTCAAAGGGTTGAACTCAAGTGTAAACATGAATAGTGACAAAAATAGTCATGTGACCAATTTGAGAAGAGGTTTGGAGGCAGAAGAAACCTCCTTACCTTCTCATTTTCACAAATCTGGACAATGGCCGTTTGAAGTGGGTGTGAAGTTGGTGGATTATTTGTTACACAAATTCTCCATGTTGATGCCGTAAGTTTGTGTGGTGTAGGATGAACCCATACAACCACTGTAGGTTGTTTGCTCCAACCAAAGTGTTTCCTATATTAGAGCCAGTGGTCAGGTTTAGGCACAAAAAGACTTGGCTCAGTAAAGATACCAGTTTGGGATCATTAAACTGTGTTGTGCGTTAAAGTTACAACTTCCGTAAAGTTATGCAACCTTCGTCGTTATAGCAACAGTAAATGGGGATTCATAAAACTGTCCCGACTTGTTGCTGGTCTTCTGCACCCAAGTCAGCTGTTGTATTTAACCATCCACCCAACCTTGCCTCCTCCTAACAAGGAAAAACTCACAATATAGAGACGTCATCTGAACTACATCCCTTCTGCAGCTCGCACTGTTGCTACCCTGACAAAGGATCTGATTTCTACAAGCATTGCGGTGTGAATTCGTTGCCGTTTCTCTTAAGGTCAAAGGTCAGTTGATGACCCTGCGACACCACATTGTTGGATTTTATACGCCCGCTAGAGGCCACTTAACTTTAAAACATAACTCCAGGATGTAATATGCTGCTTGGACAAAATACCCTTGAGGTTGTGGGGGTTTTTTTTTGGAGGAGAACCATCTCTGCGAGGCTGTTGGACCATCAGAAACTTTTAATGGAGCATATAGCTGCCTTTCCTCCTCTGTAACACTGGGTACATCATTGCACCAAATATGGAGCATTGTTTTCATTGAAGTTGAGAACTGAAGTCACACTTGCATTATATGACTGGAATCAGCTGCTTCATTCATGCCTCATTCATGCAGATGATTGTGTAGAATCCAATCGTATTCATAGAGGGAAAGGTACGATCATTATAAACTAACACGACCAGCGCTGTATGGTGCCATAACTCCCTCTCGTTTCCTAATATGGCTAATATTTAGTCATCATTTATGTTTGTAAGGCGAGGTTAGGTTTTCAGCACAATCTTGTTGCTGCCTTGATTCTTTAGGAGCTGAGTCTTTTCTTCCAAGTCTTACACTATCCTGTAACCATCTCCCGGTAAATGGCTAATTACTTGAATTTAAATGTTTTAAATGTGCTTATTCTGTCCACCTGATGTTTGCCATCTTTTTGACATGTTCTTAATCCTCGAATTCAAAGCCTGCATTAACACAGGTGCATTGAGCTACTATCTACTTTTGGCTCGACACACTTTCTCTTGCATCTGCAGCATCTCAGTCTCTCTTTTAAATCACCATCTTCGTGCCCATCTCTCCAATCCCTCTTGCTGCCCTCAATAATGCCATCACCCTCTTCCATTTCCCTCTTTACGTCTCGTTCCCACTGCCCCCTGCTGCTGCATTGTACCCACCACAGCCCTGCCGCCTCTCTGCCACCAGGCCCCACTGCCTGTGGCGTGTAATTGACTTTCTCCCTGCACTGGAAAAGCGGGCGGCCCGCGCCAGGCTGGAGGTGACCCATTTCCCTGGGGCATTCAGCAACCTCCTAATCAACCATTCTCTGGGCCTGCCTCATTCACTCTGCAATTAGAGCAACTCCCCCTTTGAGGACTCCATCAATAGGCAGGCAGGCGGGCAGGCGGGCTCCATCAGCTAGGAGCAAAGACAGAGTTTCACTCAAACACTTTGCTTTGGCTCTTCCAGTTCTGAGCCTTTCCGACTTTGTACCTCCCCCTCTCTGCTTTTTGCCTCCTTTGCTCGGTGTCTCCCTAGTGGTAGGTTTCATCAGACAACAGCAAGCGGGGGTTTTGTCTAACGAAGAGCTGCAGACAGGGCTGTGGGTAGACAGGCATGCGGGGAGGCAGACTGGAGAACAGGCAAGAAGAGAGGCAGGTAGGCAAGGCAGACAAAGGCACTGAGACAGACAGACAGATAGACAGTCTGATGGGAGGGACTCAAGGGAGAGATTAGAAGAGAAATTTGAAAGAAACTCAAAGAGGGAGGGATTGAGCAAGAGTATCTGCATGATTTCAGAGCATCTCTGCCTTTTAGAAGAAGATTCATGGGTATTCCCTGCTGTCTTGCAGAATACTCTTGTGTTTCACCTGGTCTTGAAGACGTGCATGAAAGCAGCCTCTCTCATTGATTCTGTCTCAATGAAAAAAGGTGTGTTCACCGCTGGTTTCGCCCCAGTATGATCTTGGTGTGAGCTAAGATTGCATGACAGAAGGCTGTTCTCCACACTCTCTATCCATAAACAAACAGAAAACCCAAACGCAGTCAGATGGTTTCTTGGACTGCTCTGATCCCAAGAAGGAGCCCAAGATGATTCTGCACAATGATTAAATAACAGGCTGGCATCTCTCCCCTGCTGTTGGCCTGATTTGCTATGCAGGAGAGGCAGTGCTCTGGTCAGAGGATAACCATGTAATCAATGGAATGAAAAAGCTGCTCTGGCTGTGAAGGTTAAGAGGGGTACTGAAGGCTTTCAGCGCCACACATGCATTCAAACCACACTCTCCAGACAGTCTGAATGTTACATCTCCTCTAATTCTTCCTCCTCTCACCTGTTCCCCTTCCCTCCTGTCTATCTTTGACATGCCTTTATCTCTCTTTCTTTCTGCTCACTCCCTCCCATTGCCTCCGCCTCTTTTCGCTCTGATTCTCCCCCTCCATAGTTTTTTTTTCTTCCTCTGCATTTTCTCTCTCTCCCACTATATTTGTGCTCTCTCTCTTCTCTCTCCCTACACATACTTCCCTCTCTTCCATCCTCTCTTCCCTCCCTCCCTCCTACCTTTCCCCAGTGTCAGCTGCTGTCACTGTGGCAAAGAAAGTGACCAATCAGAGCTCACTTCACAGCATTGGCTTCTCCCTCCCTCCCAGTCTTACTTCTACCATTCCTTCCCTCTATTCCCTTCCCTACTTCCTCCTCCTCCTCCTCCTCCTTTCCTCCCATCTGCCTCTCCTCTCCGCAACCTTTATCAGCTCACTTCCTGGAGACGAAATGTGATGCATTATGGGGGACAGACGGCTGTCTAACGGGGTTAGTTGTGCAGCATGGCTTATCATCAGAGACACTGCTAATCCTGTGTGTGTTTGTGTGTGTTTGTGTGCATGTGTGTGTGTGTGTGGATGTGCCATATGAGCTGATGAACTCCTACATGTGCAGGTCCACACACACACACACACACACACACACACACACACACACACACACACACACACACACACACACAAGCACACACAAACAAACACAACCTCACATGCTTACTCTCATATTCTCGAAATAGGAGGAGGAGGAGGCGGCCGAGGAGACATGTTTATGTTCTTCAGTCTCTGCCGGGAGAATACGATTTGCATGATATACGCATATTTTTTTTCCTGCTGTATACAATTTTGCACTATTTCCACTTCACAATCTGCTTCTGTTTTAGTTATTTTTGCTGAGTTTAAAAGGATGTTTCACATGTCTTCCCTTCCCTCCACAATTACCTATATAATAAGAGCTAACAGGCTAAAAGGGATTATATAATCCCTTCTCTGCCTGCATTAAACCTTTATTTACACCTGTGTGTGTGTGTGTGTGTGTGTGTGTGTGTGTGTGTGTGTGTGTGTGTGTGTGTGTGTGTGTGTGTGTGTGTGTGTGTGTGTGTGTGTGTGTCTATGAGCTCAGGTGCTGATATGTGCATACTATGAGCGGATTGGGGGAGAACTCCATGGAGCCTCTGAGCTCAGAGAACCGGAAACGCAAGCTCTCCACTTGCGACACGCCTGGTCTGGGGTGAGTGTGTGTGATCAGCAAATGAGAGGGGTAAAGTGGGCTACTGGGTCAGTGGTTTCTCCAGCCCGGGCCGTGCAGCTTTTTCTGTGATGAGTAAGAACTAAACTGTGTTCAAAAATACAAGAAGATTTTGTTTAAGGTTTTGTTAAAAAAAACAAAAACAAAAAAACACCAATTTATCGACCAAATTTCATTCATTTAAAAAAGTATTTTTTTTATATTTTTTTTTTTACTTTTCTGGTAAAAAGAGAGAAAGAATTAAATACAATGACAAGAAATAAAATGTGCCTGCATGCTGACTCTAATTTAATGAACAATGTTTTGATCGGAGTCACTTCATCAGCCTCTTCATCTGGTCAGTAATGTTACCTGTTAAAGCAGTGCACACACTTGACTTTTTTCATTGACACTGATTTCCACTGGCTTTGCACCTCCATTTAATAAAGTCTCCCTGCATGTCCTGTCTCTGTAAAATATAGACAAATATCCTCAAAATACAATGAAAAAAAAAAAACCTTCTGACTTCAGTTCATGAGTTCTTTTTGAAAGAAATTCCTCGAGGACATTGTGGTCACAAACAACCAACTTTCCAGCAATCTTGCAGCCACTCTGCATTGTTTTCAGATATAGAAATGGCGCTGACAGTCTGAGAAAAGTGGTGTAGCGTTAGTTTGACATGAGTCTTTGTACGCTGCCCCATGCAGGTGTGAGAGGAAGCGACGGGAGCAGGAGAGCAAATACATCGAGGAGCTGGCCGAGCTGATCTCCGCTAACCTCAGCGACATCGACAGCTTCAACGTCAAACCAGACAAATGTGCCATCCTCAAAGAGACGGTGCGACAGATTCGCCAGATCAAAGAGCAGGGTGAGTGGACGCTGTCGTCCGAAACGGTGAGGAGTGCTGAGGGCCGGAGCTTGGACAGGTGCAACCGCAAGTCAGGTGGACTGTGGAAGAAGTGGGTGTTGGAAATATTGGGAAAGGTGTTAAGGAGGGAGAGAGGCAGAATAGACAGCTGGGGGTTAGCATGCAAACACACACACACACACACACACACACACACACACACACACACACACACACACACACACACACACACACACACACACACACACACACACACACACACACACACACACACACACACACACACACACACACACGCCTTCTCAGAGCCCAGGTGCAAGGACAAATCAGTCATTCATCTCCCACAAATTTCACAGCCTTAACTGTTTATGTTTGGGTGGAAACATCGGCAATGCTTTGTGAACCTGTCATTCTTGTGTGTGAGTGTGTCTGTGTGTGTATTACGGCCATGCACAGCTGTGTGCTGGCCTAGCCAGGGGCTATTTAATTGGAAGTTTGCAGGTAATCACATGCCCATCCATTCTGCTGAACTGCCAAATTATTAGCTCAGTTACATCTGCTGTTGTCATAGTTCTGTCTCCATTATGCATCGGTCATTTCTGCAGCAAACCATTAAAAAAGCTGCAGGCTTTGCTGTGCAGATGCACCATCGCTGCACATCTCAACAAATTTGTAACTCCTGGATTCAGACATGTGTCAGTATGAATTTTTCCATTCATGGCGAATTTGTGGAGATCAGTAGGAGAGCCGCTGGGGAATTTAGTTCTTTCTTGTTTCTGCTCAGCTCAGTCAGTGGCTGCCACCTCGACAGGAAGGGGAAGAGGCTACAGCTGGCCCTGACTGGCTGCTGACAGGTTGCCATAGTTACAGGAAGTGAAGACAGAAATGACACGGTGTTTCGTTTAGACTCCTCTCTCACTCTCTACCTGTTCCTCTTCTCCTCTTTTCACTTTCAGTTGCTCTTACTGCCAGTCTTCATTTTGCTCTTTTCTCCAGCAGTCATTCCTGGTTGTTGTTGTTTTTTTTATCCCACTTGGATTTAACATTCTCTGCTCTTGCTTCTTCCTCCTCTTCTGCTTCCCTGCTTCTCCCCCCCCCCCCCTAATGTCTCATCTGTATTGCAGCACAATGAGTTGCAGTATCTTCAGGTTTGCTCCCAGCATCTTAAGATATTGAATAAACTGATGGAGTGAAGCCTCTCTATTTCTGTCTCCCTGATACCCGGTTTATGTCTCACTCTCCCTCCTCTTCCTCTCCCTCTTTCTCTCAGTCCTTCTCTACCTTACTTCACAGAGCCTGGCTGTAGGCAGCAGTGGCTTTTTTTTTTCTTTGTGTGGGTATCTGTCCCCCTTGGGAGCTAATCAGATAGAATGATTCCTGTAGCTGAGCAGCCCCCGCCTCTTTCTCAGACCAATCCCTGCATTAATACACCAACCCAAATGCTATCTGTTTTTTCCTCAGTATCCTTTCCATCCCTCTGTCTCAGCCCGGTCCTAACCGTCTTTCTCTTTCTCTCAGTCTGTCCTTCCCTCTCTCAGCCTCAGCCCCCTCCATTAATTCAGGTGTCTCAGCCCCTGCACCATTACAGCTTCCAGAGCCGCTGTAGCTCTCTTCCTCTCTCTCCCTCTCTCTCTCTCTCTCTCTCTCTCTCTCTCTCTCTCTCAGCCCCAGCCTACCAGACAGTCCCTCACAGTCTGACACTGAATATAAAGCATGAGGAAGGCAGCTACCTGCTCCACATGCGCCCAGCCCTCTACTCCTCCTGAGGAGCTCCTCAGAGAAACCTGCCTCCGTCTGTCTGTCTCCCTCCTCACCTGTAGTTTAACCCCCCCCCTTCCCCTTCTCCCCTAAAAAAAACAACAACCCAAAAAAACCGTGAAGATTGAGAAACGCTGCCCCCTGCTGGTGCAGCTAGAGTAGTGAGTGACTGGCAGTTTCAGGTATCGTGGCTCTCACCTTGTGAGTCTCCTTTGTGCTTTTTTTTCCCCTTCTTTGCAGGCTGTTTGTGGTATTTTTTTTGTAATGCATTCCCTCTGTTTGTTCTCCCTTCCTTCTCTCGCAGGAAAAGCTTCATCCAACGATGACGACGTTCAAAAGTCAGATGTCTCCTCAACTGGTCAGGGGGTCATCGACAAAGACCACCTGGGGCCACTTCTGCTGCAGGTGAGTCCAGCTCTCCTCCCGCTATTATATGTATGCATGTTTTGATTGGCCGGCCAACCGGTGGTGACTCCCTGTTGCTGTACTGCCAGGCTCTGGATGGCTTCCTGTTTGTGGTGAACCGGGAGGGCAGCATCGTGTTTGTGTCGGACAACGTGACGCAGTACCTGCAGTACAAACAGGAGGAGCTCATCAACACCAGCGTGTACAACATCCTCCATGAGGACGACAGGGAGGAGTTTCACAAGAACCTGCCCAAGACCAACAGTGAGAAACACACACACATGAATACACTCACAGGGAAGCTGCACATCTGCTCAGAAGTAAACCCTGCTTGACATTTTCCACAGGGCCGAGGTATAAAACAAACTTTGAGAGGTTACAACAACTCTGCGCACACGTCAACGTAACCTCACCAAGTTATTTATTCATGCTCCTCCAGTCTTTACTCCATCTCTAGTTATAATGAGGAGCTCCTGGGAAGCCTGTTCATGTGCATGAGAGCTATTCACAAACACACACACACACACCTGACAAAACACACGTGCACAGGAGCACCCACCCACTCGGTGCTAAGGAGGCAGAGCGTAGCGCAGCTGTCAGTCACACTCAGTGGTCCAGACAGTGTAAAACAGGCCTGAGCTCTATTCAGATCCCATGGCAGCCATCTGGAAACTACGAACTGCTGAATAATGCACCTCCACTCTTTCCTCTACTTAATTCACTATGTGTTTGCATGTGCATGTGTGCGTCTTTCTGTCAGTGATGGAGGAAGTATTCAGACTGAGGTAAAAGTACTAATAGCACTCTGAAAAATACTCAAAGTTGAGTCCAAGTAGAAGACCTGCATAGAAAAGTTTTTAATATACGTCTTAAAGTTTAATCCAAAAATTTTACTTGAAGTATGAAAAGGAAAAGTACTTAATGGAGATCCCTGTTAATCCCAGCGACTTTTTATATTCTCATGCATTCCTGTGTAAAAAAAAAACTTTTACTGTTGTTTAGATGAGGTTCATTTTCAAGCTATTTCTTACATTGGCTGCAGCTAATGATAATTTTCTTTATGGATTAATTTGCTGATTATGTCCTTTCTCAAATGGCTGATTGTTTGATTGGTAAAAAAAAAAAATCACGATTACACAATGTGGGACTTTCACAATGTTTATTTTGACCAACCGGTGGTCTAAAATATAAAATTTAGAAAAATGAATAGTTTAAAAGAAAAGCAACATATCACATTTGAGACCCTGACTCGAAGAAATGTTTGGAATTTTTCCATAAAAAAATGATTTGTACTTGAGTACTTTACTTGAGTAAATCTACTTCCTCCGCTGCAGCTTGCCGAGTGTATTTTTATATATACGTGTTAGTAATGCATTTTTGAGGGTGTGTGTGTGTGTGTGTGTGTGTGTAAGCCCATGAGTATGTGCACAGAGCACTATTTATAAAACTGATTAATTATGGATATGTGTGCTCGACTGAACCTGCTACTCGATTAACTCTGCAGTAATGTTCCTAAGCAGCGGCGGCTCCGACTTGTCATTGACACTCACTTATTCAGCCTCTTCCTCTGCAACCCTCCTTTATTCATTCACTCTTCATCTTTTAAGACAAATTTGTATCTACTTTTCCTCTGAGCGTCCCTTGTGTCTCCCTCAACTCACTCTTTCTCAGCCTCATTCATACTTAATATGGCTGCCTACTAAGATGAATATTGTGGTTGTCTGTTCCTCAACCTGCTTCTCTCTCTGCTCTCCCACCCCTCATTGTGTCTCGCTCTGCTGCTCTGCCCCTTCATTATCTTTTGGGCCCATGAATGAAATGCGCTCTCGCTGCACATTCCTGTGGGATGACCACTGACCATGTCAGCTACAGTTAAATACACACACACACAAGCACCCAAGAAACACACATACACTTACAAAAACAGACACACACTCTCGTGCACCGAGCATGAAGTGGGCTTTTGTTGTGAGCTGGTGTGTTTCTGACCCCTCTGTCTTGCCGCGCTGTTGGCTAATTGTGTCTGAGGGGAGATGTCGGCTCTGGCGACTGTGCTGCTGTTTTGTTTTTTCTGTCGAAGAAAGAAACCCAAGGCCTTGTTAAATCACCTCTCACTATCACACACACACCCCCGCCCCACCACCACCACCACCCCCTGACATGTCTCGCTCTCCTGGGTCCTCTCTTGTATCCTCCCTGCACCTGCCAGACACAAACCTTCGGCCAGCTCAAGGCCCTGATAAGACTTCACGCAGACCTTGGAGGACAGTTGGATGTCTCTGAAGTTTGCCTCCCTGTCTCCCTCCCTTTTTCTCCCTCCCCCTGTGAAGGTGACCCCGTCTAAATGTGTGTGTGTGCGCGCGCGTGTGCCGTGATGAGAAGTCAGGGTCTAAATGAGGATAGATGGCTGAGTGTCCCTGGCCTCTGCCCACTGCAGAGCAGACCGAAAGGGAGAGATATTGGAAATCGACACCTTGGCTACATTAATCCCATGGTCCATTTAGCCAGAGATCTGAACAGCAGGAGAGGCTTCTGCTTCTCAATTTGAGAGGGACAATACATGTCGCGGTTTGTTTGTTTGTTTGTTTGTTGTGTTTGTGTGTGGATCTGTGGCAGGAAAAGGGTGTGAGCTGTTTGTGATATTTGATTACAGGCAGTCCATTCATAGCAGTGTGTGGTTTTTAGTCCCCGAAGCTTCGTTCCATTCTGCTCCCAAGTGTGAATTTCTTTTTTATTTTTATTTGTGTTTGCGTTTCCTTTTTTAGTAAATGGAGTGTCGTGGGGAAGCGAGGCAGCCCGACAGAAGAGTCACACCTTCACTTGCCGGATGCTGGTCAAATTTGGCCATGCCCACGGCCCCATGGAGGAGGGGCCAGGAGGGCCACGCTACGAGACCATGCAGTGCTTTGCTCTCACTCAGCCCAAGGCCATGATTGAGGAGGGAGAAGGTACGAGGAGCCTGGAATATTTTTTAAACATGTGCATTGCAAATGTTTACATTTTGGAAGATGATGTTGCATGGTTACCAAAACAAAAATCAAGAGTAAAAAATGTGTTTAGCTCATAAAGAAAACAAAATGCCAGCACATTGACAATAAAGGAAAAGATGACTCTTAAGATGTTAAAATATATATATTTTTTTTAATTTTCATGACATTAATGTGGGACTGTTCATCTTTACTAAACCCATGTAAGCCTTAAGTACATGCAATGAATATGAACTTTTGAACTCTTACTAACATTGCTCTCCTTTCACCTGCAGACCTTCAGTCATGTATGATCTGTGTGGCCCGTCGAGTGACAGCCATGGAGAGAACGGAGAGTTTCAACACCCGGCATGAGCTCTCGGGTGAGGAGCTGCATGCTCACCAAACACTAAACAAACACAGGAGCTCAAACAGGCCATGATGTTCATTATTTACCCTCGAACAGGTTTGACTCATTCCTCTTGCGTCTCCTCGTTCCCCGCCTCCTCTTCCGCTTGTCCTCCTTCTGTCCTCCCCGGCAGGTAAACTGATTCAGATCGACCAGAACTCTCTGCGAGCGTCGATGCGTCCGGGCTGGGAGGATTTGCTGAGGCGTTGCATTCAAATGTTCCTTCAGCACAGCGACGGGCAGCCCTGGTCGCACAAACGCCACTACCATGAGGGTGGGTCAAGCTTCACCACACACACAGCTGGAATCACCTGCTGCAGTGTTGAAACTTAATGAATTAATCTCGGTTAAATCTTCCCATCTTTTCCAAAAGCACCTCTGAATTTCAATAAGACCTGCTGTTTAAACGCATACACACCTCATGCGTTAGTATTTCAATATTGATCTCATGAATAAGAATTCATGAGATCACTCCATTGATCCTGGTTGTAATCACAGACTTGGTTTCAACATAAAGGCGTTGATTGATGACCTTTGTTATCAGTTAAGTGTTTCAAGGTGTTTAATCCGTACGTCGTTTTATCTGCCTGCGCAGCCTTTCTGCAGGGTCACGCCGAGACGCCCCTGTACCGCTTCTCCCTATCTGACGGCACTCCAGTCACCGCCCAGACCAAGAGCAAACTCTACCGGCACCCCATGAGCAACGAGCCGCAAGGCTTCATCTCCACTCACCTGCTGCAAAGGTCAGAAACTGAGAAAACTCACTGAATTCAAACATAGCAAAGTATGTGTCTTTTACTGTATTGACAAAAAAAAAAAAAAGCATGTCTATGCAAGTCAGCCGAGCCATTCATGCCACATAAATAGCTGAAGTAGCAGCTGAAGTAGCTTTTATATGCTGACGCTTTATGAACAGTGAGAAGACTCCACACAGGAATTGGTATTTAAGTCTCATAGATCCTGAGCCTCTACAGTGTGAGAGGTCATTGTAGGCAACGCAGCATTTTCAAGATTTTTTTTTTTTTACTTTTTCAAACCTTTTGCTCATTTTTCTTCTCCTTCCACTCAGGGAACCGAATGGTTACCGCTCGGCGCCGGGTGGAAACATGATACCGAACACCATGCGACAACAAGGCATTGGAGGCCCCAACCCGAATGCCCAAATGAACACCGGTGGAGGGATGGGCATGGGGGGCATGAACAGGGGCTTCAGCATGAATGAGCAGGGCCACATGGGTCACATGGGTCCGATGGGAGGCGGCTCAATGTACGGTGGGAGCGGTGGAGGAGGAAGCGGAGGTGGAGGCATGGGCAACCGCATGATGCAGATGAATCAGATGGGACAGATGAATCAGGTGGGACACATGAATCAGATGGGTCCCATGAATCACCCGGGCCAAGGCATGCAGCAGCACCCACAGCAGCCCCCTTTCCAGAGCAGTGGCGGGTTTGGGCTCAGTGGCATGAACAGCCCTTCAGGGAGCCCCCGAATGGGTGGTCCCCAGCAGGGTCTCCTGATGTCACCCCGGAACCGAGGGAGCCCAAAGATGGGTGCCAACCAGTTCTCACCTGGAGGTAAGTCTGGCGACTCATCGATTGTTTTAGCATCAGCATCATTTCGGAGTTTATTAACTACCATGTTTGATTGTATTAAAGTGAGTTTCATGAGTTTCTTTCTCTTCCAGGGATACACTCTCCTATGAGTGGCATTGGCAGTGGTGGAGGAGGTGGGGGCAGCACCACCACCTTCTCCAGCAGCTCGCTAAACGCGCTACAAGCCATCAGTGATGGAGTCGGGAGCTCACTCCCCTCCACCCTCACGTCTCCCTCACCAGCTCACAAACCAGACAGCTCTCCCAGCATCCACTCCTCCTCCTCTTCCTCTCAACCCAGTCAGCCGGCCAAACCGGGCCAGGATGGCTCCAAAAGCCCAGCGGGAGTCTTAGGGCCCGGACCCAGCGACCATCACCACCCTATTCACCATCACCATCATCATCCCCAGGCTGAGAGTTCTGGAGACCGACCAGACAGCCAGGCACCTGCAGGGAGCAAAGAGTCTGGAGAGGGAAGCAGTGAAGCGGGTGTGGCGAGCTCCGAACCCCCACGGAGGGTGCCAGACAGTAAGGGGCATAAGAAGTTGCTGCAGTTGCTGACTTCCCCGACTGAGGAGCTGGGATTAGGTAGCAGCGGGCCAACAGGGCCGCCTGTACCACCCCCGCCCACCAGCAGCAGCACTCCTGCAGGCACAGACAGTAAGGACACCACTGGAGGCATGACGAGCCCCTCATCCACTGGAGTGTCCTCCTCTTCTTCAGCCAGCGCCAACCCAGGTCAGGCAACCGGGCCAGGGGGCGTGTCAGCATCGATGTCATCAGCCCACTATACAGGGTCGCTGCAAGAGAAGCACAAAATCCTCCACAAGCTTCTCCAGAACGGAAATACTCCAGATGATGTGGCAAAGATCACAGCCGAGGCTACAGGAAAGGTTTCCCTCGGGGGCCAGGAGGGCGGTGAGGTTGGAACAGGAGGGTCGGGGGCCGGGTCGGGCCCTGGGATGATCACAGACCCCAAACAGGAGCAGCACAGCCCCAAAAAGGAGAAGACCCACGCCCTCCTCCACTACCTCCTCAACAAGGATGATTCCAAAGAGCCGGTGGATGTCAAGCCCAAACTCGAAGAGCTCGAGGGGAAGGGACCTCCAGGGGCCGCTGGCGGCCCTCCACGGAGCGGCCCGGGTTCTGGGCCCGGCCCTGCACCCGAACATGCTGAGGGCAAGATCAAGTCAGAACCACCTGATGACGTAAGATTGTGTCCTAGTTAACAAATAGTTGGATGACTGTAATATTTCATTACCTGACATTGAGTTTGCTATAAGAATGTTCTAGATGAATCTTCATTTACATAATGATTAATCTGGGTTATTTTAAACGTTCAGTTGCACAACCTGGAGTCTATCTTGGGAGATCTGAGGGGTACGAGCTCTGACTTTTACCCGGATCAGGCTGGAGGTGCAGGGGCTAACGACACAGGAAACAAACCTCAGGGTTGCCTTGACGACAGCCTGCAGGGTAAGTAGTTGAAGGATGAAAGCCTATGAGATGTGACAGTTACGCGAAGGGCGGGTGTTATAACATCATATGTGATGATATCAGATGCCACTGAAATAGCGTCTGGCACCATCATATGCTGTCACTCTGAGTTTTGTTTTACTCCTACGGCAAATACAAGCGTCACTGTTTTCTCACCATTTCTCCTCCGTTGTGGTGGTTTGGAGCTGTAATGAAGTCTGTTCCTCTGTTGCAACATATCTGATCCTTTGACAAAACAGTGGAAAAAAAATACAACTTTAGATTAAAAGCCAAAGACAGAAATGAAGAAGTTAACACTGCACTCTGTCTTATAACCACTCGTGGTGAAATAACACCTTAATTTAATAAAGGTTAGAAAATTCAAAGATTTGTATGAAGATGCAACTCTTCATTGTAAAAGCTGTTAAAAGGTGTTTTCTACATCATGGATGTATTAAATGCTATGAAAAATGCATGTATATTCTTAGTCTCTAAATAAATGAGGATTCATAAATCGACACTGGGAAGGCTGAAGAGGTGAGTGAGCTCTTTTTGGAAAAGTGCCCAAAATAAAGTACATTACAACAGTTATCTTTTTCTATTTTATTGTTTCACCCTTTTAATCTTGAATATATAATTTTATTCTTGGATATTTTATCCATTCTCTGTGCTTTTATTGTGTTGACTATTTTATGTATTACATTATTGTTATTTATATATCATTTTATATTGAATCCATATGAATAAATTAACTCTTTCTAAAAAAAATTAAGTCTTATCAATTAGATATTCTATCTTCTGAAAATACTAGAGTTTACTGGGATTTTACCAATTAATATTTCATGCAACACATTCATAACAAAAAGTTTCTCTTTCTTTCCGTACTTGTTGTGTACAGGAAGTCCAGGAATGGTTCCGGGACCTCGGGGGCCCTTCCAGAGAGCCATGTCCATGGACGGGAAGCCTCCCGGTGGGCCTGGAGGAGCAGGTAGACGGCCCATGCTCATCAAGCAGGAGAACATGATGGGCAGCCCAGATGGCTACCCAGGAAACATGGGTATGTGTTCGGGTGGCCCAGCTTTTTATTTTCTCACACATTTCCTCTGTGTTTCTCTGCCTCGCTTCTATCAGTGTTTTTAAGTATGTGTCTCCTAATTTAGGTCCTTGACTATATTACAGTTTCTTGTAACTTCTTCACGATAACCAAATCACATCAGAAAAGATTAATGACACAATTAAGAAACTGAATGGTCAGGACCAAAACGGGACACTATGCTCTTCTTCAACACTGTAGTGATTCTGACTCGTGCGCATGTTTCTGTGCTATCAGGACAAATGAACAGAGGCATGGTCCCCCAGAGGTCTCCCATGGCCGGTTCAGGGGACTGGGGCATGTCCCGCTCTAGTGCCAGCCCCGTGGGCTCAGCAGGACACCCATCCATGATGCGCCCCGGCATGGAGTACAACAGCAGCAAGGGCATGATGTCAGGACCCATGGTGAACCGCTCCAACAGTGTACCAGGCACCAGGTCTATGCTGCAGCAGCAGCTCATGGATATGGGTACGTCTATCACACAGCTGTCAGGTGTTGATTTGCAATTAAATTAGTTCTCAAAAGTTTAGTTCTTCTTAAAGCATTGAACATAATAAAAGTTTGATCTGATGATGGCATTAAATGAAAAGTCAGGGGATTACAGGTCATTCTGAGGGAAGCATTCATGTTTACACAAACTTTTGTCCATATTTTGTCCATAAGTCCATATAAAAGTTGCTGAGATGCTTATGTTTGGAACAAAGTAGTAGCCAGAACCAAACTGCTAGTGTGGCTAAAATGCTCATTTTTCTTTGGCAAGTTTGGGCATTTGACATGATGTTATATCAGTCAAATAATACTTAATGGATGTTCCTTTCCATTACATCCTTCCTATGTAACCCGTAGCTTCTGATTCCCTCCGTATAAGTTTAATATATTCTGTCTTGGTGCTTTAGGAGGCTCTGCTGACATGGGCATGGGTATGAGCCCCTTCAGCCAGCAGGGCCAGCCCAACCAGTCGCCCTCGTGGCCGGACACCATGATGAGTATGGAGGGCAACAGGTCAGTGCAGCATCCATCACTGTCTGCATTTATTCCATTTTAGTTTAAATGAGCTGAGGAGGCTGTTTATTGTGAACCCTGTGGCGAGTTTCTGTGTGTGTATGTTGTAGACGTCAGTTTGGAAACACCTTGGATGATCTTCTGGTGCCTCCCACTACCAGTGAAGGGCAGAGCGACGAGCGGGCGCTCCTGGACCAGCTGGATTCTCTGCTGAATAATACAGATGGCATCGCTTTGGAGGAGATAGATCGAGCCTTGGGCATCCCAGACCTCGTCAGCCAGGTAGGAAAACAAAAAGAAAACATGGATAAAGATCATACTCATCTCTGTGCTCTTGTACATCTCCCTTGAAGTGATTTAAAAGGAGAAAAGATCAGTCTGCGTATCATGAGTCAAAAGTGAGCACTACGTTTTTCTTTGCTTTCGATATATCAGTCATGGCTCACCGTGCCCAGACTGTCCTCTTACTGAAGGGAGATAGATGAGCCCGGAGGGATCCGTCTGTGCTGCTTAGAAAAAGACAATTACAGAACCAGCCAATTGGAAATTAATCAATTAGATGAAGAAGTTTGATAAACTTTTCTTTTTGTCCTCTTGTCCTGTCTTCTCCAGACGCAGGGACCGGAGCAGCAGCTCGAGCCTTTTCCAGGGCAGGACCCGTCCATGGTGCTCGACCAGAAGCCCATCTATGGACAGGGCTATCCCGGACCCCCCTCCATGCCGATGCAGTCTGGATACGGAGGGAACCCCATGCAGGGTCAGGCCCAGCAGGGGGCGTTTGGGCCCATGCTCTCACAGATGGGCCAAGGCGGGAACTTCCCTGGTATGAGTGGAATGGGGGGCATGGGGCATCCTCGTGCCAGCATGATGAGACCCAGGATGATGAGTGCCAACAAGCCCATGAGGCTCCAGCTGCAACAGAGGCTGCAGGGACAACAGGTAGGACCACAGGAAGATCACTGATACACCATGTGGGTACCTGTTGTGTTCACACTGAGAGAAAAACAAATGCCGGTGTACTGATATGCAGAATGAAATCAGCGTAGGTCTTGCTGACAGCTGGGAAAATGCTGTGTATGCTATATATTTGGCTTTTAATTTTATTCTGAATGTTGTTTTCCCCCAAAGTTCATGAACCAGACGCGGCAGGGCATGGCCATGAAGATGGAGAACCCGGGTGGTAACCCTGGCATGAGGCCCGGCATGCAGCCTGGCATGGGAGCACAGGTAGATGACAAAAACCCATTTGGTTCCATTAAAGAGTAAATTGTTGTAATACTATGCCTCTAATATGAAACTAAGTGTCAGCTAATTGATAAAATTTCAGTCAAGTTTGCTAATTATGTTCAAACAAAAAATATAACTCCAGCTGTCGGCTGCTGTTATGTGCAGCATCAGAACTAATATACAAAAAGATAACAGACTGTATTTGATTGAGATTTAGAATCTCACTGTACCCACTCATTTTTAACATTTGATCTTTTAAAGCATATATATATTTTATGAATATGGTTACACCAAAAACATTGTCACATGACAGCCCTGATCTTGCACCCTGATCATGTGTTTGTTTTGTGTAGCCGGGCTTCCTCAATGCTCAGATGATGGCCCAGCGCAGCAGGGAGATGGTCACAATGCAGATGAGGAGGCAGCGGATGATGATGCTAATGCAGCAGCAGCAGCAGCAGGCGGCAGCGGCCGCCGCTGCTGCTGCTGGAGGGTTCAGTCCCCCTCCCAACGTCACGGCTCCTGGTGGCATGGACAACCCTATGGGAGGGCCAAGCATGGGCCAGCCGGGCCCCCAGCAGTTTGGCTATGGTGGGAACTATGGTGAGTTCACAGAGCCGGGTGTCCAACAGAATACTGCTGCTCTCTGGTGGTGACTCCAGGTACTGCAGGGTTCATGTTTCACATTCATCAGGGAGATTTTTGTCAAAAAGATATTTGTCAGGAATCAGTCAATGTACGTCTTCTTTGTCTCAGAAACAAATACTGAAATGATATTAACACACTCCCCGGCTACAGGACCTTTTCTTTATGTATTGGTTATATGTGTCTATTATTGCTTTTCTGCGGAGAGAGCAGAGAGCTGATGATTTATCTCTCCAGGGATGGGCCAGCAGGGAGACCCCTCTTTCGGCCCATCAGGCGGCAGTCCTCCTAACGCCATGATGCCCGGCCGCCTGGGGCCTCAAAACCCCATGATGCAACAGCACCCACAGGGTGGCCCCATGTACCAGGGTGCTGATATGAAAGGCTGGTCGCAGGGAGGCATGGGACGCAACAGGTATGACGTATTTACTACCCTTCACACCGATATCTGTCAATGGATGACTCCAATTATTCTCCTCTGCAGTTTACCACCTCTTCATCCCTGTCACTCTTCTTCATCAGTACGTACCCTCAGCAGCAGTTTGGACAGCAGGGACCTCCGGGGCAGCAGCAGTTCGGGCAGCAGGGCAATCCAGGGCAGTATGGAGGCATGATGATGAACGGAGGCATGCCAGCCAGTGGTGGAGGAGGTCACATGGGCCAGATGGGGGGG
The DNA here is from genome assembly GCF_029030835.1 of Brachyistius frenatus. Taxonomy (NCBI): domain Eukaryota; kingdom Metazoa; phylum Chordata; class Actinopteri; family Embiotocidae; genus Brachyistius; species Brachyistius frenatus. Next base: position 103,614 of record NW_027210605.1, on the reverse strand, counting down.
CAGATGGGGATGAATCCAATGGTGATGGGACGCATGCCGATGGGGCCAGATCAGGTATGTGCAGATGGTGGGAGAGTCTCAATAATTAAAGAACAAGCTCACATTTCTTCAAGTCTATCTTGAAACAACACTTCAATGCCTGTGTGCATGTTTAAAATGGATTTTGGTAGCTGTTGTCTAAAGGTGTCCCTCAGGGTTCGATACTTGTTCCTCTTATGTTCGAAATATACATAAACAATATTATATCAGCTAATATTTAATGCACCACAGGCTCCTATCCTAATCTGGCTTTTGCAAAGCTGTAGGCCACTTTTAATACATGAGAGAGCGCTCAGAAATATAGGCTTGTTCTGAATTCTTTCAAAATTTATTCTATTCTCAAGTATACATACAGTAAGTATTTAGCCTTCTGCCCACACTTCCTTCTGTTCAGGCTCTCAAATCTGACTCACCTTTAACACCCATGATAAGCAAGCTGTAGGCCAAAATGTGATCTTTGTGTTCTTTAATTTGACCATCTACAACTTTATCCCCACTTATTATGGTGATATTCCATTTTACAGCCTTTTGTTTCTGTATCAGTCCACCTCTGAAAAATTCCTCACTCTCTGTTGCATCTCACTCAAAAGAGTGATGGTCCTGTTTGTTGTTTTCCTTTGAGTCTCTCCTGTGAAAACTACCTCATTTTTTTCTCATAAACATGCCAAATCTACTAATAGACATTAATAAAGAAACCTGAACCTGCACTCACAATGTCAGATTACAGGATATTTTAACATTAGCTGAGCCACATGTTCAAAATAAGCTTAGAAGAAGTGGTTTAAAATGCTGTGAATCAAGTGAGCTTCAAAAAGTTTTAAAACTAAAATCTCTCATTTCACTTGAAAGTTTTGAACAACATTTATTTTCTCTAAATCTTGTCTGGCAGATGTCCCCTTTTCTTAAATTAAAATGATAGATAAGAGGAACAACTACAACAACCAATGACATACAATATATTATATATGGACATGTCAGTATTATTTAAAGATAAACTGCCAGATTCCTGCAGCTGTTTTGTGGAAAGCTTTGGTCATTTGCACTTCAGCTGTGCACTTCTCTCACTTCCTTTTTTTTTTTCTTTGTCTTTTTCTTTCCCTCCTGTCAATCCAGAAATACTGCTGAACGTCGTGACAGAAGCATTTGTCTCACTGTGATCTCCATTCAGAGATGGGAGACGGCTGCAGCATTGGAGTGTGTCTTTGTAGTGCTGTACTCCCACCAGAGGGGGGAGTGAACTTCCAATTGGACTCGCGGCCAGTAAAGTCAAGTCTGGCAACCTGAGGAACAACAGACAGACGTACATGAAAAACACGCAGCGTTCTTCAAAATCAGAAACACTGTGACTTCTTTACATAAAGACATGAAGATGGTCCGACAGACATCTCTGTGATTCCTCCCGTAGACTGTAGTTTAATATTCCTCTCCTTGTGAGCAGTATGGGTGCCTCAGTAAACCCACATCACTCGCTGGACCAAACGGTGAAGGTGGACAGACGCATGAGTAGATCACATGGACACGTGTTAAGACATCCTCTCCTTCGTCGAATGTACCATGAAGCTGTATCCAGATTTTAAAATGTGGGATTCCTCTCTTGTTTCTGAACTTTGTTGGATTTTTCTCTGCCGTGTCTCTGCTGCTCCTGGAGGATCTTTGTAAACGTGGTTCTAGATGACGAGCCATCAGATTGTGACACTCACATGAATGTCATTAAGCAGTAGCACATTGTTTCGTCCTCCAGGGCGCCGCTGGGCTAAAGTACGACTGAATTACTTGTTGGCTGATTGCACTTTAAGGAAAAGCCAACATCAAAAGGATTGTGGCAATATAGAGGCCTTTACCCAGGAATTAATACAAAGCAGCAGACTTTTCCTGTTTATTTTTGTGTGTGTGCTCTCCAAGTTTTCCTCCATGAGAAAAGGGGGCTGTTGGTTGGAAATGGGGTAACCTTGACGATCTTTGTTCTGAAGTGGGAACCAGTAGAAAGGTAGTAAGCACAGATGTCATCCAATCCTCTCGTCTACAGTGTACCGATTCATCGCTGCAAGAGAAATGAACCGTTTTTAAGTCATTTTAAAATTCCCTTATGAACCAAACAGTCTTCTATCGATGCTCAAAATTCCAGTTATATTTCTACAGACTCACGAGGTGGTCATTTTATCCTTCGAGAGGTCATTTTTAGCTCAAAATGATGCAGATATTTTGGTAACTTGCACCAGTTTACAGCGTTACTACAAGTGCAGAAATATAATTGATTGCCAGTGATGAAATTATAGATTGGCTCACACTGCAAAAGAAAGTGTTCGATTTCAGTGTAGGCGTGCAGATTTGTAGCAATAATCCTTCCTCCTGGTTTTCCTCTGAGGACAAAGCTGAAGCATCGTTTACTCGGAGCGACGGTACTGCAGTATTAGACATGATGTCTTGTTTGGAGCTTTTTGTTTTTCCCTTTTGTCTGTGAATATTAATTGTAAATACGCTTCAAATGTACTATATATAAATATATATATGCTTTTGTAGGTCACATACTGTTTTTGCACAGATTGTAAGGCTTGATATTTAAAAATGTAATTTTCTTATTCCGTCATAGGTCAGCTTTTATTTTCAATACTTTAACCATCGGTCGGAAGGGAAGGGCCTTTTTTTTGTAAGCAGTATGTGTAGATTTTCCTTCATACTGCCACTTTCCTCCTCTCAGAAAGCACTTTTTTATTTGTGAACTTCAAATCATGAACTTCTCTTTATTTTCCGAGTCTTAGTTAAAGAGGTGCTAGTGAGTAATTTTCTTTTTTTGATAAATTATTTTTCTTTGAAAAGTAAAAAAAAAAACACAAAATATGCCTATACAAAAAGAGTTGACACATGATTGTGTTAGGCTTCTAGGGCCTGGATGTCTTACCAGTATATGGGGTTGATATTTTCTGAACTTGACCTCATGCTTCCATGTACGACTTCAGTTTCACTCCTGAGATTTCTGTGCTTTGAATTCTGCTTATTTGGTAATTTAGCCTCAGATCCGAGACTTTGGGAATCAGTCCTACTCTGTAACTGTTCATAAGTCTGTTTGTTCGCAGATGTTTTCATCCTGTTCAAAGCAATTTAAGAAGGAGTTTTCATTTCATAATTATAAATCCATCTTTGGACAGGTGACTTTTTTTTTTTTTTTTTACTTTCAAGTTTCCCTTTATTTCTGTTGTAGCTTCTATTGAGAAATCTACCTTCGAACATATGTTCAATCCAAAGATTATTGTTTATCATTCTGCAGTGTGTAGAAACAGTTCCTGACGTAGATCGTGCGAGTACTCATGTGTGCTTTTACCGTTGCACATAACCTATAATATACATCGAGCTAAGTATGTTTAATTGTATATGTTATATCCCCATCCGTACAGAATAGCGTAGAGATGAGTCTGGTTCTGCTGAGGTGGTTTGAGGTTTTGTTTGTGATTGTTTCTTCCTTCCTGTAGTCCTTATGGCCAGTTGAATTGTGGTGCTGCAAACGGTTATTTTACATAAGAATGTTTCTTTTAAGCTGGAAAGGGGGATTCACTCATGATTGATGTCATTTATGTCTCAGAGTAATTGCCTGGAGTTTCTTTTCTTTTTTTCAAACCCCAGTCTCGATGATGAATATGAAAGACTAATCTACAAATGTTGACAACAAATTGTTTTGCTTTAAAGGAAAGAAACTCATCTCAGTGCATTGTTGGAGTCGAAGAAAAGAGAAAACGCATCTGGGAAACATACAGTCATTATTACAGGATGTAAAATACTGTTGCATTTTTTTCTTACCTTGTTTCTTGATGTTAATATTGATGTAAATACAAATTTATATTTAAACATTACAAAAGCTCTGCTGTGTTTTTGCAAAGTTTGATTTCATACGTGACTCATCGATCTTGGATTCTGCAGCAACAGCCGTGAAGCAGTGTTTTACCACAGTCACCAGGCCTTTCGAGAGCCACAAGTGCATGTTTGAAGCAGAGGTTCTTCTGGTCTGAGTAGAGTCTGCCTGAAGGGGGGAGGTGAGTGTGTTTTTGTGTGATGGGGAGCTATCAATGGGTGGAGGGAATTCAGAGTGTGAAGGACATCCGTGTGTGGCAAGTCCTCAGGAAAAAAGGACAAGAGCTTCCTCAGACTGGCTGCTGTCGGTGACATTCACGTCCACGCTGCCGTCTGCAGCCTAGCTTTCATCTGCTGTTTGTTTCCTGAAACCTTCACTCCCCCCCACCTCCACCTATGTGTGAGCTTTTGTCCTTAATCATCCCACTTTCCTCCCTTCTTTTAATGATTTTGCCCCCCCCCCCTCGTGAAAAGCTCTCACACACCCCCAGGCTGTAGCCTCCTATCCCTGCTGCTGCTGTTACTGTACCCAGACCTGCAGAGCCCCGCCAGCCCATTCAAAGCTTTAAATCATTTTTACTTTATAGACCTGAGTGTTATTTTTGATGTAATAACTGTCTCAGTTTTAAATTATGGAAGTCAAGCTAAATTCTAAACTGTCCAACACCCAATTCAACCACAAGGCAATTTTATATCCCACTTTTGTTTTGTTTATGTTTGATTTATAGTAAGTAGTGAAGAGTATGTCTCAAAGGTTGGTTGTCCAACACTTTGGTCCATACTGAAATGTCTCAACAATTACTGGCTCAATTTCAATACAATTTTGTCCGGACATAAATCATTTAGAGATTGTGACTTTTTAATGACTTTAGTGAATCCTTAACTTCTCTTCCGGCACAAAAATAAGTTAAACATTTTTTGTTTTTGTTTTTTTTGTGTGAAATATCTGACTTTGAAGTACTGGATGCAATATGAAGTTTAGTTAAGACACAATCATGTCCGTATGAAGTGTTATAACTTATCCAAAATAATCAACACAGGCTTTATAGATCTGACAGCACGCCTGTAGACTCTTGATCAAATAATCAAGTTAAGAGTTCTTGACATTTTAGAGGACCCAGTGCTGTCTGTGTGTCTCTGTGGGCTTTGACAGTCCTTAAAAGAATCAAACAAGGCCTTTTCATGAATAAGTAACCTTTAAATGATTTATTTTTATGATATGAAATATACAATAGCTCCACCCAGAGTTACTCTTCTGTTCCAATTTCCAACTTGCTGACACTCCCTCTGGTGGTTTTACTGTTCCAAAAACGGAAGGAAAAAAAAAAAAAGATAAATGACTGAAAACAAAATAATGCTTTTATAAAACCATAAATTAAAGATGAGGCATCTGCAGTGTCTGCTGCAGTGATCTTTGGCATAAAAAGGTCCAAACTGAGCTGTGTATTTTGACAAAATCATGTTTTTCATTAGCTTTTATTGGTTTGGTATCAACTGGTTCTTTTGATCAGTGGTTCTCACACCAACTTCTTCCACAGCTTATTTAAAAGCGTGTCAAAGCCATCTTCAGACGGGGATGTTGTTTTGTATAAATAGTATTTCGCCAGTCTTTCATGGAGACATTTGGTCCTTCCTGCTCTCCACTACAGAAGAAATCAAATTATTCAAGTGTTCCGTTTCATTATTTCAGCAGCCGTGTGGGGGGTTTCCTGTGTGTGAGTGCAGCAGCGGTAGGGTGGAGCAGGAGGCGGGATACGCCGATGGGAAAAGACGCACCGCTCGTCGATTGGACCAGATGCAGAGTGGGCGAACGCAAGCTCCTACCGAAGCTCGAAGACGGTTTTTTTTTTCCTGGACAGGCGACGAGAGGGGTCCGAGACACCTGTCAGGACTACACAGTCAGAAGCGGTAAACTACGTAAAGGCAACCGGAGGCTGCGTGTTTAGCGATGGCCGTGCTGTTATCGTGATTGTAGGCTGTCGGTGACCACGGTGCGTAAAGTTATCTCGCCGCTGTCTTGTTTTCTTTGTGTTACGTTCTCAGTTTGTGTCAAGCCGCATGAGTTCGCCGCTGTTTTTAGGTCAGCTGGTTGGGGTTCCGTTAGAAATAATGCACCCCACCATGGAGAAGGACACAACTTACACCAAGATCTTTGTCGGCGGGCTGCCTTATCACACCAACGACGCCTCACTTCGGAAATATTTCGAGACTTTCGGGGACATCGACGAGGCGGTGGTGATCACGGACAAACAGACTGGAAAATCCAGAGGATACGGCTTTGTGAGTCAATCTAAGTTCATCTGTTTTCTCGTAGCATAAACGAAGAGCTGAACATAAAGAGTAAAATATGGTGTTTAATTACGGTTTTATCAGCCGCTCTGACTTTAATTGGATTGTCAGGGAGCTAAACACACACTAGATCATGTCTGTTGCAGCCACTAATGAGTTTAAAGCGACTTTATCTTTTATGGTTAATTGCATTTTATTTTATGTACTCCTTTTTTTTCTTTCTTTCTTTTTAATCGCAACCTCCTGCGGGATTTTCTTTCTTGGCCTTGGAGGCTGCACACACTGCCACTTTGTTCGAGCTGCAGCCATGTGCAGAGTGTCTGGTGGTGGCAGTCACATGCTTGAAGCATGAGCAGCACGTTATTTATTTTTTTATAAGTGTGTCATCAATTATCTCTGCACTCCCAAAATACTAGTGTGCGCGCAGACAGACACACGACGTAACGACTGTGTGCTGCTCAGTGTGCAGCAACACACACACACACACACACACACACACACACACACACACACACACACACACACACACACACACACACACAGAGAGAGAGAGAGAAAAGAGAGACATCTGTCCACAGATGCAGCAGCTTATTGCCAACTCAAGTGTATCAGTGTGTGTGTGTGTGTCGGAGGGGGAAGAGTCTCAGAGGTGTGACATGTCAGTTGGCGCTGCAAGATAAGGCCTCAGTAGTTTCATTTTGACTTCCGTCCTGCAGCCCCCACCCCCTCCTCTTCCCCTCTGCCAGCATGGAGTTAGTTGGTTGTTTGCTTGACTGAGTTTGTGTGTGAAAGAGACAGAGATAAGAAACGGAGAACTAATGTGTATTGGACTTTAAATGATTAAATGATCTCAACCTGTGCATTCTCAATGAGCTGATCAGCAGAGGCAACTACAGTGTGTTGAGCTGTTTGGGGGGAGGTGCTCATTTCATCCATTCCTTCCCTTCATCGGTCTGAATTCTTCAACTTCAAACCATGCTCTGCCTCTGTTTGCATAAAAGTCCAGAGTCTGATGCTGCGAAACGAAAGCAAGTGCCGCAGTTTTACTTTCCCTGTCCCACTTATTGGTGGTGGAGCTGTCTGCAGCTGTGGTTTACCTTGTAGTGTAGCTGCACTGTGTGTGTGTGTGTGTGTGTGTGTGTGTGTGTGTGTGTGTGTGTGTGCATGCGTGCGTGCGTGCATCGACCTTAATCCCCCCCCTTTCCGCCTTCTTTCTGCCCACTCCTCATCTCACTCCCTTAAGGTAGATTCCAGTATCTCAACCTTGGCAGCCCAGTCTGAACAAAACAAATCTGCCTCCTACATATCAGCCCACACCAGACCCGACACACAGCTGAAGCTCCTCTGGAAGCATTAAAACACGCTGCTGGTTGCTCCTCTCACGTAGTGGAGTCAGTGTCCTCTCTCGCACTTAGCTTAAAGATTCAATGATTTTAAGGAGAGAGGAGGACAGCAGCTCCCTCAGGGTCCCTCTGTGTCTGTTGCTTCATCTTATCGCACATGTTAGCATCCAAACCGAAGAGGGAATCTTTTACATGATGCAGTTATGGAGCTTTAAAGGGTTTACAAACCAGAGTGATATCTTGTAACGCTGTGATGCTGTCAACAGGTGACCATGGTGGACAGGGGGGCAGCAGACCGGGCGTGCAAAGATGCAAACCCCATCATCGACGGCAGGAAGGCCAACGTCAACCTGGCGTACCTGGGGGCAAAGCCTCGCAACTCGCAAACAAGTAAGTGTGTTTGAGTGTTGTGAAACACACAGTATTGAAAGGGATTCTTAGGATCATATGATACACGTGATATTTTTGGCCATGTTTTAGCCAAAAACCTAAGAATCCTACTTGCTAGTGGCCTCTTTATTCTATTTTTTATTTCACTCAACAAATACCGTTAGAACTTCCCAGCCTGTTTGCAGCATTCAGACAAATCCTGCCCTCATAATGCTTTAATAAATGTTTCAGAAATAAGCACTTTTACTTTTCAAAAAGGCCAACTAATTCCTTAAAACAGCTGGACACCATCGTTTTTGGCACGTTACAGAATAAGCGATAAAAAGTGCATTCGTCTGATGCATATTAATAAAAAGAATAGTGGGGGGGGGGGGGGTTGTTTCAACATAAACTGCAGTACCCAGGTTCGTCATAATGAAGGGACATGTCACCCAGTGCAACACCACAACTCATTGATGGGATTTTAATGGCTTTTGGACGACATTAAAGGTCTATGGCACAGACGAATAATGTATATCAGGTTTTGGCTGTGCAAACTTGTCAATACAATCAATTCATTGTTGGGTTTTTGTCTTAGAATATTTGTCAATCCAAACCTTGAAAACAAGCCTAAGAAAAACAGTGTTTCATTCACATACGTCCATACCATACGTTATGTGGTTATTAAACAACATGGTGTGAATTTGGTACCGCAGAGTATTGCATTACAAAATATTACAGTAAATATTACAGCATTCTACAAGTGCAGAAACACAGGCATGTTATCAAAATGTCTCACTGCCTTGTGTTTCCATGCATATGAGTTTTCTGATAGCAATTTAGTGTCCCACTTATGTATTTGGTGGATGTGGTAACTGTGGGATTAAACAATTTCTCCAGGTTTTACCCCATCCAATCCAGTTTTGCAGTCAGTCAGTGACCTCAAAAATAAGAAGGAAACTTGGACTTCTTTAATGCAGGTCATAAAGTGAATATCACTCTTATGTTCCGTAACTGGGGAAGCTGACATGTATAAACCGGCAGACAGACAATCAAAAGTCTGGATGCTGTTAAGATCTTGTATACAGAGATACAAAAAGACTAGGTTTCTCATGCATCATGTAAACTCTACATCCTGAAAACGATAAAAAAAAAAAAAAAAAAACCACAATGAGACCAATCTTCAACCCACCATGACGTTACCTAGTGGTTTGTGAACTGCCATTTTGAAGCAGTTGCATTTGTCTTGCATTTGGGCCGACGTCATGTTGGTGTTTTGGAGCCAGAATTGACCATATTTGGCAAGCTGAGGATGAGTGAAGGGTGGTTTTGACTGAGAAGACAAGGACATGAAGAAAAAAAAAAAAGACTAATCCATGGCTTTTAAATCAACCCAGGAACACCCCAAAACATACCTCTCTTTGAGGCCTAATATCTAATTAATGATGGAATACTTTTCAAAAGACCCACCAGAATGTGGATCTGTGGGTGTGAATATAGCTAATGACACCATAATGCCTGGAGGAAAACATATATTGACTTAGTATTTTATGAGAATTTGGTAATTTTTGAATGGGAGTCAACGGAGTCAGAGGCTTTTTGGCACCAGCCACTAGTGGCCCTCCGTGGTATTGCAATTAAGGTACTTCCCCTTTGGCTTTACTTTTCAGACCCTGAGACTGTATCTTTTTTTTTATTCGCAGTCTTTGGGTAAGACTCGTAAATGTACCAGCTGAGGATATCTTTACTTTGAGAAAAGAATAACGGCAGCTCCTGTAAATGATCACTGTGCTGCATCTCTAGCAGGTTTAAAGTCTCTGCATGTTGGTTTTTAGGTTTCACTTGAAATGGATTGAAACCCACAGCTGTCTGAATGGTAGGAAGCCATTCTCAAAGCCAATAAGTATAAATTTGAGGTTGGTTGGATAAATCCTGTAAAACCGCTGGTATGCTCATCACCCAGCCAGCTGTCTCTGCTCGTTCCCACCATCCATTGACTCTTTGTGTGCTTGAGTTTTTACGCACAGCTCTCCTGCCGCCAGGCTTTTTCAGAGTTAACCACCACCGCACATGCTTCGCACTTCCCCTCCGACGTCTGGGTGCACACCAGATCTTGACAGCAGCTCTCCCTCGCTGCTTCGTTTAAAGCTCGCTGGCTTAAATGCCGCCGTGTGTAGGTGTGATTGACAAACAGTGGCGCCAACAACAACTGACTGTGTGTCCTTATTCCTGGACCAGTGCTGCGACGCGACTCCCCAAGCATGCAGCTGATGGGAGATGGCAGCACTTGGTATTTTGTTATTGTGGGTGAGAGTATAGCGAGAGAATACAAAGAGCAAAGAGGGGATGGGACTGTTAAGAGCAAGAAATAACAGCATGCCTGTCTCCTCTTTGCCCTGCTGAAGAAAGAAAATGTGCATTTAAATGTAAGTTTGAACAAAAACAGGAAGGGTGATGAAGTCATGGCAGTACTGTAAAAGAGAGAAATGAGAAAGGAATGAATAGCTGGAGGAATGTAGGAATGAAGTCAGAAGGGGTAGAGGAGGAGGATAAGTTTCTCCTTTCTTACTCATCCTCAGCTGATTTCTGGTGAAGTCTGGAGGCAGCGAGGTCACAGATGTTTGCGAGCAATAGAGTGCATCATTATTTGTGAGTGTGCATGCTGAGGGAGTAACAGTCAGCCTGTGATACTCCTGTATACATGCTAACATCTGATTCAAACAAACTGTGACAGAGAGGGAGAGAACTGGCTCTGTCCTTGTCTGCCCGTCTCTTCCCTCTACACTCTATAGCTAAAATATCCCTCCTTACTCTTTGTCTTTGTCTGCAGGTCTTTCTGTTGGAGTTCAGCAAGTCCATCCTACGTGGGCTCAGAGGCAATATGGGTAAGACAGAGAAGAATCAATACCACTGTTTCAACCTCTCTCTCTCTCTCTCTCACCTGCCTCCTCCTCATCCTCCTCCTCCTCCTCCTCCTCAACACAATACGTTTCACTCCTCCGTCCTTGACATTTGTGAGCGCTGGCTCTTGTTCTGTACTTGGGTCGTGGTAGTTACGGGCACCTTTCAATGTGAAAGAAAGGAAGAAAAACATCACAGCACAGATTGTGTTTGTTTAAACTCAAGAATGTACTCAGCTCTGCACCTGTATCTATGACTGTACACTGGATTTTGATGCATCTCTCTCTCTCTCTCTCTTTCCGGTCTATTAAACCTGAGAGAAGCTCAATTCTGAATTTCGCTCACGCATGAGTTGGGCTTCACTGAGGCAACAAGCCATTTAGTCAAACTTTCCTCCATCGCTTTTCTTTTTCCCAACATGCGCACACAGTTTTTGCACATTAGTGCACACAGGAATTGTTGCATCAATTTATGATTCATCACAGAGTTTTGTGGTAGTTAAACTATTTAATAAAGCTAGATGAATTAGGTCAGTGATTCCAAGAGGTCACAAGACAGTTACTACGGCGGAAAATAACAAGAACCATAGCCACGCTAACATGCTCGCACTGACAATACCAACGTGCTCATTAGCAGATATAATGCTTACCATGTTCTCTATCTTGGTGTGTTAGTGTGGTAGCCTGCTAACATTTACTAAGTGACATTAAACACAAAGTGCAGGTGATCGGCTGACGGGAATGTGAGTAGGTTTGCAGGAAAAAAGTGTTGGAGACACTGAAAGGAGCAATGTGTAGGATGAGGTGAGAACTCGTGGTGAGATTGCAGATTGCAACAAATTGAACACGCCTCCCCTTCCAAGCGTGTAAGAGAAACTACGGTAGCTGGAAAACATGAAAAGATCACAAAAGGCCCTCTAGAGCCAGTGTTTGATTTGTCCTTTCAGGGCTACTGTACTGAAACCTGGCGGTGAAACACGCCGTGCTCTGTCAAAGGGTTAATCAGCCAAAGGGCACACACCTGCTAAACTCTACGCTGCTGTGATTGGTTGTTTCACTTGTCAGTCAACTGGTCCCGAACCCTAATCCTGACCATAACCTTAAACCTCCCACAACCTGACATCCAATCGCAGGCTAGGCGTCCCTGCTCCTTTAGATTAATCAGCAATTCACCCTGAGGGAGACGTGACCGTCTACTGAATTTCATAGTACACCATCCAATAATTGTCAAGACATTGCAATGAAATATCCACCTTCTCATTGCACTACAAAGAAAGTAATGGGATCATTGAAGGCAGTAGGACACATCCTCTGGGAATCATGAATGTCTGTACAATCATTTGTGCCAATCCATTCAGTAGATGTTGAGATATTTCACAGGATACGTGGGAGTTTTGGCCTGACCTGGTGGTGTTAAACAAAAAGTCAGAATATCAGCAAAGTTACAGGGATTCATCTTCTGGAGACTATTAATGTTCATACAAAGATTTGTGACAATCCATCCAATAATTGTTGAGATAATGTCAGCGTGGACCAAAGTGGTTAAGCGACCAACTGAGATTTCCACAGCCACGCTGTATACTGTGCTACACAAAATTATTTTTCATTTAGATTTTTTTATGATAATCTGTGGCTTTTCTCATGAAGTGTTGTTTTGTTTCACCTCCTCAGGCATCAAAAATTGTAGGAGAAGGAAGAATCGCTTGATTCAACTGCTCAAAACTCACAGACAGGCTGTGGTTTGAGGTCACTAGTGTGTATTTCTTTGTGTTGAGGGAGTGGCAGGCATCAAAAGCTTCTCAATTGATTATCTAGAACATGTACTATAGTGCTACAGTTGTATATTAATGTTAACGATATTAGGATTTTGGCCACTTGGCCTTCTGCCTATGCACTGGAGTGCTCAATGGGAACTGAGGCGTCATGGTTGGGAGCTGCTGGTGGGAAATTTTATGTTCACATGTGATTCACATGTGACTCTACCGCCTCATCCAGTCTCCCAGGGTTTCAGTGTGAACACGAATCTTAATGAGTCAACATGGAGGATGATTCAGATCCATGTTACAGACCGTTGAAAGCCGCTGCAGGTCGAACCCAGTTGTTGTGTTGTTGTGTAAGATGAGCCTGGTTGACTCCCCTGACAACGCTTACTTCGGCTTGACTCAGATAGTCAGTGTATCACTGCTGCCGAGGTGATCTTAGACGAGGACGTTGTCAACCATCACTGCTGTCTCCTTGATTTTGTTCTGTGTATGTGGGCGTGCTGTTCCTTTTTTTGAGCATCGTTTCAAAATGAAATAGCTGCTATTTGGGGAAGAGAGTGTTCACTCTCTTTGATTCTAATGTGTTTTGGTCTTTGGTTGACAAAAATGTCAAGTTTTAGTGACAGGATCTTCTATATTTTAGAGTTATTTTAAGGAATAAACAGGACGTAGCGTTTTGGAAAAGATCTCTTCAATCTGACTTTCTGAAGGGAGACAAGTTTTGATCCTGCGGCTACAGAAAAGTCCATTAAAAACCTCAACTCTTCTGAGTGCTATTAATATTGCAGTCCTCAATTTCTGAATGAGCGATGAGGGAATTGAGGCTGACCCAGATGAGTCTATGAATGAGTGATGAAGGGTTTATAGAAAGTCTCCCAGAGTGACGGCCGACATTTGAGTTGAGCTTTTAATCTCTACTTCCAGGAAGAGTCACAGTTTGACACCTCCCAGACTGAAACAAAAGAGGCAAAAACATCACCTGGCACAGTAACCAACTAACACACCCCAAAGGAAAACACACACAAGAGGTGGCACTTTGTTAGTGTGGGAACACCTGTCAACTCGAGCCATTCAGACGTTTGTAACAGATTTGTTTTGGTTGGAACTGTTTAAATTAATGATTCGATATTTGAGTCATTTATGAAGCAAAAAATGTCCAATGTTTTTCTTCTCTGAGCACCACAGCTGTCTTTTCCTCAGTCCTGATTAATTCTTCTTCACTTCTTTCCGATATCTCATGACGTTGTCATTCAACTATTTGACTACAGCCTCTGCCATTGAGTGACTGAGTGAAAAAGTTACACCACTGGTCAGCTGAATGCTACGACTTCCTGTATCTGTTTCAAACTAAAAGTCATAACTTCAAACTAAATGTCCTCTAGTATTTCATACCGGGTCTAGCCTTATACCAGGTTTTTAGTCTTGCTAAATATCTTTCCCAACAATTTTGTGGCAATGTAATGTTAAATGGGTATGCCTTTTTAAATCGATTCACTTTTTTTGCATTAAGGTGTTTAGTCTTCGGGGGCTTTTTGTGTGTGATTAATTAATGTGTCAATTTATTTGTTCAAACTGTTGTTTTAGTCATGAGTACTTTCACACAGCGGGCTAACGTTACGTGACAATGTGTTTCGTTTTTTTTTGGAAGGAGGTTGATTTTTTTTTCTAGCTTTCCCACTGCAAAAAAGGGAATCAACCAATCAGGTTGTCTCGAGGCAGAACAGACAGAGTGCCAGATGCTGCTCTGGGTCAGCTGGATCCCTGTAGTTGATCATCTGCCTCCTCAGATGCGACACTAGCATTCCCAGCAGGAACTCGAAACTGTCCCAGCGACATCCTGAAATATGTCCAGAACCGGCCGAGGTAGAGCTTCATCTCCTGTAAGAGACAGTGAAAGCTTCCTGCTGTTTCTCTACTTCGTAAAAGGTTTTGTACCTAAAATGTCTTCTTCTTTGGTCTCTCCTTTTTAACACCACATATGTTGAAGGAGACCATTAGTTTATAAAGTATCTTGTAAATATGTTATTTTTATTGTTCTCTGGTGCATTTAGTTGCATCTGTTGCAGAAGAAGAAGCGATACCAATATGTGCGGCAGCATTAATCTCAAGAGATCTCAGTGCAGCTGTAGCTGCAAAAGGTGTTACACTTTGATTTGATGGTGGATTTCTTTTCCTGAACAGGAAATGGTCTATTTTGAATGACTACTATCACTCTTATCTCTCCAAAATAGATGAGACATTAAGTCTTTGTTGTTTGTCTGAAATCATTTTGTTGAATGAAATCACTTCATTGTTCTGTATTCACCGCACTGAAACAGGCCGACAGAAGGCGACCTGACCTGAATTTTTTTTTTTTTAAAGAATTTAACTAATCTAGTCAAGTCTAATGGACATAAATAACATATTCAAACAGGCGATAAATAAACCTCAGGGCCAGTGAAATCTATGTGAAAAGGGCACATCTGGCCCGGTTCAGATCTCTCTGCTGCAAAGCTCCATGTGTCTTTGACATGATCAGTATGACTGCAGTCAGTTTCAAACATTTCCTTCCAACATGAAGGACCTTTATTTTAGGAACAACAAAAAGGAATAGCTGAAGTTTGAAACAGGGCTGTGCTAATAGAAGCTTCCCCTGTCTTAAATCCCCAAATTAGTCAACTCAGGGTAATTAACACATTACAGTTTGTTTATTCAGTCTATCAGGAAGCTGTAGGGTACTGGCAACAAGCAGGTACAGCCCAGTGAGTCACTTTTCAGATACGGGTCTAAAACGATACCCACCAAAAAAAATGTTAACATACAAAACATGTTATTCAATGAGCGCTGATAGGTGGATTTTGTTGTTTTGTTTCCCCTTCTTTTCAGTGTCTTTGTTGCGCTATACGCTGTCACTTCATATTTGAGTGACTGATGTGGAAGACTTCTCTTGTAACTCACAGTAAGAAAAGCAAATAAACATGTTTTTCCAAAACGTCAAACTACTCCTTTAAACATGAAATCTGCCTAAGTGTGTGCGCGGGTCTTTTGTTGCCGATTCCCCTTCGTCTTCGTCACTGTGGGGCTCCCAGTGGGATGCTGCCTCTGTCTGCTCAGACGACCCCACACAATAAACAGTAAATATCAAAGATAAACTCAAACAAAGCACAGCCCTGTCTGCTGCTTCGGCGTATTTGCTTAAAAGTTTTGACAGAACAGAGGACGGGCGGATGCCAAATGTGGCTCTGAGGTACAGCTGAGTTGGGGGTGGGGGAGACATGTTCTCGTTTGGGGCGGGGTGGGGGGGTTGGGTGGGGGGCATCTGTCGCCCATGGCCGCCTGCTGTCTGCCTTCAGCACCCAATGTCAGTACGGTTGCTTGGCAGAAAAAAACCTTCTGGTGTTTATTTTTTGGAGAGAAAAGAAAGGAGATGGCTGTGCGGTGAGGCTGTGGTGGTGGGGGGGGGTATTTCCTGTTGAAACAGTATAACAGTGCGGGGGAGGAGGAGGTGACACAGACTTCTACCACACCTGTGGCCGGGTGTAATTGCTGCTAGGCTCGGTGAAGCTTTAGGGCCGGCGGTAGACATAATGCTGGAGCTCGTTTATTATAGCATTATTAAATCAAACGTCAGGGAATGATAAAACTGTCTCGTTATAATGTTGAAATCCTCAACTGTCTTTTGTCTTTAGCCATTTTCTCATGTGAGCCCTGTCCTGGGAATAAGGTCAGAACATTGCCCTTTTAGATTGTCTGTGTCAGATATGTTTTAATTCAATTCAATTCAATTCAATTCAATTTTATTTATATAGCGCCAAATCACAACATGGGTAATTTCATGGCACCGTTTTTAACCTACTGGAAATACTTTTATATATGTTTAGGTGATGTGTGGCCTCTGGGTAGCGCGTGCAGATATGATAGAAGCATAATTAACACGTCCATTCCTCTACTATGAACTGCGCCTACAATGAACTGCTCTATCAACACAATGACATTACACAGACTTTGTAATTGAGATCTGGCTGTGTAAAGTCCGTTTAATGTCCGGTCCAACTGAGTCTCACACACACACACACACACACAGCTCGTCTGGTTAATGTCTACATAAGTTCAGGGTTGTAGTGTGAAAGCAGCTTTTGTCTTTTTTTTTTTTTCAGTCTTCCTTCCTCCTCCTCCCTCCCTCCCCCTCTCCTCCCCTCTTTCAGCCGGTAGTTATCACTCTGTCTGTCGAGGGGTTTAGGTAGACAGCGAACCCTCAGGTGGATATTCCTCTTACCAAGGGACCCAATTAAGAGAGGCACTTCTGTTCGATGAAAAGCCTAATTTGAATAAAAGCATGTAAAAAGATCATGTTGGAAGCTTTTCATCGCTCTGAAAGCTCCTGTTTTGTTTAGTTGTCTGTTAAAAGATGAGTCACATTTTGATCTGCCAGTTGCTTTTTTCTCTCTCTTTCTCAGTCCTTGAGTTTTTGAGCTTTTGTAGTTTTGTAATGTGCATTTCAACACCAAACTCAGCTGCTGCTTCCCCTTTTTTGTCTTTTGTTGGAGCCAAAATCAGATGTTGACAAATACAGTGCTTAAAGATATAGACGGAGGCCCATTTTTAATGAGCAGTGACTTAACATTTCAGGCTGAATCAACACTTCTGTATATATCATGTGCCTGCAGGCGCCATCCAACAAAAACCTGTCAAACTGCCAGAAATGGGACGAGATGAAGGCATGACGCTTGGAGGAAGACTTTTACTTTGAAACGGCTGCAGACAAGTGATGTTTAAAAAACAAACAAAACAAAAAAACATTAAAAAACTGCTTAAAAAAGTTTAACTCAATCCATGAGCTGCACATTTTTTTTTATTTGTTTTGTGGTTCAGTCAAATGATTAATTACATGACCTCTCAGGGCTGGAGTTATTAATTCATCAATTAGTCAACTAATACGATAAATCATAAATCAGCTGCGTGAGTGTTTTGTAAGAGCTGGCGGTAGGAGGAGATGGAGGCTGGCAGGCGAGAGCTGAGGAATAGTGGAGAGATGGAAGGAGCAGAGCGGAGGTGAGGTTGGGCTGGGAGACGCTGGCTGGTGTGGGAATAGATTAAAAGTGACAAACATCCATGTCAACATCTTTTTTTTTTTTTTTTTTTTATTAAATGTGATGTTGTTTTTTTTTATTCAAAACATATACAATAAAAAAATTTTTTTTAATTTTTTTTTAAATCCCTTTATTTGTGTGAAATCCTTCATACCTGCAGTAGCTATTAAGATGTGGGAAAAAAAACAATCTAAAGTATTTAGAATATATGAATTGGGCCAAAATACTGAAATGGAAACAATCAAATACAAGAAGTGGACTGAAACTAATTAAATTTTTATGATGACACCATTATTATATTTTGTACAATCAGTCCAATGTGTCTCAGAAGGTGTGATTCACATCTGTTTCTGTCTGGCTGCCTTATGATTTACTCTTACTCAGCTTCAGAGACCTTTAAAGTTTTATTAACCTTAAGAGGTTTTAAGTCATTAGAAATCTGACAAATAGCTTTAAATGAAGGATTTTCACCTCAAAATTTTCAAACTATCACTTTAAACAGTTGAAGCAGATAAATCCAGTCACGAACAGGATGTTTTAAAACGCTTGTTGGATGAGCAACAAGTGAACGCGAGATGGAAATTATTTGGATTTCTTCATATTGACATCAAAATCTGTTCATGTGTAGGGTTTACGCTTCAAGCGTGAACTATCCGAGATACACTGAAGTAATCATGACTGACACTGCCGTGATAAAATTCAGTAAACATATCAGTTATTTCACATTTTCTCCACATCACGTGACCCTATTTGAATGAATCAAATTTAAATGTCTTTCTTGCTCGCTGACAAGAGAGCTGAGTGTCCAGCGCTGATGTTGGCCTTTTCTATCGCTCAGCCTCCCTCAAGCCGTGTGTGTGTTTATCGAGAGAGGACGAAGGGTCATGCGTGTGCGTCTCCATGAGTGTGTGTGTGTGTGTGTTTGTCTCTTTGACTGACTCACCCTCCTCTCATCCCTCATCTGAACTATTAAAAGCGAGGCTGTCCTAAGGCATGAAGGATATGATGGCTGATCCTTCACCTCTCAGCATCTCTCGCTCCTCGTCCGAAGAGCCACAACCTCGACCCTCAAAAACAAAAAAGAGAGGATGTTTTGTTTTTTATTCTCTTTAGTCAGTACATCCTATCTCTTTCATCCCACTGCCTGGTTTTCGAGAGGGGACAGTGAGGGGGAGTGCAACAGAGGAAGATGGCTGTGAGGGAGTAAACCCAGTGAGGGGAGAGAGAAGGGAGTCGGTGGAGGTTATTCTGCTCTCATGGGTCTGTTAGTGAGTGCACACCCATGCAGCTGTGCCAATTAGCTCCGCCATGCTTGAACCCCCCACTCACCACACACACACACACACACACACACACACACACACACACACACACACACACACACACACACACACACACACACACACACACACACACACACACACACACACACACACACACACACACACACACACACACACACAGACATCCACACATCCTCTTCTAAGCTGCTTAAGTAACTACACACAACCTGTTAAGTGTGTGTGAGAGATACATTTATTTCTTGCATGTTCACATTCTCTGGATGTGATGAGTTTGACCGTGTGATTCAATGTGTGCTTTGTGATTTCATGTTTTCATGCCTGTCTGTCTACATCTCCTATATATATATATATATATATATATATAAAAATACATACATACATATAAGTGTGTGTTTGACAGCCTGTGATGATGCAAGGCACGGCGAGGAGAGAGGCGAGGCGAGGAGAGAGGCGAGGCGCAGCTCCCCCTCATATAATGCCACTGTCACATTGGATCAGTCAGGCCGGTGCACGGGCAGGCAGGCAGGCAGGCAGCGGCACGCAGCCGTGGGAATGACACTGCACTTCTGCTCTGGAAGAAGGGAGATGGGATACAGAGGGGTCAAGAAGGCGGGACGCTATTATCTTCAGCTTTGTTTTGACTTGATCTATTGTTGTTTATCATTAGTCTGCAGATTTGATCTTTGTCATGCTTTCTTGTCCAGAACTCCCTCCAACTATTCTCTGTTTCTTACAGTGTTGTCCGACATTAAACATACAGTTTTAATACTTAAAAAGTTTTGGTTATTTTACATGTTGGCCCTTTGTTTTCTCTTTGTTTAAAGAGCCCAACCAATACTGGAGTTTTTGGTTTGATGCCAGTATTATGGACTGGAAAAATTCCATCATCTTGCAATGATCGCTCAAATGTGTTAATAAAACACTATTAACACTTGCGACAAAGATATACAAATCCTATATTACACCATTTATTGTCCCCACTGGCACACTGGCATCAGTTAGCCTGATATTACCAGACCCAAATGAACTTTTTCTGCATATATTTTCTGTAACATCGCGGCACATATCGGCCAACATATATTCAGATATAATTATATCTTTCATAGACCAATATCATTAAAATCGTCCAGCTGATATATCAGTTTTGTAACATTTGAATATGATGACAGTTAATAAATAACAACTGCGATTAAAATTTAGAGGCCCCCTGGTACTACTGTGATTAAAATGTTACATTTGATGGGTTTCATTTCTGTGTCATTACATTCGATATTTTACATTTGAGGTGTATTTTTAAAATAGGTCAGTATCACTGACTTATTAGAAGGTCGTTATTTACTATGTTTTACACTACAACTTTTATTAGGTGGAAGTAAAAATGTCCTTTTTGAAATGTCCAGGTTTTTTTTAATATCACTATTGTCTACTGATGTGGAAGAGGATACTTATTGTATTTCAAGATTCCCCAAAATGTCTCTTATCCATAGAGCCCAAGGTTCTTCTTCTTTTTTTTTTCTTTTTTTTTTTTACTAAAATCAAGTAAACTTGTACAGTAAAGTCAGTATGCTTATTTGAAAAGAAAAAAATGTAGATTCTGGAGAGTAATATTTATGAGGAGTTTTGTCCCTTTTATGAAATATTCAACAGAAACTGAGGAACTGCTGTGGAAAATGAGAATAATTTGGGTCATTGGGATTCCTCAGTACAAAACACTGCGGTTAAAAAAGGAGCTAACTGCGGTTGAACAGGTTGAAAATCCACATATGGGCACTGGAGTATACTGGCAGGCATCCTGTACATCCAGGTGTGTGTCTGTGTGTTGTGTATACAGCAGAGTGGGTGTGAACAGGCCTGGGCTCAGTGTTTGTTGTGAAAGCACACCTGATCCTTGCTCCCGATGTGTTTAGGGGTAAGCAGCAGCAGCAGGCCGCCTCTCGCCGCCCCGATCACCTGCTCGGACTCAGTGACAAGGTTATTCTCGGGTTAATGGGTTTGACTGTAGGCGCTGATCACGGGAGTGTTAAGTGTTCAACACTGTCATGTTCTGTTGTTTTTACTTAAACGCAGCAGCATAACCTAGTTCCTCTGACATGATCGCTCCTGCTTTTGCCAGATGTAACTGAGGCAGTTCAGGTTAAGTGGGCAGCCTCAGGCAAGGGCATGACTGAATGCAGGAGGACAGTAGTGCGCTTTTTCTCTCATTATTGCTGTGGCACCGAGGACCAACAATCTCACAATACAGTGCATTGGTTGTGGCAGGTTGTGTGTGTGTGTGTGTGTGTGTGTGTGTGTGTGTGTCCGTGAGTGCACAGGTAGAAAGAACCAAGAAACCAGATTATTTAGTTCAGAACATCAACCTGATAGAGATTGAGACATTTCTTATAATTGTGTTTCATTTGGATCATAGCTTCTCTTTTGAACGTTTCTCAGGCAACGTGCTAATTAAACCTAAACACAAGGGAGGAGATCTATTTTAAGGCAACGGTGCTGATAATTGCTCTTAAAAGGAGGAGGAGAACGCCTTTATAGGACTCAGTATTTGGGATATCACAAAAAAAAGCAGTTACTGGAGAAACTGCTGTCTGTTTGCAGCACTGTGTGTACGTACAGTGTCCCTTCTTACCGTTGGTGTTAAAATGACACGAATCAGATCAGATCTCACCGCGACACAGCGGCAGTGGCAGCTCTGAACACACGTTTTTATGACGTTGCCATCGGACATTTAGACAGAGATATAGATGTGCTCAGGCCTGTGTAATTTTATTCACGGTTTTTTTTTTTTTATACTTGAGGCTCAAGAGTAATATCACTTCATGTGTTATCTTCCTTTCCTAACCATTCATGTCACACGACATACACTGACCTACACTTTTTTTTTCTTTAGTCGTTTGTTTGTTTATTTTTTGCATATACAACAAAAAAAAGAAACGGAGAAAAAAGATTTTCCAAAAATGACAGAAAAGGTCAAGAAAGCGTGGCTAAAAATGAATGGAAGATAAAGAACGTAAGATTTCAAAAAGATGAATAAGACTAATAGTTGTCAGCCAAGCCAGATGTTTTGTAAGGCTGGGACACAGCTGTCCTTTGAGTTACTTGTTGACATGTTAATATGCTGACTTGTAGCAGGTAGGCTAATGTGCATTATGTTCATTATCTTAATATGGCGGGTTAGCATGCTCACAGTGACAATGCTAACATGCTGGATGAGTGTTTGCCATGTCGAACGTCTTTGCTAAACAAAGAAGACATTTTGAATTAACACTGAACACAATTGAGGTTGAAATTAAAATTTTGAGTCAGAGGATTCACAATTCAGCAATTTATGTGCAAAACTTGAATTAGAACATATGATATAAGTCGTGAAGACTTGAAGGAATTTGGCCAATAAATCTGATGGTAATAGAAAACAAAGTTGTAGCCATGACAGTGGTCCTACAAAGAAGCTCCAAATTCTAAAATTTCACTAGAATAGGATGGATATAAATTCACAGTGACCTTTGACCACCCAAATCTATTAGTTGGTCCTTGATTCTAAGTGAATGTCTGTGCCAAATTCAAGCACGCCAGCATTGTCCAAAAAAAAAAAAAATCCACCGATATCTAATTTAGTATGATTGTAGACAACTGAGGAAAAACAGAATGTTTTTATATTAAATAACTCAAAAACTAATCTGTTATCAAAATGCTTGCAAACAGACCTGCAATGATTAGTAAACTAATTGAATACTCAATCAAATGAAAATTCAGCTTCAATCGTTTCAATCATTTTTCAAGCATGAAAATTCTGTGTGTTTTCAGATGTGTGGATTTGCTGCTTTTCCTTGTTTTACATAATAGTAAATTTAATTACTTTCACTATTGGTCATCTCCAGTAGACTGTGATGGGTATTTGTTTTGGGGTTCTCTGATGTTTTCTAGACCAGAAAATGATTCAGTTAATGGAAATAATCTGCAGGTTAATAAATAATAGACATAACTTTCAGTCGCTGCCCTACTTGCTAATTGGTGACTTGACTCTTGTTCCTCTGTCTCTCCAGGCTCGCCCAGCAGTACGTCTACCCCCAGGCCTTCCTCCAGCCCAGCCTGCTGCTACAGTCTCATCTCAGCCCCACAGCGACAGCACTCGCCTCCCCTTACCTGGACTACAGCTCCGCCTACAGCCACTATGCCCCCACAGGACTGGAGCAGTACCCCTACACCCCTTCACCGTCGCCCTCTGCTGGCTACCTGAGCTACAGCTTCTCCCCCGGCACGCCAGCTCCCACCCTCACCGCATCCCAGACCCCTC
The DNA here is from genome assembly GCF_029030835.1 of Brachyistius frenatus. Taxonomy (NCBI): domain Eukaryota; kingdom Metazoa; phylum Chordata; class Actinopteri; family Embiotocidae; genus Brachyistius; species Brachyistius frenatus. The sequence continues at coordinate 80,407 of NW_027210605.1, read as the reverse complement.
CGGCTGCCATCCACCCTCCCCTGACCGCCCTCACCACTGTGTCTGCCGCCCCGCAGGCTTTCCTCCACTACCCTCTGCACCAGTCCGATCGCATGCAGTGAGAAGCTCTGAGCTGGACTGGACCTGCTGACCTGATGACTCAAAACAGTGTGACTTTTGAAATGTGTCATCATCAGGGCGAGACTGGACAAATGGAAGAGAGTGAGATGTAATCAAAAGGGCTTTTCGAGAACACTCTCATTCCTTTTTATATATATATATACATATATATATATATATATATATATGTATATATATATATATATCATTGTTGTAATAGTTATTGAAAATGTTGTACCGCTACTGTCATCAGCATACACTGAATGTTTTTCATTAGTAGGAAGCCGTCAGGGACTGGAATTAGACGACTGGTAATCTTCTGGATGTTTCTCTCTCTTCGGTGAATTTTGAGGCGGTCTGACTGCCGGAGAGCACATGGGTATGGACAGTGAGAAATATGTCTGTTTGACACGATGCTGCGGCTGCAGTTTCTCCAAACGCACTGAGCTGAATGCTGGACTTTGGCCAAGCTGAAAGCCAGATCCTCAGTCAGAAATGCAGGTCCAATTACCTCCTCTTCAAGGTTACCTTTCTGTCTATGGCCTTAGAGATCTCTCTGTACCTGGTTCATTTTGTCATTTTTATTAGCCTCTCATGCCAAATGAACAAAATGTTTATTGTTCTCCTCTTTGTTCCTCTTATCTACCGCTGGCAAGTTATGTGGTGATTATCACAGAATATGCAATTATGATGACAGAGGATGAGCATGATTAAGGTAGACAACACTGGTACATTGTGTTATTATTGCTACTGCTACGACATTACTCAGAACGACACATAAAACACTTAAAACACAAAATTCATCACATGAAAGTCCCGGAGCTGCTTTTTAGGCTTTATTGACATGTAACTTCGGAAGCAGGAGTGTTTCTGGATTTGGTTTGAGGGGGCTGTTTGTGATATACATATCAAGTAAATGTGTTTGGATGTAGATTCAGTTTCAGAAGTGTGTGTGTGTGTGTGTGTGTGTGTGTGTGTGTGTGTGTGTGTGTGTGTGTGTGTGTGTGTGTGTGTGTGTGTGTGTGTGTGTGTGTGTGTGTGTGAGTGAGTGAGTGAGTGAGTGAGTGAGTGAGTGAGTGAGAGAGAGAAATAGAGCGATGCAGTATACGCCAGTGTCAGGACAAAGCTCCTTTTCCAGCCACAGTACTGTTGTTGAGTTGTTTCTTTGTCATTGTATTTTTTTTTTCTCCAGCTGCAGAATACAGACAGACGCTTTTACAATGATACTGGAGTCTCTCGGTGCTGTGGCACCACCTTAGTAGTCTTAAACCAAGCCATACATCACATTTTAAACAAATATGCAAAATAAAAGTGAATATTTCTAAGTGAGACATGCTATTTGTGGTCATATTTCAGTATCTGTGGATAATATTTGTCAGAAGTAGCTGCTGCGTAAACACTTGGAGAGTTGCTTACATTTCTGACATTTCATACTAATGAGAGGAAAAGTGTTCAGGGGAAAGGCACATGGGTTACAGCAATAATTCAACATTTTAGTGAAAATGGTTTTTTTTGCTTTCTTGCTGAGAATTTAATAAGAAGATTGTTTTCAGTCTGGTATCTGTATGGTAATTATGAAGGCTGCAGCCAGTGAGATAACTAATTAACACATTATATCTTATTTTGTCTGTAAAAAAAATAAATGACAATAAAAATGACAAGCTGTGGTGTTACAATAGGTTATGTGCCACAGTTGGACGCAGTAACTTACTGGAGTATCTGCTGGTTACTTGGCAACGGCTCCAGTCCACAAAACCGACATATAACCTCTTCAAAACAGAGATTCTTAATTTTGTGGGGATTTTTATGCACAAATGAGAGCAAGACATAGTAATTAATGAGTATCAAAGATTCAGTTACATTAGGACAGAACAAAGCTTGCTGCTCATGCTGTCATTTGCTTTGTATTTGCTGTATGATTACTGTTCTTTTAAGAAAATCCAATAGACAGTGATTTCATGCAAAGCTGACCATTTTTGTTTTGTTCATCTTTACGTTACACCCTGTAATCTCTGATATGGCTCCAACAAAGGCAAAATCTCTTCACTGGTTATTGGACTTGCAGCATATGGTTGGGGATTTTCTTGATGTCAACAAATCCAAAGGAAATGTGATTTTCCTTTTTCCACCTTCACTGTCTGCGGCTCTCAGCTGTCCCAATAATCTTTAAAAACACGAGTCAAACGTACGTTAAAAGTTATTGTGTTTGTTTGGGACTATTCGTAGCTGCAGATTGATACACATTTGGTGCCGTACGAGTCCAGCAGCAGGACGGACATCAAAATGAACTACAGTTCCCAGTTTCATTGTCAAAAATGTGGCTTCCTGACACAGAGAAATAAGACAGACAATATTTATTTGTTTGGTTTTGGTCTTTTCAGAGGATTTCTTTTTTTTTCTTTTTGCTTTGTCAGACCCCTGAAAGTGGAGTTTATCTCTGCTGCAGTTTATGAGCTGTGAAGCACAAGAGCAGAAGACGGTGGAAGATATGCGCATGTGTCCGTTTTTACCACGTTCCTTATCAGACTCCAGCAATAGTCTCAAAAACAACCCCTCCCTTGACCACACACCCTAAACTAATGTAATATATTACAGCATCCTTCTTCTTAATGCACAGACTTTGAACTTTTGTCCTTAATGGTTTATTTTTGTCCAGAAATCATTGAGCTGTTTCTAATTATAGGTGAGTCTTTCACGTGCTCTTTTCGCCCCCTACTGGACATAGTTATTTATTGCAACTCACTTTCCTACATGCCCTCTGAATCCATAAGAAGTACACTTTAAAGGAGCAAAAATGAGCCAACCCTTGTATCAAGTTTTTATGTTTATTATCATTGAAATTTTTATTGAAACGCCTTGTGCTCCCAGTAAGGATCAAATAATAAAAGGAGACTCAATGTAAAGCTCGCACAGCCGATCTGCAGACCCACTATTGAAGTCTGGGATACAACATTTGCTTTGGATTGCGCTGGTTCAGAACAAAAAAGCAGATGGTTTATGTAAAAATGAATATCATAGCAAATACCACAGTGAGGGGAGGAGAAATGATCATGTCTTAAAAATTGATGACAAAATGAACAGAGTTAATGGTACGAAACAGGAGAGCGGTAATGAAAATAAAACAAAATAAAAAGTACTGTATCTGCAATCTTGATCACACACATACACACATATACACACTCACTTGCAAACACACTCATACGTACGGGCAGGCGCACGCACATGCACACGCTCACTCTCACGCACACACTTTCACACACACACATACTGCAGAGGTGTCCACACACACACACACAAACACAAACACACAGATAAAATGTAGTGATTGAAAATAATGAAACCCTGGTAAAATCTAATGGTATCATACATCCACGTCTTGTGTCTGAAGTGCAGAAAAAAACAAAAAACTAAAATGGAGATAAATTCAGATGAATAATGAAAAGCATGCCCATCTTCACTGGTCTAACCCAACTTGAAACGACCACAAACCCAGAGTGTTGCCCTCTCTGTCCTACCCGACCCCCACCCCTCTACTCCACCTTCTCCTGCCCCATGCTCTCTTACCCTTCTCATATCATACCCACATCCCTGCCTCACCCTCATTCTGCCCCGCAGTCTCCCTCCCCTCCCAACACCCGCCTCCCCAAACCTCTCTGCTCGATTTCAGGGTTTTCCGCGCTCCTCTGCATTGCAGATGAAGGCCTTGGCTGGGAGGAGGAAGCAGGCGGGCAGGGAGAGACGAGACGGCTACTGGTTCAGGCTCTGGTCACCATTTATCAAAAACACAATGTCCAGTTCAGAATACAGAGTGAGGACTGGGGGTAGAGGAGTCTTGTTGTGTGTTGAGGTTGAAGGTGGTGAACCTGTATGTATGTATGTTACAGTGGCACTGGAAAACTTATCACGTGTTAGTCTACATGTGCGATGGTTATGTGAAGGCATGGGGTGGGGGCAGTGGAGGTGGGGTAGCTCAGGGCCTTGTCCCTCAACCCTCGGCCCCAGTCAGCGAAGGGGGCAGGGGCCAGTTTATAGGGCTTGCGTCTTGAGCTCGATGGGCTCCCCGCGGGTGTCCTGCTGGGTCTCGCTCTCAGGGGGCCGACTGCCCTTCAGTGTGGCCAGGCGCTCGGACAGACCCCTCATGCGTGGGAACAGCATGAAATCGTACAGGAGGGCACCCATGGCACCTCCTATCATAGGCCCGACCCAGTACACCTGCCAACAACAAGATTAACATTCAGCACCTCACACGCTGTCCTTTATGATTCCTGCTGAGAGTAAAGTGGAAGCTGGAACATTCAAGCTCTTCAGCTGGATTTCAGGTCTTACCCAGTGGTTGATAAAGTTTCTGAAGAGCACAGCAGGGGCAAAGGACCTTGCAGGGTTCATTCCTGCACCGGTATAGTACATCTAAAACACAAGACAATTATTACTGCATTTTGTCATAAAATACTCATCTTTATAAATGCTGTAGTTTTTCCCAGGTGTCTCACCCCCATGAGATGTCCGATGGTAACGGAGAAGCCGATGGAGAGGGCAGCAGATCCAAGGCGTCCGTTTCTCCTCTCATCAGTCACAGCGAAGATGCAGACGACAAGTTGCATGGTGAGGAAGACCTCCACAGTGGTGGCCATCCCCAGGCTGATGCCAGGCTGCAGCTGCAGATACACAAATGGAATAATGTTATTTCACTGAGTATTTACCACTGATTTGGACTAGATAAATCGATTAATTGATATCGCTGTTAATATATTATATTTTTCCAAGGTTGTTTTTTTTCCACCACGTCTCAATGGTTGGCATCATACAAATTCTTTACAGAACTAAACAGATAAACAAACTGTGACCAACGGATGAAACTGGCCCAAAAAGGTTCTTACTAACATTGCTACACTTGTTTTGTGAAACATCCATGTTCTTACCGTGTTCATCGCCATGTTGCCTCTCATGTTGCCAGGTGTGACTCCGTACAGCACAGCGGCCCCGGCTACAGCACCCAGGCACTGAGCAGCAATGTAGAAAATGGCGCGGAAAAGAGACATCTGTGAGCCAATAAGGTAGGCAAAGGTGACGGCAGGGTTGATGTGGCCGCCGCTGATGTGGCCGATGGACTGGATGAGGGTGGCGGCTGCCAGCCCAAAGCACAGGGCCACATGAAGGACATGATGAGGTCCAGTGGTCCAGCGCAGGGCAGCGCCCATGCCAAAAAAGACGAAGAACATGGTCCCGAAGAACTCAGCAAAGACCGCCCGCCAAAAATTCATCGACCGGAACTCCCACATGGTGACTGTTCGCTTGAGGCTCTCCACCAGATGAAGAAGATGATTTAAAAATAAATCTGGGTAAGTCTGGAAAAGGTAAGTATTTACCTTTTCAGTCCTCTTCAAATGCCAAAAATAAAAAAAAGGATCTCCCTTTTGTAGTCAGCTCACTACACGGCTGAGAGTCAATTTAAACACAAAACAGGATTTCAGAACGTCAACAGACGAATCCACTCAACGGTTCTTTACCAAACTGTGGACTGGGCTGGTAAAGTCAACTCAGCTGCGCTCGCTTGCCACCTCTATCCACCTGTCGCAAAGACATAGGTGTGAGATGATGTGGGAGTGTGGGTGGAGATCTCAGGTGGGATGAGTTGTCAAGAGGAGGTGGGCATCAATGCTAAAGGGGTGTTTCTAAAGTAGAGACGGGGATAGACAGAGTGTCCAGTGGACCTTTTAGCCTCTCTGACGGAGGGGAGAGGGCCAGACCGGCGCTTTATAATACCCCCCCAGGGGCCCCCAGGTGACGCCATAATCCCCCTGTAGGGCCAAGGGCGGGGGGCGGCAGTGCTGGACATCCTAAATCAAACAAACTTAACCCCTCTGTCGCCTCCCTGTAGGAGAACTGGTCCAAAAGAGGGGCAGCGTATCTGAGGACAGAAACATATAAGGCGAGAATGAGTGGGGATCCATGACCGATATTTAGTGTGAGGTAGAGACATTTCACAGCAAAAAAAAAGACATGAAGGAGTATGTTTTTTTTTCCAGGGTGAGTGGTAAACTAGGAGGAACAGCCGCGGCGAAGAACAGCCGGAGCCGAGAGGAGAACGTTTTCTTTGGGGCGTATGTCATCTGTTGTCATATCATAACTGTCATAATCAGGGGACACAAATTCTGATGGACAAGGACAGAAAACACACATGTATGCACAAAGACACACACGTGCGCACACACGCATATACACACATGCCGATAATACAGTTGGGGCCCCGGACGGAAGTGCCCAAAGCTAACAGCGCTGAACTGTCCCATACAGTGAAATGCCTGACCCTGTGAAACCATTGTCTGTAACAAGCATGTGGGCTATGTATGCTCAGAGACAAGACAAAAATACATATTAAACCAAAACACAGGAGGAGAAGCTAGCAGAGCATTGTCTTAAATTTGCAGCGCCAAATGCTAACGCTACAGCTAAAGAGCAAAGTTAAGTTTCGAGCTTCTTTTTGTTGTCCTGGACACAATTAAACCATCGATTAGTGATTATCAGGTAACTTTAGGTGAAGGAAAGTGGCAGCAGTCACTGAAGAGCCCTGGAATGAGCACTTGAACATGAACTTGACATCGCTTTAGGGCCCAGTCCGCAGTGACACTGCTGCACGGCCTGCACCAAGTGGTGAAGGCACAAAAATGTAAAGGAAAAAAGTAAATCTGTCTGATGCGTGCAAAGAAGAAAAACAACATTGAAACAGTGGCAGTGAAAAACAAGGAGCCACCAAGCAGCGACCCAAAAATAATTCAGGCAACAGAGCGGGATTGTTTTTTCTGTTGTGACATGGGCTTCGAGGAGGTACTTGGCAGAGGTTTGCAATATGTGAGTGTGCTGCAGAAGGACATACGACCAAAGCCCTGAACATTCTCAGTGTGTGTGAGAGGTGCAGCGGGACAGCAGGGATGTAGGGGGACGGTGGGGTTACTGAGCCGCACCGGGGCATCGCTGACCAGCCGAGAGCCATCGGTGTGGGAGTGTGGGAGTGTGTGTGTGTGTGTGTGTGTGTGTGTGTGTGTGTGTGTGTGTGTGTGTGTGTGTGTGTGTGTGTGTGTGTGTGTGTGTGTAGTTGGCGGCGATGAATGCAGAACGCTGAGCTCGCCGTTTTAACTCCCTTTTATACATGTTAGAAAGAACACACACAATGCAAAATGCTGGCGGCACAGTGGCAGTTATAGCTATTGTGCATGTTGTGTGTGTGTGTGTGTGTGTGTGTGTGTGTGTGTGTGTGTGTGTGTGTGTGTGTGTGTGTGTGTGTGTGTGTGTGTGTGTGTGTGTGTGTGTGTGTGTGTGTGTGTAAATAGCTTATTGTTTAAATGTGTGCATATTTGAGTATGTCTGCACTGCACAAGAAGTGACACTTTGGAGATACTGATTGCTAACATGCTTTTATTTTAGACGTAGCCTATTGTCAAATCCAGATAATTAAGTGTTTTACATTCATTATTAATATGAATACCTGGTAAATGTACAGTTTATATAGAATGTAAAGGGTCAGTTCATCCAAATTACTTTAAAAAAAAAAAAAATTCTCATTTACAACTGGTGGTATCATGCATCTTGAGATGGAGACAAAGGAAATAAAAGCATCTTTAAATTACATGCAAGATATATTTTAAGGCGTGACAAAAAAAAATGGTGGTTTATAGCAAGGTTTCATGAAGCAAGGTTTCATGAAAGCTAAAAGTATTGTTTCTCACACACCCAAACAGCACACACACTCACACACACCCCCACACACAGACACTAGGCTCAACATATCCATTTTAAATTACAAAGCTTATTCCGACTGAAGGTGTTCTTTCTGTAGAGCCATTACAGAGGTATGAAGGCCCATTTGATTGTCAATAGGAGGCCTCAGAGAAAAGATGGTCGCTAACAGGCACAGACATGAGAGAGATGCTGGGCTGATTGAGAGCATCATTGAACCCACAGTGCAGAGTAAGGACCTCTTTAGCATTTCAAAGCACTCACAAACACGAGATGCAACTGGAAAATAATGGTGTTTTTAAGCGGGATTTCAATGAGACTCTGTTACATATTATAATGATGTGCAAATGTGAAAGTGAGTGTTGAATCTGACCATATTGACAAGACCTTTATCGAAACTAATGACAGACAACAGGGACCTGAAAGGTCACAGCCAGCCCCTTTAAAATGCAGCTGCTACACTAATTTCTCTCCACATGCAGTAAAAAGCAAAAGAGAACATAAAGCTCCAGTGTGGGCTGTTAATATTTCAACAGAAGCTCACTGAAAACACAGTAGGTGAACACGGTTGCCACATTGTCTACATGTGAGGTTTATATCTTCTGCAGTCTTTTGAAAAGAAAAACGTGAGCTGCTGGATGCCTGCAGACGTGATGAATCCACATACAAAAATCTGAATTTACATCTAAATATTTTACTCTACATCCTCAAGTAGTTTGGTTTTGTTTGAAAAATCACTAGTCATTAATTTTATTGTTTACAGCTATGTGTATTTTACTGTGACATGTCAAAATTAATTGACAAACTATATTTACTCAGATTTTGAGTTCCTGGTGTCTTGGATTGAGTGTCCTCCACTGTGTTCACTTCACCACACATTATAACAGCTGTGGTTGACCTGCTAGTTAGTTGCTGAATCTGGTTCCACATTTAACTGATCTACAGCTGATCTAAAAGTAAATTTATTCCCAATATTGTTTCCAATGAGAGTTTTTTTCATTGCGGATGTTACAAACTCTGAAAGAAACCCTGTTCACTAGCACTTTTGTCTTTAATATCCAAATACAATTTGATGCTTATACTTTTTCACTTTTACTTGCAATGAGTAAATATTTCACACTACAACCATTTTGCAGATGATTTTTTTTTTCTATTATGCAAGCAAGAGAAACTTTTTTTTAACAAACGTTCTCCTTTTTTTGTTAAAATGCTGAGTAGTTTCTATTTGACACCATTGTAAAGTCAATATTTTGGGTGCTTGGACTGCTGGTGGAACAAAACAAGACAGTGAGAATTAAATCAATTATAATGAACATTAATATTAAAAACATTTTGGAAAAAATAAATTTCAAAAATAAAAGTAGATTAACCACGCTGGAGTGCATTTGGGATTAAACAAAACACTTTTGACAGGATGAACGGGTTTTGGTTCATCAATATTACAATTGTTGAATTTATCTATACATCCTCACTGAAATCCTCTCTTCCAGTGTCACTACTTTCATTTTTAAAAAGGATTTAAGTCTTAATCCATCATAACCTGGCATTTGTCATTAAATTATTTAAAACTCCTAATAATGTTATTTTTTATATTAAATATATAATATTTTCCTGGCAGATTTTTGTCCTGCCTTGGATCACTAGCAGCTTCATTCTCATTTTGTGTTTTACAGCATATTATGTGTGAGAAGTTTAACCTTTAAGACAACTTCTCCTTTTTTTTTGGTCCCAACCACCATCACATCTAATGAACTGTACACTGTGCATTTTATAAAAATCACTGTAACCATTTTCATGCAGGTGTCGTCAGTTGTTCTCCTGTTTGTTGGCCTGCTTGGCTCTTATGGCGTTCTGTGTGACCGTGGACAGTGATGATCCGGTCATGCTGGCAGTCTCCACGATGTCAATGTCTTTACACGTCAAACAGGCCACCAGCTTCTGACGAGAGGCGCTGCGTGCAAAGAAGAATTCATGGGACACTCCAGCGAGTACAGCACCGAGTATCGGTCCGAGCCAATACACCTGCAGGCGGGCAGAAGAAAATTGTGCCATTATAAGATAAAAGAGGTGAGTACGGACTTCATCTGGATCGTCCAAGACATATTTAATTCATCTCCATTATAAGTCTATATGAATGATTTATTCTTTGATTTTATTCAATTTTACATTATTATATTCTTAATACTGATGCATCAATGTGTACGTAACATTCTTGTGTTGTAGCGGGTGAAGTTAGAGTTTTCAACCAAGGAACCTAATGACTTAACAAAGGGTTTCAAGATAAATCTGAGGCACCATGAAACGATTAATAGGGTTAGAAAAAGAAACACCAACCTTTAGGATTGCAATTTTTTTTTTATTAAAATAATTTCAAATTTTACCTCTTCAGGCCTAAATTAATCATCAAAATTAAATCACGAGATGTTCAAAGAGGAACTATCTCTTTGGTGAAACTGCTAACAACTATATACACCTGAAATGTGACAATAATTTTCCTAAACATATGATCATTTATGTAAAATCTTAATATGAAAAGTACTCTAGCTCTAGTGGAGTAAAAAAGTAAAATATTTCCCTCGAAAATGTTGAGGAGTGAAAGTGAAGTAGTAGAAAATGACAATATTCAAGTAAAATACTTGTATCATAAAACTGTACTTGAGTACAGTATCTGTGTAAATATACTTCCCACCACTGTAGCTAATGCACTCAACAGTGTTGCTTGTACACTGACTAAATCTGTCATCTGTAAAACAGCAGCTTTGAAAAATTAGTTGGAGAGTGTGGGAACAGTGCTTCCATCATGACAAGTTTGGATTTGGGATTTCTTTCTCACCCAGTGGTTTTCCCAGAAGCCAGTGAAGATGGCTGGACCCAACGAGCGCGCAGGATTCATACTCGCACCAGAGAACCGCGCCTGACGGACAGAGAACATCCTCACAATATAAACCAAGTCAAAACAGGTGATTTCTTTCTCTCTTCATATTTTGATTTATCTTGGAGTTCGGATCTTAAAATAACATCGTGAGCAAACAACAACAGCACTGACTAGATGTTTTGAAGGACCACTCAGACAAGTAAACGGAGTCTTTCTCCAGTTATTTTGTTCTTTTTTCAGTATCAATTTTCATGCACATGGTCCAGTTTTCCCAATTCCTGTGTGAAATATTTTTTAACTCCCTGAAAGTGGGTCAGTTTTTACACTGAATAAATGTCCTGAAACATCTTAAACCATGGAGGGTCCACTTTGGAAGTTTTCATGTGACGCCCCTGATTGTCTTTAATGCTGTTTGGGCTTCTGCTTGTCTGCAGAGTCGTGTGTGGGGGAATCAAACCTGTTGTGGCTTTACTTGTGAGGAATAAATAAAACTGGAGATCAAGTAAGAATCTGTATGAAAGCTCCTCTTACCCCTATCATCACTCCAGTAGTATGTGCTAATCCTATGGCCAGGTTTCCTGGTTCTGGGCTCTCCCTGCGGCGCTGGTCCTCCACCGAGAAGATAGTGAAGACCATCTGGAAGGTGCACAGAATCTCGATGCCCAGCGCCTGGGCTGCGTTCAGCTCCATGGGAACCTTAGTGAGGTAAAATAGGACAGAGGAAATGGAAAAAGTCAGAAATATTCAGAAAACGTGAAAAGTTTCTCAAACTTTGAAAAGTAACACACAGACGTTCAGGGAACTGACCCTGTTGACAAAGTGGTCTGCAGTGGTTTTGAGCGGCAGGGCCAGGTAGAGGGCCCCAGTTCCTAATGAGGCTCCCAAACACTGAGCAGCGATATAAACAAGGGCTCGGAGAACATCCAGCCTCCGTGTGGCCAATAGAGACAGAGTCACAGCAGGGTTTACCTGATCACAGACACAAACACACGCCAAGAAATAAATGTTATAAATTGCAAAAGAAAATTACAATAAAAACTTACGTCTTTATCTTAATATTTACTTTCACTTTAGATCAAAGAAATATTTTATTTTTACAACACTATATTTATCTGACAGCTGTTACTTTAAGATGTTACATAAAATACAATGTATTGCTACAGATGAAATTAGTGGTTCAAAAACTTTTACACTTGTGTCCCATTACAAAAATCTGTGTCTAGTCGTTCGATGTACAGTAGTTATATAACTCAGACCACAAAAAGCAAGTAGTTCAAAAAAAGATTTTTGGAATCATCCAAAAATGTACTTCATATCTAATTCATTATGAAATTATTTTAGAAAGACCACCAGAACCCGAATCAGAATTAGTTAGTTCAGCTAACGACACCATAATGACTTGTTGAAAAATAATTACTAACTTTGCATTTCATGAGAGAAGTTGAAGCTTTTTAAATTGGAGTCTATTGGAGCAAGAGTTTTGTTTTTTTGGAGCCAGCCCCTATTGGTCCACAGTGGTATTGCACTTTAAGCACTTCTGCATTGGCTTCATTTTTCAGACCTGGAGATTCCATCCATTTTTACACAGTCTATGAATTTAACAGATATTTATTTAAATGAAAGTCTTTGAGATTAATATTTTAAGCAGGTATGTATTTTGACTTTCAGTAAGTCAGACTTTAAGTACAGGACTTTTCCTTGAAATGAAGTAAAGGCTATTTAAACGGTAGCCATCTGGTAGGCTACTCCTCCTCCTCCTCAAGTAAACAATCTGCATTCTTCCTCCACTGCTCACAACTGATTGGTTGCGACTCACCTACACTTTTAAATCAAGTTTAAGTCAGGCAAAAAGAAAAACAACATATTAAAATGAAAGCGTGACTACGAGACATTCACCTGTGCCCCGCTTATTTCTCCAAAACAGTGTCCCAGTACAACAATCACTGCCCCCACTGCCACTGCTGGGTATAGGGGTCCCCCGGGGGCCTCTACGGGGCCTGGCACAGAGGCACCCAGCACGGCGCTCACTAACACCAGGGTGCCGAGCAGCTCTGCCAGCATGGCACGCCAGAATTGCCGACTGCGTAGCTGCTCGGAAAAAAGCGGACGTAAACAAAGTTGGCCTATAATTAGTGCATTAAACTCATTCTATAACGTTTTAGTGAATAAAAACAGGTAAGAAATACTGGTTTTAACCACAGAGCGGGCCGTATACAATAAGCTGACAATTTTATTTATCAGTCTGATTCTTAATAAAATACATCTTAAAAACAATAAAAGAGACATAGACAAAACTTGTATCATAATATCTAACACTAACAAGTCAAATCCACGTCAGTAACCTATATTCCAACACTGCACAATCAGCTGGATGTTTTCTCGATAAAGTTAATCACAAAAGCATCAATTATCACAAAATTATTACTTTTTATAAATCACAGAAACAAGTGTTTTTTTTCTAAACCCCCATAAAATACAAATGGTCAAGCACTCCCTGGTAAAAAAAAACAAAAATGTCTTCTTTTTTTTTTCACTGAAGAGTCCTTTCGCTGTAAATCATGAGGAGTTTAAACTCTAAGATGCTCACCTCACGCCACGTCATTTCAAACTCGATAAGTATGTTGTCCTCAGGCTACTCTTTTTTTTTCCTTCTCACTTGGTCCGTCCGTCTGTCTGTAGCTGTCGGGGTCTGAGGCGCTTCAGGGTCGTGGCTACATCCCTCATCAACTTGTAGAGTCTGAGATGTCCTTTGATGAGAGCAGCCTCCTCCCTCTCTCTGTGTGTTTCTCTCTCTCCTCACCCTCTCTTTCCCCTGATCCTCAGGCCTTATCGAGTCACACATGCAAATGTGTCCCTCCAAGGTTGTATGTGTAACATCCTGCCCTCCAGATTTTCCTCCCAAGTGATTCGTCGACCTTAGGCAATTTAACACATCTTCAGAAAACTACCAGGAGCCTTTCACTTATCTTCTATCTGAAGTGATTGTGGCCACTTCAGAGGGTCGCACAATGTCTTCATAAATCAAATACATGGCTGGTTAAAGCAATACGTTGAGCGAGGACACAAAATAAAATAAACACATCCAGAAAAAGATGAAAATAATTTGATGACACAATACAAGCAGTGCAAAAAAAAAAAAGGTGAGACATTGAGGAGTGAGGGTGAACACCATGCAGTCAGTATCATTTGTCAGCTGTGCTTAAATATATAAGACACAAATTCAAAGTCATTATTTTAAATGGATTGACCAGATTTTCACTGTCGAATCTCTACTTTTAGTATGGTGTGGTGTGTGGTGAGAGTGTTTGTTCAGATTCTTGTATTTGTCTTTTAACTCAAAAAAACCCCAATATATATATAGCCTACTAAAAACTTTGATAAAACTGGAAGTTTGAAGTCTTAAATGCTAAGGGGAAACAATAATGAAATAATTAAAGGTATAGTTTTAAATTTTGTTTTTATAATATTTAAATACCTACACAGCTTCGTGTTGGAACTTTAATTTGAAGTACAGGAAATAAAAATGAGTGAAATAAAGAAATATGCTGATTTAATTTCTACCTTTAAGAGCGCTTATTTGCACTTGGAGGAACTTTACTGGCTCTTGACAGTGTTTCAATCAGGCAGAAAACTTTCACAGCTGTTATCAAACAAACGGAAAATGAACGAGTCAGGCGTCTCACAGTTTAAATACAATAAATATTATATAGCTTGTTATTTAAAAACATCCAACCAGTTTATCAGATTGACATTTTTTCCCCCAAGAATTTTAATTTTGTTAAGATCTTAATGAAGGTGAACGTCATGACGTCACGGGTCGCGGAAGGACGCTAGCGTGTTCAGTTTGTGTTCGTCAGAAAGCAGGAAGTTAAGGCCAAGATTTGAAAAACAGACAAATGAGATTCAACAACGACTAAGATAATATAAATATGGTTTCATGTTAAGCATCGCCATAAAAAAAAAAAAAAAGATTTCTCTTTGAGCTACTTCAGTTTAACCACGAATTAGCTGACGCGAGCTCAAACTGTTGATTTATTGTTGATTTTTGGAGATTTAAAGTGCATTTAAATTTAAAAAAAAAAAAAAAAATAGAAACATACTTAACATGACAGACTCATACATAACATGAAACATTACAGCAGTATAAGCTTTTTGTCCTGCAGTCTGCTGTTGTCCTGAGCACCTGGAAAACATTACTCCTGCTCAGCCTGATTTTCATATCAATTATAGGAGAAAGGGAGCAATTAGTGAGCAGAGAGGACCAGAGCAATGAGAACAGACAACATCCTTTGCTTTGAAATTAACCATTGAGCCATACATTACATTTCAGCTGCAGATAAATATGAGATAAACATGTCTCTTTTTTTTTTTTTTTTTTCTTCTGTCTTCTGAAGCTTTACCTCCTGGAGGGAAATTCGTTTTTCAAAGGTCCGGGATGAACTGTCTGTGCACGTTGTACAGCAGGAGATTCACAGTGTGAGGTTAAAAGTACGGCCAAACGCTTGCTGATATGTTGACACAATCCCCAAAGGTCTCTGATATTATGCCTGAACACCCTCGGGGTTTTTTTTTTTTTCCTCCCCCCTTTTAAAAACTACTTGAGAGGTACCACTCTGGTCGCCATGGGGACAAACTCTTTCATGATGCTGTTGCCATAGAGCCCATTGAGGTGCTGCATCTGTGCACGCTTTTCAGTTTTTCTCTTTGATATATCACACACACAGGCACACGCACACACACACACACACACACACACACACACACACACACACACGCGCGCGCGCACACCAAAACGGATTCAGTTAAACTCAAAACTGAGACTATTCAGTTGATGCAACAAGTTATGAACCACATTTATTTTCTAAATGCGTTACAGCAGTACTTCTTCAGTTAGAGGCAGCTGACATGATGATTGTGGTGACATGGAAATGTTTGGACTCCAAACTGACTTTCCTGACCCTGCAGGCATCAGGGGCCCTCAATATGGCAGACCGAGTCCAGAATGAACTGGTTGGTAGGGGGGTGGGGTTGCTGGTGTGCCCCATTATGCCGTGGATTACCCCCTCCTCTCCACGGCAACTGTGGAACTGTTATCCCCCCTTTTGTGGGGCTAAGCCCAAATGTGTGGCGCAGGACGGGCGGGGGGCACCCTGGAACCCGCTGGCGTGGGGAGTTTTTAGCCCCCCTCTCACCCCAGAGTGCTGACACTGACACAATTTCACACACGCGCACACCCACATACACACACGCAAAATGCAAGCTAAGGGATTTGAGAGAGCGACAGAGGGCAAAGGGAAAGTAAGAGACGCACTACGATACACACCTTTTATTTATTTTTTTTTTTTTCCCAATTCTGACAAAGATTTCCAATGCTTTACACACTCAAGTGTGGAATCTACAGTAAGTATGTGGCCTGAGTGTGCGTTAATGCCAAGTCTCTCCCACTGTAGAGCAGCTGGGGATGATGGCAGGACGTTTCCAGCAGCATGTGCTTCCGACAGGACTCTCCAGGGAGCCGCAGAGCCCCACCCAAACACTTCGCCAGGCGTCCGTCATGGTTCGGAGCTCCTCGCTCTCCGACGTGACATGTTGCTGTGTGCCTGTCGTGTGATATGCACTGAGGTACAGCGGAGGTATGAGGGAAGCAGGCTGGAGACTGTTATGACAAACGGTGTCTTTAAAATTGTTTCTGTCTTTTCAAGAATGCATATTTATTTGAGTTAGTTATTTAAGGAGCAGTAATATTAAAAAAAAAAAAAAAAAAATGTCAGAAACGCTCACGTTAAAAAAGCCAACACGAGTTTAAATTACAGTAAATATAACTATTAATGTAACTGAAATGAGCCAGAGATGTTTTAACCACATTGCAAACACAACTCAAATCCCTAAAGTTGATCTTTCAATTGTTATATTTTAGGACGTTTTTTGACTTTGCCTGGTATCAATAAGTCCTCGAGGTAACAGTCATACATACAGGACAGGTATGTATACTGTGCAGATGACTGATTGGAAGAAAGCCAAAACAGAGCATATGAATCTGCATTTGAGCATGAATGGTTAAAGACTTGTATAGTTAAAAAAACAGAAGAAGAAAGGTCCGAGGTATCAGGGTTAGGTTTAATCAGAAGCTTTTTCAGCCTCATCTTGATCAAACTAAGCAAACTAAATCCACTTAGGACAACGATGTGTGGTTGAAATCTGATTACATACTTGTGTGTGTGTGTGTGTGTGTGTGCATAGAAGCTTCTCAAATGTGTTAATACAATAGACAAAAGGATTAAAGGAAATAAATTGATAAAACCCTAATATGTACACCCACTAGCATCACTAATGATAATTATGCTGTAGTACATTTATATTAAAAGCATGGTGGCAGCACTCACACTTTATATTTTTAGAAATATAAAATTATCATATTTTTGAATGCACTACTTCAATTATTTACACCCAACATCACAATGCCCTTGTTACTTATGTACAATACAATACTGAGTCACCAGCAAGGCTTTAACCAGCCTGAGAAAATGCTGCACTCAAATATTCATGCAGGCTTAGACAACACTGGAGATGTAGTCAACATACGACCCGTTTTTAAATTTAAATCGATTTACGAGTTGTTGTGGTTCAATCTTGTAGGACCATCTTGTTTGAATTGAATTGAGTACATGAACTGCTGTTGCTGTTAATTTTCAGTTACCAGCTTACAGGCCTTCAAACTGAGGGGGGAAAACCCAACATTTGAGATAAACATGCAGAAAGGACTCGGATGATAAAAAAAAATTAAAATTAAAAAAAGCCAAATAGAAAGAAGAAAACAGAAGAAACACTAACAAAACAAATGCTCCCTACTAGATCTGGTTTTTATTCAACTCACAGTACATTCTACAGATGCACACGTGTTACATCACCTTAATACAACAGAGTCTTGTAATACCTCCTCTTAAAAATGATGAATTGGTCCTAAAAATATAAAGGAACAAATTTAAAGTCACCAAAACTGTACATTATTAAAAAGTCACTTAACACCACATTTGGTTTTCATGTCTTATTTTTTTTTTTCTTTTTTGAAAAAACGTCTTGTCCCTTTAAGTGTAATAAGGAACATCAAAGTTTATTTCCTATCAATGGATTTGAGTTCAGTGTAAGAAACAAGTTTAAATAAAACCCAAGACTGTGGAGTCATCCTGTCGCCTTCATAGCACACCAACCATGCCGCGCAACGTCGTACATTGGCCCTTATACGACACGCACAAAAAAAAGAAAGAACAAAAAAAAAAAAATCAATACCAGGAATGTGAGACAGAAAGCTAGGCAACCATTTGCCTCGTACTTCAATATCCAAGCTCCTTTGCAATTCTCTTCTTTAAAATGAGAGGACTTTATCCGACCGCAGCCACCGTTAAGAGGTTATGTGGTCAGATGAGCTACAGCGAAACGGAAATGCGAGTGTTATTTTCAACAACTGCAGGCTTGAAGGTGCAGATCACGTCACACGCTGTGATGCTTTGACAGACCCGTCGATCACGATTACAGCGCGAGAGCAAACGTTCAGTGTGTGTCCTCTGAAACAGACTGTTAACAGGTGCTAAAGTAACGGTGGCCTCCTTTTGGTTGTAGACGGTCCGTGACACAGGGCAGGTCGAACAAGCTGAACATTTACTCTTTTAACAGGCGAGACAGTGAAATATGAGAGTCCGAGACTGACCAACACTAAAAATCCTCCAGTTTCAGAAACCAGTGTCTTTCACACAGCAGCAGAAGGTAAGTGTGTGTGTGTGAAATCGTGTACGTGTTCGTGTGTTGGTGAGAAGTGTGTAAGTGTGCGTGCATGACTTTAAGTGGAGGTTATACAACGTCTACTCGTGACAGTCCAAGAACGGATTCCTTTTAGTTTAACTGGCCTTTTCATAAATCGTCTAGACATTTCTATAAGGTAATCTGTACACATTCACTACAAGCTATTGCTATTAAATAATCCCAGCTATTGTAATCTTTATATATATTTATATATAGAATATATAATAAAAATATATTGAGCAAAAAAATTACTTCTAGGCATAAGACCACGTTACATTACATTTCCAATGAACAGGTAAGAAACAAGCTCTGTGAAGAGTTTTGATCCATTTAGTCGTCGGGCGGCGCTAAAGCAGGTCCAGTGTGCAGCAGTTAGGCTGCGATAGTGTGATCAGTCCCTGATCTTCAGTACGACTCCCGAGAGCCAAAATACTCCGGGCCTGAGACCGTGTCATCAACCCGCAGCGGGGCTCGACCGAAGGCCTCGCTACGACATGGGGCTCGTGAAAGGACACGACAGGAGAACGCGAACAGGAGATGAGGTGCTAAGGTGACGATGAGCAGACACGAAAGGTGGAAAGTGAAGAGAGACGTGTTCTCACTCTCGGTGAACGGGGAATGGGTACAAGTTCAAGCCGGTTCAGCTGTGGGCCTTTAGAAAAAGATTAGGTCAGTAGAGGAAACAATAACAGACAAATAGCCAAAATCTATACATATATAACTATACATGAGAGAATACACAGCGCTGGAAGAACCTCCAGACAATCTTAGCAGTAATGGCAAGAGTGTGACCGGGACGGTGACAGCACCAACAGTCTACAGCCCCACCGTCATGGGGATCGTCGTAGGCTCCTATTTGTCCCTATTTGAGTAGAACTCCGCCCAGCGGCTCTCAAAGAAACGCCTCATGGCGTGTCCGGCCATCCCCACCTCCGACGTGTCCTCGTTGAAGAGCTCACAGTTGTTGAAGACCAGCTGAGCGTCGGCCGCAAACTCCTCACAGCTGCAGTACCTGAGACAAGGAAACAGCAGAAAGGTTTAAAAACAAAAACAAAACAAAACAACAACAACAAAGCACCATAGAAGAAAATTGGAGGACGCCTTTTCAACGTTAGAAAAAGTTGCTGTATAGGAGGGAAAACTATGTAGGATGTAACAAGACCAAAAAAAAGAGAAAAGAACATGTATCATGTGATATAAAGAAGGATGAACTACAAGCTGACAAAGCACTATTGGTGAATTTGACACTTAAGCATAATCAGATTAGATCTAACATTTGTATAACTGACTTTATATCGATTTTTAGTACTTTGTGGTTCGTAGTCTCATTATGTAACCTCTTTCTATATTTATTTTAGACCATTTTGTCTCATTTTAGACCGTTTTGTGACCTTTTCCTGGATTTTTGCAATTTTTTTTTCTCTTCACTTTGAGAATAATGTTTTCCGTTTATATTTTGTGGGTTTAAAAAAAAACAAAAAAACTGTTACTGTGTACTTCTGATTATATTTATGATGTTTACTACTTATTCTACAGTCATGTGTATATTAATGTGGTTTTGTAAGGTTATTTGTTTTTACACTTTATTGGGTAAATTGAGCCTCAATACATTGTGTGGGTTAAAATGGTTGATCGAAGTTGCTTGATCTGGATGGAGCTATTAAATAATTAAAAAAAAAAATACCCCAATGAGTGTTTACAGTGTATAGGAGATGATTTAATGTTTTGTACCATTGCTTTGTCTCCTGCACACCTCTTTGTTCACAGGTGTACAAACACATATGCATTTACGCATAAATGTGAAAAGAATAGGCGGAAGCATACAGATGCCGCTGATTCATGTGGAAGTAAGGTTTTAGGATTTTCTCTCATTTCTGTTCTTTATTTCGAAGAGAACCAGGTTTTATTTTTTTATTCACAGGTCTGATATTTTAAGTCATATCAAAGCACCAAAGAGACAGATTTTTTTTCTAGCAACTTGAAACACGGTGAACCTGAACATGCACGAGAGCTAATAAATGTCGTATTTATTCAATCTCACCCTCCCTGTAGCAATCTTTCTCTCATGGTGAGGAAGTCCATGGGGTTCTTGATGATGCGGCGGTAGCCGGGCACTAGTCTGGGATTGACGGGTTCAAGGAACGGCCAGGCATCTGCATGAGACTCCATCTCCATGAGAATGATCCTGGCAGGGGAAAATAAATAAAAGAATGAACACTAATGCACCTCAACATGACTGTCAAAACAAACGCCACCCTGAAGACAAAAAAATGACTTTAAATTCATGTTGTGTCAAATGAATCAACTCAATCTGCATGTTAACAGTTTGACAGCGATCGAGGCTGCACTCACTCGCAGAAGGTGAGGTCTGGTTGGTTGCGTGTTGTCATGCGGCGCCGTTTAGAGGAGGAGGAGCCGCCGCCGCCGCCGCCGCCTCCTCCTCCTCCTCCTCCGCCGCCGCCGCCGCCGCCACCTCCTCCTCCTCCTCCTTCTCCTCCTCCTCCTCCTCCAGAGTAACGGGAAGATGAGGTGGGTGCTGGAGTCTCTTTGTGTCGCGTTGCCATGCCACCACTGCGTCGTGTTGCCGTCTCATCTTCAGAGCTGTCATCTTCATATCGTCTCTTTTTCACCCTGGTGCGCTTTTTGGACGAGCGCGGTGATTCACTTTCCTCCTTAATAAGGGAGCAGACAAAGTCAATGAGGGAATAAAACGCATTTCTTGAAATGAAATAATTGCTGGAAAACAACTCCTAGATTCAAAACAGCAGAATAAAACGGCGTACGTAATAACGGAGGGTTCTGACCATAGCAACGCAGGTTGGACAAAACCAGTCTCCCTCGGGCACCTGGGTGATTTTGGGCCTCAGGCAGTACATGTGGCAGCCCCGGTCGCAGCCGTCACACAGCAACAGGCACTCGTCGTTGTCCCCCTTCCTGCAAACCTGGCAAGTCTATGAAAAGAGACATCACAGAGACGTTATCCTCATATCAGAGTTTGTTGATAATATTTTCATTCATTTTGTGCAGTGTGCTCCCGTAAAAAAAAAAAAATCCAAGAGGAATTTTGTGAAATGAAGTCTGAACAGGCAGAGGTGAGCCTTCTCACCACTTTAGTCACAGATCTTTCCCAAGCGATGGCCTTTTCCAGCTGAAGTAAACACAGGCAGAGCTGAGGAGCGCTGCGGCAGCGATCCAAAGCCTGCCGCCATGTTCGTAGTCGCGACGTGATTTCACTTTCCAGACTGAAATAGAAAAAAGAAAAAAAAAATGGAGTACGTCAGTTTCAAATGTAGGAACGGAAAAATATTCCTCCCCTGCACTTTAAACCCAGGCCGTTCCTCTCACCTGATAACATCCATGGGATGCTCTTCACCTGGTGTGGGGGTGAGGGGAGCAAGGCGCATCACTTCCGCTGGGTTCCAGAGTGGCTCCTTCAGGAAGCGTCTCTCAATGTTTCGCTCGAGGTTGGCTAGCCGCAGCATGGCCAGGTCCAGCGGGTGCGTGGCGATGCGAGGCAGGCCGGACCACTCCTTCTTGGTTCGCACGATCCAATCATCGCGGGGGTCAGCATCGTGTTCGTAGTACTGGAGGTCATCGCGGGTGGAGTCTGGGTCGGGGATTGTGTAGGGCTGAAAGGAGAGAGAGAGGGCAGTGAGGACATGAAGAGTAAGAGAACTTAAAACATTTCTTCACGAGTTCAAACCTGATGCTTTTTTGTTTTTTTTCGTTGTTAAATCAGGTCTTCTAATAATTACCTGAAATTCTGCCATTGGTGTCTCAGTGTTTGTTTCAGCATCACTGATTGCGTTCTGAGGCGGTGCCTTGAGGAAACAAGAAAATAAAATTAAATCACTTTTACTAAAATACTCTACATGTTTATTGTTGTATCTACTGCTGTATCGAAATATCTGTAGCACAAAGAATAATGACAATTTGAATTTCACTATAGTTTGTTGATTTCTCACCTTCAGATGGAGGTCAGCAGCGATCACCCGCTGCTCCAGGTCTTCCACCCACTGTAGGGCGCTGATGTCGGTCTCCATTGCTTTCTCCTGCACTTGCCAGGGCTGCTGCAGAGCCTCCAGCAACACATCCTTCTCCTCCACCTTCAACTCAAATACCGGGTCTGGTTGAAAAGAACAGAAGGGAACATTTGTAAGGAGAACATGCATAAAGAAAACACGTGAGGCACAATGATGCATGATGATCCAATTATTAACAACACTCACCGTTGACAGGTTTGGTGCATATCTCAGCTAAGCTCTCCATGTGTTTGGCCAAATGCTTATGGAGCACCTTCTCCCTGATGCCCCTCGGGTGGAGGGCTTGTAAGGTGTGGTACAGTTCCTCTGGATCCTTGATCCACCACCAGCCACGCACCATGGCTGAAGAACAAGCGCATTATATTATTATACATATTAAAAGCATGAAAAAGACAGCATCAAGTCACCCAGGACACGGTGTAAAACATGATCATGTTTCCTGCTGGCTAGAAATCACAACAGTCTCTCTGACCAGTCAAGGCTTACATGCTGGAATAGGCTTGACCACCAGTTGTGTGAAGTACTGCTGCTCAAGTTCCTGGAAAACAGAGTTGGGTGGGCGACCGCGGCGTTTGGCTGCAGCTCCTCGTGGCCCTCTGCGGGCCGGACTACTGCCTCTGCTGCCTCTCCTCCGCCTGCGTGCTGGCCTGGCGGGGGTGGTGGGGGTGCCTGGAGCTGCAGGAGGCGGAGGGTCCGTTAGTGGAGTACCAGCAGGAACGGCGTGAGCGAGGCCTGTAGGGGGAACGTCCTGTGGAGTCGCTGGGTCGGCCGGAGCCAGGCCAGGCAAGAGTAGGTCCGGCTGAGGAGTATGGAGAGGTGAATTATTTCCACATCCTACAGACTCAAAAAAAAAAGTGCATTATTATTGGGTAATTATATGTATTTTTTGTTATTATTCCAGTTGCAAACCTGCATGAGTGGAGCAGTGAGTGCGGCCAGACCAGCCGGCATCTGAGGGAGGAGTTTTGGGGTTGAGGTGGGCGCCTGGGGTTCAGTCAGAGAGTTATCGTCACACGGTTGTTTTGGAAGCAGGTTGAACCACTGTCCTTGTTTCTCCGCTATCTCCTTCACAGTCTCCTCTGGTCGATTACCCTCTGGGGCTTCCCCCGCCGCTGAGCATGTGCCGTTGGTTGCCGTTTCCTGTGTTTGGCTGAGCCAGCTGAGGAAAGCTGCTTGTGTGAGATCTTGTGTGCCATTGTTTGGTGATCCCGGACCGTCTTCGGCCCCGGGCCTGACGCTACTTCGACGCCGCCGGCGGATCTTCGCTGTGCGGAGGTGAAGCTCGACTTCGGGTTTGATTTTTCGGGGGCGTCCGCGTCCTCTTGGCCTGCTCATGAGGGACGCCGTGCCAGGGAGGGGGTCGTCCTCTGGATAAAACGTCTGGGCCTGGCCCGGGGTGGCTGAAGAGGGAGAGGAAGGTAGAATAGGAGGGGGAGAGGTCGGCATGGGAGCCTCCTCAACTTTGGGCTCCTTTTTGAGGAAGGTGACGGGCACCTCAGCTACAAGGACATCTCCCGAAGCTGCAAAATAGAAGTGTAAAGAGAAAGTAGATACAGACGAACAAGCAAAGGGTTTGTAAAATCTAAAAAAGTGCAACTGACTCCCACACTCACTCAGAAGCTCTTCAGGCCCCTCGACTAGAACTCCACCGAGGTGAGGTAGGGCCAAGTATCTCCTCCGGTAACGGTCCTGGCCCAGCATTATGGCCCGCATGGAATGAGACGACTGTAGCAGCTTTTTACGGAAAAATGCTTGGCGCTGCGGAAATTCAAAAGCAAAAGAGTATTTAATATAAAAGAAACAGAAATGTTTGAAGCACAGCGTCTGTGTGGTTTTAAACTTACCTTGGTTAGCTTATCTATCTGCCTTTCAAGCTCTGGAATGCTGGCATTGTTAGGGCTCTCACTCTGTAGCCAAAACAGCAAAAACAATTTATTGATCTGAATTATTTCAATGATCAGGTTTTGAATCTGAGGAAAAACACTTGAGCAGATACACACATCACTGAGTTTGGGCTCTTCTTTGCGTGCGCGACGGTTTCCTCTGTCCAGTACGAGACCACCATCCTCCAGATTGAGGGTGTCTTCCTCTGCTACTCTGGCGCTGCGCCTCCTTTCCTCAAAACACAGCTCTTCTTCAGAGCGTCCTGTTCGGCGCGCCAGCGCCGCCTTCAGTCTGGCAGGGAGAAAACAATTGAGTCGCCTGGGTTGGATGGAAGGATCTCAGAAATCTATTTAATTATTCTGTATTTGAACAGAGAGAACTATCATCCTACTTGCGCAGTTTCCCCTCGATGATCCACTTGTTCTTCCTGCAGGTTGTCATATTTTCTAACGTGTTGTCGATGTCACTAAAAACATTTAAAAAAAAAAAAAAAATCCATAAATAAAGTAACAACAATGTGTCCAGGAAATAAACATTTAAATTCTAGAGTAGTCACAGAAGAAATTATCTTTCTGGTCTAACCTCGTCACATTGTTGCTGCCGTTGAGCTCTTCCACCAGGAAAGCCAGGATGCTCGCCTTTGTGTCAGGAGGAAGGGCGTGAAATGTTTTGGTCCGTAGTGTGTTGCACACCTCGGTCTCATAACCATGAGATTCCAAAAAGATGCGAAGTACTTCTGAAACTGTGTTGCGGGTCAACTCCAACTCAACCAGCTTGTCTCCAAGGATCTTTACCGACTGAAGGATGGGAAGATGGAGATTAAGACAAAATTTAGATTTAAAAGGTTTATCTATTGTTAAAGAATTGCATTAATGGAGAAAATGCCTGAAGTGAGTCACACACACCTGATAATACGACGGCAGGCCTGGATCATGCAGTGCAGCCTCCACCAGCTTCATCAGGAGGTCCTGGACTTCTCCTTGGCTGTCACCCAGGCCGAGAAGGCCTTCCTGAAGGGTAGCAAGACTCGGGATGTCCTTGGGTATATTAAGACCTATCACCTTTCCATAACCATGTAGGAACTCAACCACAGCCAGGCAGTGTGCAAAAGCTGTTCCAGAAAGAACCACCCCTGGGACACGGGACAGCTCTGGGAGAGGCTGGCGGAGACAGAAGTTCAAAGGTCAGGATTAGATTGACAACACAACTGGAACCACAGTTTTAAAATGGTTTTAAATTAAGACTCACTTTGTGGTCAGTGAGACACATGTCCTCTGTGGGCTTCTTCAGCTCTTCTGCGATCAGCTGTTGCCTCTTCCGTTCCTCCATACGTCTCTGGGCCTGTGCTCTCCGCTCTGCTGCCCTCTTAGCTGCCAGCGCAGCCTGAGCTGCTGCCTCTGCCTCTGCTTGGGCTTTAGCCAGCGCCTTGGCTTTACTCCGAGCACCCAGCACCCTCTTACCCTGGGCTATCCTCTCCCCATCTGTCTGCTGTATTGGTGGAGTGGCCTCAACTTTGACTGACCTCCTCCGTCCCGGCTTCTTGGGCTCAGCGGCAGACTCTGATGCTGGCTGTGTGACCTGTGGAGCTGTCGGGTCTAATGGTTCAGCCTTTATCTCGAGGTGTTTAGCGTCTTGCTCAAGCTAGATGACAGAAAAAAAAAAAAACAGGTGGTGGTGACTAAGAGCTGAGAATATTGTCGGCAAATCATTTGATGTTTTTGAATGTTACTTTTTTTTTTCCCCCCGTACCTTGGCTTTCTTTTTTTCCTCTCTTATTTTCTTAAGCTTAGCATCCTCCTTTCTCTTCATTCTTGCCTAGAAAATAAACAGCAGTAACAAAATTAGGATGAAATATTAACAAGTTAACAGATCAGCATCAAAATCAGTCCGGACGACCTACCTTTCTCTTCATTTTCTTTTTGATTTTTGCAAGTTTCTCCTTTTCCTCCTCCGTGAGAGCTTCTATAAAAAGGTAAAACAAACTATGAGCCATAGTACACATCTGCAGTTACGTAATAAGCAAGCCATCTGGTATTAAGACACCTGAAAGCCATTGCTTATCTCTCAGCCACACAAAATACGGTCCCGAATCGATACACATAGAAATGCTTCACGAAGCATCCACTCACCCTTGGCTTCTAGTCGCTTCAGCAGCTTGGCGTCAACTTTGCTAAGAAGGTCAATCATCTTGGTTTTGGGCGGTCTACCAGGGCGGCGGACCGGTCCTCCTTTCAGGCCACGAAACCTCCGTGGTTTCTCTTTATCGGGGTTCGGAGGTCGACCTCGCCGACCAGTGATGGCCATGATCATTGAGGGAACCTCTTCATTCGCCAAAAGGACCCATTTCATACCCTGTTAGGAAAATATAGATCGGTAAAATATTGTAGTTTTGTACATTCCTGACACATTTGTAATGCCATGTGTAGCAGTTTGGATCCAAATCCTCACTGTGCTGGATTTGACTTTTCTCTTAATAGAAAAAAGAATCATTAAAAACTAAACAGACCTCTGAAGTTTCTCTCTCTTCATAGAAGTCTCCAACAGGCATGCGTGGGCTGAAACTGAAGTGTTCTCTGGTGACCACACTGTCTGTGTGTCTCTTCAAGTACTGTGTGAAGCAATCAGGAGAAGGCAGGACGAGCAAGAGAGGAAAAACAGTTAGTGTTTTGACATAATCAATGAAGTGACAAGACTACAGTTTTAACCATTTAAAACATCCCTTGGGTCTGTTACATAGCCAGGGAAATTCACCTTGACTATTTCTGGAAACTGCTTCATCCTCCTGCCACAAGGAGTGTAGTACCAGGTCTCGCCTTTCATGCGGTTCTCCATCTTCTTCACACGAATCTCCCTCCTCCAGCTACAGTTAAGAGAGTTTGTCATTATACTCCTGTTATAGCTTTTAGTTGGAGTTTACAGGATAACTTTGGTGATTTTCTATATTATTCTTATTGTCAACAAATCCCAGGAAAAGACCCCCCCCAAAAAAAACCTTTACACTTTATCATACTAACAAGTTCTGGGTTTCTGTCTGATCTGAGGTCTGACTTTGCTTAATGTCTTTGCAATAGAGTTCCATTTTATTTCCCATTATTGCACTGGGTGACATGTTTCTTAATTGTTGAAGAAAAAACAAACATTGGCACTGATGATGGATTGATGGATTCACAATCTTTGTATTAGCTGGAATATTCAGCAGGAGAAAATCAAGAGAGACAGGCCGAGAGAGAAATGTGGCAGCGGACGCTAAGATTACCCCCCATCGACTGATAGTGAGGCTCTGACCAGCCCAAACTGATCTACGGGAGGTGCTGCTGCGCTCGGCAATGCCAACCGAGTCAAAGTGTGAATGTTGCAGTGGAGCATTGTGGGGACTAATGACGTTACATTGTCAAATGACTATTGGAGGATGAGAAAATCGCAGCTGTGATGTTTTTAGTTATAAATATTCTTGTGATAATGTTTCAAAATTATGTGAAAAATGTATCGTTTTTCCTCAAAGAACATAAAAGGTTCCTGGGTGAGGAACCCCAAACTCCTAATCAAGCACCAAAGTTATCCTTTAACATCAACACAGGACACATTTTAGTTTAAATCTTTCCCCATTAGTCATTTTATTCTCAGTTTAGTTTGGTAAATAAAGATCTGATTGGATTCCTTAACAATCCTTCAGCTTTAAAGCTGACAGTGAAAGGGATGATTACCCATGCAGCAGAGGGAACTGGACCTGGTCCTCCGTCGCAACCCTTCGTCTGTTAGATTCACCTGTTCAAGAAAATGCAAACAAGTAGGCTTAATATCAAAGTGTGATATCACAGCTTCACAAAATGCCATCACATAATGTGCAGCACCCGAACAAGCCCTCTTCATCACCTGCAGTGGAGCTGTCGTCATCATTTTCATCACCATCATCAGCAGCGATTTCAGCATCTTGTTTTGGTGTTTTGACCACGTTTCCTTCTTGGTCTTGTTTCTTGGCTCGTTTAATTTTCTTGGGTTTCTCGACTACTGTGTTGAGAGCTGAAGCGTTAGCCAGAACAGCTTCAATTGTGGCTGTTATCGGATCGACCTCTCCTGAGGGAGGCCCAGCATCTGTTGTCTCTTTAACGTCAACCTTGACCAACTTCTTCCTCTTTCTGCCTCTCGGTCCCGCCTCTTTAGCACTACCCTCTTCATCCGTCTTTACCTTCACGACCTTTGGGGTTCGAAACCGAGGCTTCCGCTGGACCTCCTCGGGAGCTTAAAATATGAGAAAAAAAAAAAAACACTTCGAATGAAATCTAATATTCTCTTTAATTAACATTTAGTTGAAAGCAGAATCTTAAATACCTGTCGTTTTAATCCAAATTGCCTTCGGAGTTCGAGGTTTGCGTGGTTTCCCTGGGGTTGTTCGAAGACCTCCAGCAGCTGACCCGGTCTGATCAGCTGCAGGTTGGAGTGGGTGTACAGCAGGGCTCTCTGCTGGCGTACTGAAGGCGATGAAGTTCTCATCTCTCATCTTGAAACTCAGTGGTGTCATTGTCTCACTAGCGGGGGTCTTAATATTAACGCATCCAGCTGAGTCTGGTGTATCATGTCCTCTGGGCTCCCACTCCACTTCAGGTCCTTAGCAGAATTCAGAAATGAAGGGTGATGACTTAGAAAACAGGTAGACGAGTAATCTGTGTTATAAAACTATCTTTATTTTGTGACTTTGAAAATCACTGCCCAAAGAAAATTACTTATTTTTTTTATCCAGAGGAAAACATTTTAAATGATTAGAATATGCATTATACGCATTTAAACTAATAAGCACTGCTTGTCAAACCATGTAATACTCATTTCAACGATGAAAAACTTCATAAATGTACCTTGACGACCTGACTGGGGCGACACAAATGAGCGCGAGTTGGACACATCACTGGAGTCGGCAGGAGGCTCTTCACTCTGAGAGGTGTTGTTCAGAGAAGACTCCAGCATGGATCCTCCTGTAATTTGGCAACTGTTCCTGGTCTCCTCTGCCTCTGAGGTTTCCCTTTCCCTGGTGGAGTCAAATGTGTCATTTCTGGAGCCTTCCATAGAAAAGCTGCCATCTGTGGTGGTGTCAAATGCAGTAGACTGTTCCTCTTCAGCTTGGGAAGTGCTGTCATACAGAGAGGTGTCCTTTCTCAGGTGAAAGCTGCTGTCAAAGAGACTGGAGTCATCTACACACGAGCTGTCGCCACCTAGAAGAGAGGTCTTTTCCATGATAGAGCTGACATCAAATCTAGAGGGGGAGTCACATGTTGAATTATCAAAACCTTGTTCATGTGTCAGATGTTGTACCCGTGTGCTGTTAAGTTGTGGGGTCTTTCTGAGAGGAGTTTTCTCCACTGTGGAATCACCTTCTGCCCAGAGGACATTGCTTTGCATGGGGTGCTTTTCAGAATCTGTTTGTGTATTCTTGGGCTTTTGATCAGGAGGAACTTTGCTCTGTAAGGGTTTCCCAGAGAGATCAGGAAGAGATTTGTGTAAGCGAATTTCAGATTTATGAGTCTCAGTCCCTTCCACATGTGACGTCCTTATCGGGCCTGAATCATGCTGAGGGAGGTGTTCGTCTTGTTTTCCATTCCTTTTATTAGCCCCTGATTTCTTATCCTCGCTACGATTGTGGTGCACTGACTTGGGAGACGACTGCTTTCGCACATGAGGAGGAGTGGTGTCAGAAGGAAGTCGCTCAGACTCAGAACTTTGGACCACTCCAGAAGATGTACCCATTACAGGAGGCACAGACACCAAGGCAGGAGGGGTGGACAAGGGTGCAGTCCTGGAGGCTTGAGTGGTTAGAAGAGGTAGGGTAGACAGAGGTCGGACTGTAGGGCTTTCGTGGGCTGGTAGGGAGGGTAAGTTAACCCCCCCTGGTGGTGACGATGCTGCAGAGTCAGCAGCTGGAGGAGTGTATGTCTGACACCGAGGTGTGGATGCTGGTTCACAAAGTTTACTGACTACCGAATGAGTTTTTGACATAGTTGCAGGAGATGCAGATGTTGATAAAGAAGAGTCCGCTGAAGATCCAGATACTGACATCTGAGATGGAGCCACACCGGGAGATGAGGAATTTGGACCCACAGATAAAGTAGCAGATATCAGTTTTGGGGGTCCAGGCTTTTCATGCTGAGCTCCAGATGTATCTGTGAAGCAGGGCGTCATCAAAGGTGGCTTGGACCCTTGAACCATCTGCAGCTCAAGAGATGAAATGGATGCAGAGTAAGAAGACGTAGCAGAAGGGGAAACAGTTGTAGGAGGCCCTGAAGAAACTGCTGCAGGTCGAGACACGCCATCAGTTGGAGCAAGAGGTGTAGACAACTTCGAAGGTGACGCAGGCAGGGGGGAGGACGAAGAGGATCCTGCTGACAGATGCTTGGATCCTGCAGGAGCCATCTCAGTCGCAGCAGAAGTGGGAGGCCTGAGGCTTTGCACCATCAGGGGAGGTGTGGAAAGTCTGGGAGAAACAGCTGGAGATGAAGCAAAGGACACATTGGGAGGTGTTGAGATTTGTGATGGAGAACATTCTACATCCTGGAATGAAACAGTAGGAGGCCCAGACGCAGATGTGGGAGATTCAG
This sequence comes from Brachyistius frenatus, assembly GCF_029030835.1. Taxonomy (NCBI): domain Eukaryota; kingdom Metazoa; phylum Chordata; class Actinopteri; family Embiotocidae; genus Brachyistius; species Brachyistius frenatus. Next base: position 49,391 of record NW_027210605.1, on the reverse strand, counting down.
AGAGAGCTGGAGCAGCAGAGAGCCGAGGTGGTGTTGAGGCCTTGGTCAAAGACACTGACGCTGCTGCACTGGATGAAGACGCAGAGAGCTGAGATGACACAGACTGTGGGTTAACGGCTGGATCTCGGACGGGGGAAGCCATTTCTGGGCGCTCAGCTGCTGGCTGTTCAGAATGCTGACGATAGTCACTTGTAGGTCCCACATGAGCAGCAGGAGGTTTGGGTTGGTAACTGTCAGTTTTAGGTAGCCTCTGGGCAACAGATGCCCTTTCACTGCCATTAAAGCTTGTGTCTACCTCCTTGATAGCTTCCCTCGTATGCCCTGAAAGAACACAGAATAAACAACACTGTCAATACCATGATAATGTCAACGGGAGAGGGTGTTATTAAATGATGGTCCCTCTGAAAATAACATAAATTGTATACAAATACAAATATTTTAGAGGTAAAAATATGTAGTTTGACCTGATCTGTCCCAAACAAAGCATCTCGGTGACAGTTTATTTCCAGGTAGTGTAGCACATAGATAAACAGTGGCACCTGCTGGTTAAATATTTGTATCATCTCACTAATAAGTAATGGCAGTGTGATTAACCCAATTGGTGAGCCTGTAAATTATTATTATTGTAAATTAATCTGTTGATTTCTAGACTGATTGTTTCGTCTATAAATTAGGGTGACGTGTCAATCAAATTTCCCCAAAATAAGTGACCCATTACAATGTCTGGTTTTGTCTGACCAAAAACCCAAAGATATTCAGTTCTCCAGCATGAGTCGAAAAATAAATAATAAAAGCAATATAGAAAAACATTTAATAACAAAAAAAAAAAATTCACATTCGTAAAGCTGGAAACAGCAGATGTTTGGCATTTCTGTTTGAAAAATTTCATTAATGTCCTGTTAGTCCACTAATCAATTCATAATTTCTAATAAAAAAAAAAAAAAAATGAACTACCTTTTATTGAAATGGGAGAAACACAAAATACTGACAGGATGAAATTAGTTTAAAAAGTTCCACAAAAACATGTACGTGTAAAGTGATCACCTTGCATTGGCGAAGTCATCCCCACATTGCTAGAGTGGGGGCTCCGTTCCCTGCTGTGGCCCTTGGGTGATCCACTATCCTGCACCGTTGACGGTGATATTATTGGTGCCGAGGACATTCCCACAGGGAGAGGGCTGCCAGTGCTCCCTCTGCCTAAACTGTGGTGCTGCGGGCTGCCATGTGGAGGAGTAAAATTCTGGGCAGCTGGTTGAATCATCTGAGCCTGGCCTGATGGCTGAGATTGCTGTGGTGGCTGCTGCTGCTGCTGCTGGGGTGATGGCAGGGAAGGGTGCTGGGGCTGGGGCTGGGGCTGATGCTGGTAGTATGGCATCCCATTAGGCATCATACCATAATGCTGTGGTTGCTGGTGCTGCTGGTGGTGATGGTGAGGGTGACGGTGGGAGTGGAGATTCTGCTGGGATGGTTGATGTGGGGGTGGCTGTAAGGACTGCTGCTGGTGATGCTGTGATGATGTAATCCCAGGATGAGTCTGACTCTGGTAGGTCCCATACATGCCATGGGAATTATACCCAATCTGCTGCGGTCCAGGGTTACTCCTGTTCCAGTACTGATTCCCAGTGACAGGCATGTTTGCTGGGCCTGCCACAGGAGGCTGGCGAGAGTTCTCAATAGCCCCATTCAGTTGGTACTGTCCATGACCCTGGAAGTGGTGCTGTGACTGAGGCTGCACCATCCCAGGTGTAGGCTGTTTCTGATGCATCCCGTGCCCAGGAGAGGTGCCCATGGCTGGACCATACTGAGGGTGCCCTCCCCACAAGTAGTCATAGCCCATGCTGCTCTGGTGGTGGTTGCTCATGTGAGGGTAAGGAGCTGATGGTGGCTGGGAACCAGACACACTGGACCCGAGTACAGTAGTGACGCCATTCACATTCATTTCGCCATTCATGTCTGTTAGGTACAAAAACAGTAGTCGTATTACAGTTTGTACTCGTAAAAGCTTGTGTTTGTGTCTTAACTACGTTACACTGTCAAAGTTTGGTGGATAGAGAAATGGAGACCTGGCTATGAAATACATAAAGTGATTAAAACGATCACATTCTTGATACTGTGGATGAAAATACTCACTCTTCCCCTGCTGAGGAAAACTCATGGAGGACCCGTTAGTATAAAGAGAATCCCCTGAGGAGAGTTTCAGTCCTGAGTTCGCTGAGGAGTGGGTGCCATAATTGAAATGATTATTCGAGTCCATCTGAAAAACAACAAAAACAAATAAACAACAACAAAAAAGTACATTTAAATGACGCTCTCCCGCATGCAAGCAGCGCAGCTACTGTACAGGGTTAAAAACGTACAAGCAGGATATGCATCGCCATTTGCATCGCAATATCATTATTTAATTAATTTCCCTATCTTTTCATACAGTTTTTTTTATTTTTTTTTTAAAGACGCTGCGTAATGCGTGAGCCCATTTCCTCAACGATTTCGCCTGTCCTCGGTGGGTTGTTTTTTTGTTGTTGTTGTTGGCAGCTGCACCTTGTGACAGCACCATTTCGTTCCAACAACAACCATCAAAATGTCGCAGCCAGCAAACAGCAGATGCCAAAGGGGCCCTCAGCGGAGAGTAATGGACAACCGGAATAGTCCGATAGAAGCTCATCATTAGCGCCGATGTGACGTGAAGCTTCAGCCTCCTCAGTTTAACCACGATAAATTGTACCAAAACAGACAGGCGGCCTCGGCCCACTAACAACAGCAGGATTAGCGAGAATATATATTATTTATTATTTTTTTTTAACACTTCCGAAGCCCGGAGAGCTATCCACAACACCACTGGGTGTTTTTATTTTTTTATTATTTTTTTTTTAACACTTCCCTGCCGTCGTAATAACGAAGCAAACCTCCTCCGGGAGACTTGATTTCCTAATTCTTCTACAAGGCCGTCGCGTTAGCTTACGTCGCGCTAGCTGCGCCTTTTCCCCCAAACGGAACAATTCACTTTAAAGCGGCGCCTCGTCAGCTAAGCGCTAACAACCGACACCGTTAACGGTAGATAACCGAAGTATCACGTCGTCAGGTGGCCGGGTCAGACCGTTTAACTTCACGGTTAAAAAAAAACAAACACAAACAACACCGGATAGAAATATCCCCCCTCACCACCACCACCACCACTACCTCCACCCACCACCACCCTCCAAGGTTATTTAGCTAAATCATCACAATAGAATCTAGCTACACCACGCTTAGCTGCGCAGCTAACCGAATAGCATCTTTTTTTTTTTTTTTTTTTTTTAACGTTTTATCCGGAGTGAGTACGGTACTTGGGGCTGTTAGCTCCTTAGCCAGGTAGCAGGTACCGCAATCACGCCGGTGTGGACCCATTTGATGCCCCCCCCCCCCGCTACCGCCCCCCCATCCATCCATCAGCGACGGGAGAGAGAGAGAGAGACCCCGCCGCGTGAACTCCCCCCACCCACCACCACCCCCAAAAAAGAAAAAGAAATATCCACCGGTCTCTTAATCACAAACATGTAGCTCACTCATCGGACTCGCTTGTTAACAGATGGAGGGAGGAGGAGGAGGAGGTGGTGGTGGTGGTGGAGGAGGAGGAGAAGGAGGAGGAGGCGTGCTTCTCTCTCTCTTTTGTTCACGGGCTAGCGTGTTAGCTTAGCAGCCAAGATGAAGTTACATTGTTTACGCTGCACGCGCACAACCGCCGCGGACGCTTTTCGCAGAGCATCATCCTCCCACGCGAGGAGGCGTCAAAAGTTTCGCTGGTCCATTTTTTTTTCTTCCCCCCCCCCCAGTTTAAAAAAAAAAAAAAAAGCCGCCCCTAACCTTTCGCTCCTTCGGACTTTCGCAGATTGCCTCTGAACCTCCCGTCTTTTAAAAAAAAAACCGGCGTGCGGGTGAAGACGGCACGGCGATAAATAATAAAACAACTCTTCCCGAACCTTTTGGGTTTTAAATTCGCAAACATGGCTGGTGCGGTCCAGTTGCAGCCATGATCACAGAGCAGAGCGAAACAGTAGCAGCGTCAATGTCCGACGATAAAGCGTGCTGACATCCGGTCATATTTCAAAACTTAACGAGGAAAAATTAGTGTGATTATAATTTTTTTTTTTTTTTTTTTTAAATAAACAAAATTATTATTATTTTATGTTGTCTATAACAAAAATGACGGCACAACAGTATTTGACGTTACAAGTGAAATGATCACCAGCAAAATTAAATATGCAATTTGTTTTGTTTTTTTAATGATTGTTTTTGTATTATGATTTTAAAATGTAAATAATGTCGAAAAGTTTGTTTTGTAAAAATATACATGTAACAACAACAATAATTATAATTATATTTATAATTATTATTATTATTATTAGGTAGTTTTTGGAGGGCTTAAGTGCTGTCGAAGCAGTGGGAGAGGTGGTGGGCAGTTATTTGACTAAAATCCTTTTATACATAGTCCTAACTTAAAACTACGCATTTTCACGTAATTTTGGACTTTTATCATTATAATATTTATTTAAAAATGCACTGTCTTCCATTAAATAACAATCACTTAACATTGGTGAAACAAAGCTTACAGTGAAGCTTTAGTGGTTTATGAGAGGTAAAATCACGCACCTAAGTGTTATAGAGATAGGGAAAACTCTGAATAATAATAATATTATTATAATTAATAATAATAATAAGCATTATCATTAATAATAATAATATCAACAGATACAATAAAAGTGTGAAACACGCTTTTATTTTAATGTGCTTTCGGGTGAAAGCAGGAAACCCGTGTTGAAGAAGACGATCATATATATCGTGTTCTTCCCGTAAATGACAGTCAGTAAGGAAATCAGGCCTGAAGAGGAAGTATGCAAATTATTCTGGGCCGACGAGGCTGCAGGTTTCTTGGTCATAGCGCCGGAAATTTCGGGATTAGTTACAGAACTACAACTCGTACTACCGAGCAAACACTTTTTTTTTTTTTTTTTTTTAAAGTAAGATTACGCCATTTAAATGCACAAAAGTTGTGCCATTTTCTTACTTTTTATAATCAGTATATTATGAATATGCCATGGCACATGATCCCTTCACAATCCAGTGCTTTTTAAGTGTCATAAAATGTTTTCTCAAATACAACAAGGTTCAAACTTGTGGAATAATTGCATAACTGAATTCTGCTGTAGGTTTCTTTGTGATAGTTAAATTATGTATTTATGCCAAATGTAACTCTGCAGCAGTTTTATTAGTTTACCTGTGCAAGATAGTGCAGTATAACACCTATATTTAAGATGCACGTTTTCTTGATGCCGTCATAGTTAGTGGTGGCATTGTAGAGGACTGAGGTTTCTAATATTTTGCCCTCTCACCTCTTTTCAGTAGAGTATATAGTCCAGGACAACATTTATCTCCAATCTTTTACAAATTTAAAACATTGATTTGCATTACATTTAAATGGAACACAAACTACACAATTACAATAACAAAGAGGACAGGAGTCATTTTACATGTGTAACCAGGTTAGACACCCAATTTGCTCCCACAACTACCCCGATAATTGTATATGAAAATTATGCAAGAAAAAAAAACATTTAAAAATGATTCTTAAACAGTTTATTAGAAAGATGTAGACAATAAAAAAAGAATTTCCACTGTAATTCAACATTACTTGTCTCCCCTTACATTTTATTGACAGTGCAAATATAATTTGGTCATTACACGTCGCCGTATCGTTCCAACGCTCCTTCGCCAACGAGGGAGGAACTAATCTACATGAACAAATGGAAAGAACCTGGAGGATAGCAACAAACCACACAATGCTGAGGCCCAACTGAGCTTCAAGCCTCTTAATCAGCGGCAAAACATTTCGTCTTGCCTCTGCGGTCTAACATGTGTGCATGACAGGTGGGTATGAAGAGAGAACTGTTAAAGATACTAAATATGTGGAATTCATTCAGATTAGCAAAGTACAGTACATGAGCACTGGGAAGATGCAAATATTTCTGCAATGAGTTCAGATTATTCCAATTTTACAAACATTAAACAAGAAGTAAAGGGAAACATGTAAGCTGGAAGGTTAAGCTACAGAAACAAAGACTGGCTTCAAGGATATCTAATTCATATCACATGGAAGGCTTTAGAGGAACCCAATCAGTAAATGCATCTAATTCTTACTTCATGAGATAAACTACACTGCTCAACTAAATTAAAACCACAACATTGGGAATGGGTGGGCCTAATCATTTTTTAACCACAATTCATTTGAAAACAAATAGTAAACCTCTTAACACGTATTGCTCAGTTGAGGACAACTATACAGTTTTTCCAACAAATAAGGTGTGCTTAGTTGTAATATTTAACAGTAAAACAAGATACCCAAAAGGTGCAGTACAGCAAATGGAAGTGGAGATAGCTGCTCTGTACAATACCATGCATATCAACCTTCAGTGGACTTGTTGGTCAAGAGTTTGGAGCTGAGGCTATGGATTTAAATATGGCTACTGACTCATATGTACAGTTGTTTGTCACTGCCTTCAATTTCAACATATACATTTGTTAAGAATCCTCTTGCCCTCTGTTCTTCCATTTTTCTCCCCAGAATCTTTCCGTCTTCTACTCCAAATCAGGCATTTCTGAAAGTAAAGTGAAACGCACATTAAACTCTTCATCACAAATCACAGCTGTAATGGCAGTTGGTACGAAAGGCTCATGGACACTTACTCTCATCATCGCTATCTGCAGATTCATCCTAAAAATAACAAAAAGACACACACACAAAAAAAAGGGGAAGATGAGAATTTCTCAATAATAACAGCCTTAATCCTTGACCGACAGCAATTTAAATCTGCTTTATGATCAGTTTTCACTGATGAGTACAATTTCAATGTTTAGAAAAGGATGCTTACCTCTTCTGCACCATCTAGATCCGGTAAGTCATCATCACCGCCCATGTTGTTCATCATCTGTAACATCAAATCAACGCTGTTAAAGCAACATCATTTGCTTTTTCTTAAATGCCAACGCAGATAGTTCAGGACACAAAAATTCAATCCTACAAGTCGGAAGATTTCACACCATACTTCAACATGATGACACACGCACAGATAGGCATGTCATAATTATTACATATTTATTTGATGTAATTGTTAGAGGTAATTGCAATCGTTTTACATAATCATCAGTCGTTTCCTTTCATCTGCATAAAAACAGCTGGATGAAACCAACAAAACTACAATAATTCCATTACTATTTCCAGTGAGGTGTGACAGTTGTTCTTTTAATGACATCATCAGTTATGCCTTCTTCATGAGGTTTAATGCAACACGAGTGGCGAATTAGCGCCACCAATGGTTCATCTCAAGGCACTGAACTTCTGGTTCTGATCAACAGCATTTCAAAAGAGCATCAATTAACATCATGAATTTAGTTAGAAAGCCAAAAACCACGGCATCCCTGGGAGGCAATTTGTCTGATTTGCAGTAAAAAGACCCACTACCAAGGGCTCTATATGTATATATCCTCAGACTTTAAGTGTATAAATTATTATTAGGCTTATTCTTTAGTGGTGGCATAAAGTCAAACTGAAAATGTATTTACATTTAAATCATTAATTGCAATTATTTGTATGAAAATTAATTGTCCCCTAAAATTTCATGATCATGACAGCCCTACACAGACAGACGGAGTCAGAGTATTTTTCTTTATATAGGACACAAGACAGGAAATGAATGATGAGTATTGCCACAAAGGTTCTTGGTCATATGGAAGACTGCTGCTCATGGTCAGCACCTCAGCCACCAAGGCGGCCCTGTTCCCCCCCCCAATAACTTGAAATCACAAATAAAGACCATTTTATCTCATGTAAGCAAAGTACAGTTCTGTTATGTTCATCATTTAACTGAATTTTTACTCATAATTTAAAGTCCTAAGGATTAAAAAGTATGTAAATACTTTTTAATCCTTAGGATTAATTGTAATATATTCCATAATTGTGTCCATTGTAGCATACTTTAAAACTTGAGCTTTAGGCTAGCCAAATGCGTACTCTTTTCTGTTTTGCTTTTTGAGCAGGTCAGTGTGAGACCATGATGATATTAAAATGTGGCATCATCAGCTTTATTAGAAATTCAACAAAGCAAATCACATCAAAGTAAATATTAATTATGTAATCCACTCTAATCAAAGTGCTTACATCTGAGAATTGATCGAAGTTGCCCATTTCCTCATCGGAGTCGTCCTCCCAGTCTTTCCAGTTGTTGAAGTCGACACTGAGCCAACTCAGCTGTTGAAACACACAAAATCAGCATTTAAATTTTTTTTTTATTTTTTATTGTAGCGCTTTGATGCTATTAATGAATTGTAATGTTACAACATCTCAGATTTAAGGTGGACATGGTCCTGTACATTTAAAAAATTGTGTTTGTGTGTGGGAGACTGACCTTAGCCTTCTCTTTCGTTAGTCGCGGCCACGCCTTCCCTGGCTGAGCTTTTCGTAGATAGCACAACACTGAGCGATCTGTGCGTTTGTGTTTGGATTCCTGCGTTGAGGTGGAAAGAAAACAGCAATACGAGATCACTCCTGGGCAACACTACAAGGAAGTCTGCAGTATTGCACTAAAAAAAAAACCCACTAATCAAGAAAATTATAGTGTCAGTGGTTTACCTTTTCATCAATAGATTCAAAAAGATCTATTTCATTCTCATGTTTGACGTTGTCAGTTCCTCCAAGACAGCTGTGGAAACAAAAGAAATAACTTTTAACTCAAACTCCCCAAAAATAAACCAACTACACATTTATCAATAAATGTATGATTAAATGCAGCTTGATGTGTTTATAAAAGGAGCAAACATGAGGAAAGCATACCTGAAACCACACTTTATTTTATCAAAATTGATTTTAACATCTTTGCTGTCTGCTACACAGAACTCTATAAAAACAGAGTCCCTCCTGTCGTACCACTTGGCAGTTGCTGGATGCCTGTGAAGAAAAAGAAACGACGTGAAGTTATAACTCGGCATGAACATTCAAACGTCAGCTTTTGGCGCCTCTAAAAAGAAAATAATTATTTGATCTTATTTGCAGTCAAACACGGAGCTCATTAGAGCCACAACTTGCATTAAAAGACGCGTGTAATACAAGTCCCAGAACTGGTAGCAGGTGGGGAAGAATTCAGGTACGAATTCAGGTAAGCTGGCCTGCCATCAAAGAAAAAAAACAAAAAAAAACCCGACGTATCAGGTTGCTGCAAAGCATCAGGTGACACCGTGTGCTCCAGTAACAGGAGTCTCAGAAGTGAAACATCTGTGCATGACAAGTCAAATTTACAAGGAGTTAAGGGTGGGTCTTTCTCACATCATGGTATCATATGTGGTGGATGTTATATTAGTAATATTATTATAAATCATAATAATAGTTTAACTTGAAAGCGTAAAAGTACTTTATTTTTTTAGGTCCTGGGTGAGAGAAGTATTCCAGGTTCACATTTAAATCATCGACTCTTACCAATTTGGAAGCTCAGATTATTTATTTTTTTCCCCACCCCATTGAAAATCAACCATACCGAGTGATTTTTAATTGTTTGCCTCTTTATTAACAAACCGGGGGCCCTCCCCACCCCCCCAAAAAAAAAGAAAACACATTTAGTCTGCAGTAGATTTCCCGACGAAGATATACGCCAGTGGTTGCAACTAATCATTAAGGACTTTCTGGCCTAGGTTCATTGATAACTTGCTCCTCATGCGGAGCTACGTGCATGTTTATCTTCGCTGTTCTGCGGTTAGCATTGAAGCGACGGTCTCATGAGCCAAATCCTCTTACAAATCATCAATGGAAGATAAGCGTCAACTTCAGTGGAAAACGTCGTTTATTCCCCTCACGGCTTCGTGAACATGGCGGCTAACTGTTGATCGGGTTGGCTTTTGCGGTCAATAAACCCCCAGATTTTTTTTTTTTTTCTTTTACACAATACGCTGAAATTCCGACCTCTGACACAGATTCTGATGCTAATCTAACGATAGCCTTCTGAGCTAACAATGCTAACAAGGCTGGCACGCTCGCCCAGCCATGCGGTGCACCTGACCCGCGCTAGCCCTGGAAGTTGCCCACTTTTCAGCTTTCCCATTGCGGTCCGGTCCGCTTTAAAAATCATCGCCGCGGCGTTTTACCCGGCCTGCGAGGTGGCGAGTTACCGTTAACTCCGTTTTATTGAGGCAAGGCCAAACCTCCCGCCTTTGCAACAAGCATGTTGTCACTCAGCTAACGGCGGCTAAGCTCGGCGCGCCGTACTATCGCACTTTTCCCTCCGCATGCGCCCTCAGCCGAACTCTCCACAACTTACATGTCTCGGCGCGAAGTGAGCTCCTTTTTTTTTTTTTACCGGTTGATTAAAAAAAAAAAAGCCTCGCGTTTGGGTAAGAGATCGGTAACGTCTGGTGAGAGAAGGAACCGCTTTGGCCGCACACTGCCGATGAAGACCGCCTCCAGCCTCGGTGGACTATGCTCTCGGATCCGGTTTGCGTATATGCGGGATGAGAATAGCGGGACTGACGCACTCCGAGCGCACTGGACGTTTCTAGAGCTTTCAGCCACAGCTGCGGGTGATTTGATTGAGAAGGGAGGCAAAGCGGCACAGTCTGCCCTGAACTCCTCCAAAATTTAATGTGATTAGATTTGGTCTCCGTACCACCCAGGCTGATCACCGCAAATAACCATATCCGATCCTATTAACATGCTACAGATGTCACTGCAAGGCGAGGAATTCCTGTGCAAAACACATTTATATTACTTTATTTTTCATCTTTTTTTGTTTTAAAAAAGAAATCAACCCAATAAAACAAAAAAAAGAAACAACTAAAGAAGAACCTATAAAGTTCTCTTCTATTCATTTATTCCATTATATATTATATATTTATTTATATATATATATAAAATAAATAAATATATATTTATAATAATATAATTTTTTATATTACATTACTTTATTTTTCATCTTTTTTGTTTAAAAAAAAATCAATCCAATAAAACAAAAAAGGAAACAACTAAAGAAGAATCTATAAAGTTAACTTCTATTCATTTATTCCATTACTTTTAGTTGATTACAAGTACATCTAAAATTGTCTGTAAACTACATATTATCATTGTAGGGAAATGACGGTATGTTATCCATTTTTAATGAGCTAGTTATGAATATCAGACCAAAACACAGCAAATAACCATATCCAATCCTATTAACATGCTACAGATGTCACTGCAAGGCGAGGAATTCCTGTGCAAAACACATTTATATTACTTTATTTTTCATGTTTTTTGTTTAAAGAAAATAAATCAATCCAATAAAACAAAAAAGGAAACAACTAAAGAAGAATCTATAAAGTTCTCTTCTGTTCATTTATTCCATTACTTTTAGTTGATTACAAGTACATCTAAAATTGTCTGTAAACTACATATTATCATTGTAGGGAAATGACGGTATGTTATCCATTTTTAATGAGCTAGTTATGAATATCAGACCAAAACACAGCAAATAACCATATCCAATCCTATTAACATGCTACAGATGTCACTGCAAGGCGAGGAATTCCTGTGCAAAACACATTTATATTACTTTATTTTTCATGTTTTTTGTTTAAAGAAAATAAATCAATCCAATAAAACAAAAAAGGAAACAACTAAAGAAGAATCTATAAAGTTCTCTTCTGTTCATTTATTCCATTACTTTTAGTTGATTACAAGATGGAGTACATCTGAAATTGTCTAAACTGCATATTATCATTGTAGGGAAATGACGGTATGTTTTCCATTTTTAATGAGCTAGTTATGAATATCAGACCAAACCAAACTAGGAACATTTACAGGGTTTAATCTTTTGAGGTACAAAAGATAGAAAAAAACATTTGTGTAGAAAATCACAAACATGGTGTATGACTGATACTGATGACTGAAAATAGTTTTCTTGACTTTGGGAGCAACAGGACATAATAAAAGAACAACAACAACAACAAAAAATGCTTTTTTTTACTGTATGTTTATAGTTGTCCTTTGAGATAAATTCATTGTCAGCTCCGCTACAGACAAAAAGTAAAACAAAGTATTCCTAACAGACTAACTATGGAAGAAATCCTTTCAGATTCAAATAAAATTTCAGTTTTTGCAGTATTTTTTTTTTTTTTTACACCTTTTAGTCTTCGTGAAAAACACCACTATGATGTCTGAATATATATATATTTTTAAAAACTCCATTCTGTATCAAGTTTAGAAAAACTTGAGGATTACTAATACTGTACTCCTTAAAGTTGATCGTGATGTCGAGTCATCATGGGTAGTGTTGCGTGGTGTTTTGTCACCGACTATCTTTATTGCCACCTACTGGAATTTAAGATGTATAGCATTTTGCAGGCCAAATGCCCCACCTTGTAATGTTAATGAAAGTGAAAAATCTTTTGGGGCTTGTAGACCCTTATCAAAAGTTTGGGATCTCTTGTCATGTTTCAGGAGTTAGGCTGTTTGCATTTCCAGACATTTCTGCTCAAACTTCTAAAGCACATTTTTAAATCTAAAAATGTCAAAATTGTAGTGAAAGTAAAAGTACTGGTTTGGTCCTCATACGACATCATTAGTTTACCGAAGCTGAAGCATCAGTGTGTCAGCGGCATGTTACTGTTGTAGCTGCTGCAGGTGGAGCTAGTTTGACCAACTTTATATCAGTTTTATCCAGGGACAGCAGATAAATCTGAGGGTTTGTCAGATGATTACTGGAAGTGAGCTAATGTTTAATGAAGCTGTTAACATCTGAAATGTGACCCCGACTATACACGGCTTTATGCAAGACATTACAAGGTAAAAAGTTGGAAACCACGTTTCTTTTCATTAATAATGCTCTGATCAGACTATGACCCCGGATTAACAATATGGGTGTAAAAATCCATGAGAAATATTCTCAAGACTTTAGATACCTGTCCGATCCTCGACCAAACACTGAGCAACAACATTTTACCCGTCTTATCCCACAAATTTGAAAAGGTGGAACTTATCGTTTTAATTTTTTTTTAAATCAGGCATGTTTTTACTCAACACAGAATGTGTACTGTGTATTCATAAATACTAAAGGGTACAAGTGCATGCCAATATTTGGCCTCTGTAACATCACTGTGGTGTCCAACATGCCAACATAGAGATGCTCCACTGTCACTTTTCCATATCTGTCTGAGTAAACTGAAACAATAAAACTACGGGTGATAAAGGAAAAGCTGAGTACATATTTGATGTCGGCATGCAAAAATACAAACGGATTTGTATTTATCCTTTTTTGGCACGAGACAAAATTGTAACCAGTTTTCCCCGGCTATTAATCCTATAAACAAAACAACAAAAACTCCCGTTGTATCCCCAAAGAAGTTCAGAAAACATCAACATTTCATCAAGCCACAACTTTATTTCCATCTCGGGTATAAATTGTATAAATGAGCTTAGATATCAGCAACCTTTCCTCAACTCTTCGTTGACAGAGTCCCATTACATCGTCAACTCCTGCAAAGCAACAAAGAAAGCACAAATTAGCACAAGTTTAAAAATGTGATTTCCTCGGTTAAAAGATGTTCTCTTCTCAGGACAGAAAGGTTGGCTTCAGTAGACTCAGAAGAACGAAAGTCACTGTTTCATTCATCACCGAAGAGATCTCCAAACACATTTATCACTGGCGATAAACCATTTAAAATGGCTGGTTAAACAGACGCCACACTATTTTACTACTATTAGTGAAAGGTTTAACAATCTTACCATAATAGCATTGACAATGTCGTTGTTGTTGTTTTTCAGGGCGCGTACAGCCTTCGCCCGCGACACGTTGGCTTGTGACATGACGAGTTCAATGTCCTTGACCTCAACCCCGGTCTCATCAACCTATGAATATAATCAGGGAAATGATTTGTTAGCTCTCATATGGCTAAACAAAGTTATCATATTCAGACTGTCCATCTTCACTTGAATAAAAGTGCATCTTACCTCTTCTTCTTCGCTCTCCTCCTGTACTGTGGGCGTCTGTGTGTTTTCCTGGATGTTTGATACAGCTTCTCCCTGTACCTTGAATTTTTCTGCGGCAGCCAGCTGGGCTTGCTGGGAAAGATCTTCGATCTGAGGCACAAAGACAAAGGGAAATGAGAACTGAACGCATTGTTTGGCATTCAATTTAGGTTATCAATGTGATACTTTTAGCTGAATCTCTCAATGAGTCAAACAGACACAGACGGCAGGTGCAGTGTCTTGACAAACAGCCAGGTTGCTGGTAATGTTGCTGGTTGCTTACCTTAGCTTCACCAAAGACGATGTATGTGTCTGATGCGGGGCTCTTGTAGACGTCTGGTTTGGTGATGACAAACAAGATGTTCTTTGACTTGCGAATGGTGACCCTGGTGACCCCTGTTACCTGCCTGAGACCAAGCTTTGACATCGCCTGCAAGAAATTCAAGTTGTTGTTGTTGTTTTTTTACAAATGTTGCTAAATTCGACTGTTAGGCATATAGCATAAAAAAAAACATGTTTACATATATACCACACTGTAAGTGAGCTAGGATCGTTACCTTTCGTGCCTTCTTTTCACTGCGGCTCTGTTTGGCTTTGCTCACAGGTTCCTCGTCTATTTCGGCGGCGGCTGCAAGCTACAGGAAGAAGAATATTTATAAATTATTCATTTTTTGTGCAGCAAATAAATATAGAAGCAGGTATTACTTAAATCTGACTGCTATACATCTCTTCTCAGGACAGAAAGGTTGGCTTCAGTAGACTCAGAAGAACGAAAGTCACTGTTTCATTCATCACCGAAGAGTCAAACACCGACTTGTTTAAAAAGGTTTGATCCAAGTCGATACCAGGAACGACAAAATTCAAGACCAGGCAGGAGTCTCACCTGAGCTTGTTGTGTCTGTGTCTGTGCAGAGTCCTGTTCCTCCAGCTCGGGAACTGAGTCATCGCTGTCCGACTCAGTGCCGGATCCTATCGATACAACAGAAATGAAGGTTTAGTCACAACACGCCACCTATTACATGCGTTTACACCTGAAAGGTAATCTGGAATTAAGATGCATCAATCCTGCAGAACGAGAAATACATCAGTAATTAAAACAGTTTGTACATACTGTCTAAAGGTAGGCTGCACAAGATTCACTTATTAGAGCCATTCTGTCCACTCTGTAGGTTGAGAACATTACAACCAATCCAAAACCACATTTACCAGGACGCCAGTCATCTTCAGTGAGTAAATAGAACTGACAATACGCATAATTTCACTTCTGAAATGGCACAATATTATCACCGATAGTATTCGACAACTGAACCGACCATTTCCTAAACCAGGAGCAGAAATGATGACACCGAGATACCATCTTACAGTTCAACAGTTGAAGCAAAGCTAGTGTACACTTCATGAGCTCGGCTTTTAAAGAGCGGCATATCTAAGTATCTGAGCAGTTCCCAGAACACAGTGACAGTAGGAAAAACAGATGGCACAAAGGAGGAGAGAAAGAAGGAAATACCATTGTCGTTCTTGATCACAGGTTCCATCTTGACTGGGGTTTTAGCAGGAGCGGGGGCAGGTTTAGGGGATGAGACTGGCTCAGAGGGGGTTGTACCGAGTACCTCAACTTCAGGTTTTACAGGGACAGGTTTTGCAACGGCCTCAGCAAATGTGAGTTTACGGGGAGCAGCGGGGGGGGGGGGGGGGGGGGGGGGGGGGGGGGGGGGGGGGGGGGGGGGGGGGGGGGGGGGGGGGGGGGGGGGGGGGGGGGGGGGGGGGGGGGGGGGGGGGGGGGGGGGGGGGGGGGGGGGGGGGGGGGGGGGGGGGGGGGGGGGGGGGGGGGGGGGGGGGGGGGGGGGGGGGGGGGGGGGGGGGGGGGGGGGGGGGGGGGGGGGGGGGGGGGGGGAGGAACAGCAGGCTCAATTGGAGGGGGTTTTGAGGGAGGCTCAGCTGCTGGTTTGGCAGGTTTAGCAATCTCAGCAGGTGCTGCCTTAACCTCAACCAATTTGACCTCAGTAACCGGCTCGGCACCCTTCACTGGTGCCGGCTTGATAACCTTAGCTGGCTTTACATCCTCAACAGGGGCAGACTTGATCTCTGCATCTGGCTTCGCAACCTTAGGAGGAGCAGCTTCAGTTTCAACCCGTTTAAGAGCTTTGCTTGGAACAGATTTGGCCTCGGTGGGTGGCTTAGCAGCCTCAACAGGAGCAGGTTTGGCTTCAGCCACAGGCTTAGCAGCTTTAGGAGCTTCTACAGCAGGTTTGGCAGCCTCAACAGGAGCAGGTTTAGCCTCAGCCACCGGCTTAGCAGCTTTAGGAGCTTCTACAGCAGGTTTGGCAGCCTCAACAGGAGCAGGTTTAGCCTCAGCCACCGGCTTAGCAGCTTTAGGAGCAGGTTTAGCCTCAGTCACTGGCTTAGCAGCTTTAGGAGCAGGTTTAGCCTCAGCCACTGGGTTGGCAGCTTTAGGAGCAGGTTTAGCCTCAGCCACTGGGTTGGCAGCTTTAGGAGCAGGTTTAGCCTCAGTCACTGGCTTAGCCTCAGTCACTGGCTTAGCAGCTTTAGGAGCAGGTTTAGCCTCAGTCACTGGCTTAGCAGCTTTAGGAGCAGGTTTAGCCTCAGTCACTGGGTTGGCAGCTTTAGGAGCAGGTTTAGCCTCAGTCACTGGGTTGGCAGCTTTAGGAGCAGGTTTAGCCTCAGCTGCTGGCTTGGGAGGAGCAGGCTTGCTCTGAGATGCCACAACTGCTGCTTCAACTTTGGCTGGAGCCACTGGGGCTGCTGCTTTGACAACCTTAACAGGGACAGCCTCATTATCTGTCTTGGGTTTGGCTGGAGCCTTAATAAGCTCTACAGGGGCAGGTTTAGAAGGAGATGTAGCAAGCATTGCACCCTCTTCAACAGGGGGTACAATTACTGGCATTTTAATTGGCTTCTCAGGTGGGATAAGTGGAGGGAGCTCATCATCAGCAGGTGCAATAACAGGAGCAGCTTTTGATACAGCTGCCTTAACTTCAACTGATTTGGAAGGGCTGGAAGCCAGAGTATCTGAAAATGAAACTGGCGCTGCAACAGCAGGCTTTGAGGTAACTTTAAAAGCAGCGGGGGCTGCAACAGGCTTTGTAGCAGCAGGTAACTGAGTTTTTGTCTCAAGTGGGGCAGGTTTAGCTTCAACAGTTTGGGTTTTTTCAATTGCTTCTGTGACTTTGCCCTCCACAGGGACAGGAACAGGCACAAATGCCTCTCCTGTTCCTTTTTTAGCTCTTCCTTGTTTGCCTGCCTTGACAACTTTGGGGCCAGAACGGTTAGCCTGATGAGCAGAAGAGCCAGCAGGTGAGGAAGCCAGGGGAGATTGTACAGGTGTCAGGGGGGTAGAGGAGGGAGTACATTTTGGTGAGGTGGGAGAAGAGGAAGAGGCAGACATAGAGGAGCGTTTTCTTCTGCCAGGGACAGCCTTTGGGGCAGAGGAACCCTGTGCACTTTTGGCATCTTTGCCTTTGGGCTTAGCAGGGCCTGACGCTGCCTGAGGTTGGTGGGAGGAAGCTGGGGCAGGAGGTGTAGCTGAATAGGAAAAGATTCTTTAAATTTTTTTTGACCCGACAGTGGAAGTCTTACTCATGCAGGTTAAACCATTACAAACCAAGAGGCAATCTCCTTAGGGTTAGAAAAAGAGCACATCTCCCGATCTTAAGAAGACTCAAAATGCACAACACACTCTTCCTACTTCCACACAGAAAACCTCATTCTGTATTTAGTCAAGATGCACTCAGGTCAAAGGGGAAAATCGTACTTGCAATGCATTTCACATCACCACTACTCAGGAAATAATGGACAGCAGAACTGCGCTACAAACAGAGCACCATTAACCAGACCATTGAACTAAATAACTATTAAACTCTATAGTTATTATTTTAGAATTTATTAAGAAATATTGAACAAGTCATAACCCGTCCTGGCCAAAAACACGTAGAGGTGGCGACGTCAAGCCATTTAACCATTCCTCTCAAACTATAAAATATCAGTGTGACCACACATTGTACAGAAAACCTGAACGAACCAGTGTTTTCAAAAGATATGAATAAAGTGTAGGGAAGGGAAGGCACTTGGTTTCACAGAAGATAAACCAACCTGATAGATGGCGGGTTGAAATAGGCGGGGCTTCACATTTAGCAGTCCCCTTTGACTGAATGGCTTTGGAGAGAAGTATAACTGGTTCTTTCTTATCGGGGTTTTCATTTTGAGTGGCCACGTGGACCTTCACATCACCGGGCAATACTTTATCTTCAGCTGCGTCCAGGTGCAGATTCCCTTCTGCCACGGTCTTCGCTGCATCACTTGTCTTCTCGTCTTCACTTTTTGCATTAATATCTTCAGAGCCAGATAGTTTTGGATCATCTGGATTGTTTTCTGATCCTTCTCCTGGCTCTTCTCCAGATGCCTTTGCTTCATCAGGAAACTGCTTGACATCTTGGCTGGTCAATTCGTCAGCAGCCACAAGAGACTGACTTTGAGCCTCTTGAACAGGTGCTGCGTCTTCATGAACGAGCGACCCTGATGAAGCAATGGGAGCCTCAAGAGAAGGCACATACTCTTCACGAGCTGGCAAATCCTCTGGGCCCCCCACTGCGTCAGCAATCGGCTCTTGCTGCGAGACGGGTGTTTCCTTCGACCCACTTGCTTCAGTTTGCTTGGCAATTTCTTGAGTTGCAGCAACACCGTTTGATTGATCACAGCTAGCCTGAGTGCTAGCTACTTGTGCGGAGCCCATCTCTTGAGCAGAGGCTGGTGGAGGGTTCTCCAATGGGATCGCCTTGCTTACTGAAGAAACAGCAGGAGGAGGGGAAGAGTTCAAAACCCCTGCAGCTGATGAAGGAAGAGCAACAGGAGTAACGGGATGGGAGCAGTAGTTTTTTTTTTTGAGGGGGGGAGGGGCCTACAAGCCGTACGAAAGCACTTAAACAAAACGGTGCTCCACACGTGAGGAGAAGCTATGGGTTTGTGAGAAAGTTGGCTCTCGATTTTCCAAAAGGGGGGGTGAACTTAAAGGAAAAACAGTATGCGTGTCTAAAACTCCATGCAGTGTCCAAATGTGACATAAGTTCTGGCCACAACATTAGTGTTTGTATAAAAAATACCCACAAGTCCATTTACAACCCAAGGTTACATTTCTAGGACAATATACCGACTAAAACTTGGGGAAACATTAATGTACTGCTTTATGAAGCCTGTGGATGTCTTTGAGCATCTTTAGTTCACTAAAATTGTTCAAAGACCTTTTACTCCTAGATGGGAGCATTTTCAATGCAGAAAGTTTGTATATGCACAGGTCACAAAGTCACCACTTCTAGCATAACACCTTTACTAATGTCCCACACCACTAGACAAAAGATAAAATACTGGTCTGCCTATTTCTCCAAGTTGTTAAGCATTCTCACATGCACACAAAAAAAACTGTTGTTAAACTGTTAATAATTTACTTCTCAAAACAAACTGCTGAAAAAAAAAGCTTTTTTTTTTTTCAGTAGAGTTTAATACCATGGCTTTAGTGACTACAGTCAAAAAATAAAACATTAATACAATAATCAAATTTTTGGTATTTCTTTTGAAGTCAGTGACATCATGCGAGTTTACCAGCCCATCAGACATAAAGAAGGCTGTTGAATTTCCATACTGTGCCTTTTTAAAATGCTACAGCCCAGTCAAAACTTTGAAAAGAATAAATAAGTTTTGTTATGGGATATTAGTTGGATTTAACAGTCTATACCTCATCAGTAGATGTAAAAGTCCACCGTTATGTTAAGATGAAAACACGAAGGTAAGGATGAAAAGTGATGCACAAAAATGTATATAGGAAATTGTAACTCAAAACACACCTGGGATAACTGTTTTCAGCCAACATGGGCGCCATATAAATTTAATTATTGCCACTTATTTTTAGTCAAAAGAAAACCATGAGTACATGTATTGCCCTAAAAACAGTATAGTGTGCTTAAAAGCAGGGATTGTATCATTTAGATTATTGGTTTACAAAATATTACAAGATTTAATGTTCGCACCAAAACAAAAATGAATCACACAATGATCTGTGTCATTGCCAAGTGTTACAACCAAGCTACACATACTGTGTTTTCAAGGCATTTGTAGTGCTCACCAAAAAAAAAGAAATCACACTAAACACTGTGCATTGTGTGCCAAATCCAGTTGTCAGTGCAAGTCAAAACACACCAGTGTGAGTTTGTATAAATAAAAGAGGGGTCCTGGATCACACTTTTCAATTCTCCCAGCAATATTGACAGCAGCAAAACCCTGAGTGCAATTTCTGTGACAAATGTCCCACCGGCATGGCTGATGAAACTCAGCTGTTACATCGACTCAGAGTCCTGCCAGCTGACTCAAACTCCACGAGCCCAATAAACATCCCATCACACAATGTTTGCTCCTCTACTTAACAAGAGGTGATCATTTGTTGTCAAATTCCTCCTCCTCCTCCTCCCCTCCCCCCAGATATCCAGGACCCCGCTATTTAATATGCAATACTGCATGCAAGTTATTAAGGAGCCAAATCATACGAACCAGTCTCTACTTGAGGCTGCTGCATCTCCTGCTCGGTGACTGGGACCGTTTCTGTGGCTTCACCGGGCATGGTTGCTGGTCAGGAAAATAGAAAACAAGTTAGCACGAGCTCCTAAAGGAGGTGGAAACCAAACGCAGGTATAAACACAAATAAATAAATAAAAAAAAAAATCGGGATAGCCAATATGTCACACAACTCCTCGCGAACATTCCTACACTGGTTTACTGTAGTCAAGAGCTGGTTGAGCAGGTGACGCAGCCCATGCTTTAGCTTGTAGCCTCAGTCTTTTACATTACTAAAAGAGGAGGGGGAGGGGGGGGTGTCCGAGCTACCAACACTTATTATTTTAATTTGACCTCTTTAAAAGGGGCCCACCGGTTGTCACGTGTCATAACCTCACACGGCGTACCGCACAGTTCTCTACGGCCGTGGCGGGATGCTGGTGAACCGATGGGGACATCACGTTCCCCCATTTTGGATCGTTAATCGCTGCTACAACAGCGCAATTTTCGCCGGACGGAGACAGCAAACGGACATAATAGCCGCACCGGCCTGGTGGCCCGACTTTAATTAAACCCGCGTAACCTTCAGTTTAGATGAGAAAGTGTGTAAAACGGCTGGATGATGTTGGATTATAAGAGGAGCCACTCACCAACTCGGGACGCTGTATCCAAGATGGCTGTAAGAGAGAACTTCTGACCTCAGATTCACGGCGATATCCGGCGGAGCTGCCATTCCACTTCCGGGTTATTTAAAGGCATAGCCAATTGTTTATTTATGCGACAAATAAACTCTCGATTTTGACACGCTTTAAGTCAAAATTGAGTTCTGACCTCTTTATTTATTTATTATTTTAATATTATGTTACCATTACAATAATTATGCCGTGAAACGGGTAGTTTGTGAGGATAAACAGCGTGGATGTTACAATAGCCACTTTTTATTCTTGAAATTTGAAATATACATTTTGACGTCCTGACACCTCAGAATTTAGTAATAATAATAATAATAATTAAAAAAAAAAATCTACAATGAAATTTGTTACACCACAAAAATAACACAATAGCTATATCCTACATAATAATGAAAAAAGTAACACATGTTAAAATACTCCTGCTAAAAGCTAAGTAGCCTAATCTTTTACTTCTACTATGTGAACTAGTTTATGGAGTTTATCGTAGCAATTTGTGATATTTTGACAACCAATTTTTGCTTTGTATGTAAAATATTATTACAAAGTAAATAGCAACTTTATTAATCAATTAAATGTAATGGGATAAGAGTACCACATATCTGTTACTGTTGTAAAGTTTATAATGTAATTTGTTATATTCTTCAACTGCAAGAGATGGTAATACTGCAAGTATTGTGATAAAAGACAGAAGTTCAAGCAGATATTCATATTGAGAGCACTCATGCAAAAGATTACAGAGGTAGCTATTGAAACAAATGCCACAAGTAGGGGAGCTGGTACAATGAATAGAGTCCATAACCTACATTATCTGTTGAAAAATGGTTAATTGTCAAAGTTTTGGTTAAATAAGACCTTTACTGTTTTCAAAATAGCCCATATTGTGTTGATGGGTTTGTTTGAAATTTTAACCCACTGCTCCCACATTAAACTGCTTGGTCTTCCAGATAACTTGACTTAAGTGGAAAAATCAAATCTGAAATTAAAGAGTCGATGAGATACAAGATTTACAATAGCAGAAATACCAAATTTATTTTTACAAATGCCTGTGCAACAGCAAAATATAGGCACAGATAGAAAACAATATGAAACTGACATTTTACTATGAAATCTTACAGTAAGAAAGAGGAGATTTATTGATCAGTTAAATTTATGAACATAATTACTGTTTATCAATAAGAGGCACCATATCAACACAAAATGAAGCCCGAGCTTGCATCGGCAGCCAGCAGTGCCTCCCACGAATCACTTTTCCGATTCCTCAGAATTCTTTCTGAACATCTAAAGGGACAAAAGGGTACAAAGCAAAGTCATTTAAGTATAAAATGTTAAAAAATTTGACCGGTCTTAATTTTAAGTTTTCAAAACTAAAACTTACCACTCTTTCTGAGAAGTTCTCCTTTACATGAACGAGACATTCTGTCCAGAAACTGATCAAAGCATTTCACATACTTCGCCAGGCTGGTTTTTTTGTAATCTGTGGAGAAAAATAATCGGTGAGACATTCCTAAGTGCACTGGTGACATATTCAATAAATATTTACATATTTATCAAATGGCTGAATGTTAAAATTTGGTCTCAAATTAAAATAAAAGTTCACTTTTATTCGTAACAAAATCAAGAATATATACTAGTATATATATATATATATATATATATATAATTTTCTTTGACTTAAAAAAAAAAGAAAAAAAGCTGGCCTTGATTTTGCATCCTTATTGTCTGCATCTGTCAAAGTGGGACTAAACTGCCCATACTTTGTTTTCACCAATTTATCTCGATGAGCACTCAAATTTCTCAAGTACGGTTCTACTTTTTTCAAATTTGACAGTATTTCATACATATTTATTGATTCTAAATTCAACAGATTAATGTCATGTGTGAAGTGCTATGGGAGATATCTGCTATTGCAGCTCAGAGCACAGAGGTGAATAATGATGTGGTCACCTAAAAATTACTCCCAAAGAGATTACTCTTACACTATGCTGTAATTAGGAGAAATCTGTATTTATTATCACACTCAGCACAGATTCATTTAGCTTTTCTCCTTAAATAATTGAATGTAATTCTTTTACGATTTTTGTTGTTGCCCCACCACTCCCCCCAACTTTCATCACCTCTAAGCTTCCGCCTTTCTATTGCATCCTTCGGGTTTTCCTTTGAGTCCTCTGACGTCTCTCCTTCTTCTCCGGCCCTGGGCCGATCCAACTCCTCACAGATCAGACTAACAAAAAAAATGACAACATCAGCTTTGATGAGGATCACACACCGTGCACAATGGACACACCCAATGGGCACAGGATATTAAATTATTACCTGATCGTGGGCACAGCGAAAGGATCAAACGTGTCTAATTCTTTGAGGTCCATGGGAACAGAAATCCGCCCTGAACAGAGAGAGAAGAACAGGGAGACTGTCACTGGTGTGTTTACTGTGCACTCACACTAAAATCTCATTAGATCCACATTGGGGTCACCTGTAAACAAGAGGACAAAAATCCAAATCTTGACGTACAATAAAAAGTCTTTTACATGTCGTCACCAACACATTTCAGCTCTTAAAACTTCTCTGTACTTTCATCATGTCATTCGGGAGATGCTCAGTGTCTTTTTGAGCTCTTCTGTGATTTCTGTAGACCCAACTTTCTGTGTATCACTACACCTGTTTTCATTTCTGTCATGTCTTGTGCTTCCTAAATGTCTGCGTTCTTCCCCTTGTTTGCCATCATTATGGCTCTTAACTGTAAAGACTAAAGAAAAATAATTTCACAAAGCAAAGACACCCTCCAGATGTTTCCTTCCTTCTTTGCACGCTCACCTGTTTTGGGATGGACACTGAAAGGGCTCTTCAGCAGATGGTTCACACCTTTACTGACGTTCACATCGAGCCGTGGGTAACAATACTGCAGCATGATTTCTTTCTCGAAGTATTGGCCCTTTTTCGCAGTGCTCTGGAGGAACAGAGATTGTAACCATTAGGCCTCTTGTTGTGATGTGCAGAAACCAATTGTCATGATGTAAAGTGAGAAGAATTACCAACCTGTTTCTTAGCGGCTTTGTCCATGACCAGTTCCCAACGGTCGTAAGGTTTCTTCTCATTTTGGAAATGCACCTGTAGTTCTTTTTTTACATGTAACGTAGGAATTAAGGACAAGTCATTTGCACTAATATTTCTGCCATTTTGCCTTTACTAGAAATGAGCAGACAGTAAATGTGTGGAAGTACAGTAGAGGAATGACATTCAGTAAAGGTCTGGGGATCACTGTTGACAGCATTTGCAACTGACATAGGCAAGATTAGAGTGCATGCCACATGCACTCTAATCACTTGCCTATGTTGGTCCATTTAAAAAAAAAAAAAAACAACACACAAAAAAACAACAACTTGCACTTAATTACATCTGTGAGAAAGAAAATTCAGTTTGTAAAAAGGATATCTTCAGGCATCAGAGCCAGCACTTTGTCTACTGACTCCTTGCGGCCCAGTATGTCCTGCTCCTCAAGTGCGTATTGGGTAAAGTATCGCTCCACCACGGCCAGAGACTTGCTGTTGAGATGACAAGTACAGACTCTTAAATGGCTGAAAGCACAGAACCAAACAGAGCCAGATATCTCAACAACAGTCAGTGCAATTTAGAGACAAACACCAGAATAACACATACAACGCAGATACCTGATAAAAGGGTGAATTGGGTCGGTCAGAACTACTTTCTTCACTGTCTCATCACCACCCTGTAAAACAGCAGGAACTAGAAAATCACAACTCTTGTTTTCTAAATATAATTCATTAAAGGAAGATATATTACTGCACCATGTTACTTGTGAAACAATAAATAACAAAATTTTAATAGTACAAACAATAAAAACCAAAGTCCTGAACCTGTGGAGCACTTTGCCCAATGATAGAAGGCAAACTGAGGCATTGTCGTCTTTTAACTGAAAGCTCAACACATACTTTTATGAGTAAGCCTTTACTTGTACTACGTGCTAGTTTATTTCGTTTTATGGGTTTTATTTATTGTATGTTCTATCTCATGTATTTCCTTTAGCTTTTTTTTGGTTTGTTTTCTTTTAAACGTTAGCAGGCCTTAGATAGAAGTTACTGTGTGCTGAGTTTTTTTTTTTTGCTTTCCTGGTGACTATACTTTAAAATATTTGCTGGTACTTTAAATTATGTTCAGCATTTTGTCTTCCCAAAAGTCTCTTGTGATCACTTGATTAAATGAAAGTTATGTGGGATAATTGTTAATGTGATAATGTCCAACTCTAAACTAAAGTGATGTTGATTGTCTCTGCATTATTACTTCTCAAACACTGCGGTTGTGATAAATTGTGGATGTTTAATGCAACAAATAATAATAATAATAATAATAATAATAATAATAAAGTTGCAGTTAAAAAGCAAATGCAAAGGATTCTGGAGTGGTATAAATCCTTAAATTAGTGAACCTGCCTGTGGCAGCTTTGGGCTCGTAAGTGTGCCGGATTGTGCTTTTAATAGAATATTTTTTTTAATCTATTTAAAGCTAAAATACTGTTACCTTGACCAGGCTGAGATACTCCGCCACTGCAGAGCGCCCCGCTACAGAGAGCTTCCTGGCAGCTTCATCACACACCCAACAATGTACTCCTCTTCTGCCAGAATAAACCCACAGCAGGTGCTGGAAACCAAAGTCCTCTGGAAATGACATGAAACATAAACTGGTGTGATGCTAATATTTCTGCCAGAAAATCACCACGAGCAGACAACAGACACAAAATCAGAGACAATCAAACCTCGAAGAGCTCGATCCAGGATACGGATAGCGATGGTCATCAGCGTCCAGCACTTGGGGCAAATATCAGCGGCACTGAAAATTTAAGTTTTTAAACGTTATCTCAGTGATGTGACTGTAAGGATATTCTGACTTGGTATAATGTTATCTGCATTAGAACATAAATGAACCATATAATTCATTTACCTGCAGCAGCTTCGGACGTCGTCATAATCCGTCATATCAATATCAAACACCAGCTCCTTCTCCAGAGCCTGGAAGGTCCCTGACTTGACAGTGTTGTGCTGATTCGGCTGTTGGCAACAAACAGAGATGTTCTTTCCCCATATGTCTGCAGTGATGCACAAAGGTTGTATGTAGGTATGTGGTGGGAGCGTGGCGTCTCACCCTGTGACTGTATATCGCTCCGATGTCAATCTTGTAAGGGTTCATCCTCTGCATTTCCTTCTCCAGCTCATTCTGCGTGCTGAACGACTGGTAGCGGACATAGATGTCGTCTTTGAGTGTGAAGGAGAACTCTCGGTTCTGGAAGTAGTTCTTGTGCACTGAGGGGATCAAAGGGGATAAAAACAGACTGTATGTGTCAACAGCGGTGGAAAAACTATTCCCAATCTTTTTTTTAATGCCTTTTTGTAGCTGCTGTTTTCGGCCTCTTTCAGTCTCTATTTAATGCTTCTCATGTAAACATCACACAGATATTAAAGCTGGCTTCAACTGAAGAATACACTTGTACCATTAGCTTAACAAGAATAAATAACTTTATTTATTTATCTCCATGAAAATATACTTGTAGATTTCTTCCCACACTTCTTGTCCAGTGTACCAAATGTCTAAAAAAGTTTAGAGGGAATTTCTCTTTAAAAGAACAGGCGTAACTTGATTATGCTGTTGTGACTCTGGTTAAATCCTTAACAGTCCATTGTAATTTATAGATAACCATGTGCTTGTTTAATCTGTAAAGTAACAACAAAATGAAAACACTCAAGTGAACATAACTGTACTTCAGTACTTGAGTAAATGTACTTCGTTACTCTCCATCTCTGGGTATCAACAGGGAAGCAGCTGTGTCAACTCGTGCAGCCGCAGCTGGATCACACAACACTGGTTAACAGCTCCGTGAAGCTTGCTCACATTAACTTCTCTTAGCTTCAGTTGATTCAGCACACTCACCTCCTCCGTAGTTCAGCCAGCGGTAATACTGAGAGAAAGGGAACAGCCGTCGGTAGTACAGCGGTAGTAAATCTGGCAGAGAAGCAGCGTCGTAGTCTGACGACAGCATTGTAATAAACTTAAAGCTCCGGTACCGATGTTATGTTAAAATATCACCGAGATACTAGTTTGCTTCATTTACGGACAGACAGATCAAGTGTGGGGGGGATAGCGCGCGAAAACGCTCGAGGAAAGGATAGAACCAATGACAGGAGGTAAGGGCTATGACGTCGTCGTAACCAGGAAATGTTTACGTCAAAAAAAAAAAAGAGACCGACCGACCATAAAAGAATTTAAAAGCGAAGTTATCACGAGTGAGCTGAACTTGAATGCGCTCTAGATATCAGTAATATAGGATTATGAGACGTCGGCTGTCTTTCTTGAAGCTCTACTACTCCTTTTAATCTTCGTCCTACAACAACGTGGGAAAAGACGGAAGTGGCGTCATCGAGGGAACCGATCATGGGATATGTAGTCGTTTGACTATGATGCCGGTTTTTATTATTAAAAAAAACAACAACAACAAAAAAACAACGAAATAAACACAACAAATAAAAATGAATAGATACAAAAAGAATGATTAATATAAACCAAAACAAATTTGGTTCATATATATTTGTTTTTTTGTATAAAAAAAAATTTAAACTTCAAGCAGTGATATGCGGGCCCTCACACGCTGCATATTCCCGCTTGCAGTTTTATTTTTTTTCTTTATCTCATTCCTCATTCTTCTTAAAAAAAAATTTTTTTTTGCCTTTTTTTGTTCAGTTTTAACATCTTAATGACTATAGTATGTTTTTTTTTTAATTTTTTAAAGTCATAACAAAAGTGACATTGAACCCCCATCCTTCTAACTGAGAGGCAGGGGTGATAACCACTGCACCACCAAACTTTTAACTGCAACCTATAACTCCACTGTTCATAAATATTCATTCAAATGCAGCCAAAATTGCTGCAGACATTCTTTGGATATGTGTTTTCAAGGGGGTTTGCAGTGATATTAAATATCTTCCTGTAATGTGTAGTGTATGCAAAACTTTTTCAATTTCTCCAAACGTTTCAACTTCACTAAAAGTTGAATCACCATCAACAGGTCAAGGAGGAATCTGAACCATTAATAGCAACCTTGGTGAAGTAGAATCTTTAACCTGTTGAGTTAACCAGACTGTCGGTTGAGCTCTGAGTGAACTCCGTTCACTTTCTCTTGCCGTGACTCATCCTCCACTGCCGAAGATAGTCCAGGGGTCTACAACACCAACACCAAGCTGGAAACGACCTCACGAAGATACGGGTTCGAGCCCCGCCGAGGTAAAGCACACACAAAAATAAAAACAAGGTTCACGGTTTACCCGCCGAGGTAAAACACACAAGGTTCACAGTTTACCCGCCGAGGTGAAACACACAAGGTTCACAGTTTACCCGCCGAGGTGAAACACACAAGGTTCACGGTTTACCCGCCGAGGTGAAACACACAAGGTTCACGGTTTACCCGCCGAGGTAAAACACACAAGGTTCACGGTTTACCCGCCGAGGTAACGCACAAAATTCACGGTTTACTGAGGGCGAGTCCCCTTAATAAGCCACACGGTTCACGGAGAGCGAATCCCTCTAAGGGTAAGCCACGTGGTTCACAGAGGGCGAGACCTCCTAAGGCAAGTCCCTCTAAGGGTAAGCCACACACGTTCGGGTTTGTATGTGCAGTCATATCAAACCAAAGGTCAACAACAATACAAAACTAACAAACAAAAAAAGTCCAAAAGTGACTTCTTTTTTTTCCCCATTGTGCACTATATACTTTATAGATGCCTCCTCACAGTGAGAAGTAACTTGAGGACATGCCAGTTCAGAAAAAGAAAAAGGTCATACTCCAAAATGCGATAAAAAAAAGTGTTGTCCAAAATATGATCAAATAAAGTCATAGGGGGGGCTGATATTGCAAAAAAAAAACATCTTCCAGATTGATAAAAGTGTCATACTATAAGGAAAAGGTGACCTATAAGTCATTTTTGAGTCACTTTTCAGACGACGTGCTAAAGTATGACTTTTTGAAATTTGTTTACCACTATGTTTTTTATTAATATACGAAATCTTTTTTTAAGAAATGTGTTGTGGTACAAAATAGAAAAAAAGATTTCATATCACACCAAAGCAACACACAGTGTCTAAAAGTTGTGTCTGTTGTTGAGGTGATACATCAGAGCTCCTTCAGTCTCTGCACCGGGTGGCAGCGGTGCAACATCTGGCTGGGGAAGAAGGATATGTGCACCCACTCCTCTCTGTACTCCTCACCGTGACTCACACAGAGATTATGCAGGACACAGCAGGTAAACACCATGGACTTGACTCTCTCCAGACTGCAAGCATTGCGCTTGACATCTCCATCTTCCTTTCAGTCTACCAAATGTATTTTCAACCACAACCCTCGCTTTGCTTGTTTTGTAATTGTAGCAGCCGTGCTGTGGTGTAAGGTGGCCGTTGTCCAGAAAAGCTTCATAAACCAGCATGTCAGTGGGTAAGCTGCATCACCGAGGGTGTAGTGACCAACATCTTGTCTAGCAATGTTCTTGCGCTGCTGTGAAAACAGTTTTCCTCTCTCTCTCAGCTCCTCTCAAGCTCCTCTCAAGAAAGTCCCTAGAACGGTTTGGTCCGAAAGCGCCGCCAACAAAAAAGTAGTTTACTGCAACCTGTTCTTTTTTTTTTTTGACTGTACTTTGTGTTCTCCACCTTTAGAGGGCAGTGCAGTTTTATGAAGATAAATTAAAGGTTACCACAGTGGGCCACATTCCAGGGTTTTGGATGGTAGTGTTCATTATGGCAGATCCATTGTACGTAAACTCATCCTTTTTCTTTTCTTGAGGCTACAGGAAGATCAGGAAATATTCAGCAAGTAAAACAAGACACTTCCTTGACATGGCTGGCTTATGAGCCAACAGGTCCCTGGGCACAGACATGCAAATGGCCGCCCACCCCTCCCATGAAGGCACTAGACTTGCTGTCCTTGTTTAAGTTGTTTTGTCATTTTGTTGAAGTCATGTTGTTTATTTTTGGCAGATTTGAACATTTGCATGTCTGTGGGTTTTTGGTCAATTTGTAGTCGTTTTCTTTCACTCTTTGACCATTTTACATGTCTTTGCTTTCATATTGTATGTTTGTGTGTATTTTGCATCTTATTGTGGTCATCTTGCAGTTCTGTGGTGAAGTTGTGTCTATTTGTGATTTTACATGACTTTTGTCATTTTGACTCTCTTTATAGTCATTTGATAGATAGATAGATAGATAGATAGATAGATAGATAGATAGATAGATAGATAGATAGATAGATAGATAGATAGATAGATAGATAGATAGATAGATAGATAGATAGATAGATAGTTACTTTATTAATCCCTCAAGGGAATTTTTTTGCAACAGCAGCATTATAGACACAGGTAAAGAAATAAAAATAACAGAGTAAAAAATATTAAATATTAAATATGAAAATGCACAATATATACAATAAAATAGAATAATATTAAATTAAACTAACTAAACAATAGTGCAAAGATAATAATTTTGTTGATAATGATATTTTCTCTTCAGTTACGGTTGTAGGTGTGTGTACTGTGAGAGGACAACCTTTATTATGACATTTGAAAAGGGCACTTTAGCTTTTAAGACAAAAAGGGGTAAGGATGGTGGCCCTTTTGTCCCCCCCACTAGTCCGGGTGGCTCAGGCAGTGTATAGTGGCAACACTGATAGCTTTGTTGTGGCTTCACTGTTGTGTTTTCAGGCAGCGAGTCTCACACTCCATCCGACTGAAGTGGCAGTGTTCACATTGAAGGTTGAGAGCTGTGCAGGGATAAGAGCCCTTGTCAGTTATTGTACTTCTAATATGAAATAACACTCTCCCTTTGCTCTGTTGTACGTTAAATATGACTAGATCTGTAATTCTGCTCATTCTTTCTCATCTCCCGACTTTCCTCTCTGTACGTGTCTGTCACTTTGTCTTTATTTCAGAAATAGAAAAGACATGTTGCATTCAAATCTTTTTTTTTTTTTAACCACTGTAACACTGCTGTTGGATGCATTTGATCAAAGTAATCATCCCTCACTCTAATGTGTAGGCAGGAAGCTTTTAAGGAAAAATAATCTTGTTATTTTTTTGTGCACAACTAAAACACCTCTATATGCACTCCATTTAATTCGTCCATATTGCCGTCACTGTGAAACACATGGATGCTGAGAGTGAGGAGAGAGGAGTGTTAGAATAACATGGTACAGTATCTGAAACACCTGCGCTCTATAGATAGATGGTAATGAACCATCTCTTCCTTTGCAGCATCAGTGAACTGTGCTCCATTCAAGAGCAATTAATAGACAAGCATTGCCAATACATTTCCACTTCATGATTGCAAATGTCTTTATGGTAATATTCTTTAATCATACCCTGATTTACATAATGCAAGAGCTCTCAACCGCATCTTACTTGAATCATGCAAATTAGTTAGCTGCAAGGCATGTTGGATGTGATGGATTTTTATTTTGTGGGTTCGTTCTTAGAAGTTATTTTATTTAAATTTGGGATTAAAGCTCTCTGACTGTCTCTTTCTACCAGCGTTCCCACTATATCTTAACAACGGAGGTGCAAATAAATACACATAATGCACATGAGCTACTGATTTAAAGCACTGCTGGCCATCTCTGAGTCGTTATATTTAAGCTTTCAAGTCAGTGGGTCATGATTCATGTAGACACATACCACTAACAGACACCTACTGCTTGCAAACAGACTCACTTAACGTTAAATGTCAGTGGGGCGAGTTAGGTAATGTGAAATACGGGGTGAAAATGTAACTTTCCACCGAGTGTATGATAAATGTAGGTCAGACAGCCGTCAGGTGCCCACGGAGCACGATGGCCAGCTCTGTAGGTCATCGTGTTAGCTGTACATGAGGAGTCACAGTTTTGGGATCATATAAAAGTCACTGCATCTTCGGATGACCAAAGTGTGCCACCATCTCCGAGCACTGTCACCTCTCATCAGGAAAACACTGGTGACACATAGGCCAATGAAAAAAACCTCCAAAAACAGTCTGAAGTGACGCTCGGCACATTTACAAATAACACTTTGTGGCCCAACAGATCTATGCCATCATCAGAAATGTCCATACAGCGTAAGAATATCCTTAAAGGAATAGTTCAATATTTATCACTTGGGCTGTTATTCAGTTCATGAATTTACATACACAGTTACATTTGGTTTGTTTTGAGGCTAAATAAATAAAAAGGATTTGAAGCAGAATTTAAACTGTGATAAAGGGGGGAGTTACATTTTATATAAACTGAAACCACACATAAAACTTCCATTGATGGCTGGTCCACGATATCTTTTTGAGAAAAGTTTGGCTTGGGGAAATTCATTTACTAGACATTTCAAATAGACAGGAGTAGCCTAGGTTGTTTGTAGCATGGAAAGTGTTTCACATACAGTAAGAACACTCAGAGGGAAAAATGGAGCACGAGGGAGTGAAGTGTTTGCATGCTATTGGTATATGTTGTTCATGCATGTGAAGGGAGGGAACAGAGATTTCAATGAAGCAAGACACGTTTACGTTGTTTCTCTCTGTACCAGGCAGCAGGTGCAGGTCCGTTTGGATTTTCACACTTATATATTAATGGTATGAGAAGCCCTCTGTGACAGTTGAGCAGTTTTTTCCATTTGTGTTCTGCACAGCTCATCATGCTCCATTTCCCCTCCACATGGCTGACACCCCTGAAATCTGTTATACTTCAGATTGATGAAACCATCTGTCATCTGCTTGGATTCGGCAGACAGCGCTGTTTACAATGTGTTACATGAACACGTACAAATACAGTCATTAGTATGTTTTGTGTGGAAAAGTTTGCATTCGTCCTCACGTGGATGTCATTCAGTTTACCTACAGTGTACACCACACTGAGCAGCAGATAAAATGGATTTCTGTGTTGTGCCCCGGTTTGAACCTTCTCAGAGACCTTGTTGTTTCCGGACATTTCATTAGTTGACCAAGTGACCTCTGACCTGAGAGACGAGGCTTTCAGGACATCAGACCCCCAAAACATGTAAAGAAGCACACAATTATTGACACAGATAAAAAGATGAGTTGTTTTGTGAAAACTTCTGGTCAGACATTAATCACATTTTCTTGGAAGGTTTTTGAAATATACGTCTGTGAGTGTTTGTTTCTGCTGCAGCTGAGAACAGAATTATATTTTTAGCCTGTAGTCAGAGACATAAGATGTTTTCCACAAAGAGCACATGAGACTACAAAAATCCCCTTGAACTTGTGCATTCATTCTCTCATTAGGTTCTTTGTGTTTACTTAAAGGAGTTGTTTAAGTAAACATTACATTTACTGTGCTGGTGTTGAGAGCTGCCGTGCGGTTCAGTGTCTTGTCCAAGGACACTTTGGCAAGTAAACATGAGAACCCAGCAATCAAACCTGCAACTTTATAATTAGTGGGTAATCCACTTTACTTTACTAATTTTTCAATCATGCTTTTCAAAAGTTAGGATGTATGGATTTTTAGCTTTTAACTATTTTAATTCATTTTTCAATAACTTAAATGATTGGCCTACGGTGTTTTTGTTTTTTATAAACCAATCAATCAATTAATCGAGAAAATAATTACCCAAATAATCTGCCTAATTATCCCTTTTTTATAATAATTTGTTGCAGTCCACCTGCACCATCTGCAGCATTCAAATTAATTAATGGTGTTATAATATACTGTAAAACAAGTCAAATTAACGCTTTTCTGTGGTGGATTCTTTAACGAGTTTCTTTGTTTATTTTATGAAAAAAATTTCTGATTACACATTAGTTTTTTCATCGCAGGCTTAAGTGTTTTTTATAGTGTGACACTTTCATTGAAGAAGAGTATCTCTATGCTTCCTCCACCCCTGCTAGTAACAAGCCCGGCTCTCGTGCACGGCCCTCCTGCTGCGGCTCGCGCACTGCGCAGCGCTCATTGGTTGGCGCGACAATATAAAGTTCCGCAGTGACTCCTTCACTGACTGCTGCTCCCTCTGCCTCATGCTCTGACTCACCGATCAGGAGAGTCTACACGCGCACAGACCCGGTAACCGAGAGGATTTACCGAACTTTACCGCCACGTTATTTCCACTCCTGTTTCCCTTTGAAGGTCTCCTCGTTTTATTTATCTTCATCATGAAGGAGAGGAGACTCACGCAGCCGTTTGTAGCGAGGTGTAAACTGGTGCTGGTTGGGGACGTCCAATGCGGTAAAACGGCGATGTTACAAGTCTTGGTGAAGGACTGCTATCCAGAGGTAGGAGGTTTCTGCACACTTCTCATGTATGCAGTTATTGTAGGATCAGTGGTTTAAACTGCAGCCGAGAAAAATCCTTAGAATCGTACAGGTTGTGTTTGCGTAGTTCATTTTATCTCTGAAGAAGAATACAAAATCCTAAAATGACCATATTTGCCAACTGTAGGCACCTTAAATTTAAGCCCATAGAGATCTGTATGTTCTAATGTATATTGCATTCTTAATATTGTACTATCTATGTAATTATTGGGTAGGACACGTGCAGTAAAGTGTATTTATCAGATACATTTTCATGTAAGCTTTACAACATGCGCAGGTCTAGATTAAACCTTTCAAACTGGGGTTAAATACACGTGATATACATTTGAGCACACTAGCATGAATTAATTTAAGAGAAAGCTAATATTTATATTAGAAAAATGCACAAACGTTAAGATGTGTTCGTTTTTTCTTTTTAATATAGACATGTTTAATACTTTCGGATTGTTTATTAAACTCATTCCGTCTACCACAGGTCATAGTGTTGATACTGTTTGTGAAATTTATGTCGGACTAATCAATAATTAATACTTTTCCTTCTCAATGCCTGCTGAGATTGACCTTTAATTCTTCATTTTCAGACTTATGTCCCCACTGTGTTTGAGAATTACACAGCCTGTCTGGAGCTTGAAGACCAGCGTGTTGAGCTCAGCCTGTGGGACACATCAGGTGAACATTAAGCTCTTATTTATTTTACTGCGTTTACTGGAACTGCATATTGTACAGCAGGGCACAGCTGTGACCTCCTCTTTCTTTAAATTAACAGTGTGTCAATTTAAAATTCTCTCCAAGCTCTCACTGCCGAGGACCAGTTAAAGTAGTCAGTTTCAGTGCTGCATTAAAGGGGGGGAAATTTGGAACTTGTTTATCCTCAGCCAGCCTGGAGTCAGGTAACGATTGTAAATGAAGCCACCTCTCATCCACTGTTTTGCTTACAGTGTTGTTGACGTTTACCCAGACTTCACTATCTGTCAGTCCTGTTTTGAGGCAGTTAAGCAGCTTTTCACTGGTGGGAAATCTGCTCAGTGCCTCAGTGGAGGCAGAGAGAGACAGGCCTGCTTGGATTACTTACAGGACATCTGGGGCCCAAAATCTGCAGTGTTGCATGTAATCATCCAGATTTGGATTGAGAAAGGGATCTAACTGAGAATATAAGAGCTTTGATAAGTCAAAGACATACTGAAGGGCTATTTCATAACTGTATTCTAAATTTCTTAATGTGGGGCCGTGATGCATAAAATGACACAAAATGGCAAATTCTCACATCTTTGTGATTTCAAGAATGAATCTGTATTATTGGACCTATGAGCAATTTTTAGATTGATCTGACACTAATTACCTTGAATTATTGATTAAATGTTTTAGCATTAAATGTTAGAAAATTGAAGATGGTGTAGATTATCATTTCCTAAAATTGAAGCGGACATCTTCACATTTCTTGTTTTATTCATCCAACAGTCCAAAGCCCCCAAATACTCAGTTTACAATGTTAATGAAGCAAAAAAGGCAAAAATCTTAAAAGAATGTTTGAGTGAAAAATTACTAATTCATTATCAAAAACATTGGTTTTCTGTCAGTCTGCAAATGAATTAATCAACTCCTCATTCCTTACAATTGCTACATTCTTTGTTACCCTAACAAGGCATGTGTGAACTGACCTTTTATAATGATTTTAATTTGAAAGAGTTCGAGTACATGCTAATTGTTCACTTGTATACTTGTAAATTTGGTGCAGACAGAGCCGGGTGGCGACTTACTGAGTGGGTAAAGCCCAGTTTCAGCTTATCAGATGGCCCTAAATTCCTTGACCTCTAACCTTGATTTGAAAGAAGCCAAATTATAAAAGGTCACAAAAGACAGTCATGGTCTTTGAATTCTTTGACACTTCCAAAATCAGACACACACACCAGAATATGTTGCTTCCAGGCCATTAAATATACATATTGTATGACTTTCTGTTTCATATCATTGTAGACTGAAGATCTTTGGTTTTCTGACTGCAGGTCAAACAAATCGAGACAAATAATTAATGAAGAAAAAAAACCTTGCAGAATAATCGATAATGAAAACAATCAGCTTTTTGGTTTTTTATCAAAATGTTTTGTGGGCCGTGTAACGAGGTTAACCGCAGCAGCCTGCTAACTTTAAACATACAGAAAAAAATATGTAAATGGCATCAACAAAGCATTCGGCGCAGTATAGATTTCTTTCATAACAGCATTGGCCGCGGATTTGTGTTCAGAGGAAGTTGAGCCGTGCCAGTTGGCCTGCAGAGGGGTTGTTTCACTGGGGAGAGGGGGATGCCTCGTCCATGCAGGGGGTGGAAGTCTGTAACAGTGTGGGCAAGAGTGTGTGTGTCTGTGTGTCCTACTGTATGTGTGTGTGTGCGTGTGTGTGTGTGTGTGTGTGTGTGTGTGTGTGTGTGTGTGTGTGTGTGGGGCGTACAGTCGCAGTGAACAGAAGGCACAAGTGAGGGATACTGAGAGAAAAGATATGCCTGACCTCCACACTGCCTTATGGTGTGTGTGCTGCCTAAAAAAAGGTCTTATGCAACAGAAAACAGCACTGAACGAATGTAGGTTTGTGTGTTTGTCTCCCACGAAGTAAAAACTTTCTGGACAGCCACCCCTTCCAGAGGAGACATTGCATAAGAACGATTTACATTTGCAGCACACACATAAACAAAGTTCCCATCACTCTTTATTTTTCCTTTCTTTCTTTATTGTGATTATTTATAACACTTAGGGCTGCAGCTGAACTTTGTTTTGTTATTGTTGATTACTATTTTTGTAAGAACTTTCTCGATGAATCAGATAATTTCTTGCAAGAAAACTTTGAAAAGATTAAATTTTTGTTCTATCATAATTACCTGAAGCCCAAATTGGCATCTTTAGATGCCTTGCTTTGTCCAACATAGAGTCAAAAAAAAGTATTCAGGGTAAAATCACATAAGATAAAGAAAAGCAGCAAATCCTCACTCTGAGATGCTGGAAATGAAGTATGTTTGGCATTTTTGATTGTAAAACTGCTTAAAACAAGGAGTTGATTATTAAAAATAACAATGGAGTTTCTATCAATTGACTATTTGAATACATGACTCATTGTTTCAGCTCTACTAATGGGTGTCCTTTTCTGAATCCCTAAGATTTTAACATACATCACAAAAGAGAGAATGTTTAATGTTTCGACTATTTTTCTATGAGCACCACAAGCTTTTGCACATTTCACTGACTTTTACAAGGATAGTTTCATCTTTCTGTTCGTGTATGAAGATGTTTGCTTTTTTTCTTTGACAGGAGAGCGGACAGTTTCAACAGATCAGCTCGTGTTTGCTCAGCTAAAAGGGTTGTGTATGCATGCGTGCGTGTGTGTGTGTGTGTGTGTCTTTGTTTGGCTTGTGTGTTTGTGTGCCCAGGCAGGGGGCTGTTAATGTGTGGGAGGTGGTAGGTGCTCGAAGTTGTGTCCTCTTTAGATCTGTCTGCCTCCTCTTTCTCAAGCCTTACATCACCCTGCATAGTTATGTGACGGCTGCTTTGATTCCCTCAAAAAGAAGTGTTATTGATAGATAGTCGTTGTATAAGTTGTCCTACTTTGCAGTTTTAAGTCTTAAGATTTCGACATTCTCAAAACAAAGGAACAGTTTCTTAAACAGCAGTGCTTTGTGAAGAGCTTTTTGTTACTGTCTCAGAAGACAGCAAAAGTCATCAGGATAACATGATTGTTAGTTATTCCCAGCAGGATCCTGATCTGCTTCTGGTGTAATTATATCCTCTTATATTTGTAAGGAAAGCTTCTTGTGCATGTTTGGCCCCTGAGGACAGGAGTAGGAAATCAAATCTTAGTGTCGGTGCGTGGGGAGTGATTAGGTGACAGAGGGAAGACAATAGAGAGCGGATATCCTGTCACTCTGTTTTTAGCACCGGAGTCCTTCCTAAGAGTTCAAATAGTTCCACACCACATATACTTGTGCTGTTTATGGAAATGGAAGCAAAACATGTTTCCTTTGTGCCGTTTATTCACTTTCTCACAGCTGAGGTGTTGTATTCATGTGACAATAATCAGGATGGACTGTGTGAGTGAGATGATGAATGGTGTGTGCTGATTAAAAAAAAGAGTTATGGATAAGAAAATTGACCACTGGTTCAAAAAGGCATCTGCTGCAGTGACAGAAATGTGCAGTAATGATTTCAGCCTATCAGTAATGTCTGAAAGGTACAAACATACACCTTCAGTTAGCAGCAACATTAATTACTTCTTGTTTAACTCTTGCCTTTAACTAGTTTGATTGCTGCAAGCTAAAAGAAGCTTGACAGAAAAATGCACGTCCATCTAATTTATAGGCATTTTGCCCAACCATAAACAGTTAAGTTAAAGGTCAGTGCACTGCTTTATGTTACATTTTACAGGGTCCATTCCTGCAGAGTGTTGTGAAATTTTGTACATGTATCTGTGAATATGAAAATGTAGTATAAATGTGGTTGCAAATGAATCTTTAAAGGAACTGTTCAATGTTTTGTGAATCGTTTAACC
Source organism: Brachyistius frenatus (assembly GCF_029030835.1). Classification (NCBI taxonomy): domain Eukaryota; kingdom Metazoa; phylum Chordata; class Actinopteri; family Embiotocidae; genus Brachyistius; species Brachyistius frenatus. Next base: position 10,268 of record NW_027210605.1, on the reverse strand, counting down.
TGTCAGTCTCAGGTTAAATCCATTATCAGGTTAGTTTAATTTACACCAAAAAGAAGGGTAGTCCCTTCCACATTTATGAGAATTGTGATATATAGATTCTGTGGTGCAAAAAAATGCCAAAACAGTCACAAAATGACCTACAAGCACCTTTAAAGCTGAAACATTAAAATGTTTGTTTAATCCATGCAAAAAAATGCCACCAGCAGAGACTCCGGGAAAGTATTGTGCCGGACCAAGACGCAGTCCAATGATAACCCACTGTAAAAGAGCACATTTTTGTGGACCTTTTTTCTTAGTTGGACAGAACCAGGCTAGCTGTTTCCCCTTGTCAGTCTTTCCGGGACTCCACTGAGTTTTTTGGTGATTGTTGCAATCAAAAATGCTTGATTTTAAGGTGGATCTTCTAAAAAATGTAAATATAATTTGAAGAGTTTTAAGTAAGTTTATTTTGTAGTAAAATTGCGTTGTTTGTTTTGCTGACGAGAGGAGAGGGAGCAGAGCCTTGCTGACTTTAAATGAGGAGTTATTTTGTTAATAAAGTTAGTTTTGTTTGGAAAGACTAGTTTATACTGTAGTACATTTTTTTTGACAGAAAAATCGCGGGAATTTTGCAAAATTGCAAACTCCCACAAATATTGTGGAGATTGCTTAATTATTGCGATTTCAAAGAGGCACTTCCTTGTTTCCAGTGTTTCTGTTCACCTAATCTGCTGTTCTTTTCCACAGAGACAAGAGTGGTCTTTTGCTTTAAGTTTCACTGAATTAGCTATTATTTTATATGCATAGATGTAAACACATTCTATAAACTTGATGATACTAACCTTCACAGGCTTTTTGGTAATTTTTTTTTTTTTTTTTACCCATTTAAAACTTTGGTAAATAAAGTTTGCTTCTGACTAATGATAAAACAACAAAGTTGCACTGACTGACTCAGTGAGTTTACTTTTCTGGAAAATGTCCTCTCAGTGGGAGGGCTCCAGGCTCAGTGAAATGATTTGCTCTCATATGTTTGGCAGGAGTGGATGTGTCTGTTTGTGTTTGTACTCTGTTAATGTGCGGAGGATGATTGTGATAGAACATTATAAAGGTGTCAGCTGGCAGACCGCAGAAAGAGCAGTTTTGTTTCTATTTGTGCCTGCTGACAAGTGAAAAACTTTTCAAAGATGTTCTTTAACTGAGAGTGTCCAACTCCTTAAACCACAACTTCACAAAATGAAACCTTTATGTCTCGACTCTGTTTCTCTAGGTTCTCCGTACTACGACAACGTCAGGCCCCTCTGCTACAGTGACTCGGATGCAGTGCTCTTATGCTTCGACATCAGCCGACCTGACACAGTAGACGGTGCACTGAAGAAGGTATGAATTGTTACAATCTACTCTAGCGGTGTCCTTCTCCTTGATCAAAAATCCCCCCCCCCCCTCCCTCTTATTCACTAATAAATGAAAGTCTGGTGACGCCTCTGTTTTCTATCTTTGCAGTGGAAAGCAGAGATCCAGGACTTCTGCCCCAGCACTCGGATCCTTCTAATAGGCTGCAAGACAGACCTGCGCACGGACGTCTGCACACGCATGGAGCTGTCCAATCAGAAACAGACTCCGATCTCCCATGAACAGGTTTGTTCCCTGACTACTCTGTGTCTGGTCTACAAAAGCACCCTTTCATTTAAAATTTTACTCCAGGTCATACTTACTTCTTCCTTCATTTCATAAGGGTACGTCCTTGGCCAAGCAGCTGGGAGCCGAGGCTTACCTGGAGTGCTCAGCATTCACATCAGAAAAGAGCATCCACAGTGTTTTCCGTACTGCGGCTCTGGCCTGCATGAACAAACTCCAGCCTGCCAATAAACCCAGCCCAGTCCGCCGCCTCTCCAAGAGACTGCTACACCTGCCCAGCAAGACAGAACTCCTCTCCTCCACCTTCAGCAAAGACAAGTCCAAGAGCTGCACCATCATGTGAATACCGCCGAGACCATGCTGGAAAAAAAGAAAAAGAAAAGGACAAGTGAACTATACTGTAGCTGTTCAGCAGGAGTGCAGGGGGTGCAAGGGGAAGAGAGCAACAATGTGGATTTCTGCAAAGCCTCTCTTACCTTTGCAGCAACCTCCCCAAACTCCTGTTGGCCACTTCCACACAGATCAGTACACTCTTTATATTCAACTCTGACGCTGAAGTTGTGATCATGACTTGTCACCAGCACACAATTTCTGCAGAGAGAGAAACTGTTTGATTTTCATTTAAATAATCCTGTACAAGATGATTAGAGCCGGCCACACGAAGGTTGTTGTGAATCAGCTTAAGGTCACCTTCTCTTCTCTACCACAGAGGAAGTGGTTGTAAACACTGCGTTTCACTGCATTAAACTGATGAGACCCATTTGAAATTCTGATCGCGGTGCCCTTTCCCATCCATCTCTTTGTCTCAAAGTCTCTTTAAGGTCACAGTAGAGGCTCAGTGACGAGGTGAAATGTAAAATCGGACTGACAGGAAGCGGTATGTACAGAAATGGGAATTTAAAACGGCTTTCCTTCAAGAAATGATTCTCCATCTGACCCCTTTTATAATATTTATTTTGTAAATTAAAGCTGACCGTGGAGAAAGGTTGGAGAGAAGGGAGGGATTTGGCAAGTAGTGTTAATTTGCAAAAGGCAGTGGGAGGACAAAGTGAGAGCACATCTGAACGAGCGCAATGTGACTCAGCACTCACATGAGCTACAAAGCAGTGAAGGGTGGACATGTTGTGTTACAAACAAACAAAAAAATACGTGCCAAGTAAAGATTGTCTGAACATTTCTTTGTGAGATTCCTTCTCATTATCCATCACCACAGCAGTCTTTTGTCCCCATAAGCCTTGATTTTTTTTTGTGGTGTCACACACTTAAAAGGTACAAGCTTTTACACATTTTAAAACATGTCGTTCTTCCTTGGGCTTTTATAGATAAAACAGATTTCTGTTCACACACCAAAAATCTTTGCTAGATTGAGGTTAATGAATCAAAAATATTTGTCTGAATCATGTTTCTTATGGATATTTGAAGGGAAGTAGTCCTTAATTTAAGACCATTCATTTGCGCTCATCATTTTTTACAAGCTCCATGTGCTTGGTTGAAGGAGTATTCCACTGATTTAACATTGCACACCTATAGTATCATCAGATTGACAATAAACAGTTCAAAGGAGAAAGCTTGAAATTGATACAGCAGGACCAGAAATATATTTTTTTGTCTTCACACTATCCTCTTCCTTGTCAGAGCTTGCTGCCTACATTACCCATAGTGCAACTCAAATGCCAGCATGTTTGTCAGAATTTGGGGCGTGCTATGCTCAAGCCTCCAGGAACAGTGCAAAGCTATGCAGCGATATTGTCATAGTGGCCAAACCTTGTTACTAGAACTCCTGCATTTGTCACGTAAAGCACGCCGGCCCAGAAAGCATCTTCCCCATACACAATCATTGGAAAACAAGTATTTATTCATGTTTTTTTTCCCCCTATTAGGTTCACTGACTTCACCCTGGATAAAACTAACTTTTCTAGACACTGCGGAAGTTTTTCAAACTATGAATCAGACTTTCTTTTATCAAAGCTGTGTATAGGGAAATTTATTTATTGATTGCAATACCACACGTGACCACTGGGGGAGCTTTCCAGCACCATATCTATCTCTGGCAAGCTCACTACTTTTTAATTCCACACACACAAATGTTTTTCAAACTCGTCGACGCCCATTAAAATGACCTCGACTGAGGTCATTTATTGCATTTTGTGCTGCTTTTGTTGGAGCTACAAAGGCTTTATCCAGCTTCTTCTTTAAAAAAAAACCAAAACCAAAACTGTTGTAAACCCCAAAACCTGTAAACAGACTGATGTGTTAAATGGGCAGAGTGCCCCTTTAAGATCAAATTCAATGTTAGCTTCTCAAATTACATCAGCAGGAAAACTAAATGTACCTGAGAGGATACAGAGCAGGGAAACCGAATTGGATCACACAAACAGGCTGGTCCTGTCGGGAGAAAGACCATTTTTGTTTCCTTTTTTAAATTTTTTATTCTTTAGATATATTTAGATTTTATTTTGTAACTACCCTGAAAAGTAATCTTCACATTTTCCATTCATAAAATAGAATTAAATTGTTTTTTTCTGTATGTTTATACTAGCTTGTGGCTGTCACTGGTGTTTTTGTTGCTGTTGATGTTGTTCTTGTATTCACTGGAGTCTTCTGGCATTGGCGGCTGTTGACAGCTCGGCTAATGGAGGACTTGATGATTTGTAGGTCTGCACCGAAAGGCCCGGCGATGTGCAGAACACTGGAATTTAACGTGTTGCCTGGCAACAGTGTGAGCAGGGCCAGTTCCTGTCTCACCCAGAGAGGGAGGGATGGCTCTCAAAGAGGCCGCCTCACCTTTTATTTGTAGCATTAGACAGAGGCCACAGTGGAGGTGATGGCTGGCGAGCTCAACGTGTCTACGGGGGTCTGAAAGACCCCACGCTGGTAGCAGCCACGAGTGGGTTGTTGGAAACGACATGACGTCTATAACGCGTCTCTGTAGCTCTGCTGCAGTCATGATTTCACCTCTCAGTCCTGTCTGGAGCTTCCTGCCTTTCTAAACAGGTTATATTTTACCCAATATACAGCCACAATTTCTCTCTTGCTCGTTTTTTCTCTTGCTCGACAGATTTGTTTTGCTGTACATATCCTCCCTCTTAAAACTGTTTGTTAGAAATCCCCCAGAAGAATGTTACTGAAGCAAAACAAAATGCTTGTGTGAAGTTGCCTATTACGGCTTAAATTATTGACTGAATTCTGTATTTGTTATTGTCATACGCTTCTTTCTTTAAATCTTTTATTGAAATAAAAATGTCTGAAGTTAATTTTCAAGTCTGTGTTTATTTCTATGGTCAATCGATTAAAGTCAAACCTTTGATGGATGTATTGTTAAGTCAACTCAGTTTTATTTATATAGCTTTACAACCTGCACTACATGAACACCCTGTCCTTACACCCTCGATTTGAATGAAGAAAACACATTATGGACACATACTTACAACGTATTACACACATTTCATCTCAGATGTCAACAACTTGGGAGGACACTTTTCTCTGGTACCCCTCATATCTCTTCGGTCACGTCAGAGTACACCAGACTACCCTTTTCACACGGAAGCTGTATCAAACTAGAATAAAATATTATTTGGGTGATTTAATCAAATTCAAGGTTTCCTGAGAGAAAGGAAGACGGATAGCTTTGGAGCACATTGTCTATTTTGTCTTAAGAATAAATGATAACATAGCCTATCCTTATTTCTCCAGTCAAGGGTGCACTTTACACTCCTCACGAGGCAGTGCCGGGATACAGATACGTTTTGCTCTACTGTGCTTAAAAATTAAATTCATTGAGGATTATATTCACGAAAATTTCTGGACATCAAAGCGAACATCTTTTTTAACAGTGTGGCCTACAATTACGTGATGATGGCAGCTACGCAGTATGGTGCCAAAACAAGCCTGTGGATATTATATACTAGTGAAGCATGCAAACAGCCTTAAGGGATCCACCCTTCCCCCTTACACACACTCACACGTCCAATGCTACATGCATACATTAGATTACATACATGATTAATTCTGAAAACATGCCACTTTCTGTTGTTTTGTTTGGGAAAAATGAATTTGCTGTTTGATTACCCGGTTGTCCTTTTTCATCAACTCACTGACTTGCAGCAGTTTTTGTAAATCCTTCACTAATTGTGCATGAAGTCCACCAAATGATCCTGATTACGGCTAGTTTTATAGTGATTTACAAAAGGTTTTTCACTTTTAGAACTTAAAAAATGATCTTAACTAAAGTAAAATGTAATGGGAGCTGTAACCTTCAAGAATAAAAATGTTAGAATGCTAAATTATACATCAAACTTACTGCCAAGCCGTAGGGAGGATTAGTCTCCCAAACACAGAGAAATGTGTTTCAAATATCATTCATGTTGTTTGGAGGGAGAATACATGGGATTATGCTTTCAATATTTGATTGCACATGTTTTGTAATTTAAGATGAAGTGTTTTTTTTGTTAAATGTTGTTTCAAGTCTTCCCAGTTTGAAATAATTAATAAGCTGTTATGGCTTGAAGGCAGGTAGGACCCAAATGCACGACACAACGGGAGGTTCAAAGGTAAAAAGGTTTATTTGAACAAAAGGTTTTTTTTATTTTTTTTTTATCGTGGCTGGAAACAAAAGTAAAGCCAGCTGAACTGGCTGAATCCCCAAAAAACAATACTAAAAACAAACCAAACAAACTGACAGAAATTCACAACCAAGGAGCTGACGAGGGTGACGAGCTGGAAACAGGAGTGAGACGAACAGACTGACAACAAAATGGGAAGAGGAAGAATTGAAAACACAAAGTGCCGATGAGACTACAAGACAAGTGGATGCAAAAATACAAAGGCAGGAAGTAAAATAGCAGAGACACAATAAGTAAGTAATTCATAGTCCAAAACCAGGACTAAACAGCTTTTTGATCAATTGTCACCATACCTTAACTACAGGTACTTTTTAGCAGGCGAACATTAGTTGATTTATTCCTTTGGCTTCCAATACCCAAGAGTTGCCTGTTTGGCTGCTGGGTTTAAAAATGTAACAATGAATATTCACATAGTTTGTGTAAAACAACCTGTTTTACTTTAGTAATGTGTAAATCTGTATTCAGTTAACATTTATCTTATAACTATAAATTTGAACTTATTTAACTAATGTGATCACTAGCTAATACATCATGCTAACGTATTGTTGCCTTAAACTTCATGTTTTCCTAACGGGCTGCTAAAATATGGCTGTAACATATTCATATGTGTAATTTCACAAAGAGCTAAATATTCCAGCATGAATATTGAAAATCTGAGCATTACTTTCATAAGCTTATTCCACTGATATGCTATTTTTGCTCTTCCCTTTTGTCTCGCTTTCGCTTACGTAACCACCCATCCTCCCTGACCTCCATCACTATATTTGCTTAGTCTTTCACTTGACTGATATTGTCTGTTATCAGGTTTTCCCTGCCTGCGTCCTGCTGTCCCACTGATGATTCGACACGGATGAAGTGCCTGAATGTTTGCCATTCCTGAGCTATCACACACACAGGATACAGCAGTACCTTATCCATTACATGTATCCAACAGCAAACAAGGCAATTGTGGGAATATTCTCTGTACCAGCAGCTTCAGATAAATTTCATCTCTTGGCTGCTCCAACATTGATTCTCTACAGCTGGAAATGGAGGAGAGGTTTGATCATGGCTTGGATAAACTGGGCTGCAAGCCTGTCTGTCTGCAACACTCCTCTTTCTTATCTTTTCCACAGTTTCTGTCTCTCTCAAACTAATTTATCAAAAATTGGCCCATGTACATTACATGTCTCTGCAGATCAGATAACCCTCTGACAAAGGCGTACTGAGCCTGTCATCCATGTCAGGTTGCTCCGGGGCATGATTATACTGCACAATCTTAGTGGATGTGGAACGAGCACTGCCGGGGTGCTTTGACAAAGACTGCACCTTTTTGGAAGAGGATGTTTAGCTTTTTGCAGCAGATTATGTTTAAAGGGAAAGTTGTACATGTACAGAAATACATCTGCATTTTTTTCGTAGAGAAGTTTGAAGTTTGAGTAAAGACTGGCTTCGTCTAAAGGCAAGACATTTCCCAGCGCCAGAGATGAACTCGGCTAAAACTACAAGTTTGCGCGAGCATTATGACTGCCTCGCGTATCCTGTGCCTGTTTGGAGCGTTGGCTGTGCACATCCTGAAAAATGAACAACCCATATGTAAGACGCAGTATACACAACTAGTAAGGGCAATGTAGGGGCAGTATGGAGATGTGACAGGGTCAAGGACATGCAAAACTAAATGGAAACAAGTGAGAGGCCATTACGTCTGCGCATTGGTGAAGAATGCTGGAAGAATGGAGTTGGGACATTGTCAATGGCGTGTTTTGATGTCAGAATCAGCTAAGCAGTAACCCCCTCTATTGTCATCATGTTTATTGTTTACCTCAGGTGTTCTAATTATACCCTTAATTCTCTGGTGTGCACCAGTGGACTCCTCCATTAATACTGAGAGTACATAGACAAGTATGTGAAGAATGGCGTTCGTTATGCAGACGGTTGTGGTTCATCTTCGGCCTAATGCTCTTTAGCCAGCCCTGGTCCGTCTTCTCTCCTGATACCCATCTACACCTCAAGAGGTAATCTAGTCACTGTAGCATCCAGTCCGACATGAAAGGAAGAGGAAGTAGCAAATACTAACCTCTTGTTAGAATTAATGGAATATGGTTAACGAAACGAAGGCTGAAACTCTTGACAGAATAGAGGCAACGTGAGTCAACGTTGCCGTTGCTTTCCACCCCTGAAATAAAGGAATGAAGTTTGATCTTGAACTCACAATGTTTTTTTGGGTACAGATGAACTGATTCAACTTTCTGAGATTTTCTACGTTGATCTTTGAGCATGCGTTAAGACGGAATCAATATATGGTATTGCTATGGCTGTTTTCTTCCTACTACGATCGTGCTAAAAATGAAGAACATAAATTTAAGGCTTAACCAATAGACATGTTATCAGTCCATTACTGGATCAGTACAATCAAAATTTATAATAATCAGCTTTGTAAAAAGAAAAATGTAAATATAAAAATCCAACTACTACCTAAGGGCTGGGCAAGAATATGCAAAATTTGACCCAACTGCCACAACTCTGGGTTTGTTCACCATCACCTCTTCGATGTAACATACAAAGTGCTGTTCCAAGACAGGACCTAAATCTTACATATTGCACCTTTAACCTTACAACAGTTTTCATTTCTTTATACTTGACGAGGTGTAAAGCCACAAAATTGCTGATTAATTGATCAAATCAACTCCATGTCAGTTTCTGAAAATCAATCCATGCTCGAAAATGCTGCAGATTTGTACAGGCCAACAGAGACACATGTGGCACTGACATATTTGATGTGAACTAATGAACAGGTCAGCAGCAAGTGATCTGTGCAGTCTAGACATTTGTCCCTTCCTCTCTGGATGGATTAAAGCCTGCAGCACAGACGGTGAGACTGCTGAGGACTTAGATCAGGAACCAGAGGGAGGGTGATTGAGGGAAGAGCGCTGCCATCTGAAACCCTCTCAGGGAGTTCGAGAAAATGGTCGTTGTGCAGCGCGTCTCATTACCACATAAACACATCATCTATCAGACCTGGCAGCGCAGATACACATAAAACACGCGCACACAATGCAGACTCACACACATTTGCACAATCAACCTATCGGATGCGTCTCGCACAGCAGCAGAGAAGGGAGCTGATGAGAGGATGGGGGTTGGCAAAGTTATGCAGCCTGGTTACTGATGAGCGATCTGCAGACTGACATGTAGGTTACATTCCCTCATATGCTGTGAGCTTTGCCACAGCTGCTCTGAAAGTGCCGTAACTCCTGTCTCTGGATGGAAAATAGGGCTGTGTGTCAAAGGCTCAGCTGGGCGAGTAGCAGAGGAACGACTGTCCTATATGGACATCTGCGGTTCAGTCTAGCAGACGATGCCACTATGATGCCTTTCCACATTGTTTTATTTATTTTTTCACAGCTACTGTATGTCTGCATCGTCCATGTACTGTAAGTAGCAGCTGGAAAGATCGTCGTCACTATCATATATTTTCACAGCTTCCAATAAGATAGCCTCTAGGGTTGTGCAGTTTATTGGGTCCGTTTCTTCAGCTGTTCAGACTAATCTTTAAAAATCTCTGTCTGATATTTGATCAGTATTTGGATTCATGATTTCATATCATCCCCGCTGGACTACTGTAATTCCTTCTTCACCTGCCACAAGTCATCTCTAGGCCGAAATGGTTGACTCATTTGAAGCCTCTCTTATCTTCCTTGCATTGGATGTCCATCAGATTCAGGATTCACTTTAAGGTTCTTGTTTTCACATAATAAAGTTCTCCATGGTCAGGCCCCTGAGTATGACGTTGACCTGCTCCATCCTGACATCACTAGTAGGTCATTTTTGTCTTTTTACCAGGGCTCACTGGTTGTCCCTCGCATTAAAATGAAAACAACTGATTGTGTTTTTGAAGTGGCGGCTATAACTTGCTCCTCCTCAAGGCACATCATGTGTTGATGTCTTTAAAAAGCAGTTTAAGACATATTTGTTCAAACTAGCCTTTTTCTCACCTGGTATTTTCTGGTGCTTGTGATTTAATGTTTTTTTAAGGTCTGTTCTTTCATGTTT